>NC_133243.1:6355000-7555000 GCF_048772165.1 Typha angustifolia | reverse complement strand
AAGAAACTGTTAACAACAAAAAATCATGCAACATAATGTTGATTCCACTAGTTAGGTATTAGTCATATTACTGCAACTGCAGCTCGATAAAGAGCATTATAAGGCAGGTAGATGTAGATGAAGAATATAGTTACTCAGCAATTCATGGCAGAATTTTCATTAACCAGTTTGGACAAACTATTTGCGCTTGTAGAGGACTATACAGGGTTTTCATAGAAGGGATAAAAAGGGTTCAAATGAAACAGTGTAAAGTGTTTCCACAGTAGAAAAAAAAGTTTCCTTTTGTAAAGTAACAAAAGAATAACACTTAACAACGATAGCTAGAAACATACAATCAAGTGATCAGCTTCTGTAATAAGCTCAAACATATTATATTCCCTTTCTAGATAAACAATGGAAACGGTTAAAAAGAACAGCATAGTCAAGAAAAAAGGTATATGTCTGCACAATAACACCTCCTATTAAAGTTGACTGGGACAAGATTGCTATCAACAACCGCAAAAAAAGAAATTAAGCATTGGGAAAAGGAAGGTTAAGAATGCTACATGATGTAAAGCTTTTACCTAATAATATATCATAGTCGGTCTTGCACGGATTTCCACTGATACATCCATTTGAAAAAACTTCTAGTTTACCATGTAACTAACTTACAACAGTTTGTGATCAAATAATTACTAGCTGATTCAATGTGACTAAAAATGGAGATGAATAAAGCAATGGAGATCATCAAAGTACAACTACTAACAACACCAAAAAAATAAGGAGATTAAGATATAACTAGTTTGATCCATAAGAACTATCAGGGAGTGAGCCCCATGTAACCGGAAAGAACAATGGAAAAGAGATAAATCACTGCCACATGTTGAGGTGGAATAGAAGAATAAGGTATCTATAGATAAAAAATTATGATTCACTGTTGCAAGTTACGGGATCAAGCTTAATTCTGCCACTACAACCCAAAGAAGAGTTAATAGAAAAAGGATACAAACAGAAGCAGCCAAGTAAATGACTTCCTATATTTACAACTATATTCAGTAGCCAAATAGATAGAAGCTAGACAAAAGATCAACAAAAGAAGAAAGCATATATTTCTCTAGTAACTATGACGCATGATGACCATCAAAATCTGAGATATTCTACTATTCCCCATCAAACCAATAAAAAAGAACAGCAAACTTGTTGCATAACTATGCCATGTATGAGCTCAAGTACTTTACCCAATGAAGAATTTAGTCAAAAGAAGACAGAAATTGATAAAGAGATCCATGAACAAAGCTATCATGAAGCTCTCACCTTGCGGCCACCGAGCAAGTATGATTTCTTTGAGAGATGCCACAGTTGTCGATGGATCATATTTATTTGGACCGATGTCACTGCCATCAAAGAGCCTAAACTTGAGCTCGATTGCATCCTCGTCAGCCATATCAACACCACCTTATTGAGATCGAAACCTCGAATTAATCACTCATAATCCCACACCACCAAAAAGAGAAGATAGAGTAATCACCCAAGAACCAAATCAGATCTGACGACTCCAATCGACGACTATACACTCCAAAGACTCTTGTTTGCCCGGAAGACACCAAATTCTTCACCAAAAAACAAAACAAAAACAAAAAAAAAGCCAACCTTGAGAAGCTTTCAGCAAGCAATTCCGACCCAAAACAAAGACCCAGATAGAATTCTTACTAGAAACCAACCGATTGTACAAAAAGGAGGGATCTTAATGGACCTCGCAAGCCACAGAGGAAAACCCAATTGGGAATTCCCCCCGACTTTGCTGAAGATAGACAAGAAATAGGGGTTAGCAAAAGAGAAGGGAGTGCTGTTCCTCTTCGGATTCTTATAATCGGTGGAAGAAATCAAAGTTAATATCAAATTTCAATTATTCGACCTATCAATCTGACTGAATCAATTCTTTTTATAAACTGAGAAACCAAGCAAAGAAACCATATAATATAGAGATCTTTTACATAATTGACCCTAAATCGTTTTATCACTCTTTTAAAAATATAATTTCATTAGTTAAATTTAAATAATTACAGTTAAAATTGAAATAAGATTAAAAAAGATTTTTTTTTTATATAAATTAGGAATGATTCCCCTTTTCATTCCCTTGAATTATCACCTATTTTCATGCTAACACGTGAACTTTTTATTATATACACTGACTTTCCTAAACTATTAGAAATACTTCACTCTCTAACGTTATTGACAAAATTGATAAATTGACCAAATTACCCCTCCACTTATAATGGCCAGATAATTAAGTGGCTTAACTAATATTAATTTTTTTTTAAAAAAAATTTTCCTACATTACCCTCTGCATTAATCCTCTTTCTAAACAAAATTGTTCATTCCTCTCCTCTCCGACCACATCCCAAACGACAAGAGATGATGCATGACACAAGGCGACCAACCATTGTCGCCATTGTCGAGCTTGGTGTTTGTGAGCCTCATTGAGGTCGACAAGAAAGCTATGATCGGCGAGCCTTGAGGAAGCAAGCGAGCGGCGCTGACATGGACGACGTGGAAGGGGTGGCTGCAGTTGTCTTTGTCTCCTTCTTGGTGGTTTCATTAGGCAGCAGCGTGGAGATGAGCGTAGGAGGGTGCAAATCGGGTCGAAGGAGGAGAAGCCGAAGCTAGAGGCGTCGGAGGAGGTTGAGACTAGACGGGATGTTGACGGTCAATAGCGAAGGTAGAGGAGGAGGGATTGGATAGGTCTACTCATCACCCCAACAACTCTTGCGAGCTCTCTGATGACCCCACCCACCTCACCTCTGGAATTGCCCCTATTTATACCTTGCAGTCTCTTTCATCCTTGCCGCAACCCCTGTCGCAATTCACAACAGCACTCGTCTCTACAATAACCCCTCCGACAACACCACTAATCACTATTGGATCTTTCGCTGTTGACCTCACCTCCCTCAACGTGAGGGGTTGGATGAAGAGGAGGATTTAGCGACAATGACGATGGTGATGGTGGAGCTAGTGGTGGAAGTGGGCAGGGTGAAGGGTTTGGTGCTAATGGTGGTGTAGGAGGAGGTGTGATCAGTGGTGGCTTTGGTGGAGGAGATGATGGTGGTGTTAGGAGGAAGAGAGGCTATAGAGAAGTATTTTCGTCATTATAAAAAATTATCTTACGAGGGGTATTTTTGTCATATTATTGTCATGTGACTATTACATGAGGTATTTCTGATAGTTTGAATGGATCAGTGTATACAAAAAGAAAAATTCAGAGGGTCAATATGGAAATGAGTGATAGTTCAGGAGGTGAAAAATAAATTATCCTTATAAATTATTTAAAATAATTTTAAAAAACTATCCAATACTATAATATTATAGTATAAAGAAATAAAAATTATTGATAAATATTTATGCTCTAAACTGTACAAAAGAATGATATTTTAGTCATTTTTATGTGTCTGCTCAGTGCTTCACTTTAACAATAATCTATTAAGAATATTTTATTAAATAACTATAATGATAATTCTGAAATAGTCAAAAGAAATTTAGTGACAATTATGATATTTTAAAATCTTATAATATATAATATTATCGGTAGTTTAATGCCATATCTAGTTTTATGAATAATCTAGACACTATTCAAAATGCTATGTTTACTTTTGTGAATGAAATATTCCTACTTATCTTTAGGCAATGGTGCCAATAAAATTTAACATTTTGCCCCATTTATTGAGAGTTTAAAATTAATCAAAGGCTCACTGTATAGGAAATAGAATATATCATGGCATTGCAACTTGAATGCTAAAAGTTGATTTATATAAAAGTAAGAATCCTGATCAAGAGTATATACTTCATAGATAACAATAACTTTGTGAACTATTGTCCATTTTTATACAGACCTTTAATTTATTTTTCATGGTGCTACTTTAGTTAGTTGTCTTTAATATATTTCTATTAAAAAATATCACATTATGAATATTTTACTCTCATTTTAAAGGGTAAGATATCAATTTGACATTTTTTTTTCATTAACATTATTACAAGGGGTGAGAAATATTGAATAGTTGAGGAGTTTGAAGTGTTGTTAGGAATAGAGAAATAATTTAAGAGGAGTCTTAAGTATAAATTAACTCTAAAATTAATTAGCAAACAGCATAAACCTAACCATGAATAGTATAAGGAGATGGCCCCCCAGAGTCCACCCCCCACTCCCCCCACAGAGTCCACCCACCACATCCATGAGCTAATTAAAATATTATTAATGCTGCTGGTATTAATCACATCATCATCACCTACTTGAAGAAGATAAATTGAATTGAATTGTCTGAAAAGAAATAGAAATCAAATAACATCAGGCGGGCCAAGTCAACACCTAATGAGAGAGAAGAAAAGTTGGAAGCAAACTCACAATACCTATTCTTCGAATCTCAGCATTAACTTTGATAAGCTTTCAAAGGTCGCCGGCCTATCTCCTCTTAAAAGAGCCCTCAAAATAAATTCAGATGGTATTTTTCCTGCAACTTGATTTTGATCGAGCGCTTGACCTGCTGTATATAGACATGATCATTTGGTTTGATTCGCCCAATTTTAATCGGGCTAAGCTCAGCCCAAGTCCGATTTAGACCCGGCCCGACTCAAACCCGAGATAGTAGTGGACGGCATGGGCTAAGCCTTCGCCCGCCCAGTCTGGCCCGAAAGTCCGATCTATTACTCTTATCTATGACTCGACTCATAATGCATACAAATTCCTATAATTTTTAGTCCCACATTGAATATTTAATAAATTATATCAATATATTTTTATGAAAGATAACTAAAATGTCTTTATATAAACTAAACTAGCAGTAATCATATTTGTTACTCCCAAAATAAGATCTTTGTTTTAAGAATAAATTTTCTTATGTTCATTTATATTCAGAAATAAGCGAGTAATAATTATTTTCGATGTAATATAAAGTGAACAAAAAGATAGAAAAAATATGTTTTAAAAATTTATGAAATTACTACCGATACTCTTTCATTTAATATAAAATAAGTTGATAGGATAGATATCAAGAGTAAATTAGTAATTTAGTTAGTATGTAATATAAGATATAATTTTAATAAATAATATTTATATTTTAAAATATAATTTGTATAATATTTAGTTATTATTCTCAAGATAAGGAGTTGTATTTCAGAATAGAATAAAAGAAAAAGTCATTCAGGAGAGCTAATTAATATTGTTCCTTTTAAGTCAAAGAGATCTTTTGCTCATTTGAGGTGTAAGTTGGCACCTTTTACTTTTGGCTAGTTTCACCTTTAATGCAGTTGCTTTAATTCCTTCACGAGTGCAACTGTCCATCACCATGGCCTGCCTCCAGCCAGGTGTTAGGTTGCTCTGCAATTTAATTAGCTGTTAAAATCTTTACATATGGATCAAAAACTTACAACAAATGGATTTTAATTATTTTGAAACTTGAATTAAATGGAGATGGCTGATGACATCTTCATTCACAGATTTCGAAAGTCGAAGAATCAAACATAAATGCCATGTAGCAAATCTAATTAAGAGTCCAGCTGTTTGTGATTTATGTGAGTGCTTCACCCACCTTGCCTTCATCAAGACACGTTGCATGCAGGAAGATAGTGGAGTCGAAGAGCTCTCTCTCTCTCTCTCTCTCTCTCTCTCTCTCCACATATATATATATCCATGAAACCCCTTAAAAAGTTTCAATCCTCCACTACTCCTCTCAAGCAACCCTCCCTTCCAATGCTCCCATCTCTTCTTTTTCGAAAGAAGAGAGGCAGCACTAGTTCCATTTCCATCATCTCCGAGCCTCCACTTGGCCTCAAAACCCTAGCCGACACGGCCCTCATTCGATCCATCGCACCTAATAGCGTCACGAGAAATTTCCAAGCATCACGCTCTGCCTTCTCGTCGGCCTCTTCGTCAAACGATGAGATTATCAATATCGAGGAGGAAGAAGAGGAGGAGGAGGAGGAGAATGCATGCTGCTGGGCTACTTACGGGAGGAAGGGGCATAGCCGCCGGTTCCCGCCGCCTATTCCTTTGCTAGCTCGGACGGGGAATCAACCGTGCCACATGCCGTGGGTCTTGAAGCGAACTTACAAGGACGACGGCAGCCTTGTGATCCAAGAAATTAGAGTTAGGCACCATCACTACTTCCGCGCCCACAGGGAGAACGGTCGTCTCGTTCTCCGACTTGTCGAGTTGGAAGACTACCCTCCCTTATTCAATTCCAGCCCAAAATACGAGGCAGACGAGAAGGAGAAGGAGAAGGAGATGCATGCTATCGCGCAGAATGATGAAGAAAAGATTAGAAGGACGAGTTCTGAGGCCAAATTTGAGACTAGTGAGGCCACTAGAACAAGGGAAATCGACGTGCCAACATTGGCGTTGCCATCCACCGTGATGCTATCTTCTTCGATGCTGGAGCCGGTGTGTGGGAAGGGCTGCTTTGAAAATGGGAGGTCGAATCCACTGCACCAAATGCCATTGTGCAGGCTGCGAGTAGTGCATGGCTAGGCACAAAAATGTAACACTCACTTGAAATATCTTTTGCTTCTTAGCATGGGATGGTTTGAAAGAAAAGAATTGTAGATCCTTTTAATGTTCTTCCTACAAGTCAACCCCTTTCCTCTCTATAGGGTCAACTCACAAGGATCAAATTGGAAGAGATCTTTTGTAAGTTTGCATTCCACCGTTAATGCAGATGCTTTAGCGCTTGTTTGATTTGATGTTAACTCTCAAATTCGATTAGTTAATTTTTTTAGTCTTAATTTTTTTAAAAATAAACTTAATTAGATATAAAATAGATAAAATATATTTAGTTATTAAAACAGTTTAGAAGTTACTCCGGCCCTCCTCCAGCCAGGTGTTGGTTTGGCTGTTAAAATCTTTATATATGGATCAAAACTTACAACAAATGGATTATTTATATGTTTATTTTGAAAGTTGAATTAAATGGAGATGGCTGATGGCATCTTCAGTCACAAATTTCGAAAGTCAAAAGAATCAAACATAAATGCCATGCAGCACATCTAATTAAGAGTACAGGTGTTGTGATTTATGTGAGTGCTTCACTCACCTTGCCTTCATCAAGCCACGTTGCATGCAGGAAGATTGTGCAGTTGAAGAGCTCTTCCTTTTGACTTTGAGCTTATGACAGTCACGCACACAACTAAGTAATGAATAAGAGGCTAATTTTCACTCATCTTGGAGCAATCTTGGATGTTGCAGATGTCCCATGAGACACAAACACAAAAGTTGGGATGAAACAATTAAATATGATAGATCCAAAAAAGGAGAGAAAAAGAAAATTATTCAACTAGCTATTTCAAACTCTTTAAACAAAATCTGGAGTATTTATTTACTAATTTTTTTCCTCTTCTCAGCAAAGCATGGAGATCTTTTCATAAAAATGGATTTCAGAAATTTTCAGAGGACGTTAAATATCTTGATAATACAAGAAAACTTTGTTAATTATTTCAGAAAGTTGCAGACTACCGAGGCTAATTATTTAGCATTTCTTTTTCTCCTTTTTCTTTGAATTATATCAATCTTGAATTATCTCCCATCTGTTGTAAATGAATGGTGATTAGTGAGCAAATCAGAAAAGGTATACAGATACTTGCTATTCCCTCTAAGTAATAATTTTTTTTAGAGAATTTATCACCTTATATTTTGTCTTTATTATCATTCATATTCTACTATATGGATTATTAGCCTCTTGCATTTTACTTAAAAAAACTTCCAAAATACTCTGTCATTAATTTTCTTACTGGCCAATTACTATATAAATGAATTAAAGTAATTATAGGTGCAAAGTAAGCCTTAATACACTTGAATACATTTTTTTTCCCAAACTTAAAGATAAAAATAAATTGAGAAGAAGATTTTAAAGTTAAATGATGGGTATTCTATGTTCTTTAATTTTTTATTTTCAACACTGACAGATTATTGTCTATTATGTTTGCTGTTGTTGAAGGTAAAATTAACTCATGATTTTTTTAAGATATTAAATATAAAATGCAAAACTATCAATTCAGTCTTCTACTGAACCCCCTACACATTATTTATAGATGTCTCCAGTGGCTACTCTTTCATGCATGAGAGAGTGATAGAGATAGAGAAATATTCTATCCAATAAGTGCTAAAATTTGAGGTTGTTGGAAGTGTTAAATTTTTTTTTTTGTTGAAAGGAATGTTGTACCTTGAAAGATGAATGCATGAAGCTTGGTGGGTGCAAAAGGCCTACCTTTATTATGAGGCAAAGGAGATGCCCTACAATTTGGATGACTTAGGAATATCTAATTATATTACACTGCATGTCTATATATATATATAGATACACATATGCCTTGTCCTTGAGACATATAGAAAACCCCACATGCATGTGAGCAGTTCTTATCTGTACACAGAAACTGATGGGTTGGTTGTACTGTAAGAACTTACAGGGATCTGCTTGGAAATGTCTAATTGACACCTAAAGTGATCTGGATTGATGACTGTGTTACTGATTCTTCTTCTTCTAATTTTTTAAGAATAATTACACTTAAATTTTCTAAATTATTATTTTTTAGAACATTTTTTTCTTGACACATAGACCTCTCCTGACATTGTAGATAAAAAAAACTAAAATGATCAAAAAATCCCTATAAGTTTTCTCTTTTAAAATATAAAGATAAATATATCGTATAATTACTCACGTGATTTGCAATTGATAATTTAGGGATGAAAAAGATAGGTGTATAGGAGTGTTTGAAATAAATTTAATAGTTCGATGAGTCTAAGTATAATTAATTTTTTTTTTAATCTGGCCTCAACTTAGTTTCTCTTTGCCTCCTCTTATTGCTTCCTAATACTTTTTAATTGACTGTTAACACACCAATCAATTGCACATGTATATTTGGAGCTGTTCCATGGCATCAATTTTTTTTATTTTATTTTATTCAGGGTTTGCAGTAATGGAACATGAATAAAAGATTATGGAAGATAAAGAATGTTTAGGAGTTGCAGAAAAAGTTCTATATTTTAAACACTTCTTCTTCTTCCTTTTCCTTTTCCTTTTCCTTTTCTTTTTGTCTCTTTTACTTTTAATTTTTGCACAAAAAGATCAGAATGGTTATACATTTTGCAGTACTATAAACTAAAAAGAATTATTTTAGTTTTTGTTGCAAATATGCAACAAGTTAGTACGTCACTTTCGCAATCAATTAATCTACTTTCTCAAAACCATATAATAAATTATAAAAATCTCATATTATTTGAAGAAAAAGGTGTAGAATTAAGTTAAAATTTTTACTAACTACCCCCTAACAAAGAACTAAATTGCATGTGCATTTCCACGTGGCCGTGGGAAACGTATGCATTTAATTAGTTTTTGTAAGTTGCGAGATTGTTATGCCGTCACGGTCAAGCAAAGAACGTTTTCTTCGCATCTGTTAGCCCGTCCACATCAGCTTGATTGATCCGGAATTGGACGGTGGTGATTCGTGCGACACACTGTGATGCAGTGTAGTCTTATAAGGAAGTATATTCTCATAAATGGGGGGAGGTTGGAAGTTTGGTGTGATAAGGAATATTTTTTATTTATTTTTTGATAATATTTAGCCCATGCAAAAATGTTAATTATTAACTACCACCGTCACTAGCCACTACTATGCACTATTATCTTATAATTTGGGCATTTTTTTGCATATTATAGTGTTTGCCAGCTGTTGTTGATGGAGAGAGGAGCGCAAGAAATAGCTGTTAACTTGGCTAGCTGACCTTTTATCTAAATCTTCGAATTTTCTGTGGCTTATTTATAAATTGTTAATAGATATACGTGGATTACGCTACGGATTACTTTATCAAATAGAACCCTAGAACGTTTAACAATTTAAGAAACGCTAATTTTGCGGCTCGCGCCGATTCGCTCGGAGCCGCCGCCAAAGCTCGCGGAGTGCCTTGTCAATTGTCGGCAGTCGTTGGAGAGGGGAGAGAGAGAGAGAGAGACAGAACACCTTACTATAAATGTCTACTTGGCTTAGTTAAGTGCGGAATTTTAGAAGAAAAGGGTGAAAAGAAGTTTTGAGGATTTCTCTCTCCGCGGTGGAGAGAGAGAGAGAGAGAGAGAGAGAGAGCTCCATTCCTTCAATTCTAAAGATATCTCCTTCTCGCTCTCTTCTTTGAGATTGAATCGATTACCAAGCCATCAAAGGTTAGTGTCAAGGTTATTGAAATCTTCGCATTTTTCTGGTGGATTGTTGGAGGATAGGGAGTGTGAGCAGGTGATTTGGTCTCTTTGTAGTGAGTGACATCAATGCGATTGTTTTACTCCAAATTTTTCGTGTGATTCTTTTTTGAGATCCGAGTGGTTTTAAGTGGAAAGTGCGTGGATTTAGTATGGTCTATTTGACGAATTTGAGGCATTTGAGAGAGGAATGAATGATCTATATGTGGTTGGTAAATTCGTACTTTTTGTTTGGATTTAGTTCCGATTCTGTGTAGAGAACTCGATTCACTTAGAATTGGTTAGATCTGTGTAGGTTTGGAGGTGGAAGGAGTGAATTCAGATCCAGATCTGGATCTGGAATGACCTTCCTGGAGAAATCTTGATTCAGATTCTGATGCTTTTTAGTGTAGATCTCAATGCGTCCTTTTCTTGAATTGGCTTTTAACACTTTCTCATGTTTGAAGGACTAGATCTATTGGACGAGAGTTTAAAGTTTAGAGGAGATGGCGGCTGCACTAGCGTGGAGGTACACAGGCACCAATGGCAGCAGCCGTGGAGCTGCAGATCTGGTAAGATTCTCCTTGGTGTGTTCTCTGTGTAAGCTCATGATTGTCGTTCTTGCAGCAATGTTACTATAGGTGAAACTGATAGCAGCTTACATGCATGGTCTTTGCATGCCTTCTTTTTGCAATGCTTTGATGGCATAGGTTTTTCTGAGTAAAATTATTGAGCAAGGTAAAATTTTGTATGTGACAATTTGTGTATGATAAACACTAAACCAAACTTGGATCTGTTTTAGGCATGAACACTAGTCTTTTACTCTTTTGCTATTTAAGCTGAAACGTTTGTCGTTTCTAGTCTATCTTGTTGCAAAGAAGTTTTAGAATGTGTTAGTACACTTCCTCTGGCCCTGGACCAATTGTGGTCTTAAACTACGGCACATTGGAATTGATCAGTAGCCAAATTGTTGGACTACAGTATGTTTAAGGAGCAGAATTATCATAATTAACCATCCTTATGAGATCAGATGGTATTTTTTTTCCATTGAAGTTGTCTTGCACCTAGAAAGTTAAGTCCTCTCTGCACACTCAGCTTAGTATGCTTCAGTTTTTTTTTTTCCCTTTGTATGATAAAGCTCGTATCTTTGATATCTTCATTCTTTTTTCCATGTATGCTCACAGGAAAGAAATACGGATACAGAACCCCCAACTCCACACTCGGTCATAAAGATGGGCTCAAGGTAAATGTAAAATGTTTACTTATAGGTTGCATATCATGTAGCTGTTACCAGACATTCTGATGAGACTAAGGTAAAAACTACATTCCATATACATGATGTCAAGATTAATTGCATTAATTAAACCACGATATTGAACCTTCCCTTTCCTTTTTATCGCGGAGTTAAGAGAAGGTGTTTATATATATATATATGCATGTGTATATGTTCATCTACATTCTTGTTATGAATTTATGATATTGGTCTTAAACCTATGATAACTAATAGGACATCTTATTGCTCATGATCTGCAAATCAGAAGTTCTCGAGGGATAGAAATCAGACATACATGCTGGAAACAGTTACATTTGATCAGGATTTCTATTGTTGGAGCACATGTTCATGACCAGTGTTCTTACAATTTGATATATCTGCTTCTAAACTACAAGCTGTCAAAACTGAAGACCTAAGTTACATGTTTAAAGTACCATCAAATCCTGAACCTTTTAGAATCTAGATTATTATGACATGTCATAAACTTTCTATTAAATAGAGTGAATGGATGAAAATGATATAAACCAAATAGGCAGTAGTAAATGGTTTGATTGTTCATGTATCATGATCTTTCAACCTATCAATCAAACATGAAAAATATCTCTAGACACATTTTTCATGTATATCGGATCCTTGCTCACAGAGAGGCACTAATTCAAAACAGATTAGCAGTATTCTTTCTCTTAATTTTTCTTACTTTGTTTTTGGATGATATTCCATTTGTTGAATAAATTACATTGAAAAGCTGAAAAAAATATAGATAGAGAATTTCCACTTTTTCGCTTCAAAATGTTGTGCCCAACTTTGTGCATATAAGGGATTGTTTATGCTTCGCTGAAGCATAAATACTTTTGTGATTTCAATTGCATATTGACCTATGCGGTTCAATACATCAAAATGATATACATGGATCTGCATGGGAAGCCTAAAGGCCAAGAAATAGAATGGAAGAGTTTCAACTTTCATCAATGGCCTTGAATCATAATCAGATGAATGATTCATACTGATTCATCTGAGCTAAATGTAATATGCTCTGGATGTGTCCTCAAGGAGTTTACATTATGATGTGAAGGTTTGTATTTAGATGACTTCACATGTATTTTTAGAAGAGCTTGTACCAAGTTTCCCATGAGAAGCAGTTTGCCCTGTATACTTGCTAATATATCATGTGTGGGGCCTAGTTTTTTAATGTTTTTATATCATGATTACCATGCAGATCATCTTTTTAGATGGCTTAGTGCTCTTTGGCATGATATCAAAACCATGTTTGTCATGCCACCGGAACATTAGGTCATCCCCTTGTGCACTTTGTATGTCATATCTGCAAATGTAAGCTTTGCATAAGGTCATTTAATACAGAATTGAACCAATTTATGAATTATGGTTGGTGCCTTTAGAATGCTTTCATTTGCATAATGAAGTATGATAAAAGCACAGAACTCTACTTTCGAACAAGAGCAAAGGGTATTTGCACATGACTCTAGAGTACCATCATACGTGGCTACATTAGTTCAAGCTTCAACTTTAAAAGGATAGGGAACTCAACTACCTGAGTTTTGATGCTTCTGTAGTCATCAATATCTCCTTCTCTTCTCTAGTCATCCTCATCTTCCTCGTGGGTCGTTATTAGGTTTCCTTCATTACCTTATCTGATTGCTGTGCTTGAGGGCCATGAGTTATATACACATATAGAAAAAAAAAAATCTATGGCAGCCAAACTGTAAGGTAAAGTTGAGCCATCATGAGTGTGAGGTTAGAGATCTACTTCTGTATTTGTATGCATATCATCCACTGCAGCTGTCATTAAGCTCACTTTGCTCTTTCTCTGAACATTGACTGTGGAATTTTTGGATATTATGGTACTACTTATGAGTTTTTAGACAAATAAGGGCAATATTATTTGGAGGACACTAGGACTTCAAAGAGATTTCATCCAAACAGAGAGGAAGAAGCAAATGAAGCAGATTAGTACTTCCTGATGGAAGGAAAGATGACAGAGAAATAGTGGAAAAGTAGGAATTTCAACTTTTTTCATTTTCTCCAACACTCAATACAGGGTACTGTTCTTGTAGAAGGTTTTCAACTTTCAATCATTTTCCTCTCTCTCTCTCTCTCTCTCTCTCACTTACATCTAAATGAGATAAGCCTTTTTTGTATAAGTTTGAAATTTGCAACTGTAGTTGGTTTTCTCTCCTAATTAAAAGAGGAGGATACTTACTGGGGAAAAACTATATGATAATGCATGGAATTATCTGTGGAGATAGATGACCTCAAATTGTGTTGATTTCTGGATTTTGATAGCATAGGTCACCAAACCATTATTGTTGCATTGAGTTATATGCTACCTAAGGATGACCCTCATATTAAAATGGGCTTTTTAAAGTACCAGTACTTAATTTTTTAGTATAAAATTTTACTTTGATATTTTTTCCTAACTGAAGTTGGTAACAATTGTTACCTTTATTCAAGTAATTCTTTTTGCTTTTTTCAGCTTTTCCTTTAGATCTGATGAAATGTCGCTTGCAGAGATCGCAGTAGTATGGAGGATGTAGATGGGACACTTTCGAGTGTCGCCCAATGTATAGAACAATTGCGCCGAAGTTCTTCAACCCCTCAAGAGAAAGAAAGCTCATTGAAACAGTTACTGGATCTTATTGAAACCCGCGATAATGCCTTTGGAGCTGTTGGTTCACATTCACAGGCTGTTCCAATACTTGTTTCTCTCCTCAGATCAGGGTCATTAGGAGTGAAGATACAGGCTGCTTCTGTTTTAGGGTCTCTCTGCAAGGAGGAAGAACTAAGGGTAAAAGTATTACTTGGTGGTTGCATTCCTCCATTGCTTGGTCTTCTTAAATCCAGCTCTGCTGAAGGCCAAACAGCAGCTGCTAAAACTATATATGCTGTCTCACAAGGTGGGGCCAGGGATCATGTCGGATCAAAGATTTTCTCAACTGAAGCTGTTGTTCCTGTATTATGGGTTCAGCTGAAAAATGGTCTCACAAATGGAAGTTTGGTTGATGGTCTGCTTACTGGGACACTGAAGAACTTGTCAAAGAGCACAGAAGGGTTCTGGTCTGCAACCATACAATCTGGTGGAGTTGATACACTTATAAAACTGCTTGGTTCTGGAGAAATGAGTACCCTTGCAAATGTTTGCTATCTTCTTGGATGTGTAATGATGGAAGATGCATCTGTCTGTTCTCAAGTTTTAGCTGCAGAAACCACAAAACGACTCCTTAAGTTATTAGGGCCTGGTAATGAAGCTTCTATTAGAGCTGAGGCTGCAGGTGCTCTTAAATCTCTTTCTGCGCAATGTAAGGAAGCCAGGCGTGAGATAGCTAATTTCAATGGCATTCCTGCTCTAATAAATGCAACTATTGCTCCATCAAAAGAATTTATGCAAGGAGAATCCGCTCAAGCACTACAAGAAAATGCAATGTGTGCATTGGCAAATATATCTGGCGGGTTGTCTTATGTCATTTCCAGCCTTGGTGAAAGCCTTGAATCATGTTCTTCACCTGCTCAGGTTGCTGACACACTTGGTGCTTTAGCTTCAGCCCTGATGATATATGATACAAAAGCTGAATCTATCAGTGCGTCAGACCCTTTGATTGTTGAGAAGATATTGATAAAACAGTTTAATCCTAAGTTGCCATTTCTTGTACAAGAACGCATAATTGAAGCATTAGCCAGTTTGTATGGAAATGCTATTCTCTCAAAGGCACTTAGCAATTCTGATGCAAAACGTCTTCTTGTTGGTTTAATAACCATGGCAACAAATGAAGTGCAAGACGAGCTCACAAAATCTCTTCTTACTCTCTGCAATAAGGAATCTAGTCTATGGCATGCATTACAAGGTCGTGAAGGGGTCCAATTGTTGATATCTCTTCTTGGTCTCTCTTCGGAACAACAACAGGAATGTGCTGTTGCTCTTCTTTGCCTTTTATCCCATGAAAATGATGAGAGCAAGTGGGCTATAACTGCTGCTGGAGGTATACCTCCTCTTGTTCAAATATTAGAAACGGGATCTGTAAAAGCTAAAGAAGATTCTGCAACTATCCTTGGAAACCTTTGTAACCACAGTGAAGATATACGGGCATGCGTAGACAGTGCCGATGCTGTTCCTGCTTTACTGTGGCTGCTGAAAAATGGAAGTGACAATGGAAAGGAGATAGCATCTAAAACGTTAAACCATCTTATCCATAAGTCAGATACGGGAACCATTAGCCAGTTATCTGCTTTACTAACCAGTGAACAGCCTGAGTCTAAAATTTATGTTTTGGATGCATTACAAAGTTTGCTTTCAGTTGCGCCCCTTAACGATATTTTGCATGAAGGAAGTGCTGCAAATGATGCCATTGAGACAATGATAAAAATCCTCAGCTCCTCCAGGGAAGAAACTCAAGCCAAATCTGCATCTGCTCTTGCTGGAATCTTTCATTGCCGCAAGGACCTGAGAGAAACTCATGTTGCTATAAAAACTTTTTGGTCAGTCATGAAGCTTGTTAATGTGGAGTCTGATAAAATTCTGATGGAGGTTTCATGCTGCCTTGCTTCTATTTTTCTTTCAATTAACCAAAACAAGGAGCTGGCAGCAGTTGCTCGGGATGCATTACCTCCATTAATCTTGCTAGCGAATTCCTCAGTTCTGGAAGTAGCAGAACAGGCAACACGAGCTTTAGCAAACCTTCTTCTGGATTATGAAGTGTCTGTGCAGGCAGGCCCTGATGACATTATTTTCCCTGTAACACGAGTTCTGCGAGACGGCACTATTGATGGAAGAACTCATGCAGCTGCAGCAATTGCACGTCTTCTACAGTTTCGTTCCATTGATCAGGCTTTGTTAGGTAGTGTTAACCGTGCTGGAACAGTTCTCTCTCTAGCTGCACTTTTGGAATCTGCTAATACTGAAGCTTCTGCTACATCAGAAGTCCTTGATGCACTGGTGCTTCTATCAAGATCAAAAGGAGCAAGTGAGCATGTAAAATCTCCCTGGGCAGTTCTTGCCGAGTATCCCCACACAATTCTTCCCTTTATTTCATGTGTAGCTGATGGAACACCCTCTGTGCAAGATAAAGCCATAGAAGTAGTGTCAAGACTCTGTTGTGATCAGCATGTTATACTGGGTGGTTTAGTATCTGAAACTTCAGGGTGTATATCATCAATTGCAAGACGAATCATTAGCTCCAACAATTTGATAGTTAAGGTTGGTGGAAGTGCTCTTCTTATTTGTGCAGCAAAACAGCACGGCCAGAAGCTGATAGAAGCTTTGAGAGAATCAGACTTGTGCACTCACCTCATTCATTCTCTGATTGGTATGCTCAATTTAACAAATTTATCTACGGAAAACAAGGGTACTGAAAGCATTATGGACATAAGCATTTATAGGCATTCCAAAGAGCAATACAGAAATGGTGATGCTGAGTGTTGCACGGCAGTGATCTCGGGTAACATGATTGCTTTATGGCTGCTTGCTGTTCTTGCTTCTAATGATAACCGAACTAAAGCAGAAATTTTGGAGGCTGGAGCAGTTGAAACTCTTACAGACAAGATATCTCAGAATGCATTCCTATATATGCAAGTATGTTGATTGCTACCGTTAACCACTTAGTTATATACATCTACTCTATGAGGACTTCTGTATCTTCTTTGATATTCTACCTTGTCTACTTCTTTGCCTATGTCATATCTTTTAGAGGTAATTAGATTTCACTCTTGGGTCTTACTCTAACTTGATTCATGGTTCTTTGGCAGAGCGATTCTAAAGACGATAATAGCACATGGGTTTGTGCTTTACTCTTGGCAGTGCTTTTCGAAGAAAGAGATATTATACGATCAAATGCTGCATTACACTCCATTCCGATCCTCTCTAACTTACTGAGATCAGAGGAGTCAGCAAACAGATATTTTGCTGCACAAGCTTTGGCAAGTCTAGTCTGTAATGGTAGCAGAGGAACTTTGCTGGCTGTTGCTAATTCTGGGGCTGCCAGTGGGCTTATATCTTTGCTTGGTTGTGCTGATACTGATATAGCTGATCTTTTGGAATTGTCAGAGGAGTTCAACTTGGTGCGCAATCCAGAGCAAATTGCACTAGAGAGGTTGTTCAGAGTTGATGATATCCGTGTTGGTGCAACTTCTAGGAAAGCAATACCTCTCCTTGTTGATTTACTCAAGCCAATTCCAGATCGACCAGGTGCACCTTTCCTAGCATTGGGTCTTCTAACCCAGCTAGCAGTAGATTGCCCATCAAACAAACTGGTAATGGCTGAAGCAGGGGCTCTAGAGGCACTTACCAAGTATCTTTCACTTAGTCCACAAGATGCTACAGAAGAAGCAACCACTGAGTTATTAGGTATTCTGTTCAGCAGCGCTGAAATACGACGCCATGAATCTGCATATGGTTCTGTAAATCAACTTGTCGCAGTCTTACGCTTGGGAGGCAGAAATTCCCGGTACAGTGCAGCTAAAGCATTGGAGAGCTTGTTTTGTGCAGAACATATCAGAAATGGTGAATCAGCTCGGCAAGCCGTTCAACCTCTTGTAGAGATTCTGAATACTGGTTTAGAGAGGGAGCAGCATGCAGCTATTTCTGCACTTGTTAGGTTGCTTTCTGATAATCCATCAAGAGCCCTTGCCGTTGCAGATGTTGAAATGAATGCAGTAGATGTTCTTTGTCGGATTCTTTCTTCAAACTGTTCAGTGGAACTAAAAGGGGATGCTGCAGAATTATGTTGTGTTCTTTTCAGGAATACGAGAATTCGGTCTACAATGGCTGCAGCTCGTTGTGTGGAGCCTCTGGTGTCTCTACTAGTTAGTGAAAATAGTCCTGCTCAGCATTCAGTAGTTCGTGCACTGGAAAAACTTTTAGATGATGATCAATTGGCAGAACTAGTTGCTGCACATGGTGCCGTTATTCCTCTTGTTGGTCTTCTATTTGGTAAAAATTACATGCTTCATGAGGCAGTTGCTAGTGCTTTGGTGAAGTTAGGGAAGGACAGGCCAGCTTGTAAATTAGAAATGGTCAAGGCTGGAGTGATTGAAAGCATACTTGATATCCTCCATGAAGCTCCTGATTTTCTCTGTGTTGCACTTTCAGAATTGCTTCGAATTTTAACAAATAATGCTAGCATTGCCAAGGGACCATCTGCAGCTAAAGTTGTACAGCCTCTTTTCTTGCTACTATCCAAGGCAGAAATTGGTCCTGATGGACAGCATAGCACTTTGCAGGTTCTCGTGAATATCTTGGAGCATCCGCAGTGTCGAGCTGATTATAACCTGACACCTCAGCAGTCCATTGAACCAGTTCTTACTTTATTGCATTCATCTACACCAGCTGTGCAACAGTTAGCTGCAGAACTACTCTCTCATCTTCTTTTAGAAGAACACCTTCAAAAAGATGCCATAACAGAGCAAGCAATTGGTCCCCTTATCCAAGTCCTTGGTTCAGGTCTCCCCATTTTACAGCAGAGAGCTATAAAAGCTCTTGCCAATCTTGCATTGGCTTGGCCAAATACAATTGCAAAAGAAGGTGGTGTCTATGAGCTGTCCAAAGTGATATTGCAAGCTGATACACCTTTATCTCATGTTATATGGGAATCAGCTGCATCTGTTTTGTCCAGTATTCTTCAATACAGCTCTGAATTTTTTCTGGAAGTGCCTGTTGCTGTGCTAGTACAGTTGCTCCGCTCTGGAACAGAAGGTACTGTTGTGGGTGCATTGAATGCCCTGCTTGTGTTAGAAAGTGATGATTCAACCAGTGCAGAAGCAATGGCTGAAAGTGGTGCTGTGGAAGCATTATTAGATCTTCTAAGGAATCATCAATGTGAGGAAACTGCAGCTAGACTTCTGGAGGCACTGCTTAACAATGTGAAGATTAGAGAAGCCAAAGCTGCTAAATCTGCTATTTCACCATTATCCATGTACCTTCTGGATCCCCAAACACAATCCCAGCAAGGAAGGCTGCTTGCAGCTCTTGCTCTAGGAGATCTTTTCCAAAATGAGGGTCTAGCTCGATCTGCAGATGCTGTTTCAGCATGCCGTGCTTTAGTTAACCTTCTTGAAGATCAACCAACTGAAGAAATGAAAGTGGTAGCTATATGTGCTTTGCAAAACCTTGTAATGTACAGCAGATCAAATAAGAGAGCTGTTGCAGAATCTGGTGGTGTTCAGGTTGTCCTGGACCTTATCAATTCCAGCAATCCGGATACATCTGTTCAGGCTGCAATGTTTGTTAAACTTCTTTTCTCTAATCATACAATCCAAGAGTATGCCTCCAGCGAAACTGTCAGAGCTATAACTGGTAAGTTCTTGTCAATCTGATGTTACTGTTTAATCAAATCCTATCAAAATTGAAATGGGAACTCCCCAAACTCTGAGAGATACATTAAGTGATAGAGGATTTTTAGATAAAAGTTATTTTCCTCTGTATAGTGATTGATACATGTCTAGTTTTAAGTTGGTTCTATTAAAGTTAATGTGTTAAACAACCTATTGTTGGGATCAGCATCTCCTTGAAATAGAGTAATAAAATTAATTTTATTTAAGTTCCTAAACTTACTGATTTTGGATGCTACTGGAGCTCTACATAGGGTTCTAACAGAAATAAATTATTATATTAAAAGAGCTTACCTTTTTCATTTGAGAAATTCAAGGTTCTAGTATTCTGACTTCTAAGAGATCACATTTCAAGGATAGACCATGTGGGAACATGAACTTTACCTGATAGCACCTCTCAAAAGAAGAGGGCATTCAATTTGGGTTGTACGACTTGCTCATTGGTTCCCTCTCCATAATCAGACAATAAAGGTTCAGAATGTCTTGTTTGCTATTTTCAAATGTTAGTTGTACACTTTTAAATACCAGTTAAACAATAATATGGAGGATCGACGCTGTTCCTCCATACTAAAATAGAGTATTCTTGAATATTGCAGATTAAATGCTGAAAGTGTTTGTTTGTACTTAGCTCACTTTATATGAATGTGTTGTTCCTTTCTTTTGTCTGATCATGGTTTTTATTTTGCAGCTGCAATTGAAAAGGATATATGGGCTACAGGGAGTGTGAATGAAGAGTATCTTAAAGCACTTAATGCACTGCTTAGCAATTTCCCTCGATTGAGGGTCACTGAACCTGCGACATTATGTATCCCTCATCTTGTGACTTCCCTTAAAACTGGATCAGAAGCAACTCAAGAAGCAGCACTAGATTCGCTTTATCTCCTTAGGCAAGCATGGTCAGCATGCCCAACTGAAGTTTTCAAAGCTCAGTCAGTTGCTGCCTCAGAGGCTATTCCCCTACTTCAGTACTTGATTCAGTCTGGCCCACCTCGGTTCCAGGAGAAGGCCGAACTGCTTTTGCAGTGTTTACCAGGAACACTTACGGTTACTATAAAGCGTGGCAACAATTTGAGGCAATCAGTAGGAAATCCTAGTGTGTTCTGTAAACTCACACTTGGTAGCAATCCACCTAGACAAACGAAGGTAAGCACCTGTCTGCAGCAGTCCTGTTTGGATCTATTGGCATATAGATTTTTTTTTTTTAACTACTACAAGGTGGCCTCTTATATTTTAACTGGAACTTATAATACTACTTCTAGACTAAAGTCAGCTGCTTAGCATCTTCAATCTCATCATAAGTCTAGTTGGTTCCTTCTTTGCTAGTTCTGAGTTTGAGATACTTATACTGCAGCTATTCATCACCCCTAGGGAAAAAATAATGTTCCGCATAAAGCTGTCAATATTTTTTTTTTTTCTGAAAAAATTGGATCTATAACATGAGCAAACAATCATAATCTTAGTCTTTTCTTGGTCCTTTCATCTTGTGCATGTACTAGAAGATGTAAACCTTGATTTCTGTTCAATTCATTTATTACTTATTTAAATCATGCTCAAAGTCTAAGAGGTTTTTTTTTGGTGGATAGAGATTAAGATGGTCTATGTAGTGGAAACTTCTGGTTGTTTGTCGGCAAGAGTCTAATACTAGGCAGTATCACAGTATTATTGGGGAAAAGATTGGGGATATTTTTACAAGGTGTTTCATCTCAATTTTCCTTTTTTGGGGTTTGAGTTGATAATGCCTCAAAATTGATATCTAAAGGTCTATATATGAAGGTCCTGTTAATTGTTGACTTACTAAAAATGGAAAAGGTTTGAAGGCCTCTCAATTCCTGAGGCATACTATGGGATCGCTTTAGGCCACCTTTCCTAGTTCTTGCTTATATTTTATTATTTACATATACTCATTCTTCTAATGACTGCAAAATTTTAAGGCTAAAAGAAAGCTGACTGAATTTCAATTTAAAGAATTTTATGCTGTTCTCTGTGGCATTGTAGTATATCACTACAACTCTGTTTCTCTTGCAAAGATGATTAAGATGAATCTTGATATTAATCTTTGGCTGCAAAGATGATTCTACTCAATTTTAATATTTCTAATTTGCATTAACTTATCTCTCTAATTGTTAGATTGTGTCAACTGGTCCCACGCCTGAATGGGATGAAGCCTTTGCTTGGGCATTTGACAGTCCCCCTAAAGGCCAGAAGCTTCACATATCCTGCAAGAACAAAAGCAAATTTGGAAAGGTATTGTCCTGAACAACATTTGCAATAACAAACTTCTCATATTACAAATAGTTATTTTGTTGACAAGGTTCAATCCAAGAATTCCAGACAATCTAATCTCTGTGTTTCTGGTTGCAGAGCTCATTTGGAAAGGTGACAATTCAGATTGACCGGGTTGTAATGCTAGGATCAGTTGCTGGGGAATACACTTTATTGCCTGAGAGCAAAAGCGGGCCCTCTCGGAACTTAGAAATCGAATTCCAGTGGTCAAACAAATGATAACA
The DNA here is from genome assembly GCF_048772165.1 of Typha angustifolia. NCBI lineage: Eukaryota > Viridiplantae > Streptophyta > Magnoliopsida > Poales > Typhaceae > Typha > Typha angustifolia. Next base: position 7,532,699 of record NC_133243.1, on the reverse strand, counting down.
TCCAATAAGGTAAACTACTCTATGTAATTTTAATTTATAAAGAGTTGAGATTGTTTCCCTCTTTTCTCCTCCTGCTAAATGTTCTCCTTGTCCATCAATGTAAATAGTCAGCAGAGGAATTTGCTCCTTTTGTACCCCTTATTGTGAGTAAAACAGACGCTGTCGGATCTCTGTCTTGCTTGTAATGAATCATTCATTATTTTTTTGCCCAAGATTTTCTTTGATGGGTCTACCTAAAAAACCACTTGTGTAAAACGCTCAGAGATATTCTGTAACATTTTTGAGATTATCCCTGTCTGTTCTACAGCTATTGAAGTATCAAGATGTAAGGGCATAGGGTTCTGAAAAGTGCATCCACCAGGACTAGCTGTATGACTGCATCTTTCTTGCTCCTTTCACTGTCAAATCCCTTCTCAGCTTCCTCCTCTGTGCAGTAAATCTTTCCCGCATCTTTCACATCCCCATCAGTTGCCCATTGTTAGTGCCTCTTGACATCACAACAGTGCTTGATATAACTCACAGCTGTGGATCCAAACAGAATGCCAAACCCTAACCACTCCCTCCCTCTTAGAGGGGTCATGTGGTCATCTCCCATCCCATCTCTTTCCATTGAGCTATTCTATAGGTTGCTTAGAGTGGTGTTCAGTTGTGGAACAATTTTTATATTAGTTTAACTATGCTTATTTTTTAAAATTGCATAAAAGAGCTTATACCGGTTTAAGCTATACTGGTGTATAATTGTAAACCGGTATAGTGGTGTTATGATACATATTTTGATAAATGACTAAATAACTTTTATAATAGATGGATAAAGAGAGAATAATTGAAATGACAGTTGATTGAATAATATTTTTATATGGATAAAATAGTAATTAGTAAATATAGAAATATTACAAGAAGAAGAGAGAAGTAGTAGTAAATTAGTATTGAGATAAGTTATTGTTTAGTTATTATATCTGTATAAAGAGACTTATACTACAATAAATTTATGCTTATTGCACATGTGAACTAACTTTGAATCTTTGCTTTGGCCTCTAGGATGGTTGGTACCAATTATTGTGCATGGGCTAACCAACCCCATCACTCACATGAGGCACAAAGTCTCTTCTTTGGGGCAATTAAAAAAAAGAAGAAGGGTCTTCCCCTTCACTCCTTTTTCCATTGCTCACCTGAAATCCTACACTATATACGTCTATACCTACACTGATTGATTGGGTTCTGAGTGCCCCCCCATGTTTGGTGTGAGGTCCTTGTTTAAGCTTTGTGCCATGCATCTGTTCCATCTTTTTGTATTTTCCTTGTGCTATGTGCACTTGCATTAAAAGCATTATTATTTTTCTTCTTGTTACTATTATCTTATATCTCTATATAGTCCTCTATTATCTGATAACAAAAGCTTTCAAATGAACTGATTATCTATCATAGTATTAGAAAGTAGTTATCTTCGATTATATTTTATTTGTTTACGTGCGGTGTGTGTTTAAAGAATCAACTTCTTACAATGCATCCATAATGAAGTTTTCTCATTCTTTATTTATTTATTATTTATTATTATTTTTGGCTGTGATGACATTTTTCTGGGTGGTGCAACTCCTTTTCTTGTTGACTAAGTTTCTACTGCGAGAAGGAACAAAGGGTCGAACTAGATGCAAGCTGTTAGCTGTGGGTGGCATCTAGGCAAAATTTTCTATGAAGGAGATCGATAAAGGGACCCAGTCAAACGATTATATTCTGCAACCATTAACAGGATGCCTCCTTTCTTACTATGTCCACCTAAAGGAATCCACTCACCCATAATTGAACAATGCATATGGACATGCATTGGGTCATATAGAAGTAGCAAATTCTTTGGAGATGACCTCAAAATAGAACACTTTACCCATTTGCTAGAATTGCTTTCTAAGTTCTTATATTTGATGGGAAAAATACTTGGCCGGCAATTAATGCATGCATGCTAATATCATTGGAAGTTTTAGAATCTATGGCGAACTTTGATATGACCCAGATCGAGTGGACTAAAAATATTTCTCACACACTTTGGGAAGTGTTCTAATTGGACAGCCTCACCTCAAATCACAGCCTAATCACTCATTTACTTCTCCATCCATCACTAAGACAATTTCAAACCAAATGACAAACCTATAGAGCTAAAATTTGATTTGTTTTCCTCATTCCACTTGGCCCTTATCAGTGAAGAACACATGGCAGAGCCAAACCTCATTTCCTTGGTCAGAGAGGGGAAGTCCCAAAATCCTTTCTTGTACCATTGAAATTTAAGGCCTGAATTCTCCACTGCCATACACCACATCACTTCAATTATTTTGGAGGACAGAGACCCAGCAGAAAGCACACAGACTACAGTGTGGTTCCCTTTTGGGCTTCCTGAAGACACCCCCCTTTAAATTATTATTTTTACCCTCACGTGTACTACATTACATTAAGCTTGGGTTGTGACAACTTTTTTGTGGGCTTTATGCCATTGGGAGGCCTATATAACAGAGGGTTTGAGGTGAAGTAAAGAATAGAGAAAGACTCTGGAGATTTTGATTTCTATATTATAAGTAAGTACCTCCTTCAAGAAGATTTTTTTGAGATCCCAGAGCAATCTTATCTTTTAAATCTGCTAGTTCTTTCCTTCATTCCATCTGATCTTCGAAAAGAGAGAAGAAAAATAATAATAAGAACACCATGGGAGCCACCTTGGATTACTTCTCTAGTTTGTTGAGCAGTGGTCATAGATACAGGAAGAAGCAGTTGCAGACTGTGGAGCTAAAGGTCAGGATGGACTGTGATGGCTGTGAACTTAAAGTCAAGAAAGCTCTTTCTCACATGAGAGGTTAGTTCTCTAATCAATACACTACTCTCTGGATTCTTATAACTGTTGTGTTTACAACACATGCTCCTAATATGGCTCTCTTGTAGGAGTTCAATCAGTAGAAGTCAATAGGAAGCAACAGAAGGTGACTGTCATTGGATATGTGGAGCCACACAAGGTCCTCAAGAGAGCCCAGTCCACAGGGAAGAGAGCTGAGATCTGGCCTTATATTCCTTACAATCTAGTTGTCCACCCTTATGCTGCCCAGACTTATGACAAGAGAGCACCTCCTGGATATGTGAGGAATGTGGAGGCCATTACCATCTCCAGCCAAGTCATCAGACAGGAGGATCACCTCACCAACTTGTTCAGTGATGACAACCCAAATGCCTGCTCTATTATGTGAGGGAGAAAGAAGCAAACAAGAGATGGAAATGGTTAGAACTAAGAGTACAATTAAGGAAGAGGAGAGTTCACCCCCCCCCCCCCCCCCCCCCCCCCCCCCCCCCCCCCACAGTATGAGTATCTGTATACCTGTAGACTTGCAGAGGAGAATGGGTTATATGCCATGTCTAATCTTCTTTTTTCCTCTTAGTAGGGTCATATGATAGCATACTTTCTAGAGCTTAGCCTGGTCTTACTCTTTGGAGTTTTTATGAAGCAGCTAAATATAATAATAATAATTATTATGTATTGGGTTGTCCTCTGGGTACAAGGTTTGAGTTTTCCTTTTCTCCTGTGTTGTTTACTGGTCTGCAACTGCTTCCTGGCAGCTTTTTTTCTTTTTCTTTTGATCTCCTGTTCACATGCCTGCAAGCATACCAAAGGCAAACAAGGGAACATTGAAAAGTACAGGCTTGTTTGTAAACAAATATAAACACAGAAAGGGCTGAAGAGGTGCGTTCATGGGCATGGAACAATTTTTAATAAAAAGTAGCATGAAAGCCCCTCTCCCTTCGTTGATTAAGTATTCGAGTAAGCACTCTTGTTTAAGCTGATAGATGGCAACCAGTGCACAGGCATAGGATGAAAAAGAACAAATGGAGTGCATCTAACTTCCACCAAAAGATCTAGTCAAGAAAAAAAAAATCTTCCACCAAAAGTTAGGAACTTTCTCTGATAATTCTATAATGGCCATATGTCACTATATTAAATGACAAACTTATATACACAACAAGAAGAGCCAAGTATAAAAGTAAATTTCTTGTATAGCTCGTAAGATGAATGGTTTCCTAGAACAACAGATTTGAAACGAGTGAGAAGCATTCAAGACCAGAAACCTAAAATGGTTGCAGTAGTAAGCATGAAGCTTCATTCTCAGTAACCATGAATACAACATAAATGAAAGAGCTCAGTTGTTTCTATTTACATATTCCCTAAATATCTTTGAAATGTTGGTTCATCCAGCACTCTTCGATCCCAAGAACGATTTTGCGACATGCTTTGTGAGCTGACTTTGCACAAACATCATTTAGTACTTGGGCAGCATAAACATGTTTTCCGCTTGAATAACGGCTCAAGTTCTTCTTTCAGATTCATTACTTGCAACGTTTCACACTAAGTTCCTTGAATCAACCGAAAAAAAGGAAAAACAGGTCATGAGTAAACATCTGTCTGTTAACATACCAAGAGAATTTTGATAAAGGTAGAAAAAGAAAAAAGTCAAATATCTGAGAATCTCAACCTCAATTTACCAGTCATCTCTGCAGCAGCAACATTTGGGAGTCCTGAAGTGCTACTGCTCACTTGTATATTCCAACAAAAAGAATGTCATAGAGGAGTGTTGCATTGCGAGGAATGTTGCAGTCACCTGTAAAAACCCAATCTTTTGAATTTAACTTTTGAGCTTAAGTTGGCAAACCAGACAATATGTTGGAAGAAATTAATAGGGTTTAATACAAATTTAACTGTAAGACATCTAACTACCTATGCACCAGACTTGCCATCAGAACTAAAGAACAGTTCCAAATGTGCTAGTCAGTTTGCATATAAAATATATAGCAGAACCAGCAATGCAAACCTGTCCATCATGTTTACCGTGGTGTCTAGTGTTCAACTATATCGTTGACTTGATAGAATCATACAAGCAAAAACGTCTTTTTTAATGGTCTATCGAGTGAGCACTGATAGAAGGCAAAAGCAAATATCATATTGCATGCAACTACATAGCTTCAATATGCAAAAATTGAGCATCTATGGTGCATGCACTGCTGTCTTGTCCACAGAGCCGGCTATGCAACCTATTCTATTTTAATTAGTTAATACTACTAGACTTATACCATTTCACCAGAGCATTTCAAGTTACATTTAATCTGTCAAATAAAACACATGTTGGTTGGCTATTTTGCATGTGGATCTCTCTTTTGTTGCCCAAACAACTTCTAGCTCAGAGCAGTTAGAAGAGGCAGTGTAATTCTTGGTGGAACATGTAGAGATAAATGCTCCCATCAAGTAAATTTTACATGAAAGGTATGTTATGCAACATTAAATAGATATCTCTTAAAACAATTAGTGCAAGCTTCTTAAAAGACAATCATATAGAAATTAAAACTGGAGTTGGAATTAAGAAGCTCAAAGCCTCAACCGTCATATAAATGTAGGAAAATGAAGCTAAATTGTCATATAGGTTTTAAGGAGCCTACAAATTATATATCATGCTCAGAAAATAATTTGCTGCCCCCCCCCAAACAAAAAAAAAAAGAAGTAGCATGTTTATGTATAGTTTCACATTACCAGAAAAACATCCTGCTGGTTCAGGCCCATATGCCAACAATGGAGGAATCATAAGGTTACGCTTTCCCCCTGCAACAATTTTGAAGCAAAATCTCAGCTGCTAGTAGAATAGAATGAGCATCGAAAGAAATGTTACAATCAAACTAGCTCCTAAGTTCAGACTGTACCAACAAGCATTGGAGGTACACCACCACCGCCAAAAATCCCTTGGTCAAGCCCAGGAAGGACCTTTCCATGAAAATGAAAGGTGAACATGTTATGAGAAAATGAGAAGTGACTGTCAATGTTAACAGCATGAGAAACTGATAAGCTTTACTCACTAAATAGATTGGGCAACTCCTAGACATATGTCATAGTTACATACTTAGATAGGCAAGGAGATGGGTCAAAAAACAGGGAGCTTGTCTAATATGCTGCTAATTTCGGAAAATGGAACTACCATAGACGTTCTATGTTTAATGTTAGGCAGCTTTCATGAACAGTATGATGATGTTATTATGTTTAACCAAAGAAACCACATTTTCATGATGCCATAAACTATGAATCCTATCGATGTTCTTGGTCAAACAAAATCTAGATGAATATATACCTCAAATGAATAGTCAAATAGTTACATATAATTTATCAATTATGATTGCCCGAGAACACATTAAGGGCTAAGACTAGCAGAGTGGCAAGCTGTATTTTCCATGCATGGGAAATATGATCCCTACATGACTACACAGTAAACTCGAACACCCTATTTATGCAAATTGACAATATTGCAAGTAATCCTTGGATTGATACATTTTCAATTGGAGAAGCAAGTTATGGTTTCAGAATAATATAACAAGATATCATAAAATTTACTGAAAAAAGATACCTTCCCCACACCTATGCGCATTGTGAGTGGTCTTCCACGCTTATAGCTACTATCAAATACGGTACCATCAGCAAATCTTGCAGTATAGTGGATCTGTGAAATGCAGAGTATATTTGACTAAGAGTGAATGTCAATTTATACCATGCTGAAAAGATTATCCTCATAGTAATTGTACGTCAGATTCATCCACAACACCAAGATCAGATGGAGAATAAAATTCCTACAATAGAAGGCTTTACTACAAAGAGAAGGCTATCAATTTACGTTAGTTTTTAAAAAACTCACACAAACAACTGTATAGAAAAATTTGATTAACACATGTTCTCTTTTTTAACTTTCATCATAACCTAACATCAAAATGAATACGTCGCCTTGTAATAACTGAACAAAAATATATAAGGAGTGCTTAAATAACTGAGAGATTCTGTAATGCAATAATACTACTTATTTCAACCCTAATTTCAATAGACTTCCAACAACATTACCAAACGAGAAGCCCTTTTAAGATCAAGATTAACTAACATATCTACAACGCCAAAATTTAAAAAAAAAAAAACAAAATTTTTGGAGTAAAAAGGATCAGTAATCCATACGCACATTGATAAGTTCACCTCTTGGGGGCCGGACCCCGGTCCCCACGGCGACGTCGCAGTAGCCAAGCCCAGACTTCGCAAAGCTCATATCGCACAGCGGCTCGCCTACGGTGGCGTAGTACTCTATCCGGGTGGCCTTCGCATCCGGAGCCACCATTGGAGAAGCCAAAAGAGCAATACCCAATTCAACAAACCTCCTCTTGGTCGAAGAAATCGAGTCCAAGGAGCAAGAGGAAGAGGTGGGGGTGGGCTCTTCCCTCGAGAAAGGCGGAAAAGAAAGAGGAAAGGCGAGGGCTTTATTGCAAAACGTTGAGGATTTGTGGGATTTAGGAAGAGAAGGGAGAAGGCGGGGATTGGGAGATGAAAGAGAAAGAGTGGAGATGGCCATTTCGTTACCGTTATCTTCAACTCTCTGAGCTTTGTGGTTAGCGATGGAATACTAATCCTCTTTATACGCTACTGGAATGGTCGTTTTGCATATCACTACCAACAGTGTACTATTATTACTTATTACTCTGAGGAATTTATAAATACACCCTACCTTTTGTCTTTATTATCATTCACCTCATATTTATCATTCGACTAAATGATCTTACTACTCTTGAATAAAAAATTTAAAAGACTAATGTTAAAAACAATAGTGATTATTAAATTTAATTCACAATGTTTTTGAGGGATTAAAAATTAAATATATGGGATTTTTTATGATAAATTTCCGTAATACTAGAAAGCTTGGCATGTTTGGGCTAATTTAAGCGGATTGGAATTGCAATGGGCTTTCAACTTCCTACCGTGGGCCTTCTCAATTAGTATTATTTTTCTCTCTCTCTTTTTCTACATCGTTAGAGCCCATGGGCCTTTTTTTAAATGGATTGGACAACATATTATTAGTCTAATTTGCTATGAAAAAGATAAAATAAAGTTATCAACTCTTTAAATATGAATGAGTGCAGTATGGTAATCTTATGGATATACCAAATCTGGTGGTCCGAGGTAGATGATTCTCGATTAATCTAAAGTGGCAGCTTTGGGCCGCTATCGATTTAGATGAGTCATAAAAGCGAATTTGTCCTTCTTGGACAACTACTGCTTAACATAAACATGCTTGTTTAGACTAAACAACAACCATTGAGATTATTAAAATTGGATCAGATGTTGACTTCATTAGCAATCGGGTCACTAGGTTATTAGTTTAATCGGTGGTTCACCCGATCGGATTACTAGTTTCTCAATCGGTAGTAAAATTGTATCCATTAACTTATCTAATTTAGTTCTCTTTGAAGGGCTAATTTTTATGTCTAACTTATAATTAGCTTACGAACTCTCTATCAATAATAATAAAGAAAAAACTCTTCAAATATACTATACTTAAAAAAATTAACTCTCTTTATTTTTTAACTCAGTTTTTAACCTCCAATCTAAATAAACTTATTTTTCAATAAAATAATAATAAAACCAAGATTTACTGTTTTGTTTTTATATATATATATATATATAATTGCGTTAATAATAGTAATAATAATAATTTTGGGGTTAAATTTGTTGTGGTGCTGTAGTCAGAGACAATTATGGATGCTCCCGGTTTGTCATATATATATCTCAGATTGCTCAGTAGCAAGTTCAACAACAACATCATAACTAGCCTCCTTTTTAACGAGCCACTCTTCCCTCCTCCTCCTCCATTAATGACTACTCTCTTTGCATGCTAACCTTCTAGCTAGCTCTGACCTCTTACTCTCTTCCTCTCACTCTCATACACACAGATACAACTATCCATGAAGACCACCGGCATTCTCTGCCGGTCGGAGTCGTCGACGGCGGTGTGTATCCCCGAGGACCCCCGTTCGATGATCATGCCGAGGAGGCCGGAGAGAACCACTGTAGTGGACGACTCAGACGTCCTCATCAACTTGAAGTACTCGCGCCTCGTCGAGTCCAGAAGGTTCTCCTCCGGCGATCACCACCGCCGCCGCTCCGTCACACTTCCGATGGTCACAAAGGAGAAGAGAGACCAACCTAAGCCTTCTAAGTCTCCAGCCACTGATCTACTCTTCCAGGTATAATTAATTAACAACTAAGTGAGCCTAGACTACTACTAGCTAGTTCGTTGTGCGTTTCTTTGGATAAAAATAAAACGGCATTTATGGGTGCAACTGTGTGGAGTAAATGCTTATAGCTGCATGAGATGAAAGCTTTCTCATGAGAAGCAAGGCAGTAGAACATAATAAAGGATCAAAAGGGAGAAGTAGAGCACAGAGGCATGCAGAGTACTAGCAAACAAGAGAAAAAAGAGAGGCAGTACTAGCACTCTTTTATTAAGTGGAGGAATTGGAGTGGACCACTACAAAACTCTTTTGTCCTTCCTTTGTGCCTCTATTAATTCGCATGCTCATTGTCTTCCCCCTTAATACCAACTTTATTATTTATTTTTTTTCTTCATCTACCTCTTTTTGTTACTCGATAGGTGGTGGTCATGAAGGTTTCAATCCATTGTCAAGGCTGTGCAGGAAAAATAAGGAAGCACATCTCTAAGATGGAAGGTATATATACTCTGAAAGTTTAAGTTAACAGAGAATGGCGTGCGATTTGATTCATTCATACTCTAATTGATTTATTTTTTTATTTTACTTTTTTTTTTTTTGGATAGGGGTGACATCCTTCAGTATAGATCTGGAGTCGAAGAGGGTTACTGTGATGGGTCATGTGTCACCTGTGGGGGTCCTGGAGAGCATCTCAAAGGTGAAGAAAGCCGAGTTCTGGCCTTGTTGAGTTGCATGATTAGCATCTTTGTTTAGGTGGGCTCCTCCAAAAGTTCTTGAGGTTTTGATGCATGGGCAATGAGATGTGTGATGATGTTAATTTAGTACGCATGCATTTGTTTGTTTGTCACTGTTGGTAAATTTATTTGTAGAATGTTTACCACTTCTGATTCCTTTCCATCAAGTCATTATATATATATGTATGTATGTCTATGAATCAATGGGTCATTTGCAAACAAAGATTTGAATGCTGTTCCTCCATGGACCACTGTCCAATGAATTGTTGAAGAAGGACCACTTAAAATAACTAGCTCATGATATATAGCTAGATCCAACTCAAGAGGATAGTACACAACAATCCTCCATTAATGCTGAACAATTTGACAGTGCCCTAAAACAAATTTTACCATGAGCTAGATTAGGAGGAAGTTGTGGGCGCCAAAATAGTTAAATACGAACGATTTAAGTTTTTAGAGTAATTGGTAAGATATAAAAATTACTGTCCGTTAATAACTTAAGTTTTTAAAGTAATCGGTAAGTTAACATAAATAACGGCAAGTTGACGAAGACTGACAGCATCTTGAATTTAGGGGACTCAAAAAGGGTTTGGTGGATGAACTGAAGCCTGACATTGATTCCCTGTTGAAGGCCAAAGCTCTCCACTAGAAGAGAAGTGACAACATGCCTACCAAGCACTACTCACTCACTCTCCCCTCTTCTTTTCTTTTTAACTGGAGAGAAACCTATCACTTGCCTGTGCTTGTGGGTCTCTCTCACCATGAACAGGGTAGCAATAGACACAGAAATATGCACCTTATTTGAGCTCTGGAGGTCCACTTTTGTTTGCCAATTGCTGATCACATTAGCCATATGGATATTGACAAACAAAAGCACCAAACACTATACTATAAAAATTCAACCAATCTGGATGGTTTTGAATTCACAATCAAATAGTTCTTCCAAAATCAGATAGTAAAGTTTGGATCATATGGCATACATATATATATATATATATATATACCACCACCACCATCACCTAGCACTATTTGTTTTTTTCCTGCCATTGCCTTCTTCATGTAGGTGTTTATATGGATACAAAACAAGAAGGAAGTTTGCTAGAAGGGGGATGTTATTGGAAACAGTGAGATATCTCTCTGTAGTTTTCCTTCATTGGTCATCAAAGCAAGGAGGAGCATCTTGAACTTTCCTTCCTTGTTTTTTTTCTTTTATATACTAAGACCTCTTGAATTATTACTCATTCTTATTATATAAACTTTTCTATAACACTTTAAAAAATATCAAACAACCATTTACCCTTTAAATTTTTATATTTTTAATCTAAAGTAAGAGTAAAATACTCTCTAGAACAAAACCTTCAAGTGGATAACTAAGGGAAGGTGTAGTTTAGATATTTTACACAATAAAGGGGTTAAAATATGGCATGAAAAATAAAGGAGGGGCCGAGTGAAAATAGATAATAGTTCAGGGTCTAGATGTAATTATCCTAAAGCAACCATAGATTTGTGGGTCGGGCTATAATGTGGGCCTAATTGGGCCTAAGTTAACTAAAGGAGGTTGGTTGGGCTTGGACTCGGGCCTGACCTTATCTGGTCTTCGTGGATCGTAGACCGTACGATTTTCCAGCCCCGAATCTTACAGCATCTCCTCTTTCCATCAAAAACCCAATCCATTTCCGAAATCGAACTGATGGCTCTCTCCCTCGTCCGCCTCCTCCTCCTCCCATGGCGAAGGCGAAGCCCCAGTCTCCTCGCCTCTTTCCTAAACCCTATCCCGCTTCTCCTCTCCTCTCCCAAAACCCTAAGTATCCCACGGAGAACGGTAGTTTCTCGCCTCCCCTCCTCAGGTTTTACCCCTTCTCTCCTCCCCCGCCTCTCTCGCCCTTCTCCAGTCTCCAAAATTTGATCTTTCTCTTCTCTCTTGTTGCAGACAAGACCCTGGTGCTCACCAGAGATGGGAGATCAGCACAGCCGTCGGAGTTGGAGAAGGAGGAAGGAGTTTCGGGGTCGGCGACGATCGCAGCCATTGTTACTTCGTTGGGCGGCGGGGCGGGAGCGGTTGGCATAGTGCGTATTTCGGGATCGACGGCGGTGGACGTTGCAAGGCGGGTGTTTAGGCCTCGGAGGAGGTCCAAGGAGGCGTCTTGTAGTGATTCTTGGAGGCCGAGAAGCCATTTTGTGGAGTATGGTTTTGCGTTTGATCGGAACGGCAATGTCATTGACGAGGTAGTTGATTTTGCTCTTTTCTTCTTACCTGGATGGCTTGTTAAGATTCAATATAGATTTATTAGTTCTTTTCGCTTTTCAAGATATTGACGAATTGTTTGTTATAGCTGGGGGTTCAATCAAGAGAGGATTAGTAATGCTGTTTAGAATTATTTAGACACGGTGCTTAGTTGACCCCATGTCGATGTGGTATTTTTGAAAGTAGTAGGTCAGGGATTAGAGGCTTGTATAAGTTTGAAGCAAACCAAACTTTTTCCTTTTGTTTTAATTACAGTGTTATTTTTGTTTGGGTAGGCTATGAATATTAATCCAAATAAACTTTGGGCCGTCTTAGAGATAATTTTAATATTTTTGTCTTAATTTTTTATATTTAAAATCTCTATGAGAAGGGGAAGTTTCTTGTTCTTCAATTTTTATTATCTTGGATGAATATCTACTAGTTTGATAGGGCTGGTTCAGTCTAGTTATAAGCTATCATGCCAGTTTGATGTTCTTGATTCCCGTACATGGTTAGAGTGAACTTGTTCTCCTATTTCCAATATCTTCATATTCTGTTGAACTCTATTTATCTTCATTTCACTTCTATAAATTCTCTTAGGTTTTAGCAATCCCTATGCTAGCACCAAGATCTTATACCAGAGAAGATGTGGTAGAGCTCCAATGCCATGGGAGTGATGTTTGCTTGCATCGTGTGCTAAGGGCTTGCTTAGAAGCTGGAGCAAGGCTTGCAGAACCTGGTTAGTTTTCTGTTAGACTTGTTAAGCAAGTTCATCATGGAGACATTCTTGGGCATCCATGTCTTATGATTTAAGAGTATTTTACTGCTCTACATAATACTCATAGCATCTAGCCATGTTTACTATTCTTTGTTGTAAAGGAAACATTTTGAAGCATGCTTGTTCAGGCATAGAGGCATTAACTTTTATTAGAGCTTTATCTCTTTCTGCTTAACATCTCTTATAAATTAGTTTCCCAATCTCATGGCTTCTGTTGTGAGCACAATATTTTTCATGTCTTACTCTGTAGATTGCTTCTGAATTGTGAACAAACAAGTTTTGTGTCGTGTCATGTCTTTTCTTTTTGGTAATGTTTAAGCAATCTTCTGATGTTTGGTAGGGATGATTTGATAAGTGATCTCTTTGATAGGTGAATTCACTCTCCGTGCTTTCTTAAATGGAAGACTTGACTTGTCTCAAGCTGAAAATGTTGGAAGACTTATTTCAGCTAAATCTGTGGCTGCAGCAGATTCTGCATTGGCAGGTCTACAGGCATGTTATACTTATTGATGCTATTAGCATATCAATGATTCTGATGATATGATACATAGGATTTTGGTTTGATTTGTGCAAAAGTGCTATTACTAATAAATGACATATTTTGTCATGTAGGGAGGCTTTTCTGCATTAGTAAAATCTTTGAGAATGCAATGCATCAATTTGCTTGCAGAAATTGAGGCTCGTTTAGATTTTGATGATGAATTGCCACCTTTGGACTCAATGAAGTTGATAAGTACTATAAAACATATGCAGCATGATGTGCAACAAGCATTGGATACTGCTAACTATGATAAACTTTTACAGTCTGGTCTGCAGGTATTGTTCATAGATCACTGATAAAGTTCTCGTTTCATTGTCTGTTAAGGCAAAAATAAATGTAGTTTGAATGTTTGCTATTTTTTCTCTTTCTTTTCTAAGTTATTTTGTCTTGTTTGAAAATTTGTATCCGAACTTTTGTTTATGCTTTTCTTTCCTTAACGGGGGGTTTTCCCCTGATTTTACAGATAAATTGTTGTTGAATCATGGTTTCAGATTTTTTTCAAACCATAACATGCACATTTTCTCTTTTGAGAAACTCATCTCTTCTGATTCATTTAGCTTTTGTTTTTCTCCTTCCCCATGTATTTCTTTAGATATTGCTGGCCTTATATATGTGGTTCTGCAATTATTTGACTTTCTAACATCATGCTGTTTTAAATTTTGCAGATAGCAATCATTGGCCGCCCAAATGTTGGAAAGTCAAGCCTCCTTAATGCTTGGAGCAAAGTAGGTTATTTTTTACTTTCTTCACAACTTGAATATGCACTGCATATATATAAACATAGAGGGTGGCCGAGTAATAGTTACTTACTGAGTTACAGTGCTTCATAGTTCGTACAACATTGTTAAAACCTCTGGAGAACTTTATCACAGTTGGATAAGTTCCTATGTCATGTTTTACATAAATAACTTAATGATATAGTGGGCCCTAAAAGATCCAATTAGGCTGTCCTTTTTGGTCTATTAAATCAGACCAGACTGGTTAGTTTTGGGTGTAGGTCTTCTGTTCTCAAGTTAAAAATGATTATTTATATCTAAATGTTCATCGCAAGTTATTCATCATATCCTTGTTCTTCAATTCTTCTTGGTTAATGCTAGCTTGCAGAGTGACAGAGCAATAGTTACTGAAATTGCTGGAACTACAAGGGATGTGGTAGAAGCAAATGTGTCTGTTGAGGGTATCCCTGTCACTCTTCTTGACACTGCTGGTATCAGAGCAACTGATGATGTTGTAGAAAGAATTGGTGAGATATTCTCATTTGTTAATTAAAGGAACGCATATTATAGGTTTGTGACAATGTAGAGTTGACTACTGTTCCCTTGTGCACATGTGCATGTGCTGTATTCTTTGAATGCTGAAGAGAATATTTTGACAATTTTATTTTTTTATTTTGTTCGCACATTCAGGTGTACAGAGATCTGAAGCTGCTGCACTAGCTGCTGACATAATTATTATGACAATAAGTGCAGTGGATGGGTGGACAAATGATGACGAAAAACTTATGGAGCATATTCAGATAAATCAGGTACTTATATGCTATGCAACTATTCTTTTCCCAGTGGAGATGAAAAGACTTGGCCTCATTTACATTTGAAATCGATTAAAGAACAATGCAATAACTGTGGGTGTATGACCTGCAAATGCTTGTTGCTCATTTTCTTTGATTGTTGATCAACAAGGCATCGTGATAATTAGACTGTTTAGAGTTCCATTTCCATTTCCATTTATTCTGAAGTTTTGGGCATTCCCATAATATTGGTTCACAGTTTGTACTTATTGTTGATGTATCCTCATGCATTTGTTGAATACCAAGTTATTTTTTAAATAAAAAATGAAATGTATTTTATCGCCACAGATCCTATAATTTTCATCTTCAATTTTTTTTCTTGCTTCTTTCTGCTGAAATGAATTTTAAGTTACTCGGATTGATTTGAGTAGCTATGAAACCAAAGCATGTTTTCTTTTTTTCCTTTTCTTTTCCACCAATGAATAGTAAGTATCTCTTCCTCTTGGTTTGGTGCCTTTGGGCTATATCTTGGACTTTTGACTTTTCTTTATGAATATTTGCTATTTTCTGTCATCGTCCACATCATTCCTTCCAAAATAAATATGCTGATGATTTTGATTTCTTTTTCCCTCCCAAAAGCAGAAATCAGCAGGCTCCACTGCACCTATTATACTTGTTATCAATAAAGTAGACTGTGCGCCATTTGTTTCAATGGAACGGTTTGAGAAGATTAATGACCTCTTCAGGAAGCATGTGAAGACATGCGCTGTCACGGGCAAAGGCATCCCTGAGCTAGAGAGAGCAGTACTAGATGTTAGGGGCCTTGACCCTATTCCGTCAGGTGGGCGTAGGTGGACAGTAAATCAGGTAAGTAATGGAAATGTATCACTTTTCCGTTGCATTTACATTTTCTTTTGCATCTGTCACATTACGGTGTGATCCTTCAGAGGCAATTTGAACAACTCCTGCGGACACAAGAAGCTTTTTTGAGACTAAATCTATCAATAAATGAGGAGTTGCCGATGGACTTTTGGACTATCGATTTAAGGGAAGCAGCTTTGGCCCTTGGGGAGATAAGTGGGGAGGACATTTCCGAAGAAGTGCTAACAAATATTTTTGGGAAGTTCTGTATTGGGAAGTGAATCATAGTAAGTTCTGCTAACTTATCCACTTATTAAGCAATTGTTTGTCTTTTCGTATGTATGAATTATTCATTTAGAATTTTATACAGGTGGGGTCTTGTAGAGCACTCGATTCCAGTAGGTCTCACAGAAGATTTGCGGATACTCTACAAAGTTGAACGACTTGGTGAATGTGGTAATAGAGAACTTGATGACAAGAGAGACATGATAATTATCATCAGAACAAGAAGTTCTTCAAGCATATCCAGTGGACGTAGGTGCTGGATATAGAAGTACGTCAAGGTTCTAAAAGATGACCCAACAATCAAACATGCACCTTCCCTAAATTATTATAAAAGCCAAGATTGTGACAGTCCGAAATCAAGTGTTCGGCTGTACAAGCCATGTAAGAAATGCTTCTATTTCAATAAGACTGGTGTAAATCAAGTGTTTGAATGTTCAAGCCATGTAAGAAATGCTTCTAGTTCAATAAGATAGCTTTAAATCAAGTGTTTGGATTTTGGATGTGGAAGCAATGTAAGAAGCCATGTAAGAGTTGAAGCCTGTCTTTGCTACACCATGAAGGGTCGTAAAGTTATGAACTATTTCCAAACTTACAATGCTAATTTGCAAAAGTAATCTGGAAGCTTCATTTCATTGATTTTATTTGTAAGGTCTAGATCATATAATACCTGTTACGTTCTCAGCTAATTTTGTCAGAAGTTTTCCAAGTGTGATGTGGTTTTGAAGATAGATGTAAGATTGAATGGAGACCAAGAAGTGATGAGTTCATTTATGATCTAATGAGAGGAACAAGTTAGGGAGTTATTGATCAACTCTGACTGTTAAGGTGGATCTTCTTGAGATATGTTGCAAACTTTTAAATTTTATAGGAAATTCTTTGGAGGCATATGGTAGATATTAACTTTCTTTGCCAAATGGAAAGGAATGTAATTTAGGATACTAGAAAAGTTTGGAGGTATAGCTTTTGCATGGGTGCATGTACATGCAACATAATAGCTGACAAAGAAATGGACAAAGACGTCATCAGAATCTAGAGAAGGATTTCACTATCTCAGACTTGGTCTATTCAGAAATTTATCCTTAAACGAACCTCAATACTTAGAGATTTCACCTACTGTTTAACCATTTGGAAGCAAATCTACTCATGATACTGGAAGCATTTGACATACAAAAGCATGCATTTAGGTGTCAAGTTCATTAAACAAAACTTAATCGGCAACCATTGGACAATTTCTCATGACTATTAGTTTGAAGAAAGTTTTGGCCGGCAATGACTTGAATCTTCTACTGCTGGCAAATAAATTATGATCAATTGCACCTTAAGATTAAAAAAAGAACAGAGCATAGGACAAAATTTTCATGATGAATGTCTTTGGTTTTTAATCAATTAAGAATGTGCTCTTATATTCAAGTCCACAAAAGTGGGCGTTCCTTTGGATTCCTGTGTCTAAATTCATAAAGAGGACTACAAATGGATATGAACAAAAGCAAAAGAGCCAAAAAAGTACTATCATATGAATCTCCCCTCTATATATAGAGACCAACCAAACAGTCCCTCATTTGAACTATCTCTCACTTCTCCTCCTCTCATATGGATGCTTATCTATTCTCATGCATTAATGCATCAAAGATGAATGCAGCATTCCCATTGTATCAAAATTATGACACCAAGTGTAACTTCTCATGCAGAGCTAGTCACTGGAATATGAGGAAGAACACCAACTACTACAAAGTCTTAGCTCTTGATTCAGAAAAGGCTGGTGTGGATGCAATCAAGAGAGCCTACAGGAGCATGGCACTTCTCTACCACCCTGATGTGTGTCCACCTTCAAAAAGAGAAGAGTTCACAAAGATGTTCATTGAACTCCAAAGGGCTTACGAGACTCTCTCGGATCCGATTTTACGTGAGAAACACGATCATTTGATCCAATTGGGAGTTCAAGAAGAACATGGAGGAGTGAGGAGAGAAGCATTTCCTAAAGAAGTGTGGATCAACCAGCTTAATGAATTAAAAGCTAGGTCAAATAGAAAGAAGAAAATGAGGTGCTTGTGAAGATAAAGACAGCTTTTAATATTTCCTCTTTTTGTTTGTTTCTTGTAATCAAATTCTTGTCTTGTGATCACATTATGTACTATTTCCTCACAATTTGTGGAAGTTAATAAGCTCTAATTCCTTTGGTTTGCAAACACATCAACATTCTTGAGGACTAGTTCACTTTATCCTTTTCAGCTCTTTTTTCTAACTCATTTGTGCTGCTATTGTGCCATTCATATACTTCACAATGTTGTAAATGTTATCTTTGTTTTCGTGCATGTGGCATAAAAAAAACAATGAGGCTGCCTTCAGTTGGGCCATCTAATGGCTTTAGCCCATCAAAGAGGTGATCATACTCAGATCTCTTTACCAGAAACCTCTATATATGCTTTATTTCAGCAAAATTCACATTGCTATAGATGTAAGTCATGGAATCTATCTCTTGGTTCCAATTTAAGAGACAGATTGTGCATTGGATAATGGAAGAATATATGATTCAAAATAAACAAAATGGAATTAAGAGTAGCTTAACCAATCTGTTGCTGCAAAGTTCTGAAAACAAGTACTGAATGGAGTCTGCTTCATTGGTTACTTCCATGCCAATGCAACTCCACTGATCTGTTAGCCTAATTCAGCAAAAATATAGATTAATATCCTCATGGTAATCTATGATACAAAGTCTTCTACGTTCTAAAACTACTACATTAAAAAGCTAAAATTCTCGCACTTCGATATATTCGACAGAATTGACTTCAGTACACCAAAATAATGGTTTGGTCTGATCCCATGCATTAATCTCCAATAATTATATATCCATTTGCATTAGAACAGATAGATATCAAGCTGGCACTCATGCAATCTTGGATTGTGGAGCAACTCTTCCAAAATATTTTACTTACAGAAAGAAATATGTCTAGGGATGAGTTAAACTAATATTTGTTGCATGTGAAACTTCTGTTATCTGTTCAGTTCATACAAAAAAACAACAGTTGATACACGTGTGCATCAAGGGATGTATAGAGCTACCATAACAAGAGAATCTAATAGTCTACTAAGAACTTCAATATTGGCATATGAACTTGACAAATATATTTCAAGTTGATGTTTTATTTGGAAACATAGAACTTGTACAATTACAAGCAAGAGAAGAAGAGTTTAGTACTCCCTCTGCAATCTTTGATTCCACTATACATGTGCAGTTCATTATCAAAATCTAAATTAAATCATCTATTAAACACCAAGTGGGTGTCCTTTCTCTGGATTTAAGCCACAGACAGCTCATTAGATCTCTTCTAAGCCTCAACTAATTACCTTTGCTCAAGTAGTGCAGTTTATACTTTATAGGGCAAATCTCATTTTACTCCCACTTAGTTTGGACAGATTTTATGTTACACTCTTGTAATTTAAACTTAAGAATTTAGACCCTGGTGGTTCAAATTAAGTTGCTAAATGACCAAACTACTCCTACTATTATCAAATCAGATTATATTTATGTAGGGATAATTAAGTCTTTTTATATCTCGTTAATGGTTGACTAATTGTTGCTATTTTGGTCTAATACCACAGAAGAATTAGATACTTAAGTTTAAAGCATATAAAGATGAGTAGAATCGAGCCAAACTAGATAAGACTAATCAGTAATTTACTCCAGCTTATAAAAATACAAAGAGAAGGGCTTGTTTTGTCAGTAATATTAAGAAGAAGAAGAAGAATATATTGGAATTGAGGTCAGTAGTCAGCTTGTGATCAGGGTTGTGTTTGCATCCACATGAAGCTTTTATTACCTCAAATGATAATATTATCACCTCTCTCTTCTAACAATTAGTTTCAGTTGCTCACCAAACTTTTCAAAGTAAGTAACTGTCTGTAATCAAGACATGAACATAAACCACCAAGTGAAACCAAAGTTGATGATCTCAGATCAGACAGTGAACCAAATACTAGCTACTATAGTTTGGCAGTCATCAAAGACTTTGACATAGAAAAGTAAGAGTTGGCTACCTACTGACTCATGGTAATGAATTCTTTAGCTCCATTATGATTGTATTAAACTCTAATAAACAATTCTGGAGGATGTATGAAACTAATTGTTGTCAAGCATGCAAACCCCACTTACCAAATTAAATTGCTTCAAGTCAAGAACTCACTTATGATCTTATCACTTCAGTCAAATGCTCATTAGATGATCTTATAACACATCCAAATTGTTATGAACAAAAAGAACAACAACCAAAAACAATAAATACATCAACTTGGTGCATCTGAAATATATATGATGATTACTTACATGACCCTTTAAAAAATAATCCAACCAATACTAAAAAGACCCACTTGGAGAGGCAGCTTTGAAGTGAGAACCTTTCAGGTGGAGCTCTGATAACAAAATCTTAGCTTGGAATTAGTGAAAGAATACAATATTTAACAGGTAAGGAGATGGGTCTTAGTCCCTCCCCCCCCCCCCCTTCTAAATCCCAAACTTAAGTAACTTTAAATCCCTCTTGGTTATTTATTTAAGACCTAGGAAATACAAAGATACCAGGATTAGATTAGGACTTAAATTAAGCTCATGGCTTCCTCCATCCACAACAAGATGTGATGTGCCATGGGAGACACACAGCTAGCATTGCCATGCTTAAAAGTCATGGAATACCAAACCCTAACCATTTATTTATTTGGCCAAAAAAACTAATTAATTGGGTACATAATATATTTATAAGAGCACCATCATCTCATTGAGAAATAAATATTAAGCACAGAAGATTCTTCTTGTTACCTTCCTCCCAAAGAAGCCATCGAATAATGAAAATATTGCGTAGATACCCAAATAGAGAATATATTTTGTATGTGAGTGGGTGGATAAAGGAAAGAAAGAAATATAAAGAGATGCCCATGGATGCACCTCAACTATTCCTCTTCCTTTCTCTCTCTTTCTCTCTTTTTTGAAATTAAAACCCTCACTATGCTACTAATTTAGACTCAAGTCTTCCTTCCTATTTTATATTATACCCTTGGCTCGGATCTCTGATGCTATTTGTCTAAAGGGTTATTAGAGGAGCACTTTTCCATATCAAGAATCTAAACTTTGGAAAACACGTAGCCAAGATCTAATTGGTCATCCGAGGGAGGGAATAGATTCGACAGGAGAGCCAATTCAGGGGGGGTTTTGTCCGCCATGATTGGAACTTTTAGACACAAATCTTTACCGTGATCTAACCTAGTATTTAATGATGCATACCTTCTAAAACAAAACCATCAGCTTAATAAAGAGATCCGATCAATGCATTGTATTACTTATCTGGAAGAAAGAATTTTAAGCAGCGCATTGTGAAAGAAAAAGTAGCTGAGGGGTTTTCTTTTTTCAATGTAAATGATGAATTACATCGTAACTCTGAGTTACTTTATATCAATTGTGTGTGTATTTAATGACCACCACTCTTGCGTCTTAAAGAAATATAAATATGTCGTGATTTTGAAAAGCATAATCATGGGTGAGTTCGTCGTCGAACTGTACAGTAATTAATTGTATAATATAAATTTGTATAGTAATTATCTATAGGAAGATGAGAAGCGTTGCAAAAGAACAAGAGAGAAGCTGGAGGAAACATCAGATCTACCATCGATGATGGAGAAGAGAAAAGGAAAAGCAGAGTAGGAAAAGAATTCGACCTAGGCGAAAACCCTAGGGGAGGTGGTAGGGCAAAAGACTTTTGAGCTCACCACTAAACGGATTCATTTTGATTTTAGGAATTTCAAAAGTGTACTTAATGATGACACATATAAAAGTTTTCTTCCACCAAGAGATCGATTTACACATAAAGTCTGTCTGCAGTCTCTCTCTCTCTCTCTCTCTCTCTCTCTCTCTCTCATGCAAGTTATCATTTAAATTGGGAACCAGTCCAGGATACTATTAAGCAAATATCAAGAATTCCCAAGTGAAATCCAGTAAAATGATAGGACTTGTCCACACTAAGAAGAGAGAGAGAGAGAGAGAGAGAGAGAGAGAGAGAGAGAGCTTGTACAACAAAATATTAATGGCACCAACACCAATTTAGTCCTACCATACCATTCCGGCATTCCCTATTGGAAACCCATTCTTTCCAGGATCACTGCACAAATTTGGAACAGCAGCTTGTCTATTGCCCTGCACAGCCCCACCCCTTTCCCCACACCCAATATCTTTTGCTTGTGATCTACGTCAACATAGCAGCAGATTGAGATGAGAGAAAGATGGAGAAGGTGACATCGCCATGGATGCCAAACTGGTGGGGCACCATGGATGGTGGCGATGATGATCATGATGCAAGGACGTGTATCTTTTTCCTTGGGGTCCACAACAGTCCCGAAAAGGTTACACTTGGGAGTCACTTTCCTTGGTCTCATATGGCTGGGAGGAGAGCGGGAGGGTCCCACCCCATGCAAAGATGACATAGTTGATAGTCCCCACCACCACCACCACCACCACCACCACCACCACCACCACCACCCCCAAACAGTTAGTCCCTTAGATTGATCAGTTTGAGTGATAACTAAGGTTTAGTTTTCTTTTTTCTTTTTAATAGGGGGGGAAAATAGTGATGAGAACCAAGGGATAGAATCTTATCCATCTGTTTGTGAAGATCCTTTGTTGCAATACTAGATTTTAGTTAAGAGTATGATCACATTAGATGCATCAATTTTTTGGTATTCAAAGTTTTTAGATAAATTTGGAGATAATTCCCTTATAACTCTTTTGAATTATCAATTTTTTTTACAATAATCTCTTGAATTTTTTTTTAATAAAGAATGAATATATAAACTATTAGAACTACAAAGGTTAATATCTACTAAATAAAAATTTAGGAGATTTTTATTATATAAAAAAAAGTTTGGAGAGTCATTATGAAAAAAGAAGATAGTTTATGGATAAAGGAGAAATTATCCTATAAATTTATAGAGAACATGGTAAATATTCTTGATTATCCCATAATATAATGTAAAGTAAGTGGTTACATATTCTTAATTTATATAAGAATATTACAATGAAGTTAATTTAACTATGAAACATAGAATATATTAATAATAATAATAATAATAATAAAAGATATCTCTATTGAGACTGCTGAAGTTTTCTGCACATAATATTTTAACATATTTTTAGCAGCTTCAGAACTTTTTTTTATTTTTATTTTTATTTAGAAGTCCCCATAGTTTTTTTTTCTTAATTCAAAGGACTATATGTGGTAAAAAAAAATTAAAAATATATATAAAAAATGATGATAATTTATTATGAAAAACTTTAATAGATAGTTCAGGAAGGTGTAACTAATTATCCCTTAAAAATATGATGCTTTAATAAATTTCTCAAAGTTTCATTTTTTTATACATCGCTTGCGGTGAACCAAAGGCACTTGGCTGTGCTTTAAATTAATCCTCTGAGAAATTAAGTCAGAAGTCAACCAAATCAAAGAAATTGAAAAGATTGCATTCAATTAATACCCAAAAAAAAGAGAAAAAATTCATGGCAACCATCATCTCTTGATTTGTGGGCTGAGTTCCTCCAATCATCAATTGGAGTCAATACTACATGATGCATGATAGCTTCTCCCTGAAACAACTGGATGGTTGTACTTCTCTCTGCCACTAGAAGGCTGGACTCACAGGAAAAGGATGGGAGATCCAATTGACTCAAAAAGAGAAGACCCACTTGATCTAAAGCCATCATGGACATTTATGATAACCAAAACTTTAGGTTGGGAGATGAGATGCATTGGAATCAGTGCACACAATATTGTTCTTCCAATAGCTGCATTGATGCTGGAAAATGGAAACCATTACATCCAAACTTAAAGACCTATTAATTTGCATAAGCCTTCTGACATCTACACACACACACACACACACACACACACATATATATATATATAATTTTCAGGTGTTCTACTGGAATTCTATGGGAAAATATTTTGGGATAGATCTAAGCAGCTGCCACAGTTTCACCATTGCTGGATTGCTCTGAGCTCCCATTTGCAGGTGGGGAATCCTTCATGGAAGTAAGAGAGCACTTCTCTTTGCGCTCGTCTAGATTCATCTGCTGCTGTCTGCACTCCAAGCTACAGAAGGCTATCTCACCCCTGTTGAAAAGAAAAGAAAAGAAAATTATTGAACAAAGATTAGATCTTGCAGAAGAGAGAACTTTTTTTGGTGAACTATGAGGTTTATGTAGTATTTGAATCTATGAAAGAAGTCATGAAAAGGTGTTTTAATGATCTGATACACTCACACAAAGTTTCGTCCGGCAAAGATCTTAAATAAACATAAAAAAAAACCACTTGAGAAATTCGACAGAAATAAAAAATCGAAAGGTGGGATTTTTATTGTTGTTTTTTGAACCGCCAAAGATGGGATTTTTAAGGCCGAGATAGATAGAGATACCTATACATGAAGGTATCACGGCCAGGGCCAAGGCGGCGCTTGCAGAGGCCACAAGCCCTCAAGAAGGGAGCCGTCTCCACCGCTGCAAAGTCGCCGGAGTTCCTCCGGCGATCCCTCATGGAGGCGGCCCCGGCCGCCACGTGGCGAGCGTCCAGCCACCCTTGCCCGACCCCGCCGTACCTCCTCTGCGCCACCGCTTGCTGCTGCCTTTCCTTATGTTGGGGCCTCTCCTGCTCGGACGGCTGAGGCGCCTCCACGTCGGCAGCGAACTCCGTCATGCTCGTCGTCCGCCGCATCGGGTGTCTTGGCCTCTTTCCGAGCAACATCTTCGCCTAGATTCTTTCCCTCCCTCTCTCTATCTCTATCTCTATCTCTATCTCTATCTCTGTTTCCTTCTTTGGATTAGAGAAGAGGAGGTGTGGAAGGAGAAGGAGAGCAAGAGAAGAGCAAATAAGAAAGAGAGAAGAGTGGAAGCGGTGAGTAGCGAGGGGTCTTAAAATAGAAGGAGAAGAGGAGGGCCCAAGGAGGAATCTCGACCGTTCATTAGAATCTCTACGTCAATGCTTCCGGCACGTCAGCCATTACTTTTGTTGCCCACTTCTTATAATTTTTTCTGCTGATACATTAACATCTGACAATAAAAAATAAAAATTATCCTATACCTTTTATAAAAATTAACCATCAATGTAAACTAATCTCTATAATTGAGCACTAACTTGACCCCAATATGAGCTAAGAGCGGTCATAATCTTCAAGAAAGCTTATTACAAAGTCAAAAACCCTTAGCTTATGATGACAATGGCCGTTGCATCAAAAACAAATGGAAGGGTTAGCTCATACATCACTCCGTTCATACAGTTTTCAATCTTTTTTTTTCACCAAAGCAGCCGCTTTCTGATGCTATTTTGTCTCTGTCTCCCACCCTCTCCTACTTTCTATGGTAAAAAAATAATAATAATAATAAAGAGGCTTTGTTCTGATTTAGAGCAACAGTGTCTTTTTGTTAGTGGGGGAGGAACTCCAGTGAACTTTCCTTCCCTACCTCTCTGGATGCTTCTATGATCATCCACAAAAATTATTTTTTATTTTTATAATAATACCTGTTTTTAGTCTTATATTTACTAAACCGACTAATAAAGCGGAACGATCTTGCAAATCATTCTCAAAAGTAGTTACATCACACGTCGATCAGACTAGGCGAGTGTTTGATTGGTGGACCACCCTCGGCCCCGGGCCCAGTAGAACTAGGGACGTGGGTCCCGTTGCTGAGTTGGGTGAGGGGGACGTGGAGGACACCGTGGGCCACATCTGGATGGCTGGACTCAGTACCAGGAGGGGTCCGTTATAGGACGAGAAAGGTTATTTCAGGAGTGAAAAGGTGGGGCCCCCTTGGGGTGGACAGTGACGTGGTAGGTGAATCTTTGGCCATCCGAGTGACCGCCAATGGGAGGTCTGGGTGTACCGTGGGTCCGGGAACAAATGAGAGATTGGTGCACTATGCACACAAACAGGGTACAAATTTTTGGGTATATTTTAGTGCATTGTTAATAAATAATAATAATAGGTTCTGAATTCACTAGGGATAGTTGATATGAAACATATTTAATTAACAAACAATACTTCTTTCTTTACAAGTTATTTATTTATTAGAAGAGAGAATGTTTATGGGTGCAAAATGAAAAGAGGTATTAAGTTATTTAAACACACCAACTAATAATCATATAACTTCAAATCATTTTCATCACTAAAATCAAAATAACCGGCTATTGCCAGTCTGCAAGACGGACAGGTGTCGTGGTGTCAATAATTGGGAAAGGAAAGGAATAATTTATTTAAATTATTTTTCCCACCCTTCCGAAAATAACAGTTGACAGCTAGGACGGACTACTTTAAGCCAACTATGACGTCACACGAGGGGACCCAAGATGCAAGCCCTGGCCCAACGCTTACTCAGCTTTGTCGCCTCTTTGTTCCCCAATTCTTTCTATTTATTTATTTATTTTATTTTATTTTGCCCACCTAATTTTAGTGGCTTTTAAAATTATTTATATTTTCCTATGAGGAAGGAAAATAAAATTAAGGGCCCCTAGAAATAAGTACATTGGTGCACACGTGTGGTCTAACTTAGTCTGCACCATTTATCTCATTTTCATACCAAAATAATGTTTTTATTTACTATTAAGTATATGATTAAATAACTAAATTGTTAATTATTCTCAAATCATACTCTATTTTCTATAAAGAATAATTAGGCCTTTTTACATCCAGGTCAATGCACCAAATCAGATCGCAGTTTGCCTATAATTTATAAAGAAATCACCAAAATCATCCTCATTTCTGTTAAATTAATTTCCGAGAAGAAGAGAGTAGAAAGTTGTGAGGTCAAAATCGTTGGATTCCATCGTTTCCAAGTTCCCAACGTATGGCAGAGGAAAGGGCATAAAAATAAGATGCGGCAACAAATGGAAATTCCTCCGCATGCACCGAAGGGCATAAAAATTCTCTTTCTTTTATGGCATATTTAAAAGGTCAACAAGACTTGAATTGCCCGACAACATACCTAAGAAATGCAATTGATGTATAATTCTTCTTGAGTAATGACAGAATTGTAACTATAAATATAGCTTGATTAACGTCTACTATCTTCTCGTGTATTATAATTTCATCGTTCAAAAATATGAGATATTCTACTCATCAACAACATTCTGGGATACGCGGTCGGTATCGGTATCCGTAGCTCCGCGGGCGGGCGAAAAAAAGAATTTATTAGAGCACCTCTTGCCGCTAGTAAGTAGAAATATTAGCATCCAGTCAATGTGCAGGATCCTGCACTAACTGGAAGCTAAAGAGAAAAGGGAGCATTTGCGTCATGTATTGGCCCCTAAAAGTTGAAAGTGAGAATGGAAGGCATGAAAGATTGCTTGCCCATTGAGAAAAAAAGATGAAATGAGCTCAAAAGCCATGAAGATGAAGGGGCATAAAGATGTATTACCTCATCAGCACCTACTTTGCTTGCTACTAGTACTTCTTTGTTGAGGCCTTTACATGGTGCTCTTCTTGGATTTGAGGGTGTCACAGAGCACTATACTCCACTGTTCTGGGATATTTGTGCATGACCACCATGAATTTACCTTATTGGTGAGTGGTGTGACCTAACAGTAACAGGGAAAAAAGTTTCAGATGATAAGCTCTGAATTATGTTAAGGTAAAAGGTGGATGAGTAGAAAAGAGAGTAGTTATATTACAACTACGGAGGAGCTGATGAGTTCAAAGAGGTATTGTGATTTCAGAGCCAACCCATGGATTCAGTGGAGGATGGAATACATGGATGTGAGTTTTTTTAAAGAGGGGATGCATAATGGTGATGCTGCAATCCCAAATAGATAAAAGTAACTATTGCAGGATACAGGAAAGGGACTCAACAAAAGTTATGATGATTAATCCCTAGTCTTATGTTACATCAACATTTCTTATTTGTCTGTAAAGTTATTGCCGATGAACTGTACTGTTCCCGTTCTCGTTTAGCTGCACTAAATCATCTTGTGGTGGGCAGATGGAATCAAGTTGAACTTCTTCTGCCTCTTTTTCATGTTCTTTTTCAGACTCTGAATCTGACTCTGAGTTACCAGAATTTAGGTTAGTGTCGGTCACTAATAATGGTTCAGACGAAAGAGAGGCCCTATCTGCACTCCAAAACAAAGGCATCCTCTTGTCATCTTCTCTCATCTTGGCAGCATAGTCATCTATGTTAAAAGCCACCTGATTATTGCCACCAAATGCACATTCCAATTCATCCATGTTAAAATGGTCTTCCATGATCTTCTTAGTGCTAAGGTCATCAGAGTAAACAAATTTAACCTTCCTGTAAGTCTTAGGCTCTAGAAAAGGTTTCACCACCTGCCAAATTTAGAGTTTCATTAATAGGTAGTCCAGAAATAAGTAACAAAAAAAATCTCAACTTAAAACCTGTGTATTCTATGGACTATATATTCTGGATACTTCTCACATTTTACTTAAATAATGCAAAACCCTAAGCCGGAATGCAATTGTCACATTATTTTGATGCAAGTAACCAAGTAAGAGGACTACTGATTTTATGTATAACTTCAGCTACTTGAACTTAAGAAAGTTGCATCAAATCCTCCTTCCCAAAGCTTGTAAAAACAGAAATATGTATCATGCTGGGGATAACAACAGAAAGTGATCAGAGGCAATAAAACAGGCAGCAGTGTATGCTACATTATGCCTTTGCACTATGAACAAACAAAATGTTAGTAATTCCATATTGCAAGTGAACCAAGCATTTAAGCAATCGCTTTAATACTTTGCTCCAGAGAATTTCAAATAGAAACTGTTTCTTTCATCATAAAAGGATAACATACCATCCAGAAAGACTCGAAGATCTTTGGAGGGTTGTACAGAATCGCTAAGCCCAATCTTTCTGGGTAACGGTCTTGTAGAATATGAGCTGTTTCTTTTGTTACCTTAACTGACAGATGTGACAAATTGAAGCCATGGAAATCAATTAGCCAGACTATCTGCTCCTGATTAGGTGCCAGATTTAAAATGGCATTCTCCATACAATATACTAAGTACCTCATTTGTCCTTTGATTGACTTTGTATTCTGCAGATAAAATAACCAATTTTAAAACCACAAAAGGCTATACAAGTGCTTGCCATATACTAATAAGTGTGCAACTTT
Organism: Typha angustifolia; assembly: GCF_048772165.1. Classification (NCBI taxonomy): domain Eukaryota; kingdom Viridiplantae; phylum Streptophyta; class Magnoliopsida; order Poales; family Typhaceae; genus Typha; species Typha angustifolia. The sequence continues at coordinate 7,503,576 of NC_133243.1, read as the reverse complement.
CTCAGACTTGAGATAATCGAACAACCCTTTATTTGGTGCACACCTGGCATCCAGGTTTCATGACAAGAATGCTCCTTCCATGCTTGTCAAAGCAACTTGTTCTGTAAATTTTTCCTGTCTCAGCTTCATGAGCTACTTCATCCTAAATCATAAAAGTCAAAACATGGACAATATGAAGATTATATCAGCATGCCTACAAGCATATAGTATGTAGAGAAATGATGTTTGAGCATTATAAAAGTCAGTTTTTGGAGAATTGGTCCAGACACAACATTTTTTGTGCAATGAAAAATGAACCAAACTTATGCATAGCCCCATATCTTAATAAGTGAAAATGAGAAGTTGACTACCCAGCGAATTTCTTCTGGCTTGTATTCCATACGCCATTTCAGGGTTTCCTTTAGCATTTTTGTTGCCTTCTTCACATTCCAGTTTCTTGCCGTTAAATACCTAGCAATTGAGGCATCTGAGCAATACAGGGCCGATTTATCTGACAGAGGTCCTAATAGAGTTCTGACTTCATTTAGCTGATATAGATATAAATTAAGTATTAGAACTATTAGAAAATAAAATTTCCATTTCTTATAAGAAACTCTAATATGCAGGATAGAAAAAGCAGCTCTTGCTCTGTAAGAGCCTTCAAATTTTAACAAATAAGCAAGATGTTTGGCAGATGTATCGATCCAGGATACCTTGGCCCTCTGTTCCTCAAATAATGCTTGTTTTGCAGAACTACTTGTCCCATTGTTCACCGAACTCATGGTTTGTTTTCAAGGCTTCCTAATGCAACAGAGCCAATAGTGTAAGATTCAACTAATAAAGTCAAAACAGAGACAAAAAGATCTCACTTAACAAATAGGAACTACTGATGGTAATAATGAAACAAGAATTACATAAAGTTAGTTTCTCCAGAATTCAATTGCTAGACTGCTTCTGATTTTTGTACACACCATAAAGTGGATGTGGCAAAGAATTCATCACAGGCAGAGAAATGCATACTAGGGTTGGGTCATGATTATAAGCTGTATACAAAAAGAAAATGAAATGAAAAGGAGTAGTGCACAATTGCACATAATTTGACCTTATGCTAACAATACTACATGATGAGCAGTATTCATTAATTTTGCATAAATTAAATGAGTTTTAGAAAACTGATCCACAATCCATAGTAAAATAAACACCTTTCATAGCCCATGATAATCTATAACGCCCCTCCAAATAAGGCCATTTCTTCAACATTTTCATTGGCATTATCAAGTTGTTCAATTTCGTGCATCTATTTTTGAATTAATTTGCGGAGCTAAATGAAAATTCAATTTATAAGTGTAAAAATAGAATGTCAAATGAAGTTCCTTACTTCCTATTCTTTTGTTTTGTTTTTTATTATGTAATTTATTGAAATTTTATGACCTTAGAAAAAAGCAAATATAGAGTTGCATACTTAACTTATGGCCAAAAACATCAGAACTCATCAATATATAGTATAATTCCATAACAAATTTTGACGCTTTCCGCTCGGGTGAGTTCCAAAGTCATGCTACATCAGAATCATAGATCTAGTAGGTGCATTTTGTAATGGTTAAACCAGAAGGAGGAAAAACAACCATATAACTTGCATATATTTTTCTAACTTCCATGTGATCTAATAAACCAAGAACTGGCTTGCAAGCTAAAAATTATAATTTGGCTTAATGCACTCCTCTCTCCTAAAATACCAGCATCATTTTCAGATGATCCGGCAATTTGAGTAACCTTTAATTGAATGAATTACAATAAATAACTACGATTCCTCCAGAGTACACAGTCAAATTCTCGGCAAGATATAATCTTTCATCTCTTCCAACTATCCGATCATGGAAAAGGTAGTAAATTTAGACCAACCGCGAAATGCGGCAAAATTAATCGAACAACGCCAACACAAACGCAATGAATCGTAAATCACATCCATGATCCGTCCATCGTGGTAATCCAGCACTATCCACCAATGATCCAACCGTACATAAGCCCAAAATATCTAAATTCCCGATATGGGTCTCCTTCTAAATCCTTACATCACCCCTAAAGTATCACTTATAAATCAAATCCACACGAATACCATGTGAAAATCCATAGGGGGCGCAAGGAAGGAAATCGGCCAACCAAACTCCAACTGTCAGATGCTAACGTGCGCAAGGGTCTTACCTCCGGCGAATCCGATGACGTGGCGTTCGACACCGAACGAGACGGCCTCCGCGAGAAGAGGTCTCCTCTCTCTCCGATGGGGAAGAAAAGGACTGCGTCAAAAGCCAGAGAAAAGGAGCGGAGAGGAACGAGAGGCGAAGAAAAATAGAGCCCTTTTTGCATATGAGCTCCTAAATTTTAATCTTATCGGAGAAAACCTCATATCTCGATATATTCACAAAATACTTTAATACCTAATTTAAAAATTATAATCTTAATATAACTGTTATAATAATCTATTTTCATACCGTTTCTTAATATCCGTTCTAAAACTACGTTACCTAAAATAAATATTTAATTATGTGCGTCTAACTTCACAATTATACATTCTTTTCTTCCATTAAATTTTTTTAAAATATAATTATATATTAATTATATGAGATATTATTTAATATTAAATAATATAAATTTAATTCTTTGAAGATAAACTTAAATTTAAATATAATTCTTAATCTCTATCAATTAAATTTTAATTTAATTAAAATAATTAGAGATATATATAATTAATAAAAATAATCATAGAGATAAAATATAATTAAATTTTAATCAATTCAATGATAAAAGATATCAATAGTTTTATTTTAATATATATACATCACTCTCAGCTAAGAATATATATATATTCTACTGAATAAAATATTAAGATAATATAATTATTATCTAATGAATCGATAATATCTTTTATTCTTATTATATCCTTAAGGAATTTTAACCGTTAAATTTTTTGATTTGCAAATTGTAAGAGAAGAGAAGGTACTATTTTGGAATATAGTAAAAACATAGGATTCTATTGGCTAGTTTGTCTCAAACGATGTACAATAAGAGAAATGGTAGGGTTCTATATGCAAAAGAACCGAGAAAAGGAGCACGAGTGGATATAACGAAGGCCACGTTGATCGGACGGTCGGCCCACCTTTTTCGGTTACCGACGAGAAAGATCAGACGGACAGGAAGGAATGTTCGGTTCGCATGTTTAAATCGAGATTTTTAAAGGACCAAGTCAATTATTTTTCCTTTCATTTATTTATTTGGATTCATCTCTACTTGCCGAAGCAGTTGGTGGCCAAATCGTCGGCGCCTGTCTTGTCGTTGCATTCTTTTCTTTTATTATTTTTCTTCAGCCCACACGGTCTGGTACCCGAATCTTCCTCCGTTTCATCTAGAAAAATTATAATTAGTAGTAGGATATAGTTTGGATTGACAAAGACCAATACCACAAACTACTGTGTCAAGCTCAAAGGGAATAGAAAAAATAAAGCGAATATGAAGAAAAGGACTTCCGACGGTTCTGTTGCAACTCCTGTGGATCCAAGTTGAGAGGATGGAATAAACTAGACAATAATCTGTATAGAACTGAGGAAAATAGAAATAGAATAAATGAATAAAAGAAGTAAAAGAGTCTGGCGGCTATTACAATAGTAGTGGCACTGAGCCGGTGACAATGATGAGCGGATCAATCAACAACGACAGACGGTTGGGTGAGAAGAAGGTAGTAGCACAGCCGATAACAATAATGGATGAGACACTCCCATCAAGAATGGAGAGCACCTTAGAATCGGAGCCAATGCGACTCCTCAAGCCTACAGAAGGCGGCGGCATAGGGGTAGACAAACTCGGATTCGATAGAAGATGACGATGACAGCAGAAGGGAGATTACTGATGGATAAGAAGTGAGAAGTGGTTGATGAAGAAAGAGAATTAAATAAATGGGAAAGTCCACTTGAGCTAAGGGGAGGAAATAGGAGTAAAACGTTAGCTACACTGAGGAAAGACCCTTCGAAAAAAAGAAATCAACCAAACCCTAATAGAAATAAGTCGAGCTGATTTCATATTTATTTGGTATTATATTATTAATGTAATAAAATCTATATCTAAGATCATGTGTCAATTAGTTCATATGTTTACTTTATACTTTTCCCTTAATCTAAGTATTCCTTTGGAATAAAAAGAAAGACAGAGAAGTAGACAAAAAAGATAGAATCTACTGTTAGAATAATATTTTAAATCTTACATTACTTTTCCCGTCATTGTCAAAATCTCAGTAACATCTAGACGAGCAAATCTAAGTCTTAAAAAATTATTTTGAGATAAAAATTATTTTTATTATAAAAATAAAAAAGCGACTAACAAAACTTATCTAAATTGACAAATAATAAAAAAAAAACAAATTGTCTATAGAAAATAAAAGAGCAAATCTAAGTTCTAAAAATAAAAATTACATCGGAAAATAAATTAATTCTAGCAAAAGAAAAATCTAACTCTCATCAGATAGTTTGCTGCATTGCGTCTGCACCACTTCATGCCATCATGATCTCAAGTTCCTTCCTCCCTAGCATCAAGAAATGAGATCCCTTGTCTATTACCTTCCTACCATCTTCCGTCACTCGACTGAGATGCTCGCAGGGGCTCACCTCAAACTCAACACTGGCTGCTTCCCCTGCCTTTAGATGCACACTCTTGAATCCTATCAACTGTTTCACTGGCCTTCCATCTAAAGTATTGGGCCAACGCAAGAAGAGCAACACTGGATGCCTTCCATCCATTGGCCCATGATTCTTCACTTTAACAGCAATAGGAAACTTAATCCTCTCACATACTTCAGACCCCATCTCTTCAATCTCATAGCTCAGAGTACCAGACTTGTCGATTGCTTGAAGACCGGTGGTACTGTTCAGGTCCAGTGTTCTTCCAGGCAGAGAGATGAATTCATGAGAATACCGCGAGTAGCTGAGGCCATAACCAAACCTGAAAACAGTTCTACCGCGGTAGAATCGGTAGGTGCGGCCCGGATATCCGGTTGCCAAGTCTGCTCGCATCCGCATGTCGGTCATCGGTACTCTAGTGAATTCTTGTGGATACCAAGTTACAGGCAATCTCCCTCCTGTTATAACATGATTTAGAGTTCAATATTAGTTAGTTTAGTAACACTGCACGTCAACACACTGAAACATTTCAAAAATTCAAATTTGATCTTGGATGAAAGAGTGAAAACAGAGCATATCTCATACCTGGATTATGCTCTCCAAAGATAACCTGAGCAATGGCAATGCCGCCAGCTTCACCAGGATAGCCACCCCACAGAATGCCTCCAATCTTAGGATCATGCTTTGCAAAGGAAACATCTACAGGACCACCAGATAACAGCACCAAGATAATAGGCTTCTTCGCGGCTCTTGCAACGCTAGTAATGAGCTTTCGCTGCATCCCTGGGAGAACCAAGTCCACTCTATCAAGTTCTTCCCTCTCCTGATCCAAATCCAAGCCCATGAACATGATTACTTGATCAACTGATCTCGCTAACTCGACTGCTTCGGCGATTTGGCTTTCATTGCAGGCAGCTGAGTCGCAACCAGGCAAGTACCGGGTCTTGCCGACGAAACTCTGCAAAGCCTGAAGAGGGGTCACCGATATACAAGGCGGCCCTGCATAGTTTCCGAGGAGTTTCTCAGCATCGTTTGCATTCGGTCCGATCACGGCAAGCGATGCAACGTTTGATCTGGACAGTGGAAGAACATTTGCTGTGTTCTTTAGCAGAACGATGCCATCTTGGGCTGCTTGTAGAGCTAAGTTTTGGTGCTCCTTTGTGCACACTTGACTGGAACCAATATTACCATATTGTCTATATTTGGGATTTCCATCGAAGAGTCCCAGTCTCATTCTGATAGAGAAGAGGTTGCGGAGGGCTCTGTCGACGTCTCCTTCTGTTATTTTCCCCTGTCGCAAGGCAGAACCAGCATACTTCTGAACGTAGCCGCCGCAATTTACGTCCATTCCTGAAAGATTTTATTGCAGCGAGGGGTGAGATTACAATCCAATATTATAAAAGTACCTTGTCTACAATCGGAGGAAATCAAAGTAAAATAGATTCTAGGAATTTCTACCAGCTTTCAGGACATCTGCAACTGCATCTTCTGGTGCTTTGGCATAACCCTGAGCATCGTGGATGATGGAAACTGCGTCGCAATCTGAAGTAATATATCTGACCAATTACATAAAGAAAGGTTGTAGTTAGTTACTATGCTGCTAATGTTTTTTTGGAGTAGTTGACGACATTCATTGTCTTTTTACCCATTAAACCCCCACTGTCCTCTTGCTGTTTTCGATAATAAATCGTAATCTGCGCACGTAGGGACGCCGTTGACGCGATTATACGAGCACATTAGGCCGCTGGCACGGCCGTCTCTGATGCAGCTTCTGAAAGGCGGCTGATAGGTGTCCTCCATATCCTGCGCCGTTACCTATACGCGAGAGAAGACGATCAGAAATAATTCTTGTCTTTGCCCTTAGCTTGACGATCTAAAGATTCATGGCGACTTACCTTAGCATCGAAGACGTAGCGAGTGTTGTTCTTCCAGTTATCCAGATCGTAAGCCGTGAAGTGCTTGCAGCAAGCTGAAGTTTTCAGCTCGGTAGAATTGAGACCTTGGAATTCATCGCCCTGCAATCCCCTCACGTAAGCAACTGCATACTTGCTGTTGATCATTGGATCCTCTCCAGCAGTCTCTTGGCCTCTTCCCCATCTTGGGTCTCTGAATATATTGATGTTTGGCGACCATAATGTTAGCCCTTCAGCCTGACCCTTGTTGTAAATTCCTCGCGCCTCGATTGCGATTGCCTTCAAAATTCAGATGCAACAGTTTAATCAATTCATGAGCTCTTACATCTTTTACTTGGATATATAAAGGCATGATATCATTCATTAAAGTAAAGGAGGCGATCCAACCTGTCCAATGCGATACCAAAGGAGAGAATCGAACGAAGCCGCTGTGAGTATGACTTGAGGAAAGCTCGTCGCCGCCCGGATACTGCCTCTATCTAAATGGATACCGTGGCCGCCGTTCGACACACCGTGAAGCGACTCCGACCACCACTTGTACGCCGGCACGCCCAGCCGGGGGATCGCAGGAGAGACATCTCCTAACTGGGAAACCTTCTCTACTAGACTCATGTGCGCAATGAGATTCTCCACTCTCTGGTCGATGGGCAGCGATTGCTGGCAGAAAGCAAAGCTACTACTCAATGGATTTGTTATGTCACAAGAGAATGGAGGGTCTAACGAGGAACCAAGCATTGGTAGTAGAAGAAGAAGAAGAAGAAAGAGAAATTGGAGGAGAAGCGGGTGGAGTTTTCCATGAGATCTCATTGTGCTCAGAGCCTCAGAGAGATCTACGAAGAAGCCTGTCTGAGAGGTTTGGATGGAAGTTCGGACGGACAAGTGAGGGGAATTTATAGGTTTAGTATCCTGGAACGTGGACAACTTTAAGTCCTAATATGATTGGCACTCTTTTTTTTTAGAAAAAAAAGTCCTAGTCCTTTGTAAATTAGATTTCTTATCTCTATACGTATTCGAAGTGTTCTTATTCCTTCCATAAATTTGATCACTTGCTTATACTTATTCCAATCTTAAAATTATACCATCGTGACTTCTACGGATAGGAGTAGGGTTATCAAAATCGTTCAGTAGCTAGAGGTTTTGCGAGTCTGATAAAAAATAAGGCTCCAGAGCTAATTCTGATGAGATTATTAATTTATATTTATGTATAATTTGTGATAATTATATGGACATCTAATGGCTATCTATAATACTACATAATTAAATACAAACTCTAGAACTGTCCAAGAATATTGTTTGCAATTATAAAAATTTATCCTTTATCAAAGTTTACATTTAATGAAATTTATTTATTCCTAATTGTAACCTAATTGCTTTATATAATCAAGCAAGTTTTTTTTCTGTTTTATTCTCAAAGCGGGTTGGTGAACAAAGTTAGATCCGATATGATCTATATAAGGCTAGATCAGCGGTGGGAACTGCAAAGACTATAATACCCTTATCTCTTCTACTAGATTGCGACGACTTTTTAACTCCCGCCGTCAAATTTTACCTTATCCACGTTAACGACGAGGCGAAACAGTTACTTCCATGGCGGTCCAAACCCTAGATACTCTCCTTCATCGATCTCGGCCTCGCGTTCGACCAGATCAGTCGATCGTACTCGTTTCGCACTGCGCCGCGATCTATGGCGGCTTGGAAATCCGCCCTCCCGCTCCTTCTCGTCGCCGCGTTAATTGCCATGGAGGAATTGAGCTCGACGCCTTGGTGCGAGATATCCGGAGAGTCCCTTGATGTCGGGTTTGGTGGGGATGCGAGCCATCCGGACGACCTTAAGGTTATGATGGTGGCGGATCTCCTATTAATGGGATCTGATGCGACCTACGTCGACCTCTTCTTCCGGGATCCCTTCATATCGAAGTATTTTAGCGTAAGATTCTGTTTTTCCTCTCTCTCTCTCTCTCTCTCTCTCTCTCTCTCTCTCTCTCTCTCTCCTCTCTCTCTCTCTCCCAACATTGGTTTATTAGATAGAAGACGAGGTTATAGGTAACTTTCTAACTAAGCAAAATTTGGAGTTTTGGATACACCGAAAGCCTAAAGTTTGATTCTTTTGGAACTTTTTGATGTTTCCTGGATCCCAAACTGAAACCTATCTGTGTATCAGAAATCCTTTCGCACTCTGAAGCCAGATTTGCTCATAGTGTTGGGCGACATTTCGTCAAAGGGATCGGAGCTGACCGAGAGCAAGTGGTTAACAGTTCTGCAACAATTTCAAAAAATGCTGGGTTCTTCTGCTGGAATTCCTCTTCATATTGTCTTGGGTGATAGAGATGTCGGGGAATGCAGCAAGTTAAATAGGAAATTTATTAAAAAGATAGCAAGACATTTGCCAGGATTGGACTCTGCTGGATGCAGCACTTTTGATGTTGGCAATGTCAGTTTTGTCTCTCTAAATGCAGTCGCGATGCTCTGTGGCAACAATAATTTACGGCTCAGCGTCGAGAAGGTCCTGGAGAGAGAAAATGTCGATTTGCAAAGACAAGTCACAGTTAAAACAGAAGAACAAATTTCATATAGTGAGAAAAGAGACACCGTTGGTAATTTCAAATGGAAAGACAATGAGATGGCATCAGGTTCAGGTCCTGTTGTGTTACTTCACTTTCCTCTTCATAGGTCTATCAGAAGCAATAGTGAAGGGGCTAAGGTTTCTGAGCAAGATCCTTCACTTGATTCTTTTGGTGGTCCAAGATCTGAATATAGGTACTGAAATCCGGCTTGGATATGTGAACTTTATTTCATGGTTTCATTCCAATCGGCATATTATATTAGCTCAGTATTACTTCTTGCAAAAATAAGGGAAATTTCAAAATACTTTGACAGTAATCAGATTCTTGTTGATGAAATGCATTTTTCAGTGTCTCCTTAGATTATTTTGTGACCATATTGTTCATATAGAATGAGAAGTGGTTGCAAAGTTTATGGTTTGTAGTCATTTTTTTCACATTGCATCTGGTTTGCTTGCTAGGTGAATCATATTATGATAAATGCTTGCCTTCTCATATTATTCTTTTCTCCTTGGGCAGTGGAGTCATTGGCATGGCATCATATGATATTGAACAGACTCTCCCAGCAAATGCAACTGAATATATCTTTCAGGCACTTAAGCCAAGGTTAGTAATTTCCTAGTTGCTTTAATTTTTAAGTTCAGTTATTGCACAAAAATATGGATGTTACTGTCATACTGTGCATTGTCTGATTGGTGTTGAGTCTTATGTTCGACGTCAATAGTGCCCATAAGTTCCTTATATTTTTTCCAGTTTATCTAGCACTACTTGCAGTTGCAGAACCTATGGACTGGAGGCTTTATTTGAGAACACATTCTCTGTTGTGTCTGCATCTGTCTACTTTTTTCCAAACTAGTTGGTCACTTCAAGTACCAGACTACCAGACTTAGATCTGTAAAAAATTGATTTCTGACTCAGGATGATGAATTTGCCTACTAATTACGTTTTTCTCTCTGTTGTGTCATTTCTTTTCGCTCTTTGCCTTTTTCTCATTATTATCTTTTCATTTGTGACGAGGAGGGGCAGGGTGAAAAAACAGATAATTACAAACTGATATCTTAAAACCGTCTTTCTCAAAATAACAATGGGTATGAAATCTGATGTTATTGATTATGTAGTTTAATGACGAATATGTATAGGAAATTAGTTAGGGATTCGCAAACTGAACTTGGAGGAAAGTTTCTATAGTGTTATATATTTTAGTGGATATATGGAGAGGAAGTAGGGGAGCATTAAGCCCTTGCTCTGGACTCTAGTATTATTAAAATGATCAGTCCATTGATCTGCTAAATACATGTAAGATTGACTAGAGGGACAAAATAATATTCTCTTTTCTGTTTGTTTTGCTTTAACGATTCTCATATATGATTGTAATAGAATTTTTTTCAGAAAGACCTAACTAGAAAAACCGCCTTTTTGCAGGATTGTTTTCAGTGCCCATGCTCACAGATTTGATGATCACAGCCAAATTGATGGAATGCGTGAAGTGAATGTACCAGCCATGACATGGGCTACTAGGGGAAAGCCTGGTTTTGTGCTTGTCACATTTGGACGAAACGGAACATTGAGTGTGAGCCACTGTTCTTTGGCTAAGGAGTGGCATGTAATCATAGGTTATGTATTTCTGTTTTTCTTGTCGATGACAACATTACTTGTAATTAGATGGTCAAAATCGTTCAGATAGTCGCGTGTTAAATTGTCATATGTTAAAGCATAGGAAGTATTCATTCTGTAGATTGAAACATGTTGTATAAGAAATCTAGAGTGACGGTTTCCGCTGAATTTTGTATAAGAACAGGAGATGCTCCTCCAAGAAATCTAGAAGTTGTTTGTGATACCTGAAGTGCTACTCAATAACCAGGACCTCCTCAACCTCCCCTCTATCTATGCATTTCTAAAACACCATTGCACATTAGCTTACAATTCACTTGATATCTACACAATTTTCTGGTATTGTTGACTAAATGTTTGTGAAGCAACTCCGTCAAACTTGATGGATTTCAATTACGGCAACATGTGATATTATTTTTAAAATTGGCAGAGGTGATTCGCAAAGACATTTTATGGAGCAATTTAGAGTAGATGTATTAATAGAAGATTCATCATTTTGGTGCTCAGAAAGAGAACGAGGATAAGAAAATTTTAAATCACCTTGGCTTATAAAAGCACCACAAGAAAAAGTTCCTTATCACTCCCCTAAATATAAAGACGCATAACCATCAAAAAGTACTTTTGATGGCTATGAGAAAAGAACATTTATACTTAGGAAAAGCACATTCTATCTACCAAGCTCTAATGTAGATGCCATTCAAGAATTTAAGCTAAAGGTACTTGAAAATTGAATTAATAATTGCAGCACTAAATCTCATTTTAAAGCCAAGTGCAATAATATAAACCATAGAAGGTGGCTGCACAGAGGTAGACGAGCTCGGATTTGACAAGAGACGAGGATAAGGACAAAAGGGAGAACATATGAATAAGAAGTGAGAATTGGTGTATGAAAAGAGAGAATTGCAACAACAAGAATGAGAAGGTAGATGAGGTGAAAAGAAAAGGTAAAAGGGTGGGAAGAAAAGCCTTCCTCTATCCTAACCACTCAAGCTATGGAGAGAAGGGAGGAGAGAGGAGTAAATCGTTAGCTACAACAAGGAAAAACCCTTCAAGAGAAAAGAAAAGAAGTCAACCAAACCCTAATAGAGGTAAGGAGAGCTGGTTCCATATTTGTTTGCTGTTGCATTATTCATGTAATAAAATCTATACCTAAGATCATGTGTCAATTGTTTCACGTTTTTATTTTGTATTTTTCCCTTAATCTAAGTGTTTGTCTACCCAAAGTTTGCAGATAAAGAGGGTGGAATCTACCGTAAAAATAATATTTTAAATCTTACATTACTTTTCCAATCATTGTCAAAATTTCAGTAACATCTAAATGAGCAAATCTAAGTTTTAAAAAATTATTTTGATAATAAAATTTATTTTTATTATAAAAATAAAAAGCGACTAACAAAACTTATCTAAATTAACAAATATCAAAAAAAACAGATTGCCTAGAGAAAATAAAAGAGCAAATCTAAGTTCTAAAAATAAAAATTACATCGGAAAATATATTAATTCTAGCAAAAGAAAAATCTAACTCTCATCAGATAGTTTGCTGCATTGCGTCTGCACCACTTCATGCCATCATGATCTCAAGTTCCTTCCTCCCTAGCAACAAGAAATGAGATCCCTTGTCTATTACCTTCCTACCATCTTCCGTCACTCGACTGAGATGCTCGCAGGGGCTCACCTCAAACTCAACACTGGCTGCTTCCCCTGCCTTTAGATGCACACTCTTGAATCCTATCAACTGTTTCACTGGCCTTCCATCTAAAGTATTGGGCCAACGCAAGAAGAGCAACACTGGATGCCTTCCATCCATTGGCCCGTGATTCTTCACTTTAACAGCAATAGGGAACTTAATCCTCTCACATACTTCAGACCCCATCTCTTCAATCTCATAGCTCAGAGTACCAGACTTGTCAATTGCTTGAAGACCGGTGGTACTGTTCAGGTCCAGTGTTCTTCCAGGCAGAGAGATGAATTCATGAGAATAACGCGAGTAGCTGAGGCCATAACCAAACCTGAAAACAGTTCTACCGCGGTAGAATCGGTAGGTGCGGCCCGGATATCCGGTTGCTAAGTCTGCTCGCATCCGCATGTCGGTCATCGGTACTCTAGTGAATTCTTGTGGATACCAAGTTACAGGCAATCTCCCTCCTGTTATAACATGATTTAGAGTTCAATATTAGCTAGTTTAGTAACCCTGCATGTCTACATGCAGAAACATTTCAAAAATTCAAATTTGATTTGGATGAAACAGTGAAAACAGAGTATATCTCATACCTGGATTATGCTCTCCAAAGATAACCTGAGCAATGGCAATGCCCCCAGCTTCACCAGGATAGCCACCCCACAGAATGCCTCCAATCTTAGGATCATGCTTTGCAAATGAAACATCTACAGGACCACCAGATAACAGCACCAAGATTATAGGCTTCTTCGCCGCTCTTGCAACGCTAGTAATGAGCTTTCGCTGCATCCCTGGGAGAACCAAGTCCACTCTATCAAGTTCTTCCCTCTCCTGATCCAAATCCAAGCCCATGAACATGATTACTTGATCAACTGATCTCGCTAACTCGACTGCTTCGGCTATTTGGCTTTCATTGCAGGCAGCTGAGTCGCAACCAGGCAAGTACCGGGTCTTGCCGACGAAACTCTGCAAAGCCTGAAGAGGGGTCACTGATATACAAGGCGGCCCTGCATAATTTCCGAGGAGTTTCTCAGCATCGTTTGCATTCGGTCCGATTACGGCGAGCGATGCAACGTTTGATCTGGACAGTGGAAGAACATTTGCTGTGTTCTTTAGCAGAACGATGCCATCTTGGGCTGCTTGTAGAGCTAAGTTTTGGTGCTCCTTTGTGCACACTTGATTGGAACCAATATTACCATATTGTCTGTATTTTGGATTTCCATCGAAGAGTCCCAGTCTCATTCTGATAGAGAAGAGGTTGCGGAGGGCTCTGTCGATGTCTCCTTCTGTTATTTTCCCCTGTCGCAAGGCAGAACCAGCATACTTCTGAACGTAGCCGCCGCAATTTACGTCCATTCCTGAAGGATTTATTGCAGCGAGGGGTGAGATTACAATCCAATATTATAAAAGTTCCTTGTCTACAATCCGAGGAAATCAAAGTAAAATAGATTCTAGGAATTTCTACCAGCTTTCAGGACATCTGCAACTGCATCTTCTGGTGCTTTGGCATAACCCTGAGCATCATGGATGATGGAAACTGCGTCGCAATCTGAAGTAATATATCTGACCAATTACATAAAGAAAGGTTGTAGTTAGTTACTATGCTACTAATGTTTTTTTGGAGTAGTTGACGACATTAATTGTCTTTTTACCCATTAAACCCCCACTGTCCTCTGGCTGTTTTGGATAATAAGTCGTAATCTGCGCACGTAGGGACGCCATTGACGCGATTATACGAGCACATTAGGCCGCTGGCACGGCCGTCTCTGATGCAGCTTCTGAAAGGCGGCTGATAGGTGTCCTCCATATCCTGCGCCGTTACCTATACGCGAGAGAAGACGATCAGTAATAATTCTTGTCTTTGCCCTTAGCTTGATGATCTAAAGATTCATGGCTACTTACCTTAGCATCGAAGACGTAGCGAGTGTTGTTCTTCCAGTTATCCAGATCGTAAGCCGTGAAGTGCTTGCAGCAAGCTGAAGTTTTCAGCTCGGTAGAATTGAGACCTTGGAATTCATCGCCCTGCAATCCCCTCACGTAAGCAACTGCATACTTGCTGTTGATCATTGGATCCTCTCCAGCAGTCTCTTGGCCTCTTCCCCATCTTGGGTCTCTGAATATATTGATGTTTGGCGACCATAATGTTAGCCCTTCAGCCTGACCCTTGTTGTAAATTCCTCGCGCCTCGATTGCGATTGCCTTCAAAATTCAGATGCAACAGTTTAATCAATTCATGAGCTCTTACATCTTTTACTTGGATATATAAAGGCATGATATCATTCATTAAAGTAAAGGAGGCGATCCAACCTGTCCAATGCGATACCAAAGGAGAGAATCGAACGAAGCCGCTGTGAGTATGACTTGAGGAAAGCTCGTCGCCGCCCGGATACTGCCTCTATCTAAATGGATACCGTGGCCGCCGTTCGACACACCGTGAAGCGACTCCGACCACCACTTGTACGCCGGCACGCCCAGCCGGGGGATCGCAGGAGAGACATCTCCTAACTGGGAAACCTTCTCTACTAGACTCATGTGCGCAATGAGATTCTCCACTCTCTGGTCGATGGGCAGCGATTGCTGGCAGAAAGCAAAGCTACTACTGAATGGATTTGTTATGTCACAAGAGAATGGAGGGTCTAACGAGGAACCAAGCATTGGTAGTAGAAGAAGAAGAAGAAAGAGAAATTGGAGGAGAAGCGGGTGGAGTTTTCCATGAGATCTCATTGTGCTCAGAGCCTCAGAGAGATCTACGAAGAAGCCTGTCTGAGAGGTTTGGATGGAAGTTCGGACGGACAAGTGAGGGGAATTTATAGGTTTAGTATCCTGGAACGTGGACAACTTTAAGTCCTAATATGATTGGCACTCTTTTTTTTTAGAAAAAAAAGTCCTAGTCCTTTGTAAATTAGATTTCTTATCTCTATACGTATTCGAAGTGTTCTTATTCCTTCCATAAATTTGATCACTTGCTTATACTTATTCCAATCTTAAAATTATACCATCGTGACTTCTACGGATAGGAGTAGGGTTATCAAAATCGTTCAGTAGCTAGAGGTTTTGCGAGTCTGATAAAAAATAAGGCTCCAGAGCTAATTCTGATAATATTATTATTAATTTATATTTGTGTATAATTTGTGATAATTATATGGACATGTAATGGCTATCTATAATACTACATATTTAGATACAAACTCTAGCACTTACATAAACATAGACAAAACCATTGTTATCGAAAAGGAAGATAATATAAACAATTCAAAAAACTTATCCTAGGAAATAACTGTACAAGAATATTATTTGCAATAGTAAAAAGCCGAAATTATTCTCAAAGATCTCACATGAAAAATTACGCGAGTCTAAGTGTGAATAAAATTTTAAGCTCAAAGTATCTCTTTGTTACTTGTCTACACCAGTTGAACCATTTTTAATTTTGTAATTATCCCTTTATCTAAGTTTACATGTAATGCAATTTATTTATCCCTAATTGTAACCTAATTGCCTTAATATAATCAAGCAAGTTTTCTGTTTTATTCCCAAAGCGGGTCTACAAAGTTAGATCCGATATGATCTAAATAAAGCTAGAGTCAACGGTGGGTACTATGGTGGCCTAATTGCCTTAATATAACTTTTCTATAATCACATATTAAAACTAATTGTTAGGAAATACAAATATCTAATAATCCGAACCAGTGAATACCATTCCCCTATAAATCTTCAATGAACAACATCAAACAGAAACCTTCTTAATAAAGCATTTATGGTGGCATAAGCCAAAATAAGTTTATCAGAAATATTGATCTCATCCAACAAGTGAGTTCAACTTGCAAGATATTTGCTGCACCACTTCATGCCATCATGGCGATCTCAAGTTCCTTTTTCCCTACCATCAAGAAATGAGATCCCTTGTCTATTACCTTCCTACCATCTTCCATCACTCGGCTGAGATGCTCACAGGGACTCACAGCAAATTCAACATTGGCTCTTTCCCCTGCCTTCAGATGCACACTCTTGAACCCTATCAGCTGTTTCGCTGGCCTTCCTTCTAATGCATTAGGCCAACGCAAGAAGAGCAACACTGGATGCGTTCCATCCATTGGCCCATGATTCTCCACTTTAACAACAGTAGGAAGCTTAATCTTCTCACATGCTTCAGACCCTATCTCTTCAATGTCATAGCTCAGAGTACCAGACCTCTCGACTGCTTGAAGACTGATAGTGTTGTTCAGATACAGTGTGCTTCCAGATATAGAGCTAAATCCATGAGAATATCGTGAGTAGCTGAGGCCATAACCAAACCTGAAAACAGTTCTACCTCGATAGAATCTGTAGGTGCGGCCCGGGTATCCAGTGGCTGGGTCGGCTCGCATCCTCATATCTGTCATAGGTACTCTAGTGAACTCTTGTGGATACCAAGTTACAGGCAATCTTCCTCCTGAGATAATACATGAAACCAGATCAACACAAGGGTCTAAGTTTCTAACTTTATGCCTTTAGTCTTCCAAACATGATTTAAGGATCTAAGTATAGTAAATATTGCATGTCTAAATGCTGAAACATTTGAAATTTGATGCTGGGACAAACTGTGAATAAATAATGAGCATAAAAAAAAAAAAGGTTACATCGTTATACCTGGATTATGCTCTCCAAAGATAACCTGAGCGATGGCAATGCCACCAGCTTCACCAGGATAGCCACCCCACAAAATGCCTCCAATCTTGGAATCATGCTTTGCAAATGCAACATCTACAGGACCACCACATAACAGCACTAAAATTATGGGCTTTCTCGCTGCTCTTGCAACACTAGTAATGAGGCTTTGTTGCATTCCTGGGAGAACCAAATCCACTCTATCAAGCTCTTCCCTCTCGTGATCTAAATCCAAGCCCATGAACATGATTATATAATCCACTGAGCCTGCTAATTGGACAGCTTCATTGATTTGACTTGAAGTGCAGGCAGTTGAGTCACAACCAGGCACGTAGCGGGTGTTCCCAACAAAGCTCTGCAATGCCTGAAGAGGGGTTACTGATATACAAGGCGGCCCTGCATAGTTTCCAAGAAGTTTCTCAGCATTATTTGCATTTGGTCCAATCACGCCAAGTGTAGTAACTTTTGATCTGGACAGTGGAAGAAGATTGGCTGCGTTCTTTAGCAGAACGATGCCATCTTGGGCTGCTTGTAAAGCTAAGTTCTGATGCTCCTTTGTACACACTTGGTTGGAACCAATATTACCATATGGTTTGTATTTTGGATTTCCATTGAAGAGTCCCAGCCTCATTCTGACAGAGAAGAGGTTGTGGAGGGCTCTGTTAATGTCTCCTTCTGTTATTTTTCTCTGTTGCAAGGCAGAACCAGCATACTTCTGAACATAGCCACCACAATTTACATCCATTCCTGAAAGTATTATGCAATGAAGGATGATATAACTCTCTCTTACTCATACTCATAATCAACAATTCAATATAAAAGTTGCTTGTCTTCATTGTACTAGTAAGGAAAACAAATTTAACACTCAGTTGTGACAACATACTGCCTAGCTATGTGAGGACTTGAAAATTTCCAGTTAACTATGTCAAGAATTTATTTTGCAGGTAAAAAAGGAAAAGAAAGAAAATCCTCATGCTAGATATCATAAAAATATTCTAAAACTTATTTAGTTTGGATCTTGTTAATACTTATATGTGAGCTGTAGGCATGATCTCGCTATCCAAATTTCTGACTGTAAATGGAACCAGCAAATCTGAGCAATAGATTCTTGAGGACGAGTAAAACACAAGAAACTCTACCAGCTTTCAGGACATCTGCAACTGCATCTTCTGGTGTTTTGGCATAACCCTGAGCATCATGGATGATGGAGACCGCATCGCAATCTGAAGTTATATATCTGAGCCATAACCAAAAGACAAGTAGTAGTTAGTAATATACTAGTAATGTACCTGGCTCATTCTAATCTACTGAAGAAATTTGATGAGTAGTAACTACAATTCCTTGGGCATCTCAATGTTATGCTGAATTAAGATTGTACTATATCCTACTGTCTTACCCATTAAACCTCCACTGTCCTCTTGCTGTTTTGGATAACAAGTTGTAATCCGCACATGAAGGGACGCCATTAACCCGATTATACGAGCACATTATGCCGCTGGCACGACCATCTCTGATGCAACTTCGGAAAGGAGGCTGATAGGTATCCTCCATATCCTGTGCCGTTACCTAAATGCAAGAGAAGCCAATGAGAAAAAAAATTCTTGGTTTTTCCCTTGATCACTAGCTAGACTTAAAAACTGGATAGCTACTTACCCGAGCATCGAAGACATAGCGAGTGATGCCCTTCCAGTTATCCAAATCATAAGCAGTGAAGTGCTTGCAGCAAGCTGAAGCTTTAAGCTCAATAGAACGAGTCCCTTGGAATGTATCACCCTGCAATCCCCTCACATAAGCGACTGCATACTTACTTGTGGTCATTGGATCCTCTCCAGGAGTTTCTTGGCCTCTTCCCCATCTTGGATCTCTGAATATATTGATGTTAGGTGACCAGAATGTCAGCCCTTCTGCCTGACCCCCGTTATATATTCCTCGTGCCTCGATCCCGATAGCCTTCCAATATAAAGAATTAAAGCAATGTGAAACACACAGTTTTGATGAAAGATGTAAAAGATCGTATAAAAATCAGTTTTTTTTCATATGTAACACAACATCTGTACTAGAAGTATTGGAGGTGACCAAACCTGTCCAATGCGATACCAAAGCAGAGGATTGAACGAAGCCGCGGTAAGTATGACCTGCGGGAAGCTCGTCGCGGCCCGCACGCCGGTATCCAAGTGGATGCCGCGGCCGGCGTTCGACACTCCATGAAGCGACTCCGACCACCACTTGTACCCCGGCACGCCGAGCCGAGGGATCGGAGGAGCGACATCCCCCAACTGGGAAATCTTCTCCTCTATACTCAAGTGTGCAATGAGATTTTCCACTCTTCGGTTGATGGACAGTGTTTGCTGGCAGAAAGCAAAGTTTCTACTCAACGCATTAGACGAGTCACAAGAGAACGGCGGGTCCAGTGAGTAACCAAGCAGTGGCATTAGAAGAAGGAGGAGGAGGGGAAGAGGGTGGTGGAGTTCTCCATGAGCTCTCATTGCTCAGAGCTCTGCGGAGAAGTCTGTGAGGTTTGGTTGGGATGCTAATAAAGGAGTGCTCTTTAATGGGGGGGTTACTTATTGTGAGATTTGATATCTTTCTTTAAAAGATGGTATGACGAAAATACCCTTGTGGTATGGGCATATTAATGCGGGTGTTTTGTTGTTATTACTATAATTTAGGTAGGGTATTTTTGGAATTTGGGAAGGGGACAAGAACTTAAAGCTGTCTGGAACACTGCCCCATACGATGACTTCGTTTGCACGGGAGTGGAGCTGGAGCTTCCCGCCGTGGTTCAAATGCTCGCTAATCTCACCGACGGTGACCGGAGATACAAACTTTCTGGATTCGCTGCAGCTTTTTTATGTAGGAACTAATGTTGGCAGCCAGTAATGGCCTGCCAAGTAGTCGGAATGTAGAGCGACCAGTTGCCCATCTAGTGAAAAGATAGGAGGCCAAAGTCTTCGATTCCAAAAGAAAGGGCCAGCTTTTGCTGGTTTTGATGCGGAAAGTAGAGTCAAAATTATCCACCAAAGTGAAAGAGGAGATGTCTGTTGCTTGCTGGTCACCTTGTTCTCTTTCTCAATTATAAATTTGAAGCCACATCATGTGGGTCTAACTAAACTTTAATATATATATATATGGTTATCCTATTTGGCACGTTTATTTATAGTCTAGTAATCAAGGTTGAGGGTACCCTAGTGAAGTTAGTTTAATATTTAATAAATTTTTAACTAAAGTGCTGTATTGCGTGTGATTTAGAGTTACTGTGATGTATTTTTTTAAGTGCGTTAGACTCAAAGAGCTATCAAAATAATCAAGCTAGTTTCATAAGGCTTGATCAAACTCAGTCTTATATTTTAATTATTCAAACTTGATCGATTAAATTAGGCTCAAAATTTATTTCTAAGTTGATTTTGAGCACAAAACTCATTTTACTATATATATATATATAATTTATAGTTTGTTATACATCTGATTTGATTTGATTTGATTTTACGTGAACTATTCAAGATTCTATTCAAGCTTTAATACAAGTTTGAAATAGATTTGAATATGCTTATCAAGCAAACTCGAGCTCAAAATAAGCTTGAATTAAATCTAATCAATCTAAGGATGAGGCTTTGGCTTAAGCTCGAAACAAATTTAAATAAAGTTAGGCTCAATTACATTTTTATTTGACTCATTTATTCAACTTATATATTAGAAATATATTAACCATTTTGTTTAGCCTATACTTAGTTTACATGCTCATAATTCATACATATATAAAAATATTCCTCCTATCCTCATCATCATTCCCTGTCCTTTCAAATCTGCCTAATTTTGAGCCATTTGGGTAAAAACTGGCCCAAAATTATTTACTTCCAAAAGGCATAAAATAAATCTACTTAGATATTAAATTATAATTATTGTTTATATATACTCTCTGAATTTTTATTTATAATATATATATATATATATTGAATTAAAAAGATTTTTAATTTAGAGGTCTATATAATTACTATTTTTTTTAGTTTACGGTGTAAGTGGATAATAGAGAGGTTAAAAAAGTGTACGATAAAAAATAGTGATAATTAGAATTATTAAAAAGGAAAAAATGTTAATAAACGATTAAACTCCACTCGAGCTGCTTTCGCCTCCCGTCAAAACCCTAGAGGCTAAAGCCTTTGAGCTCGATTTGGTCAGGCTCTGTCTCTCTCTCTCGAAGAGTAACTCGTCTCGTCGGCTTTGCAAGATCCTAGACAGTCGGTGTTGATCTGCTCGACAATTCGGTACGCTACTCGTCTCCTCCTTCTTCCTCTAATTCTCGATTAGTTTCTCCGCAAGAACTCGGCGGAATCTGTGATGCTTGTACGAATAGCATCTTATTAGATTTGGAAATGGATGATTTGGTTTGGAAACAAATCTTTTAGGGTTGCTAATTTTGTTTCCAGTTCTAGTTTTCTTTGAATTGTTACTAGACGCCATAAGATTAGCTATGTGATTTAGGGTTCGATTCGGTCGTTGGAATGGAAAGAGAGTAAGGTGTTATACCTTTATCAATGTCGGACTTTAGATGATACCTGAAAAGAGTTGAAAAGATGGTAAGGATGTTACGTCTTGACATTGCTGTAGTTCTCTGATTTTTTATTTTTTCAACTAATAAGTTGAACATTTAATTTAGATATTCAGAAGGAACTTACATTCCAGTTACTTTGATACGGCTTGAGTTCTAGATACGATTTTTTTATTACAGTAGCTTTAACCAGCTAACAGAGAAGTGTCTTTAAGCCTTTGTGGTTTGTATGTGAGGAGAGATATAGTACTGCAGTAACATCTCTCTAACTGGAATCTATAACCTGTCACGATGAGCTTCTCTTTTGGTTGATACTGGTAAATTGAATGCCTTTCTTTGTTGTTCTATTTCTCGTAAAGTATCATCCACCCTTGCTGTATCTATTGCTTTGTTGTGTTTATCTCTTTCTATTATGATTCACGTGTGTTGTTTATTCTTGAAAATCCTACAACCTTAACAACAATGCCTTCAGTTCAAATCATTAGGGTCACTATTTTGGTTCTTTTTGTATATTCATTTTACTTAGTACAAATGGATATTTACCCTTAAAAATCCTATTTGCAAATTTTTTACATATAGTTTCAATTCTGGAGCAACACGTTAAAGTTCTTTTGACTATTTGAGGATGCTGCATTCTTATTTTATGTGTTTGCTAACAGACTAATGGAAGAAGAATTAGGATAAAACAATTGAAATATAATCTTGAATGAATTGCCACTGTGTGGGTATAACATTACGGTTTTTATATACATCTTGGGTGCAGTTGTATTACATGCAGGGTGTACAATAGTAAAATACATGTCAAACTATAGATTTGATATTCTAAATGCCAAATCTAAATCTTTGGCTTTTGTTTCTAAGTTCCATCATGCCCACAAATGAAAAGCCATGTATTGTGAAGCCATGGTGTCTTTCCTCCACCTATGTGGCCAGGACACACGGGTGGGCTTTGGTGGGCTGCCAATGTGGGGGCAACCCACTTAGCATTCTTGGTGGGTTGGGCAAACTTTGCGGATCGGGCAATTTTGGTGGGTGGGCCGCCAGACATATTGGGTTTAGACGAGATGCTAAATAGGAAACAAAGAAATAAGTTCCCATCCAAAACCCCTAAGCCTTAATCCCTCTTCTTCTTCAAACTCGAGCCATCTTCCCTCTTCAACATCAAGTCGTCTGTTCTCTCTCTCTCTCTCTCTCTCTCTCTCTCTCTCTCTCTCTCTCTCTCTCTCTCTCACACACACTCTTACCTTCTCTCTCTTCCCACCAGCTGCTTGTGCATGTCATTGTAGATCTTGTAGATCTCATGCCTGAGGAATAAGATAGCTTGTGTGTGACACTGTAATCCAGCACTTAGTTATATATTTCTTGCCTGAAAATATCCACTCCATCAATCATACAGCCCTTCTATTTGTTGATATTTGAGGAAGAAAAGTTGAAAATCAAGGATTGTGGCACTATCATTTATTAATTGACAATTATAGGTGATAGATCAGATCCAACAGTTGGATGATGATAGTTGCAATAGAAGATAGATCACCTAGTTCTCTAAATCGATCATCCGGTTCTCTAAATCGATCATCCTTACATCTTTATATTGTGATTACTTATAAACTTTAGTTGCTGAATTGCTACTGCTAGTACTAGTCTGAGTTTTAGTAGAATGTTGAGTCTGTATGATAGCCACTGTTTTCAAAGGCAACCATTAATATGAATGGATACCATATTATCTAATGTAAATATGCTTAAAGTCAGAAAGAAAATATTACAAGGTTTAAAATTTATAAAAAAAAAAGGCAATAAAAGATGAAAGGAAAATGAGATAAACCATAAGCATGAATATGATGCACATCGTATTAGAAACTGCGAACATGTGGATGTGATATCTACCATTTAAGTGGTTGGATCAATAATCCTCTAATGCCTTCTACATTCAAGTCGCATGTATGAGGGATCTAAATGTTGGGCAGCCAGGACATCATATGCATAATTGGGCATGTGAACCATATTTTGGAAAACTAATAATGGACATTCTTTTGTATTTGGTGAAAAATCTGAATATTGTCTTATTAGACTAGAGCTTGGTCATGCACATGCACTTCCTACAACCACTTTCTTACTATCTTGGCCAGGCATTAATAAGCTTATGACTCCAAATGCTGGTTCCTGCTATCATAATCCTGTTTGATAACTCTACTTCTGTGAAATCATTGATAGAATTTGTTGTGCCCTGCCTTAAGTCTCTTCTTGTCATATGGGGAAAAAAAACATAACTATTATACATGAGTTCTGTTAAATTGAAGGGGTGAAACTTGCATCAATTTTATTTGCATGGTTTCAGGTGAAGGGGTCCCCATCTGTATAGCATCAAATAGAAGTTGGAAAATGCTTTCCGTCCCCAGTGGCAATACAGCGGGTGTTGTAGGCCCACGTCCTGGAATGGAATTGGTTACTTCACAGAATTCTCTTCAACTCGTGGGTCAAGGTGGAAAACAACGGACATCTAGCCTGGAGTCACCAATCATGCTGCTCAGTGGTCATCAAAGTGCTATCTATTGTATGAAGTTCAATCCAGCAGGAACTGTAATAGCATCTGGTTCCCATGACAAGTTTATCTTCTTGTGGCATGTCCATGGGGACTGCAAAAACTTCATGGTCATGAGAGGACATAAAAATGCAGTCCTTGACCTCCAGTGGACCACTGATGGTACCCAGATTATATCTGCAAGCCCTGACAAAACTGTGCGGGCATGGGATGTTGAAACTGGAAAGCAAGTGAAGAAAATGGCAGAACATTCACAATTTGTCAACTCGTGCTGCCCTTCACGTAGGGGTCCACCTCTTGTTGTGAGTGGTTCTGATGATGGAACAGCAAAGCTGTGGGACTTGCGTCAGAGAGGTGCAATTCAGACATTCCCTGATAAGTATCAGATCACAGCTGTAAGTTTCTCAGACGCAGCCGATAAAATTTATACTGGTGGTTTGGACAATGACGTGAAGGTGTGGGATCTTCGCCGGAATGAGGTAATAATGACTCTTCAAGGCCATGGAGACATGATAACAGGAATGCAGTTAAGTCCCGATGGGTCTTATCTCTTGACAAATGGAATGGACTCAACTCTTCGAATCTGGGATATGCGCCCATATGCACCCCAGAACCGATGTATCAAGATTTTCGGTGGACACCAGCACAACTTTGAGAAGAACTTGTTGAAGTGTGGCTGGTCTCCTGATGGGAGCAAGGTCACTGCAGGGAGTGCAGATCGGATGGTGTACATATGGGACACTACATCAAGGCGCATCTTGTATAAGCTACCTGGGCACAATGGGTCCGTCAATGAGACTGTTTTCCATCCAAGCGAGCCCATTATAGGATCTTGCAGCAGTGACAAACAGATTTATCTTGGGGAGATTTAGATCATCCATCCGTGGAAGTTTGTTGCTGAGACCAACCAAAGGGAGGAGATGGAGGAAGAAGGGTGAAAAGGCTAACCATTTTGTTTCCTTCAATGAACCTTTCCATCAATAGACAGTAGTCTATCTTTTGACTAATGAATGTTGGGATAAATAGTATTTAACTCATGATCTATCATTTGAGGATCTTCGCTAGTCTCTTGTACTAGTAGTGTTAGAACTGTTAAAACTTTTCCATCATTGTGAGCCCTTCTCTCTTTAAGATCCTTTTACCTTAACAGGTCTGTTATCCTATTCAACTTTTTTGTGTACTGTTTAAAAAAAAGATTTTGGTTTATGTTGGGAAGACTGAGGCCTGCTGTAAATCCTGCATGACTGTTAAACATGGGTGACTTCCATCGACTCACCTTCTGACTATATTATGTCTGAACAATTGTCTAACTGCTAATGCATATATGCACACTGCTATACAGCTATATTCAGACAGTGTTTAAAGAAAAGGGAGTTTGTTGGTTGCCTGGAGCAGTGGCTTATCTCGTGAGTGCGATCCGTCCCTGTTGGTGGATGACTGCTCTTTTCTTTGATGAAGAGAGTAATTGTCAATTATGTTGCACAACAAATAGCGTAATTTATGTTTTATTTTCACTTGAATGCACGAGTGTCTGTCCGAAAACACGATGATACCGGGCTTGAGTTCTCCACTATCTCCTGTTTACCAAAGTATGCTATTTAATGATCTGATCAGACAAAGGAAATTGATCACCAGGCGATACTCTAAAAAATGTCTGCATTACCACAATCACATAGCAATACCTACTAGAACGCAACTAATTTATTTAAGAATCACTGAAAATTCATTGCCAGATCAAAGGACAGTAAACATCTCTCCCCAATGACAAAGCAAACTTAACTAAGACAACAGAAAGAAAAGTTCAACATCCGATAATAGAGTCTTGGACACTAGAGACCACCACAAAGATAGGAAAGACACTCAAACCAAACACTGCCACCGTCGATCAAGCACCCAGTTCTGCATCCAGACACCAGATACCATACTGATCAGTCCATGGCAACAAAGACACCCCACACTACTACTACTACTACGAACGGCTCCAAATGAAAGTGATGCAGAGATCTCCTCGGTTCATTTCTTCTTCTGAGCTGCCTTGGTAACCTTGGCTCCAGTGGGATCCTTTTTGTCCACGCTCTTGATGACACCGACCGCAACCGTCTGCCTCATGTCCCTGACAGCAAACCTACCCAAAGGAGGGTACTCAGAGAAGGTTTCAACAACCATTGGTTTAGTGGGAATCATCTTGACGAAACCAGCATCTCCATTCTTCAGGAACTTTGGCTCCTTCTCGAGTTCCTTGCCAGATCGCCTGTCAATCTTGGTCAAGATCTCCGCAAACTTGACAGCGATGTGAGAAGTGTGGCAATCGAGGACCGGGGCATAACCATTGCCAATTTGACCTGGGTGGTTCATGATGATAACCTGTGAGGTGAAGCTGGCAGCCCCCTTTGCAGGGTCGTCCTTGGAGTTGGAGGCAACAAAACCACGCTTCAGATCCTTCACAGCAACATTCTTCACATTGAAACCGACATTGTCACCAGGAAGGGCCTCCTGAAGAGCCTCGTGGTGCATCTCAACAGACTTGACTTCAGTTGTGAGGCCAGTAGGACCAAAAGTGACAACCATGCCAGGCTTGAGGACTCCGGTTTCCACTCGACCAACAGGTACAGTGCCAATGCCACCAATCTTGTAGACATCCTGAAGAGGTAGTCGGAGGGGCTTGTCTGTGGGTCGCTTTGGCTCCTGGATCAAGTCCAAAGCTTCCAGAAGTGTAGGGCCCTTGTACCAGTCAAGGTTGGTGGATCTCTCAATCATGTTGTCACCTTCGAAACCAGAGATTGGCACAAAGGGGATCTTATCAGGGTTGTATCCAACCTTCTTAAGGTAGGAAGAGACTTCCTTCACAATTTCATCATATCTTGCTTTAGAGTATTTGGGAGTCGTGGCATCCATCTGTCAGGACAACTCATTAATTACTAAATTGCAATACATTATATAAGAAAAAGGTAAATTATAAGAATTCAGAGATATGTAATAAAAGTTGACAGAAGTAGCATTACCTTGTTACAACAACAGATCATCTGCTTAACTCCTAGAGTAAATGCAAGAAGAGCGTGCTCACGAGTCTGACCATCCTTTGAAATTCCAGCTTCAAAACCACCAGTGGTGGAGTCAATAATGAGGACGGCGCAGTCAGCCTGAGAAGTTCCAGTAATCATGTTCTTAATGAAGTCACGATGGCCAGGAGCATCAATGACCGTGCAGTAGTACTTGGTGGTCTCAAACTTCCAGAGGGCGATATCAATGGTAATACCACGTTCACGCTCAGCCTTCAATTTGTCAAGCACCCAAGCATACTTGAATGACCTCTTGTTCATCTCAGCAGCTTCCTTCTCAAACCTCTCAATAACACGCTTGTCAATACCTCCAAGTTTATAGATCAGATGTCCAGTGGTGGTTGATTTGCCAGAGTCGACATGGCCAATAACCACAATGTTGATGTGAACCTTCTCTTTACCCATAGCTGATAACTATGAAATGCAAGCAATAGTTAGAATAAGAAACATAGTCTGAAGAAAATTTAATTGAAGAGGTAAAATAGCCATATAAAAAACCATATAGGCATATATTGTGGTAGTACATGATCCACGGGGAAAATAATTAAAAAACGACAACCAAAACAAAGGTAAATGAAAATTGGGTCCGGAACAACTTTTCAGCAGATAAGATGCATCAAAGTAGAACTATGATCCATAATATTTTCTTCGATCATAAAGGTGTGGACAGCTACAACCTTTAGGTACTCTCTTGTGACTAAAAATAAAATATCAGCAATCAAATCTTCAAGTACAATGACACTTAATAGAATAAAACATTAAATTATGTGACAGGATTACAACATAATAACTACGTATTAAATAATCCAGATTTGTTAGGATGGCTTGAGCAATACATAAGACCTTTTGAGAAGAAGGTGAACAACGCTCATAATTCGTCACTGGAAAATGTACAACAATGTACATAGATAATGAGATCGGAGTGTCTATTTGTGGCAAACAAAAATATTGCAGGAGCATCATAAATCAAATTCTAGGAGTATATTCCCTGATAAGTATCCCGAGGTATGCAAGACCCAGATTAGGAAATCACATATTCCTAGCGGTAGCCAAGCATGGCAGACAAAAATTAGGTATTCCCGAAAAGGAATTTAATTCATTAGATTTCCAGGAAGATCGCAGCATACATAGCCAAAAACCAAATAATTCAAAAGAGGTCTACCCTTGATGAAACCACAGAGAAAAACCAAGGAAACCATATACGAATCGAGATGCTAAAATCAACACAAACTATCAAGAAAACCTTGTAACTAGAAACGATTAGAGAAGTTCGGTGTCTGTTACGATCTAAAATACAAACCGAAGCAGAATAAATAAAACATACACAAAATTTACCACACGCAGATCAAAAGCAAAGACATAATATAGGGTTTCATCACAAGTTTTGACATGAGTATCACTATGTATCAGATCTAGATCATGACAAGAGAGATATAAAGAACAATAGAAAGATCGGGGACACGAGATCTCACCTAAATGGAACCGACAACAAAAGGGATGGAGAGAGACGAGGAGATGCTTCCGCTACTCTGAGAGCGCCTCTAAAGTCGCAGCGAGAGGAGCGAGAAACCCTAGCGGAGCTCACGATAGATTTATAGACGCTTTGATTACTGGAATGTCCCTAGGGTTTGGCCGAAATTATGAGGGTATGTTCGTCATTTCAGAGTCATAGGCGTAACGAATGGCGGCGATTGGGCACCACCTGGAAGAGTACCGGAGACCGTTGTTCCATGATAGAACCGTTGGATCTTGGATCTGACGATCGTAAATGACCTATGATATAATAATAGCATCGCTAGTTGTGTGTTGGGCGAGGGATTAGAGTAAGCTATGGCACGGGGGTCGTGGGATGGACGTGATAGCTGGACACGGGCTGTTTTTCTTCTTTTTTTCTTTTTTTATTTAGAATAAATTAAAGTCGGCTCGCTCGCTCAGCCCAAGCCTATTTAAATATAATCCTTATTAATTATTTATATATATTAATATATATTATATATAAATATAATTTATCTTATCCTTATCTAATTCTAACTCTAAAACTAATAAAAACCGCTTAACAAACCACACTATTTCTGCTCCTATTTTTTCTTCAACCGCCTCATCTAATCTTTTCCAGCGGCCTCCTCCTTTATTAGCTCAGTCTTAACCATAGCCTCATCAACCTTCTCATTCTCATCTTTCTCCTCTGTCGCCTCCTAGTTCTTTTTATCCGGCCTCCTCGTCCTCATTGACAAACTCGTCACCCTGCCATCTCCTCATCCGCCTTCATTGTCCTCCATCAATCAATAAGTCATCACTGCCTTCTCCTTTGCATCAGCTCTCTCCTCCTCTTCCTCCGGCATCGACAAGCCATCGTCTCCTCCTCTTCCTTCGACAAGCTACCGCCCCGCCTCCTTCTCCTTCTCCAACTAAGCTCGGACTTGAGTCTGTCTTAATCTGACTCAGCTCAAGTTCAGCTAAGTCAAGTCTAAACATCTTTAGAGGGCTTGAAATTAATTTCGAATCAAGTCTGAACTAAAGCTGACTTATTTACACGCCTACATAGAGTTAACAAAACAGAGATTGTCAAGGAGATACACTCAGAACAAATCTCTGAGTGCCAGCCATACTGCTAGCATATTATCTTTCTTGAAAATAGGGGACATCATTACATACTTAGCTTTTGTAAAATAGAAAAATACTTCTGCACAGTATTATACCACGAGTAGGATTATTCCTCCCCGTTCAGAATTTTGATCATCTCGAGTGAGTCTGTTTCTATCGCTAGATCGGCGTTTGCATCAACCAAGCTTAGGCTCAACCTTACGGCCTAAACTCTAGCATACAGCGGCAAAAATCGAAGGCGTGTCAGTTCCCTAGCTAGCTAGCACAACGATCCTTCCCTTTTTCATCTCTGATGACCACATTGGCGACATGGCAAACCCTCCAAACATAACCATGTTTAGGTGCTTCACAATACATCAGAAAGGTGTAGCTATTACCTTCTGATCCTCCTCCTATCCTTTCTCATGTCATTATCCCACCCCAAGAAGTAATCAATCTCACCTAATACTCCCCCTTTTATATTTTCAAAGCAAAAATAGCTACACCTTAATCTGTTATTAGAAAAAAAATAATAATAATATTTTATATCATAATAGATTATTTAGAACGTTCCTTTTTTGACATCCAATCTTATCATCCTGACAGTAGAAATAGCACATTTTGAATATGAGTAAGTGACAAAATTAAACCACGCACACACAGGGTTATCAAACCCCATCCTGGTGTTTACAAGGGGATTCGAACTCTACTTCATATCATATAAGTTCAAATTTATTCAAATCCTAACGATTCTGATCAAATTTAAATGATACATGTGATTAATTAATGCACAAATTCGCATTCCTTTAATTGGGCTAAAATAAAATGATCGGTCAAAGCAGCAGGGGATTGTAGAACTCGTTCGGCGTCTGGCATCTGGCATCTGGCATCTGGCGTCTGGCGTCTGGCATCCGCACCATCCGTCAGAGGCGTCTCAATCCTCGTGCAACATCCGACCAAACGGAGTTGTCCAATAAATAAAATAAAATTGCTGGAATGATGAGATTGGAATTGTACTGCAATCTCTACCTTGCCAGTTTGCCACTGCAAACGCCAAACAGACACTGACGCGCCTGAAACAGGCAAGGCTTTAAACATTACGCCGTCCTTTGACTGCTATCTCGTTTTTTACTCTTTCTCTCTCACTCTCACTCTCACTTTCTACTTCCATATAGAAGAAGCCAGTGAGATGATGAAGTCTTTAGAGATCGATTGTTCACTGGGCGGGCTGGCTCACTGCGTTAGAACCTGCGTCGCCATCTTTTGAGTTTTAACTTTCTTCTTCGTATAAAGCACTGACATACACACTTTACCCGGGTGGCATCTGTCTCTTTTGATTTGATTTTAAGTTACAGTTTACATTTGTCTGTTTTGGCTTGATTTCAAATTTATTTTTATATATTTATTAAATTATATCTCAAATCTTCAATTGAAAGAATCATTCTGTCTTTCACGTATTTCTTTTTAATTGCTAAACTAACACTAACAATACTCTGTAAGTTGTGATCCCAATTATATAAGAATGAGTATATATGTATAAATTATCTCTTGAAAATGACCTTAAAGCATCTCCAGAAGAGGAGCATTATTTTGATGTGATGGCACCGGTATTAAGTGCCAGGTCTCCTAGGCATTAACTCAAACATGTGCTAGGCTCCAGCACACCTACCGAGCCCGCAGCAAACCGAATAGATAAGACCCGTCCTTCTTCCCCAGGCCCCCCCCTTCCCGATCTCTCTATCCTCCCGAGGGCACTCAATAACTCTCCACATAGTGGCAGTGATCATTTCTATAATCCGAAACC
Source organism: Typha angustifolia (assembly GCF_048772165.1). Classification (NCBI taxonomy): domain Eukaryota; kingdom Viridiplantae; phylum Streptophyta; class Magnoliopsida; order Poales; family Typhaceae; genus Typha; species Typha angustifolia. Next base: position 7,471,995 of record NC_133243.1, on the reverse strand, counting down.
CCCCCTGATCGATGTCGACGAGACATTACCAAGCAAAGCTCCCTACTTTTCCATTAAAAGCCATCGGCATCCCCATGGCCTCCCTACCCACCCTTCCATGATCCCTTCCAATAATAGTGAGGCAGCGATGGCGGAGGACCTCGCGACCAATGCGGAGGGGGACCAGAGCGTGAAGAAGGTGAAGAAGAAGAAGAAGAGGAAGAGCCGGAGAAGGAGGAGGGTGACGCAGGAGGACATACTTGCCTCGAGATACGTGCACGATTGGGTGTTCCCGGATTCGCCTATTGAAGACGAGGAGGTGGTCGTGGGGGTGCCCGCGAAGCGTGCGGGTCGGGTGGTGTTTGAGCTCCACTCGCACTCTACTTGTAGTGATGGGTTTCTTTCGCCGTCGGCGCTGGTGGAGAGAGCCCATAAGAACGGGGTGAGATTTTTGGTGCGATAAATAAGTACTTGTTCTTTTCCTTCTTGTTTGATTGCGAAGCGTTCGAGATAGGTCCTTATTCTATTTGGTACTTCTATTATTTTCTTGTCTAATACTCTTCAACGCATCGTGTTCTTCATCTGTACTTGCTATTTTAGAATACAAGTGTTGTATTCTGTGCTTATCCATGATGAGATCCTATAAGTTGTGGTGCACAAAACCTCTACTGCCGATTTCTCGCAGCAGTTCCATGCTTAATTACCATCACATACTCTCAAATTTTCAAAGCTGCTTTATATAACTTTTAGATCTTTTTAACATTAACCTGAGATACAAAATGGGGGATGATTTTAACTTCAGACATCGTCAGATTAACTATCTATATTTCGAGAATAGCTAGATTAATCTGCTTCATTCTTAGTATTGGTGCTGAAAGATTGGTGGATCATTCTATGCGTTAATTATTTGTAATTTGATCTAGGACCCTGTATTTCATCTTGATCACAATGTGGTGAATGTTGAATGAGTTCGTTCAAACACATAGAATTATAATATCATATAGATTGTGTTGTATGTTAAGTATACTATTCTCTATTGGTTTAGTACTAATTGGCTTGTGTTTGTTAAGATATAGTCAATGGAATGAATATAATTGAGTTAGCATGTACTCAGAACAGGTGAAAGTGCTTGCACTTACTGATCATGATACAATGGATGGTATTGCTGAGGCCATGGAAGCTGCTCGTAAGCTTGACATTAGGATCATTCCTGGTGTCGAGATAAGTGCTGTGTGTTCTCCGAGGTAATCTTTTCCTGACTTCCAATGTGAGAATACCTGTGGTCCCATAACCAGTTGTGCAGATGTTGCTTTATTTCATGTACATATGTAATTGATTGGTTTCCTCATATCCTTGATGTTATTAATTTTTTGACATTGTTATGTGCTATCTCAACAACCAAAAGGGATGAATCTGAAGCTGAGGAACCTGTTCATATTCTTGCATACTATGGTAGTTGGGGGCCTGCCAGGTTCGAGGAATTGGAGAGATTATTGGCTAAAATTAGAGATGGGCGTTACGTTCGCGCAAAAGAGATATTGTTGAAGCTCAGCAAACTTGAGATGCCACTCAAGTTTGAACATGTCTCCAAGATAGCAGGCAACGGTGTGGCTCCAGGAAGGTTGCATGTAGCTCGTGCTATGGTTGAAGCTGGCTACGTAGAAAATCTGAAGCAAGCTTTTAGCAGATATCTGTATGATGGTGGACCTGCTTATGCTACGTAAGAATGTAAATTTCAAGAAGAAATTTTTTTCCTGTACCATAACTTAATAACAGTACTCATAAGCCAAACTTGCTTTCCCAGTGGTAGTGAGCCAGTAGCTGAGGCTGTTGTGCAATTAATTTCTCATACTGGGGGCATATCAGCTTTGGCTCATCCATGGGCATTGAAGAATCCAGTTGCTATCATCAGAAAGTTGAAAACTGCTGGCCTTCATGCTATTGAAGTTTATAGAAGTGATGGAAAGTTGTCTGGTCTGAAACTATCTCTGATTGTATATTGTTTTGTTCCTATGTATTTCCATTTTGATCTTATGTTCTTGCATAGATGTTCGTTTACATTTAGTGCATCTCACCTAGAAATAATTTGTCACTTCTGACAGGATTTAGTGACCTGGCCGATGTTTATGAGCTTGTGAAGCTGGGTGGCTCAGATTACCATGGAAGAAGTGGGCACGAAGAACCTGACGTTGGAAGTGTTGATCTTCCAGTTCTAGCTGTTTTCGAGTTCTTAAAGTTAGCTCGACCTCTCTGGTGTAAAGCTATGAAAGAGATCCTCTCAACTTTGCCTATAGAGCCCTCTGAAGATGATGTGGTGAAAATAATTAGGTTTGGCAATTTAACTGACCTAAAGGGCTTCTCAAGTATGAGCTGTGGCAAAGATCTTCTTGGTCCATGTCTCGAATCATGGCTGACTATTGAAGAAAAGGAGGCCTCTGAGCTCGAGTCCATGAGAGTGAAACTTCTACACACCATTGTTGGCACTGGAGGGTACCAAATGACTCCAGTAAGCAGATGACATGTGGGTACTTTTTATCCCCTTCGCTGCTTTTGTCTTATGTATGAACTTTGTTACTTGGATGAAGCCAACAAAAAACAATATATTGAATTATCAATCTAGAGTTCCTGTGGTTTTCTCTTTTGAAGTGAACATATTCTGGAAAGTTTATGATGCTGGTTTGTAAGCAATGTATTAGTTGCAAACAATGCTTCAAGCTTATGCCACCATCTATTTATTCTTGCCTATAGATATGATGTTTTCTTGATTGATAGAATATCATGTACTTCTCTGGGTGTCATTTTCATCTCCAGACTGTTAATCCGATTTGGAATAAGTAAATGTTATAACTGGACTCATTAATCTTGTAATTATATTGATTCTCCTGCTTGATTTGGACTGCTATGTATGTTACTCGATTTTGATCTCCAAATTTGTTGTCAGTGTAGAATTTGCTCTGTTATTCTTATCCAAAGCTCTCTTCTGACTGTTTTCTGCATCATAATCTGCTTTGTCTTTATTCTAACAATGGGAGTTTGTTGAGATGCTTACTCTTTACTCATGTTTGTCTGGCAAAGCAGGGCACTCTTTTGTCTTACCTTCTTTCCTCCTACAGTTTCTGGATTTTTACCGTACATTGTTCTCAGTTTATCATGAAGGTTTTAGTTCACTATTGATGATTAAGACATGTTGTGAATTTGATCCATGGTTCGAATGTGTATATCATTGGCTCATGTATATAAGAATTTTGATAACATATTTATATTGGGTTGTTTTCTTAGTCATTGGCACCTAATTTAAATTTGGTTTAATTATAATTTCACCCTCTGCATTATCAAGAAATATCACATTACTCATTATACTGTTTAAAATGTAGCACTCAACACCTCTCTATAAATGGAGAGATTGTATTGGATTAAGAGTTAATTATATTATTTACTCTCTTAACTATCATTCAGTATTTGGTGAGAAAAAAAGGTTGATATATATCACTAAGCTGTCTCTATTAATAATTTATTAAAAAATTTAATAAAATAAATAGATGCATAAAAATGACTTTATTATTAATATCAAACTCCGAATCGATATTTTCCAATTCTTTTTAAATTACTTTTAACAAAAGTGGGGAAAATGTAGAGATATTTTTACTAACCTAATTAATTAGTTAATTTTTAAATATTCTTTTAACAAGATTTTCAACTTATATGTTTTATCCATGGGTGTACGTTAGGGGTGGCAAAACTTGACCCGACACGATAACCCGACTGTTAATCGGGTTTGGGTTTAGATTAATCGGGTTCGGGTCATAAACGGGTCAACCCGCCTAACCCGATTATTAATTGGGTCGTGTTCGGGTTTATGCCTTTGACCCGCTTGACCCGTTTAACCCGTTTACTCGTCATGCGGGTCAGGTGGGTCGGGTGACCCGTTTAACCCGTTTAGTTTTAATATTGTATGAATTATTAGGATTGTATTTATGTAATACACCATTTATATATAATAAATCAGTAAATATTAAATTTTATATATGATTTGTATTAAACGGGTTAGACGGGTCGTGTTAGCGTGTCGTGTTAACTTGACCCGTTTATTAAACGGGTTAGGCGGGTCGTGTCGTGTTACCCGTTTATCAATCGGGTCGTGTTCGTGTTTACTAAATGCAACCCGTTTATTAATCGGGTCGTGTTCGTGTCAAGGTAATGTTGACCCGACCCGAATCTGACCCGACCCGAACCCGCTTAACCCGACCCGAACCCGCTTAACCCGACCCGATTGCCACCCCTAGTGTACGTCTCCAATTTTTTATTTTTTTTATTATTTATATATATTATATCTTCCATTAGTTTAAGATTGACTTAAATTAAATTATAATAGATAGAGATAGAGAATTATATTTAAATTAAAGTTTATCTCTAGACAATCAAATTTAAATTATTTAATATTAAATAATATCTTTTATAATTAAGGTACAATTATATTTAAGAAACCGTAGAGTTAATTATTTATCAATCAGTTTGATAAAAATCTAATAGTTAAGATCTTCAAGGGTATAATGAGAAAATTAGAAAGTTAGACACACGTAATTAAATTTCTTAACTAATATACTATTTTTCTTATGTAACATGGTTTTGAAATCGGTACCGAAAAACTCGGGTACGAAAACATGCTCTTATAACCGTTGGATTAAGATTATAATTTTTAAAGGTGCATCGAAGTATTTGTCTTCCTTTTAAATCTCGATGAAGTGATAATATAGTTATTCGTTGTTATAATTAGTTTAGAACTAACAGCGTAATATTTGAGTCAATAGTTTACGAGCGAATATGTAATTAACTATATAAGTTTTTGTGATCCCAAAAAATACGCATTTTAAGTTGGTGTTAGCTTTAGAAAGAAATCTTCGTGTGCTCTTCTCCTGCTTTGCAAGTTCCACGCGATTATCGTTGCACATTCCATTACGCCTACCAAAAATTTAAATTAAACAAGAAAAAATGAACTCCTATTACCACTTTCCAGATTGGCGAGAGTAAAGAAGGGAAGGTTTAACTGCTAATGAAGTGGATAATCTATGAAACGACGCTAATCTCTGGATTAAGGAACCCTGCCCCCTGGCTTATATAAAGCCCTTCAAGAGGAGCCCTTCTCCTCCACACCCCCTCTTTTAAAAGAGTAAAGAACCGAAGCTTGGCTCTCTCTCTCTCTCTCTCTCTCTCTCTCTCTCTCTCCCTTGGTTTAGTTTGCAGGTTAAGTTAAAATTGGTATAGATATGTACACATACAATACTAGCGAGGAGCTAATGAGAGCATTAGAGCCTTTTATGGCATCACCTTCTTGTACTCCCACTCGTCAAAATCCTATCTTGGATTACTCTCCTCCTATCGGACCTGAGCTGGGATTTGGACTCACCCATCTCGGCGCTCCCCGGATCCAACAGCACTCGGCCTCGCCTTCCTCGAAGAAGCCCGCCGCCAAGCTCTACCGCGGAGTCCGGCAACGCCATTGGGGGAAGTGGGTCGCCGAGATCCGTCTTCCCAGGAACCGCGCCCGCCTCTGGCTCGGCACCTTTGACACGGCCGAGGACGCCGCCATGGCCTACGACAACGCCGCCTTCAAGCTCCGCGGCGACTCCGCCAGGCTCAACTTCCCGTACCTGATCACGGCCCACCTACGAGGCCCGATCCGCTCCTCCGTCGACGCCAGGCTGGACGCCATCTGCAAGAGCTTGGGGGCTTCGTCGTCACGGAAGCCAGGCCAGTGCAAGACCGAGTGGTCGGTGGAAGGCGAAGTAGACATTAGAATATAAATATAAAAACTATCGTTGTAACAGCTTAATTAAAAGGCTTATGACAGCTTAATTAAAGGCTTATGACAGCTTAATTATAGGCTTATGATCAGTATTACTTTTTGACCCAATATTACTTTTCCCGAGGAATTATATAAAAGCATACAAATATCTTCTTAAACTGCATAAAAACTATAATCACTTACACACAAAATATCCTAAAATTACTTTTCTATCGTTCTATAATTAAAATAAATATTAAATTTTAAGATAATAAAGTAAAATTTAAATCTATCATAATCACAAATGACACATCTACACTATAGAGATAAAGATCACCCCTTTCTCCCTCACTCTCCCCACCATCATGTTTCTAACCTCCTTATTTCTTCGTCTCCCATTCTCTCCTTAAACCTACTCCTCCCGATTCTCCATGGCTCATCCCTCTTTGTCTTCTCCCTTACCAAAACCCATCTCCCTCTTTCCAATTCCTGCACCAACAACGACAAGATTGTCACCGTCGAGGTGATTTGCGCATAATTGTCCAAAAGTTATTTCTTTTTTTGGAAAAAGGGGGTGGTATAAGAAAGGTGATGAAGGTAAAATTATCCAAAAATTAATTTTTTGACTTTCATAAGAATAATTTAGTTTATCTAAAAAAAATATACTGTTCATGTGTCAAGCTCGACATATTTTAACTCATAAAAGCTTAACAGATGTGTTTATTGTAGTTTTCCAAGAGTCTAAGAAGGTATTTGTACGCTTTTATAGTATAGAATGATAGAAAGACATGAATGCAAAGTGATACTGAATCAAAGTACAGGATAGCCAAATGCAATTAAAAGCATAATTAAAATTGGAGCAATATTAATTTAACATGTAACGAGAGTTCATGGACTCCAATTCTGTCTGAAAACTTAGAACTTTGCTCATTTAGATTTTTTTTTTTTTTTGTTAAACTCCAGGATAATTTTATTATTATTTTAGAGAATAAATAGAGAGAAAATTATTATGATTAAGTAATTATTTATTACTACCATAAGGAAGAATGAGAGTTATTAGATAGTTGAGAGAGTTAGTGTCAAGAAAAATAAATAAGAGGATCATGTGAAAACGAATCATAGTTCAAAGGTCTTACATGTAATTTACCCCGTCCATAATTCAAGAACCTGAATCCCAAAGGAACAATTTAATGGTGTAATTATCCACAAGAATAAGAAAAGCAGAATGAGGCTAACATGCAATGAATGATTGTCGACTGATGAGGCTTGGGTTGCACTCAAAAAGGACTGTTATAGACTGTTGAGCAATACTTTATCCTCCCTTATGATTCAGATTGACCCAAGATGGGAAGAAACATCTGCTTATCCTGTAAAAAGGACCTCATTTGTAATGTGGAATAATTCACATCCATCACCTTCCCCACTTTTTGCATTTCTTTATCTCCTCGCTCATGCTTCAGTCTTTGAAGAATCCCCATTTTTTTCAGTTGATTGGACCAGCAGGAATTTATCTGAAAACACTATGTACAAGTAGGACTAACAGTAAGTTCGGCCTTTGCTTCAAATTTTTCTATGAGATTTCTATGAGAGTTAAAAGATAAAAGTACCACCACACAGAGGTAATTATTTCAAATAAGTTTTATGTGAGCAATATATGTACAATTTTTTGAATTTGTTGTGACTCATTCAAAATTATTTTGAGAAGATTAGCCTAATTATTCAATATATGAATCGGAAAGGATTAGTTTATTTATTTTTTAAATTTTGGTCCAGATTATAATTTAGTATACTCATCATGTCTATCTGGAAATGGAAAAAAGAAAGGATTGAGGGAGAAAGGTCACAAGCATGACGTGACTTCCTCAATGGCAGAATAAATTCGCAGAATGGGATACTGGAGCTGTCGTACAGTTGCATCACTCATTCACTTGGTGCTGTTGCTCATTAAGATCTCCATTCCTTGGTGTTTGTCTTCTTTCTGACGGAATTTAGAACACTGCTACCTTTACAAACACTTTACCGATATCTTACGAAAGAGTAATGACAGTAATATTTTATCAGCCTTCAGTTTTTCTCTTTCGACCTCACATCCTTCATAATAATCAATGCACAGAATGATATCATATCGTCACTTTTTGTACAACATTTGTATAGTATTTGTGGGCAATTTTTTTTTACGGATTATAGACAAGCAAAAGTTTAAATGCTACCGATAAGTTGAATAATTGCCGAGACAGATCAATGATATGCTAACTCAACAACACTTGAAATATTTATTCTAAATAACGAGTAAACAAAAACTATCTTTTTGACCACCATACCAACTTTGCCCATATGCTATTTTCTTCTAAAACAACTGACGTCTGAACTGAGTAACTTTTACTTATAAGAACATGGACTAAGAAATAAAAACAACATGATTCCTAGCCACGACTCAACTTGTAAAAAAAAATAATTCATAGCACCACTACACACAATTTTTCCATCTTTCGGGAGGTTTCTTTCTAACAATCAAGAAATATTCTTACATCATAAAATTCTCTGTTAGTGTGACTCATTTACTGGGCTGACAACCATGAATTGGCCTGATCTTAATGTCACATGACAAATTCCATTGAGGGTGCGCGGCAGAGAAGTGTAACAACAAAAGATAACTAACCCACCCCCAAATCTCGGGTTAATTCTAGACAATGAACTCGGAGCAGATCTGTCAAAAACTCCAATTGACAGTAGCGAATCCCCCAAAAGAATGCTAATTAATATGCTCACATGAGAATTCCGGAGTTCAATAATTGCAACTCCAATCAACTGAACTTGCCAATCTCCATCTTCTTCTTGATTGCTCTTTGGCTGTGATACACTAGTGAATCTAGAATTCCAGAAACAGTAAATATACCTGGATATCAACAAAGATGAATAATATTACAAACGTATCATAAGAACAGGGGACAAAAAAATTATCTAATCCAAATACTGAAGTTTTCAAATTAATGTGAATCACAACAGCACATCCAAAAAGGGAGCAATATTTCCAGATCATCTTTAAGAGGTAATCACAGAAAGCTCTTAAAACATAAGAGGACTTTTGAGACATGCAATTTTGTATAGAGAAAAAAATTGGGTTTTATAAGATCAGTCCATACTACAGAATCCAAACTAGAGACGGGTATAGTGTATGAATGATTGACAAATTTTATGATCAGTTGTTACCTGTCATCAACCCTATAAGAGAAAAATTAAGGCTTTTGACATAAAACTGAAAGGAATGATCCTATCGTAGATATAACTATGTAGCGGTACAAATACTTTCGGACCCTCGAACTAAGATTCATGTGGCTCTTTGGATTATCTATGATGTCTTGGACAGAACAGATCCTTCAAGCAAATGTTGTCATCTTTCTCCCTCCTTTAGGCTCTTATCATGCTAGATAAATCTATGGAGAGGTTGTTTTCATGTGAACCTAAGCTGCAGACATGAAGGTAGATTAATCTACCGGACAACTGCCGTCTAGCTTTTCTGGCAAGTGCTAATATTTTTGTTTTTGGTTTTGCCCAGGACCTTGTCATGCATATAAAGATGATAGATGTCAGGTTGAAAGTAGTTGTAAAAGAATGCCATTTTTTGGAGCCTTCAAATCATTGAGTTGTGCTCTAGCTGACACATAATTTGATGATGATGATGATGTCTTACAGTTTCGGCCAATTAGTTGTCATGAATGTACCTAAAAGACGACCTGCAATTTTCTTAAATAAATGTTTCACCATGACAATAGATGCTGACCATTATTCTATTATTTGGGTCGACAAAACGGATCTTTCAAACATCAATAGCTTCTCTAGTGTTAGATACTGACTTTTCAAATCTTGCCATTTAACTTAATTTCATGTCATAATTTTCACACCTTAATATAATAAGGCATCTCTTTTATTTCTTGCCCAAAGAGCAGCAGCATTCCAGAACGTATTTAATTGGATAAAGAAGTTCCAAGAGGCAGAGACTTTTCAAATCAAAAGAAAACTTGTTCTGTAGATGTAGGGAAGAGATATGGGCATGGGCATGATCTCCAATCTAATTTCTTTTAAAAGGATAAGCAGCAGTAAAACTTGCCAGACAACTGTAGTTGACTTTTCCGTTTAACATACATATTTGACCATTATGATTGAGAAAAAATAAATAGAAGAAATCCCCTCCCGGAATTCCTGTCAAAGCATGAAATTATTCCCACCGACTGGACAATATGTTATCTTCTTTCATGTTTTAAAAATAAAACATACTCTAAATCTTGTTCTTAGTTTTACAGATGTGTGTGCGCATGTATATATATGTAACAATTAGAAGCAAAATTTCTGCAGAATACCGTGAGTAAAATGTAATAGCCATAATGGGAAAGTATATACCTCCAACAATAGCACAAACATTAGTCAAGAAATGTAAGAAAGATACATGTCCCTCTGCGAACATAACCTGCAAAGTGCATGAAAGGTAACATATATAAATGGGTTTCACTCAATCTGTTTGAACTAAATTTTAGTACAACACCTCCCTCTCACAAGCAAGTAACAAATAGTAGTAGTTAACTATAGAAGATACTTGAAACAATATAAATGAGAGATGGTGTGAGAATCAAGGTGCAAACACCCTGATAACCCACCAAACTCAATAGACCCTAAATAGTTTCAAAAATACATTAAGACAGTAACATCTATGTGTACCTCCAAGAGCTAGCAATAAAATAATAAAGTGAGCAGAAAAAAAAAAGAAGCAGAAACAGAAAGAAGATAAGCTAGCAAATAAAGTCAGAATGAAGTCAGAATGGAGAAATTTCTATCATTGCAGCTAGAAATAGTGAACTCACAAATACTGCAACAAAAATGAAATCACTACCTTAATCGGAGAAAGGTCATAAAAGAAAAACACTCCCGGAATATATTGAATGCGGGCATTCTCATCGCTCCTATAATGCTCCGTTACAGAGAACTGCATTATCGAATGGAAATGTATCTCAAAAGATGAATAAACAACTAATCAAGAATGTCAGTCAGAATCACAATATCAATCTAAAATCTGTTTCTACCTGGTTGGACTGGATAGTACGTCCATTAATGTCAGTATAAACGGTAGGAACAACCTGAAAAAAAGAAACCAACTTTTGAGTACTTCCAAATGCAATGACAACCTTAAGTACATCACTCTTCTCTGACAGCAGGATACATAAGTTAGACATCAGACATGCAAGTAGGCAGATCAGATGTCTTAACTCAGCTTAAAAATGAAGAGAAACAAATTAGAAAGCTAACCTTGATGAAGTACTGGTACATCCCATAAGGAGTTTGTTGCATCCATTGTGCTCTATATATTTCAAGAACCACATGTATAATCACTGATTTGTTATTTTGTTATAAATAAGGACAATAGCTTAAAAAATATCAGTGAATCAATGAGATTAAGGATATGCAAAGTTACCCGTCAAGAGGGTTTAATACACCAGGAAAGTACTCTCCAAAAGTTAATCTATTTATTTTGTGGCTAATCTGGCATCATCAGAAAAGAAAATGAGCATTATATATTACTAGTGTGATCAGGGAAGAGAAGCATGAACAGGTCATCTGCATATCCTTGTAAAGAAAGCAAATAACTATTAAAAATGTCCTAATGGACGTCTTCTTACATTAAAACTGTCCTTTTGGAAAGGAAGCAAGTCATGTACATGCATATTTGACTGCTGGAAACTTTTTCCTGGGGCAAAATGGAAATTCCCAGCCACCTTATTAACTTCCAAAAAACCATAGACATTGCATCCTTCACCTTCTTCATCCTTTATCCTTTGAAGGAAACCCTCCCTTTTGCACTAAAATGCAACATAGAAGTCAGGTTCAATAGCATAACATCAAAATGTATCTTTGTTTCAAGATCGTTCAGACATAACACAAGAATTAGTCCGTCATGCAATTGCAGTTCAACATAATAAACCATAATTAGACCAGTAAACATATGCAAGTATTCTACCATCCATCAACATTTTAGGACGTTACCTTTTATGAAACAAGCTTAACATAGAAGCAAAACTGTGTGGAATTCTAATGACCAACTACTGGGAAAACTCATTACATAAGTTGCCTATCAAAAAATTTTGATGGCCTGCTTGACAATAATTAATTTACAGAGAGAAGAATAGACTCAAATATAGAGTAAGATACTTCAGAGACCAAGAAGACTCATGAAACGTAAATGATTATACCTGGTCAATCAAATCAGGATTTGAGAGGCCCCAGCCTTTCTTTCTATATGCTTCACGAACTTCTTCACAAGAGTTGCAGCAATCTTCATCCGACTACAAGCATTCAAGAATGAGGTAATCAGTCAGATGTATTACAGATGCATGGAATATATCGTATGATAGGCTGCGGAACTTTGATTTATGTAAAAGAAAATAAGGCGTAGAAGAACAAGAAAAATGCCATTTATCAAAATAATAGATTACTTAATGCCATACAGAAAATGAAATAGGAACAGGAAAAATTCTCAGAAACTTCAACAGTAGTTAATTAGCAAAACAAGGTATCAAAACAGAGATTACACACCGCTTCTGCACCATAGCAGGAACCACAATAGGTTTCGTTGTGTTCGAGCCTCCCACCATGTCTTTGTAAAGGCTTTTCAATCTGTTAAAAAGAGAAGATAACTACACATTGTGAAACAAAAAAAATGTTGTCCTGCAGAATATCCACTCACAAAAAGAAACTCCATATGTTCAAAAGAAAAAACACAAAATTACTAGTCATGCAAACATTTATCAAATCTTTAAAATGGTATAGTCAATGGTCTCCACTTGTCCAGCCAGAGAGAGAGAGAGAGAGAGAGAGAGAGAGAGAGAGAGAGAGAGAGAGAGAGAGAGACCAAATTAAACTCCCATTTCATGTGCTCTGAAGATCTGCTTGCTACAGATTTATAGCCTGAGTTAGTTGGTCAGCTGGAAAAAAAATCAATGAAAAATCCTACCAATGCTGTGCGAATTCTTTTAATAATCTAATACAAAGTGTTGATTCGATTGAATCTTCTAGTTATTTCCTTCTAATTTCCTGCTTCTTTCATCTACCTTTTCTATTTCTTGTCAATCTCTTCTACTTGTACATGGTGATTTATCCTCTATTCATTCATTTGCAGTTGCACTCTTTCTTAGCTTGACTTAGACTATGGATCATCTATAACCCTTCTTACAACCAAATAAAACATATGGCTTCATATCTCAACAACATTCTATCTCAATCGTACGTTCTCATAACATGACCTACATAAACATAGACAGGTCCACAAAAAGAAGTATAAAGGCTATTCATGGCAATGAACGAACCTTTGAGAGATGGGATCATTGGATGCTGCTACAAGCTTTGTCACCTCGATATGTACATGCTACATATATTCCATATATGTGTAATCAAAGTACATGTCCATGACATTATGGAATTGAACCATAAAACCATGTAATATACGATATTAGCCTCATATGTTATATATACAATTTGCCTTAATGCTTTCACATTTTATTTTTCTTTAAGGCAAACTCTTGTTAATTTAACAAAGATAGTTCTCTTCTTTGTTACTTTAGGAATAAGGTCAATTCTAGAATGGATATTGCTCTTCATTATTTTCAAAATAAACTCTTTATTCTAAGAATAACTATTCTTATGTTCACTTATATTCTAGAATAAATGTGTAATGATTATCTTGATGTAATATAAAATAAAGAAAAAGATGGAAAAAAAAATTTATTTTTATAAAATTATCATAAATACCTTTTGATTTGATATAAAGTAGACATGATTAATAGGATTGTGAGTAAAACAAATGCAGTGAAAGCATAAGTAATGTACAAACACATAAGGAGCGTAAGAAAGAGACAGATGAAGAGGAACAAAAAGAACTATAGACTTATGTGTTTTTCTATTTTCTCGTAAAGGATTATCCCTAATTTCTACAGTCATAACGAAATCTATAGATATCTGAATGTCCAGGCAATAATAAAATAAAATAGAACAATGGTAAAGGAGTAGTAATAATCGAAATTAAAAGTAAGGCAATTTTGGATGCTTTAGACACTGACCTTAGGTGCACCAATTCCATCTTGTCTTGCTTCTATGAAATTGCCGTAGGAGTCAATTCGTTTCTTAATTATATCATGCTTCTATAGGAAAAGAATATTACAAAAAATCAGATGAGATTTAAGTAACTTAAAAGTGAGGGAAAGTAGAATATCTTATTATCACATAGTCAGTTATCATATAAGAACATGCAACAGAATACACCAATTTACAATACATACTACATCAAGGTGCTCTTCTCCGCTGATATCCATAGCATCAAGACTCAGTATTGAACATGGAAGAGCAGGGAAAGTTACATCAAACTGCATTTTAAAACATGCATGAATATCAATAAGTACTAATAAATGTTCAAATACCAGAAAATAAAACTACAAGAGGGCTGCATAACATTCATGATTCATCTACAAGCACCACAAATCACCCACACACAAGATAAGGGACTGAAAAATATAATTGTCCTATTACATTAATACGAAGAGTTTCCCCTCTTGATGTATCTACTACTAGCTTTGTTTCTGTAACTGCATGAAGATATAATCCTGCAACAAAAGGGAAGATGGAATTTAATAAATGAAAGAAAATTGCAGAATATCCTACTGCACATGTAAAAACTGATGTCTATAAGATTCATAAAGGAAAACGAGCATAAAAATGGAATAATGCACTTTGAGCTTACATAAATGATGGAGAACAAGTCTTAGGTTGTTTATCTTTTCTAGTCCAAATCCATTTAGATATTCACATATGATAAATTAGAAAAAAAATTCTAGATAACAACAGATAGAGTAACCTTATTAAGAAAAATCTAAATTCTACCATTCCAACCAATCCAATAAGGGAAATATGATAGTGCAAGCCTTAACCATCACATCAAGCGACGTCCTTTTCTCATTTTGAGTCTTTTCTCGTTAACAGATTCTTTTCCAATAGGAACCCTAATTTAAGAACTATCTGCTCCACCTATCACGAACTCAAGTATTTCAAATAGTTCAAACGATCAGTTGACTCATTCCGACCACCTACAACCAAAATTATCATCAAACACCGAAATCCATAGCCCGACAACCGATCTATAACACCCTCGAATGGAAAAAATCAACTGTTACCCATCAAAGATAACTAGATCAACGAACCCGACAACAATTGTCCACCAAAAGTTTTCGAAAAAAAAAAAAAAAAAAAAAGGAGAAAACGCTCGTCTTGGCTTACTGAGTTCGGAGATGAAGAGGAGGAACATGACGATTGAGGAGACGATGGTGATGATTCCTCCGGAGAGGGTCCGACTGTAGAAATCCTCGTTGATCTTAGGGTAAGCATCCAGGTTTCGAAGCTTCCCGAAGAGGCCATCCATCCTCACGACAACTAGAATAACAGAGAGAGAGAGAGAGAGAGAGAGAGAGAGAGAGAGAGATGGAATTCTATAAAAAGGAGAAGGGAGAGGCGAGAAATCTACTGACTCAATTCCAATCTCTCTCCTCTTCTTCTCGACTTCTCGTTTACCTGTTTGTTTATTTGGGATGGGCTCGATCTTAGAACTTTCTTGAAAGAAGAAAGAAATTAGAAGACGAGCTCTAAAGTTAAATCTCGGACGAATTTTTGGTGATTTTTTCTATCATTTAATATATATTGTTAATTAAAAATAAATAAACAAAAATTATATTACTCCTATAATTTCCCTTTATCATTATTGACACACCTATCATAAGAATATTTATTATTAATTTAGGTCGGTGCCGATCGTGTGAGTAAATTCGAACCGACCGTCAAATACGTAATATCGTATTAATCGTGCATAAAAATTAATCACATCTTAATCTTTTATAAATTATTATTTTTGTATTACTTTCACTGTTTAAATAAAAGAAATAGACTCATAACACTCCTAGACTATTTAAAATATATCTAATTTCAATATAAGTAATCTTAAAAGATTGACTAACTTAATACATAAACAAAAATATTCTTATTTCTCTTTTATCTTCTCAATGGCTTCTATTATAACTTTTCTAAATATTAAACTCTAAAGTGGTCTTCTTTACGATTCACTCCATAGAAAAATTTATTCATCTAATTAGGTAATTAATTTTTTTGAAAAAAAAATCTTCTATGATAGAATTTCTAATAGAGCACTTAGGAGCGTACTTAGGAGCGTATGTGTTATTTCTTTTTCTATACAGAGCAATAATTAAGAGTGTTAAAAAGTAATTAACCCTAAAAATAAAGAAAAACTAATTTTAAAATCATATGAGAGATATTTTAATATTTTATTTTAAAAATATAGCATAATATTTTCTGTTCAATGAGCTGTTGTTAGGTTAAAGTTTGCTCTGAGAGTTTTAATTTTTTTAAGGTACTAGAAGTAAAATGTAAGAATTGGATCATAAATATCTATACAATAAGTGTGAATAATAATAAAATCAAAGAATATGGTGTACATTTAATAAACTTCTCTAGTATAATATGTATATATTGTCCTATTTTAGGTGACCTAACATGATAAAACTATACGATTCGTGCAAAGCAACTAAAACTAAAATTTGGGCCACGTCCTACCCATTTAGGCCGGCCCATGTAATATCTTTGATCCAGAAATAATTATTGGGCCATTTAAAATGGGTTTAATCTTAACCCATCTAGATAGTGGTTATAGGCCTTAGCAAATTATAAATATACCACATAAAGTTTTGTTTATACTTTGGAAGCTATCATAAATAATCCAATGTGAAGCTTGTCAAATTAGCATATTATTCACGAATTTAGATTCCGCCCGATGATCAATTTTGTTGCATCATCCGATGCGAGCTAACGCATCAGTCTCGAAAATTTGACTGCTCTGAGTACTTTAATTTCACCGAGATCCCTTTAAAACTAAATAAATAGGACTTAATAACTCTCTCTTTTCTCCACTAAAAATGGAGCATGTGACCAATAATATTATAATAGAAATAAAAAAGTTGATTATGCTAAAGCTAATTAGAATATTATTAAGTTCTAAATTCTCTTTAAAAAAATAAAAGAAAAGAAAATTCTTCTATGAAAACTAAAGTTCTCTTGCTCGAGCAAGACTAAAGTTTTAATGTGCAAGAATATTCGTTACAGGATATAAAGTTTGAGATTTGGATACATAACCAATAAATATATGATTAATGTGTGGTTGAAAGGAACCTTAAATTAGGAGCTATCAAGAAAGATTAATAATGGTGCTAGTCATAGATAAGAATAAGCTTTTGGCAATTTGACCTAATGAGCATTCCAATATTATGCTACTAATATATTCATCCTAATTCTAATCTATACATAACTTAATTTGGATATAAAAAGAGTAAGAAACCCTTTTCATTTTACAACAAATAAACATTATGTTTCAATTTTCCTCACTTTTAAAATTGTAGGCATTGCAAATACCAATTAAAAAAAAGAAAAAGAGAGAGATAATATAAATAAATTATATAGCTAGGTCTCACTATAAGTTCATGTATCTTATTGGCTTTATTTGATTCTCATAGGTTCTATGCATTTGGATAGCCTGGATAGCCTATAGGAGACGATTGGTATCTATTCATCTTGAGGAAAAAATGTTCTCAGATAACCTTTAAACCAATCAAAGAGAGTGACAAAAAGAAAGATCTAGGTGAACATGATAACATTAATATTATATATATATATATATATATATATATATATATATATATACTTAGAAAGCTACTAGCTTATGTGGAGCCAAGTATTTGGTGGACCACCCTTTTTGTAATTTAAATTTTTTTAAACTTTTTAGTTGGTTGGAGTTTAGTTGGTTTTAGGTAGATTTTTATTATAATATTGAAAAATAATGTACTTACCTTTCTATAATGCTATTTCAAATACTCACAATTTTTAGGAATTTATTTTTATAGGAAATTTGAATATAATGATAAATTTCTTATTCTCCGTAAAATTTAATTTAGAGTGTTTTTGAGTTAGTAAAAATAAAATGTAATAGTTGAATAATAAATATTAATATTGTACGTAAGAATGTAATTCCATTTTATTATTAACAAGCTCTTATGTCATATTAGTTGGGTTAATCCCCAATTTTAGTAATTACTTTTATAACAATAAAAAAAATCTTTGCTGCCACTTAGGAAACACTTATTTATTGTAGTTTAAAATTATGCACTATGGGTAGTCAAATAATTTTATTTAAAGTAAAGTAAAATATAATACATCCATAAGATCTTAGCCAACTTGGCAACTTGGTATTATTATTATCATATATAGGTTAATAGTTAGTTAAAGTGAAGAGGAATCATATATTGACATATCAAAGAGAAAAAAAAAGTTAAGATTCTGAGAATATTTGATGAGATTATGAAAGTAATTGATGCTGGTTTAGCGGTTACATTTAATCATAAGGGAAAGAACCTCAGAACAAACAAAAGAGTATAAAATCTAAAGAAAAAGTTGTGAAGATCATGGACTAATTATATTTAATTATTTACCTTAATTACCTCTTGATTTATATGATCTAGATTATAGTGGAGAAAAGTAGGAAAACAAGAATTTAATATCTATGTTAATGTAATAACTACCATCCGATAATTAAAATATAATTTACACATATATTCTCTATACTTTTTTATTATTTACATAAATCTTAATTAAGGAGAAGAAAAGTAACTATATAGTTTTTATGGATTATGATGGCTAAATGTAATTAATCCTAAAAAAAATATAAGAAATATATAAATGGGAAGAAAAACTAGAAAAACTAAAAGCCCTCAAAATGTACTACCATATGCTTTACCATTGCAATAATATGGATGAAAACAACAAGTACTAAATCAAATATATTATAGCCGACTAATGGGATACCATTCGATTGGTTAAAAAATCTTGTCGAATTTGAATCTAAGTAACTTTAATGTTTAGTGATACGTTAGTATCTCAAAAGGAAAAATAAAAAATCATTGCAGTTGAAATTTCATGTCTTCCCCATCCAAAACTTGGATTGATGGAATATAAAGATTTAAAGACAAAGAAAAAGATTTCAGAATTACTTTTATGATGGATATCTCCACTAAGCATACCATGTCCAACTCAAACTCTTGAGACTTTTTGTTTAGTAGTTAAAATTTCTCCAAGAATTTAAATTAATTAACCAATAATTATAAGCTTGTAAATTATATTCTTGAGTAGATTAGCAAGCTTAACCCCGGTTTGCTTTTTTTGAACTTTTATTACAAGTAAATTTTAATTTATGTGACCATTTCTTTTTGTCCAAACTATGTTAAAGGTAAATTTTAGTTTAAATTCTTATACTTTTGACTATTTTACTCTTTATATTATCTTTTTTTATATTAATGCCCACAAAATGTAAAAGCAAGACTTTATTCACAAAGAAATTCTAATTTATGGTAGAAAAGAGTATTATGATTTTTTATATTACAACTAACTAACATGATGCAGTTATATTATATTTGATTGAAGGAGGTACAGTTTGACTTCTAACACATATGGCTTCCAAATTATATTGTAATTTTTGTTTCTATATGTATACTTCTTTAAAATTAATATTTATATTAATCTCTTTTAAAACCCTTATTACATGAATCCCTTTATATTTTTTTTCTTGTGAATACTTTTCAACCAAAACTATTATTAATTTCATCAAATAAACTAAAAGATAAAACTATCTTTTTTAATACACTATTCTCGGTTAATAATATTTATATCTATTTTGTCAAAACCTAACGTAAAGAAATTTAGATCCGTGTAGCCATATAGATGTAGACACATCTTTCTATTTTTTATTTATTTTTTGAAGTACTGACTTCTATTTTTTATTTTTTTAAACAAACAATAGAAAGTAAAAATTTTTTTGCACAATTTCAATATGATACTATCAGTCTAACCAAATATTAGGGAGTGATAAATTTTTATTAGCAATTAAATTCTCTAAAATTATATACATCATACTATCATGTCACGTTCTCCAAGTTTTAATAACCAAACCCGACACTCATATATATATATATATAAAATCTCTGTGTATCAGGTGAGATGACTTATATATCTCACTGATAGTTTATTAAAGAGCGTTGTTGCGTTGAAAATCGTACGTTGTCACATCTGACAATATGTTAGATATACGATAGTAAAAAAAAAAGTAAACTTTTTTTAACACATGATTAATAAACTCTGAGATACCTAACAATAAACAGAAAAGGATCTCATCCAGCATTTGAATAAAGCAAAGCCCAAATTATTTTGTGAAGGATGGAGTTGTTTACGGTCTCAATAATTTGACAGCTCCTACTCTTTTGTTTCTTTAATTTCTCTAATTATTGAGAGGAACCATTCACGTAACCAAGATAATATATGATTAATTAGATACCCAACTTTTTCCACCAAATAAATCATTAAGATTTTAAAAAAAAAAGGAGAGAGAAAGGAAAGATACATAGCTGACTCGGATGATGGCGACCCGATATCGGCAGTTAAACGCGGTTTGGAGTCTGCCACATGCACCCAGAAGTCGCACCCGTGAATGTGACCCGAGCCAGCTTAGCCGACAACGCCTCCCCTCTCCCAGCGGGCCCCACTCCTCGCCCGAGCGGCCTCTCATCTCGACGGGTGCGATGCGACCGCGTGTCCCAGTCCACGGTCGGAGGAGGCGGACGCGTTCCACCGACATGGCATGCGGGGACCCACGTCAGCACCATCTCCTAATCACGCGGATCGGAAGTCTGAAAAACGCACGCCTATTAGACACGTATGATACTTTTTTTCTTTTGATGAAGACACGTATGATACTTAGAACTCATGCTATATAGTAAACAGGATAGGGTTATTAGCTTATAGGCACGAAAGCGGACGCCGATGCATGCATTTTAGTAGTGCATGAGTAGTGGCTGTCAAGTCCATGATCATTGACCTTTTGACCGTCAGGAGTAGTAGTTGTATATGGCGTTTAGTACTCAGATCTCACCCATCTTTGGTGCATGAACTTGACGATAATATTGTAGCAACATAGCAAAGTTAGTATTGATACATGTCGGTCTAGCCTGCCTGCCTGCTTTTGAAGGTTGATCCATTTGTGCTTCGATTCTATCATTTGCAAGGCGCCAAGGCCCAGGAGAAATAGAGATCTAGAGAGGCATGCAAGACAACAAACGCTACTACCCATTATAGGAGAGGGAAGTGGTTGAGTGGGGGGAAGTCTCAGCTGCATAAAGCCGACTTGTCCCGTCTCCACCACTCTCTCCCTTAGGAGACCACGCACTGGCTCCTAGTCACAGCGAGAGTGGAAAGAGAGCATTGTGACTTGGAAGTTGTCTATGGTGGGTGGCACTCCACTTGAAAGAGAGAGCTTTCTAAACAAAGATCTAGAGGGGAGGGGAGATAAAGAGAGAGAGAAAGAGAGTCAGAGAGAGAGAGAGAGAGATGTATGAATAGAAGGACGTGTCAAAAAAAGCGGTCAGTGGAGGGTTGGGGAACCCGAAGGCGCCCATGGTTGGTCGGACAGGTGTCTGCTTGAGAAGTGAACAGTACAAGAAGCCCAGATGACACGTGTCGCGGTAGTGGAGTTCTTTAGTCCGGGTTCGTTGCACCACTTACGACGCCTACGTGCTCATACATAATTGAGACATGATAGCATATCAATGCATGTAGGAGTAGTATGGGCGTCATGTGAGCATTGTCATGGCAGCAGGAGGAATGCTCACCTTCTCACTTACTCATTGGCCCGGTCCCCTCCATCGTTTTGCTTCATGTCCCCCCTGACTTACAAATACCAATAATATAGCTAGATGGGTTTCAACTTTCTGGCGATGTCGTTTTGTTCTCGTAATGGTAAATAACCATTAAAATATGCTTACTCCTGGGAAGTACTACCTAGAGCTAATAGTTAAGTACAACCTACACTGTGTGAGGAGTTGACTAACCAACTTAGTTTCTTCCAAGAGAGAGACATGTGTTAAGTGGCTGTCAAATTAATCCACTGTTGAATAATTTTTCATTTTGTTTCCGTCATTAACCAGCCACAGGCACAGCTTGCCGCTTGCATGGTAGCCTCCGGGTTACAGAGAATCAACACTTGTCTACTACGTACATAGCAATTAATGTTGCATGCCACATGCAACAACAATTAATACTTAATCTTGTTTTTATATAGTTATATCTGATGACTAATGCTCTACGTATATACTACTTTTGCATAGTATATTCGTAGTTAAATTCCAGAGATAGTCCAATAACCGGCTAATTAGTTAATACTAAAGTTGGAGAAAAAGACACAGAAAAAATTAGATAAAATATAATTAAAAATAATGTAGCATCTGGTTTTGCTCCCAGGAAGGGTTGGAGCTGCTTGTTTCTCGAGTTTACGAGGGGCGTTAAAATTAGGTCGATCGAGACAGCTCGATGCGTTCTCCACTTCATGAGAATCGAAAAAATATATCTGGAAATTAAACAAATCCAATTATCTTTATCTAGAAACAGATTGGTTGGTGAAAGCGTTGTAGCCGAAGGAGAGGAGAGCGAACTAACTGGACACGGAGGTAGACGCCTGAACTTGACTCGCACGTGTGGCGCCTACGATTGGAGCTCGGAAAGGTTGCCGACACGTGCGCGCGGGACACTTGGCGGCCTCCACGGGCGGGAGGGGCCCCCCCGCTGCGGGGTCCACGTGGGAGCTCAACAGTACTTCTGTTGCGTGGTGGTCCCCGGCCCGTGCATCCTCGTTGGCTCGTTGCGGTGCATCGCTTCTCTATAAATAGCGTCTCTTCTCCTCGCTCTCCTCGCACACTTCTCTTTTCTCTTCCTCTCTCGCCATTGCAGTTGGAGAGGTACTCACTCCATTTTGGTCTTCTCTTGAGATGACGAAGCAAAACGTGGTAGTTCCGGAGATGGGCATCGCGGTGGCGGCGGTGCCGAACTCCTCGCCGCTCTTCCCTTATCCACCGCCTCGTAGCTGCGGCAGCATCGCCGGCGGCAACGGAGGGATATCGATGAGGAAGAGGTATTTGCCTCCATTGGATCTCGGGAGCGTTCTGACCAATGGGTGCTTTGAGTCCATGACGGCCTCATCGCCGACCCACGACAAGGCGGCGACGGCGGCGGCGCTTGCTTCGCCGGAAGTGGACAACGAGTACGATTCTTGGATGGTGAGTTCTTTTCTCTGCTCATCTTTTTTTTTTCTCTCTCTCTTATGATTCGGATCGTCTCTAATTTCGTCTAATAAGGGGTTCTCCTGTTGGATTTGGAGCAGGTGAAACACCCTTCGGCTCTAAGCGAGTTTGAGCATATCGTTAAATCCTCCAAGGGCAAGCAGATTGTGATGTTCTTGGACTATGACGGGACGCTATCTCCTATCGTGGACGATCCTGATTCGGCTTTCATGTCAGATGCTGTGAGTTAATCATAGTTTTATTAAGCCCTCCTCTGTAATTTCTCCCCCCCCCCCCCCCCCTTTTTTTCTAATTTAAAGAAGGCATTTTTATAGTCCTGATCTTCTATTCTATTCACTAGATGAGAGCTGCAGTGAGGAACGTGGCGAGATACTTCCCTACCGCTATCGTAAGTGGGAGATGCAGAGACAAGGTGCATTCCCATTTCCATAACTTTGATCTTATACTTGAGCTTGTGTTGTTTGTTTTTTTGCCTCTCAGACTTTTTCCCTTGGATATTTGTGGTTAGGTGTATAACTTCGTGAGACTAGCAGAGCTATATTATGCTGGTAGCCATGGCATGGACATCAAAGGCCCCGCCAAAGGACCCAAGTACACAAAAGCTAATGTGAGCATTCTTTTCCTTTCTCAAAAAATCACAAATTTTTTTTTTCTCCGATGCTTATCTCCTCTTCTACTTGTGTGGTGCAGTCCAAAGCACTCCTCTTTCAACCAGCTAGTGAATTCCTCCCCATGATAGATGAGGTTGGTTCCTCTCCTTCCTCCTAAACTTGTTTGCTTTCCCTCTATAATGTGTACATGAAGTTAACTATCGGTAGATGCATCATATTTTTTGTCAGGTTTATCAAGTTTTGCTAGATACGACCAAATCGACACCTGGAACCAAGGTGGAGAACAATAAGTTCTGTGTATCTGTCCACTATAGATGTGTAGCTGAAAAGGTTAGATATTATATAATAATATTAGAGCACCAACTTCCTATTTTTTTTGCCATTACTGGAATTAAAAAAAATTACCCCTTATTTATTTATTAATCAATTATACCTTTCGATCAACTTTGTTCAGAGTTGGAGTGCATTGGCTGAACAAGTCAAGTCAGTGCTCAAGGAGTACCCCCAGCTACGACTTTCTCAAGGAAGAAAGGTAAAACTTTAGTTTGTCCATTGACCTACCTTATAAGTCATACAAAAAGTATTGTACTATACCATGAATCTGACTTGGGCTATATTGGTTTCTTGCCTTCATTAGGTATTAGAGATTCGTCCTACTATTAAGTGGGACAAGGGGAAGGCCCTCGAGTTCTTGTTGGAGTCACTCGGTAAGTTGGCCACTATTTGAAAAAAAAAAAATGCAGTACATCAACATCCCTTTCATGAGCCTGTTCAACTTGATACAACCAAAACCATCAACTTTACATTCTTTTCTTATGCAACTTCTCTAGGATTTGACGACTGTGACGATGTTTTGCCGGTGTATATCGGTGACGACCGCACTGATGAGGATGCCTTCAAGGTATAATTGAATACATTCAACTTGTCTCATCTAAGTTATTTGGGCTTATCATATATTTTGCATGTATAACTGATGGATAGGAGAATGCTTTTATTTGGTATCAGGTATTGCGTGACAGGGGACAAGGCTTTGGTATTCTTGTTTCCAAGTTCCCAAAGGAGACAAACGCTTCTTATTCTCTCCAAGAGCCTACAGAGGCAAGTATTTGCGGTCATTCTCCTCCTGCCTTTTATTTCTTCATATGCTTCAGGATAATATCAGGGTCCACTTCACCTTTTCCTGGACCACTTGATGTCAAAACTCTACGTAGTTTTCACACCACTGTGCTGAATTCTATTTCTGCCAAGTTGCTAATCTGGTGCTCTGCACCTTCCTCTCCAGGTTATGGACTTCTTGCTTCGCCTGGTGGACTGGAAGCGCCTCTCGATGAATTCCCGGCCAAGAGTGCCAATAGATTACTAGTGCTGGCCTTGTAAATGGCCTGATACTTGAGGTGTATTTACCTTTGTTTAGGGAGAAGGGTGTGCTCCAAAAGATGGGAGCCTTTTGTATTCTTACCCCCCACCCCTTTCTTTCCCTTGGGCATTTTCATGGGTTTGGAAGCGTGTAAATTACCCTTCTTGCCCTTACACAAGAAGCTGAAAAAGGTCTTGTAATTAGATCTGTGTAAAATCTGAAAGGAGAATTGGCAATTGTTTTCTTCCTACAAAGCTGTCTCATTTTATTTTTTGGATGTTCTCTGCTCTATAATTGCTTCTTGGATTGATTGGTTCTCATGAAGATCCATGCAGCAGAAGGTGCATGTCCACAGGAATATTAATTTGTTGTCTATTATTTGTTCATAAGTGCTTGCAACTGTTTGTATCAAAATCCACATCAGTAGTTGATATCAATGTTGCTAGCCATCTAGTGATAAGATTCTTTCCTTGACGCCCTCCAATGTAATCTTTCAATCATGCTGTGCTTAACTGAAATCCACCCTGGACATAACATCCATCATTATTGGTTTCATTATCCTTGCTGGATAACAGGCACTCCTGAAGCTTATACTTGTGCGAATCTAGACTTATATGTGGGCTTGATTTTCTGATTCGGTACGTTGGAGGATAACTGGAGAACAAGTTACATCAATCCAACTGGTGATAGGCAACGAAGCTGGGGCTTATCATTGTAGTGCCTATACTTTTCAAGTGGTCCTTGAATTCCCTTTCTTCCCCAAGTCCTTTATGACAAAAGGACTAGTTACTCTAAAGGGACTTTGGTCCTGAGAGGTATGCATTCAGGCATGCAGATGAGTCCTCTTGTTGTTGTTTCTCTTCATCAACAGCCAATCAAACCTTTTTATCACAAGGATATTTTTTCCATATGCAGTGGCTTTGTTACAGTGCAAAACAGCATCCTTGTTCTCCTGAAATCCCAATACAAAGTCAGAAAATGATTTCTGAACTACCTTAATAAGGTTGCTTGGATGAATTGGCCAGCTTAAACTGTAACGGATGAAACTTACAATAGTAGAGAATTGAATTTAATAGCTACCAACCACAGCATCCTCCTATGTTCCTTATCTATGCAGCATCTGAGGAGCTATTAATATGTCAGACATGTTCAGCAACATTTGATCTGCTTACTTACCACTTGTCATCTTTGCTCCCCTTCTTCCACACATACCTCCATATCACCCTCTTTTCAGGCCAAATATACAATTAGTCACATGAGAATGCATCTTTTCCTATATATGATAATCAAAGGGCTGTCCTTGAGATCCCCAACTCATTAGAATATGAACTGCAACCATTATAGGGTGCAGGGGAAAACAATTATTTTATTGGAAACAATGCTAGCTGCCTTGGCTAAATATCTTATACCAAAAGCATTGGAGCAGCCCATTGCGTTGCTGGCTCGTATGTCAGACGGCTGGAAGCCCCGCAACCTGCAACATTGCCCCAAAAACATAGGACCACATCTCCACTAGTATTGCTTCAATTGGCCACCTTGGATCTCAGTGAGGCCCACATCAAACAGATGGTAGAATCTGAGGCTCGCAAGCTATTTTCTTGTTTCAAATTGTTGGTTTTGGGTTGTCCTTTTAGGTAGGTCATGAAAAAGGAGGGCACCAAATAGGTGTAAAGGAATGAATGGTTGGTTTGAGGAGTTGGAATCCACTTCAGAGCTTGATGCCTTTTGAGCACACCTGTGTCTATGAATGGAGACACTGCACTTTGCTCCAAGAGCCTCCTCTCTTCTCTTCTCCTAGCTTTCCTGCGTGGAAAGATTGGAGGCCACTGTGATCAGTTCATCATTGGTGCCTGAGCTCAAAATAGGATAACCATATATGGCCCCCCCCTCCCTCCCCCTCTCCCCCATTATTGGTTTCTCTCCAAGACAAAGAATCCAACCAACCAGCCCACCGTGACACTCTACTAACCATCATCAACTTATCAAACAAAGTTAGTGGGAAAGAGAAAAGTAAACCACATACGATAAAGAACATTTTGGCCACTGGATATAGTCGAAAAGATTATTGATTCAAATTTCTTTCTTCTTTTTTTAATTAAAAAAAAAAAGTACATTTAACATCTTATCTTTTCAACTATTTGCGATTCTTATCTTAGTTTCAGATTGTTATGGATCAATACTAAAGAAGAAACCATCATACGCTAAAATCAATGTGTGACAAAAAATGATGCACATGGAGTCATGGAGAGCATTTTAACTATGGACAATATAATAAAGGATATATTATCCTTGGAAGTACTACACTACGAATAGGAATAATTTGTTTGCTTAAAGCATTTTAATTACGCTGATTGGTGATTAATCCTGGGACGGAGGTGGCTCCATCACCTTTTTTGTTTCTTTTTTTTTTTTTCTTTTTTGGTATAATAAAGACGGAATCTTTGACAAAATTATCATAGTTCATGCATGTCACCTGTCAATATAATTCGACATCGGAGCTCAATTTTGTACGACTGCCATATGATTACTATATTAATGCATTAATGAAGCATGGTTCGTTGTCCACGTGTTGCATGGTGGTGGGCACTTGCATGGAGTTGGGTGTCTTATTTGATCTCCTCATTATTAGCTTCCACTTCCCCCGTCGTGGGAACTCCATGTGAGATTTAATTAGGAAGATCCATTAATGTGTGTGGATAAATGAGGCTTATTCACGGATAAAATCCCCATCCTTTTTATGGGCCTTATCGGACCCCCCGCCCTTCAACTAGGCTTCTTCCAGCCCGGCCCATTAGTATCTACATCGTCATCTGATCGTCTACAACGTTGGACGCACGGATTAATTACGTTCGGGTACTTGCCTTGCCCATTGAAGAGCCCAAAATCCGGTGCTCTCCCCCGTCCCTACCATGAACTCCCTTCCTTCTCCTTCCTCCTCCGTTTGCCGCGGCGGCGGCGGCGGCGCCGCCCACCACCACCTCGCGGAGCAATGTGTCTCCCTCCTCCTCCGCCGCCGCAGTCCTGACTCCTCCCTCGCCGCCGCCTTCACACCTGAAGCAGCCTTCCACGCCCTCGTCCTCTCCCAGTCCCACCGCCACGTCTTCATCTCCTTCCTTGACTGGGCCTCACACTTCCCCTTCTTCTCCACTTCCCTCCCCCCCCAATCCTTCGCCCTTCTCCTCCTCCTCCGCTTCCGCCTTCTCCCCCGCTCGCTCTCCCTCTCTCGCCGCCTCGCCTCCAGCTTCCCTCCTCAGCCCCTATTCTCTTCCCTCCACTCCTCACTTCCCAAACTTCATTCCCCGCTTCCTTCCTCCTACTCCCCCTTCGACCTCCTCGTCAAATCCTACGCCTCACTTTCCCTCCTCCCCGAGGCGTTTTCCGTCCTCTCTTTGACCAAAGCCGCCGGCTTTGCGCCCTCTTTGCTCTCCTACAACTCCATCCTTGACGCCATGTTCCGGAAAAAGACATCCTTGGACGCCGTCGGGGCGTTCCTCACCGATATGGCCAAATCGAGAATCTCCCTCAACGTCTACTCCTACAACATTTTGATTCGTGGGTATTGCTCCCGGGGCGATTTGGCTCGTGGGTTCCGGTTCCTGGACGAAATGGAGCACGCCGGATGCTCGCCGAATTGTGTCACCTACAATACCCTTGTCGACGCGTGCTGCAAATCGGGGAGGATGGAGGATGCTTTCGAGCTGGTGAGATTGATGAGGGTGGGGGAACTAAGGCCCAATTTGATTACATACAATTCTTTGGTTAACGGGTTGTGTCGTGAAGGGCGGTTGGAGGAGACCCACAAGGTGCTTGACGAAATGACGAGGGAAGGATTGGCTCCTGATGCAGTTACTTATAACACGATGGTGAACGGATATTGCCGAGAAGGGAATGTACATCAAGCTCTCCTCTTGCATGATGACATGGGGCAGAAAGGGGTGGCGGCTAATGTTATTACCTATACTTCACTGATTAGCGTGATGTGCAGAGCTGGGAATTTGAAGAGGGCGATGGATTTCACTGCAAAGATGAAGGAGAGAGGGCTTCAGCTCAATGAGATTACATTTACAACGTTAATTGATGGTTTTTGCCGCAAAGGATACTTGGATGACGCCATACTGATCATGAAGGAGATGAAGGAGAGCGGGATTGCACCCTCTGTAGTGAGCTATAATGCTCTTATAAATGGGTATTGTACATTGGGAAGAATGGACGAAGCCTTGGAGATAGTTCAGGAATTGGAGGGAAAGGGTTTGACTCCTGATGTGGTGACTTACAGTACGATATTGAGTGGGTACTGCAGAAATGGAGATATGGAAATGGCATTCCAATTGAATCAACAAATGCTTGCAAAGGGTGTCTTGCCTGATGCCATTTCGTACTCATCTCTCATTAGGGGTCTTTGTGAGGTGAGGAGACTGGATGATGCCTGTGAACAGTTTGAGAACATGCTGCGTCTTGGTCTGCGCCCTGATGAGTTCACATACACGACTCTCATCAATGGCCATTGCAAAGAAGGTGATATGGCTAAGGCTCTTGTCCTTCATGATGAGATGATAAGTAAAGGGATCCTTCCTGATGTTGTAACTTATAGCGTACTTATAAACGGCCTCAATAAAGTAGCTCGGATAAGGGAAGCAAAGAAACTGCTGTTCAGGCTGTATTACGAAGAAGCGATTCCAGATGACATTAAATATGATGCTTTAATGGATTGCTGTCAAAAAACAGAGTTCAGGAGTGTGGTGTCACTCTTAAAGAGTTTTTGTATGAAAGGATTGATGGGCGAAGCTGATAAATTATTTGAATCAATAAAAGAAAGGAACTGGAAGCCTGATGGAGCTGTATATAACATACTTGTTCATGGACACTGTAGAGGAGGAAATCTGCAGAAGGCACTACATTTACATCAGGAGATGTTACAGGCTGGTTTTGTTCCTAATGCAATAAGCACTATACGTCTTATTAAATGCCTTTCTGAGGAGGGAATGAATGAGGAATTGAATCAAGTTATTCAGGAGCTGTTGGGAGATTGTTCACTAACAGATGCTGAAACCTCAAAGGTTCTTGTTGACTTAAATCACAATGAAGGAAACATGGAGGCAGTATTAGAAGCTCTAACTAGGATGGCGAAGGATGGGCTCCTTCCAACTAGTGGGTAACTCCAGGCAATATCTCTATCCACAAGGTTGCTGGAACTCTATCTTAGTGGAATCACATGACATCATCATGCGCTGTTGGAATAGCAGTCAGAGCACTTTAACATCATGCAAAGGTTAAATATCCTCTTCTAAGGCAGGCTGTTTACAATCAAGTTACTTGTTCTTCGATCCTAAAGCTTGAACTCATGTCTCTGGCTGGTAACTTGCTTTCAGGTAATAACTTAAATAAATGCACTGCTATTGCATAACGCTCTTAAGACACTCGATGATGAACTGATACGTTTTTTACTTCTTTGCATTTGAAAATTACTGGATAATAATAAATAGAATACTTTGTTGCCATAAACTAGTTTAACTATTTCTATACCACCTACATTTTTTCTATATTTACAACTTTGTATTGAAATGAAAAGATTAGTGCGCATCTATATGTTGCTGACTGCACTTCTATGTTCAACTTCTCCCCCATTTTTTCTTGCTATAATTCACACAGCAATCAGTATCTATATGTAGATAACAAATGTGTTGTCTAAATTAGTTCCCCTTTGTCATAAATCTGAAATGGCTAAAATCCATTGTTGCTGGTTTGACAGCTTCTGATCGAAGTTCCTATCTTCTTAGATAGTATATTAGATGTATGCTTGGGCAGTGTTGAGATTTATCAAGGTTTGGTCATGTAATTTCTAATTGTGCAAAGTTGAGACTAGATTGAACCGAAAGCATGAAGTCACCTTAGTTAGTATTCAGCAGCAGCAGATGCTGCAGTTGGCTATTAGTTATAATTACGGTGACCTTAGTGGCATTATTATCGGCTAAAGAGATCAAATGTAGAAACAGCAGAAAATTATAATAAAGTTAGAATTAATCGGAGCACACAGATCATCAGATAAATGTTTCCAAGACTTCACTTATACTTATAGATGAATTAGCCTTAGAAATGAATAGGAGGAAGAATCGTGTTCATATGATGAACCCATTTCTAATTTCGGATTGGCCCTTAATTTCCATCAACATGTGATAGGTAGAATATTATGTTACTGAAGGTATATACTGTTGCTAGAAAAACCTGAAGCTAGAAAAGGAACAATATAAATTGGGTGAAACAATAATGTAAATTCATGATAACTGTAACAGAGTGTTTATAGGTATTGTCACTAAATTTTGAGAGATTATGCGTAGAAGTGAAAGGAACAATATTGTCTGCAAAATCTCATGCGGTGGAGCTGCTTCCTTCCGTTAGATTGCAATTTTCCATCTTTTGACTGGTCTGTGTAATTTCCCTATCAATATTGCATATTCAAGTGCCAAGTAAAGCATTCTCAATATTCTTACCCAAAATCTGCTAATATGTACATCATAATCAGTTTATCTTAACAAAAATGTTTTTCTAGGATGGACTTGCAAAAACCAAACTTTCAGGTAATAAGGACATTGCTGGCAGAGTTGCTCCAAGAAGGCATTTTCTCACTTTTTCCACTTTGAAACTTCACTGGATTTACTGAAAGCCAGCAAAGTAGACTGTCCTGCCATTTTAGTAAAAGAACATACTAAGCTCAAGAAATTTTCTTTTCTGTAAAGAAGCTTTATTATACAAAATACTTTTTGTTCTTGAAGAAGATTGACTTGATTATGATATTGATTAGACAGATATCAAATGCTGCCCTAATGGATTAGAAAATTAACAGCACTTGGTTTCTTGGAAGACTAGATACATAGTTCAGGGCATGAGTTTTTCTAAAACACAAAATCATGATGAGATTGAAAATCATAAAAGTTTCAATAGAAACTTAAAAATCACAATTGCAAAGTTAGAATGATCTTAGAGAAATCTTTGATTATATTTAAAGGTAGACATTAATGTATTTTGTTAAATGGAATAAAATGGATTTGATCATTTTATGAATACTTGATCACATTTCTTAGTAACTCCATTATTAACTGCAACAGAGTTCTTCACTGATGCAAATCACAATATTTGGTAATTGGTAGTCAAACATCTAGCAGCTGACTTGATAACATATTGTAAATATGAAGTTTTAACATGGATTAAACCTGAGGCTATTCTCACGCCCTAGGATAGTACTGAAGCTATTCTCACGTGGATTGAACCTCCTTTTTGAAGTTCAGATGGATCTGAGCAATTCTGCTATTGAAATAAAAGATTGATATAATTTGATGTAACATATTAATATAGAGAAATTCTTAGACAACCTACAGAATTTAGGTTGCATTCTATCTTTTCTAAAGTTGAATGCTCTTTGGTATTTTGATGCTCAGTGATATCAATAAATCTCAGGTAGACAGAGGCAGCTTAATTGTTGTATTGTAGCAGAAAGTTCTTTTGAAGAGTCAAAATTGGTGCTATGAGAGTCAGTTGAAACTAAGAATATTTACGAACTGATGCAGGGTCATAGCAGAGAAGAATTCATACCACGATGGTGTGATGATGATCAAGATCAATAACAAGAGCATCAGGACTGAGGTCTATCTTTTTCTTCCTCATTCCTCTGCTTCTTGAGTTGTGCTTCAGCTTCAGAAAGGGCCTTACTCACCTCCTCATTTTCTGGCATTTCTTGGATTAATACTTGATAATCCCTGATAGATGCTTCCCATCTTTCCAACTGAAAAAAAAAACAATTACTTGAACTTCAAATTGGATCTCCAGTCTGTATTGTTCAATGCATACATACCCATGTAATCAAGGACAGTTACCTTGGTATTGCAATCTGCTCTCCTAAGACGAGCTTTGCTGTATGAAGGGCGGACAGCAAGGGCAGTGGTGCAATCTTCAATGGCCCTTTCATAGTGACCTAGCTTGGAGTGACAGGCAGCCCGATTACAAAGGAGAACAGCATTGTGTGATTCTTTGCCAAGGCCCTCTCCGTATGCAATGCATGCCTCAGCAAACTTGGAGGCCTTGAAGAGGTCATTGCCTTTGGACCGTGCCA
The DNA here is from genome assembly GCF_048772165.1 of Typha angustifolia. Taxonomy (NCBI): domain Eukaryota; kingdom Viridiplantae; phylum Streptophyta; class Magnoliopsida; order Poales; family Typhaceae; genus Typha; species Typha angustifolia. The sequence continues at coordinate 7,438,892 of NC_133243.1, read as the reverse complement.
GTGTCACTGCTCTCGTTCTTCGGATCACAATGTTTATTTCTCGGTTTCCTGGGTCAAGCTGAGAGGCCATTTGAGCCACTGTGACTGCTTCCTCGAACCTTCAATCATTAAAAAAGCTCAAGCTCTAAAACTTAATCAGGTATGATTATTGGAAACCAGTTAATAGGCCATATTTCCATATAAGCGTATGAAACTAACCTCCCTGCAGCCATGTCCACTTGTGCTCGAATCATAAGGACATATCCATTCTCAGTATAACCAAAAAATTGTTTTGATGCATCAAGGTCAAATTTTGGCGCATTATTGAACACTGAGTCTGCCTCATCATGCCTTTGAAGCTTCAAAAGAGCTTCTGCTTGCAATGCAAGGACCTTTTAAAGCATCACATGATCAATATATTAGATGTGGGTCAACAATGGCACGTGCGGTAATTTCGTGAAGCTCATGGAGCACTATATTCTGCTCAACTTAAATGAAAGCAAATGTTGAGAGGTAATTTTAGTTTCAATTTTATGAGATCCACAATTTTATGCGATACTGTAACATGATTAGGAAGCATCTCTTACATCTTTGTTGGTAACAAGAAAATATCGAACTACTAGTTATTGGCGCAATCAAAATGATGAGATGCAATACCAGTGGAGCAGAATCAGCACCATCGGAAACGGCAGCCTGTGATTCCTTCAACACAGTGATCCAGTCCTTTAGCTTACGGGCATCATTGCATTTGGCGATCCGGCTCTTAACTGACTGTGCTCGTGAGATGTCAAGGGCATTTGCTTCTTTCAAGGACTGCTTATAGTGATGAATGGCTTTATCAGGTTCTCCCAATCTGAAATTTTTTTAGAAGAATGTTTTGTGTTCGTCAAAATGAATAGAAATTCATCTGTTAGTTTCTTTCATGGAAGCAAGCATATAGCAAGTATATGTTTACACTTTTGTAAATGACAAAAGATTTGATTGTTCATTTAACATATCATGGTTTGAAATTTGGTTGTCAGTTGCATCATTTTCTTCAAAAAGATATTAGAAGAATCTAAACCGGAGCAAAAGGTACGTACGTTTATATACATCATAATAATACCTTAGGTAAAGAGTAGCCAATCTATGATGAGCTCTGTAGTAGAAAGGATCAATTCTTACAGCTTCTTTGCACTCCCCTACAGCCTCAAGAAACCTTCCCATACCAGTCAAAGCAGCAGCCTTATTACTCCAATATGATGCCTTCTCTGGATCCATCACAATAGCTCGATCATACAAAGCCAATGCCTCTGCAAACCTCCCTTGCTTATACTCTTCATTACCCATCTCCTTCAACTCTTCTGGATTCAATCTCCTCGACAGAGCTCGGCATAGTTCAGGCTTGGTCTCCTCTTCTTCCTTAATAGCAGGTGGTGCATTCTTAACTATATTACCCATTAATCCATTAGATAAAGAATGCTTGTGATTGTTCGTGGCCTCGTTTTCCATCTTTAACTCCTTTGCTGTCTTTGGAAGGTAATCGAGCACGTTGCGGTTGGGTGGATTAGAAGTGTTCTGATGGCCCCGGAGATTGCCCAAGTTGCCGAAAACCATCACATTGCCTGAGGACGCCCGGACTAAGGTGCTGCTTCCTTTGACTCTCTGGTGGTCATGGATCATCTTGTCAAGGTCGGCGGCAACGCCGTTGTACATCGACGGCGGAGCCGGCGTCAGTGCATTTGAGTTGGGTGGCGGCCGGCGTGTTATCGCCTTCTGATTGTTCACCGCCGGAGCTTTTGCCGGCACCAACGACTTGCTGCCACCCCCTGGAGATGGCGGCGGCAGGCCGTCATTGTCAGAGGCGGTGAACCTCGGCGCGTTCACCGATTTCGTCGAGCCCGACACATCGGGCTCGAACCGGGGGATCGAGCTCGTCGAGGCCGACCGGCGGCGGCGGAATATGCCGCCATACATGGCCAGCACGCCGCAGCCGGACGGCCTCTTCTCGTCGTCCATCTTGTCACAAACGGCTAGTAGTAAAACCAAACGATTATAGGAAGATGGAAACTCGCATGGTAGGAGGATTTAAGGGGAGATGTTTGTGGATTGGAATTTAGGAAAATTTAATTAGTGGGCATTCACGATCTCCTGCAGGGTTGTCAATTGGCTTGAGAGATTTGCACATCAATAGCTAGCTAAAGAGTAAACTAAAGTAGGTGGGGGGGATAAAAAGGATGGAAAAGACCTGGGATTGCTTGGATGTGAAGAAGAGTACAGTACGCATGCATAAATAAATCAATAGATAAAGCTAATAAAAAAGCATTCTGATTCTGAGAACTCCTCCAATCAAAATTCTCTCCTGAAGTCTCTCTCAAGAAAACCCATCTTTCCCTTCGGGTAGAATCTTCCACCATCTTTCTTACTCAAAGAAAATTATCTCCTAAATTCTTTTTTTTTTATCATAATAATAATAATAATAATCCTTTATTGAAATATAAAGAGGGGAGTGAGATCCGGACGGGCGAGGAATGTCGATCTCTGCTGAAATTAGAAAGAGTTAGTTTAATCTTTTCGTCCACTTAATTTTCTAACTTTGGGAGGCCGAGTTTTAGACAGTTAGTGGTTGTTAACGTCTTTTAATTTGGGGGTAAAAAGGAAATAGTTTGTTATTTATAATTCTTTCTGGGGGTTATTTGCACAGAGTGATCATCATGTGCAGGTCCTCACGTAGGAGTGGGTGCTTCTCACGTAAACAAACAAGCAGCTGGAATTTTGCAATCATCTACGCTTGTCTTAATTTTTATATACATATATGTTTTATATTCCAAGTCGTCGGAGTTAAATGGATGGGACTAAGTCTGGAGCTAGTGGACATTCTTTGAACCACCCATTAGGATATAAGATCATATGATTCAAGCTTGTAATATAATATGGTTGGGTCCACGTGTTAAATACTAGGCCCATAATGCTCTAATGGTGGAGACTAATTAACAAAATAATAATAATAATTACGTGGTTTGTAATCTATTAGTTGAAGTTACCTCTTATTTCTTCACCTTTGTTTAATCTCTGAAACTTCCTACCACTTCACAAGAAGTGCAAGTTTTGAGGAAATTATATCATTTGGTAGATTTAGGGATAAAAATTATGTTACTAGTAATATTTATATACCGCATCATTGTCCTTAGTTGTATTAGATATTAAAGTCAAGCCAGTTCTTCTGATGGTGGTAGATGTATTAGATATTGGAGTCAACTTTTAAATAGATAGATAGATAGAATATTGGTGTTCTATTTAAACTTTTAAAGCTCTGGATTAACAGTAAATATTCTCCACTAAATGCTAGAAAGTAATTATATTGCGTGCACAATGAGGGTCAACTTGATGGAGTGACGTCTCATTAAATGCATGTCCCTATAGCACCATGCACAAATAACTATAACTTTATTACGATTGACGTGGAACTTGTTTACTTGGACTTGAAATAGTGTAGCTATTTATGACTGGTGGTGAGAATCTTGAGGAACATTTCTCCCCAAAGGTCTCAGAACGATAGTTTTCACCACAAGCATAATATGCTTATGTTTTAAACCTCTTGGAATTGTTCATTTTGAGTTTGAAAACTTTTAAACTGATTCAGTAACCTAATATTTTTTTAAAATTAAATTTTAAAAAATAAGACTAATTAATTAAGGAAGTGCACTTGGTCTGGTTGGTGGGGAACAGTGAACAACCATTTGCTTCTCCACAGTTCTCATTCACACTTAGATCCAATCAATCCATGGAGGTGTGAATGTTATGACATACATAAACATAAGAAAAGAAGATTAAATTAATTTCTTCTAAATATATCTGAAGTTTAATCAAGACCCAACTCAGCTTATAACAAGGGCTAAATTAATTCTAAGAAGCTAGTAATGGAGTTGATGTGCAGTTCTCATAGCAGAAATGGCCCTCGCTGGATCCAAGCTCTTTGGGCAAGTAGCAGTGCAACTCCTTATAGTTCTGCATCTATACAACCTTTTCTCATCCTCTGTTATTGCCTGTATCCTCTCCTTGGCGAAATCATCACGGCTTCAAAACAATTTGAACACAAATTTAAACCTCATATATATATTAGTATGTAAACAAAACTAGCTAGAGTTAAATTACACCTGGACTCACTCACTCCATCAACTACAGTCTATTTTCATTTCACTCTGTTGACAAAAGGAGCCCTAGAGTGCATGAAATCTACTAAAACGAGGTATAAATTTATTTCTACGAACCTTAAGACCTCTTTCAGTTAGTGCATAAATCTACTTTCCTTGCAACCTAATTTTTTTTACTTATTTAACATGTAAGTTATGTATAAAAATATATAATGAAACTTAAATATGTGTCAAAATTAAGGAGAAGATGGTTACCTACCTATCTGAAACCCATCGATAAGCATGCAATAATGCAGCCGGGCCCATGAACTCCTCGGAATTCCACCAGTATGCAGGGCATGCAGAGCTGCAGCATGCACATAGAATGCACTCGTACAGCCCGTCAAGCTTCTTCCTCGCTTTTGGCAACTGGATGTACTCTCGCCCCTTCTCCGGTGGCTTCTTCGTCTTCAACCATGGCTCAATTAACCTTCCATGCATTAATGCATTCACATTCTAGCATTATGATTATTGATCATAATCGAAGAGTACTCATTATAAAAAGAAAGAAACAAACAAAGATCATGTCATATATACTTGTATTGTTGGTAGAAGTTTGTGAGATCCGCAACGAGGTCTTTAATGACGAACATATGAGGAAGGGGAGTGATCATGGTAGCTCTGGAAGTGTAGGTGTCGACTGGCTTAAGACAAGCTACGGTGTTGACGCCGTCGATGTTCATCGAGCACGACCCGCAGATGCCTTCTCGGCATGATCTCCGGTAGCTCAAGCTCGAGTCTTGCTCTGCTTTGATCTTCTGAAGCACATCTAATACCTTCACGTTGTAACATAACGTACAATTATATCTATCAAACATAGTTGATATATTTTATTCTTATTATCATTAATTCACTCCTTATCCATATTCGATAAGGTAAGAAAATTGCGGAAATTACTGCATTTCAAAATTAAATTAGGGGTCTTTTACTGGTTTCAAAATTAAAAAAATAAGGTTTTATTTTGATTTTCTGTATGCCCCTTCAATTAAGTGTTTTGTGGAGTATATATAAATATCAACTTTAGAGGTGTTTTTGATAGCTTTAAATGAAGTAAAGCTATGGATGTTTAACTCACGTACGTACCATAGGGCCACAAGTAGTCAAGTCAACGTGATAAGATTGGAGGAAAGGCCTGTGAGGCTTATCAGGATTCCACCTATAGATCTGGAACTCCTTTATCGCCGCCTTTGCTTCTTCTTCTAACTACTTCTTCTTCTCCTTGTTCCCCGCCGTTCGCTCTCCAAGCTTCGCGTAGTTCTCGATGGCTTCCTCTGCGCTCTTCCTTGCACCTGGGTGGCCTTTCAATATTGGGAAGTTGCTATCCATTTGCTCCAGATCTCCTCCTCTGGCTAACTTGGCCACCTTTCCGACCCCATCCTTGAACCAGTTCATGCATGGCCCTCTTCTCCTCAACATCTCGATCTCCTTCTACGTTATTTTTGGCCTTTAGGGTATCTTGTCGTTTAAATATGTTTTAAGGTTTACAGTGAGTCAGCACCGTAGAAGAGGAGTTTGACACGTGTATGGGGTCGACTGACACGCGTGGAGGCGTCAGTTCATGCACATACGTATGAAATTTTTATATATATATATATATTAATGCTTGGGCCGTAGTTGATGGGCCTGAATGCTATCCACATCTTTGCTTGGAGTCGCGAAATGTGGTCCTTATACGGGTCTCACTCATTTCCGCGCCATCACACCGTGTACACGTGGCATATTGCATCGTACTAAAGTGTATATATATATATATATATATATACATTTCCATTCCTCTTTCCACTGATCTCGAGCTCGCCCCCGGGCACCGACCCCTTCCCTTCTGTTCGCCTTCGTCTCGTATCGACCAGAGAAGAGGAGGGGAGAAGAGATGGGTATGGGAACAGAGCGACGGACTCTTATGGTTGTTAAGTTAGCTTCGATCATGGAGAGGGCGGACGAGGCGCTTCTCGCCGCCGTGTACAAGGAGGTCGGCGCGGCGCTTCGACGCCACTCCGGTTGGGCTCGGATCCCTAACTCTCTTCCGATCCATCGTCCAGGCTTCTTGTTATCCCCTCGCCGCCTATATGGCCGTGAGATATAACAGGACCCGCGTCATCGCTCTCGGGGTCTTCCTCTGGGCCGCCGCTACGTCCCTTGTGGCGGCGTCGGACACTTTCGTCCAGGTTCGTTCTTGGATTTGATCTCCTCTGGTTCCTATTCTGTGGTGCTGAATTGTGTAGTTCAGTTCCTCGCTGGGTTGATTTCGGATTTGTGTTTCGCTTTTTGGGGCCGTGGGTTAGAATTTGGTTTGGAAGATTGGAATTTGCACTAGTTTGTTGATTTGAGTAGATATGCAGATTACTTAACTAGTGAATGATATAAATGGACTGCCTGTTAATTTGTCGAGCGCAATCGATAAAGTTTACTGAGGGCCTTAATTAAACACGCAAAATAGTAAATAATTTTGTTACTAGTGTGCTGCTATATTCTTGTTCTATAGCTACTTGAACTTATTTCTGAAACATCTGGATAACAAGATTCAGTTTAGCAGTATTATGACATTGGACTTTTAACATTAAGAAAGAGCTGCTATTTAGTTGTGTATAGTTGGTACATTTCTTAATTTTGAATTATTTGCAAGCAGACATAATTCGTTAATTTGTCATGATAGTTTCTGCTGTTACAGACAAACAATTCAATTTGCAAATGTCCTAATATTCTTCTCTGTAGGTAGCAATTGCAAGAGGGTTGAGCATTAGCGTATGCTGGTGTATAGACCACAATAGGCATACTACATCTGTTTGAATAAACAGTGAGTTATTTTGGCTATCGAACAAGCCAACTTGCAAGTCACTTTTGCTTATCACTTAGTTCCACAAATTAAGCATCTTATCTGATAGCATAGAGAAGGCCAGAAATTGTAGACCATGCAGTAGATGTTAACACATTAACATCTAACTAGATTTGAAGCATTAGGACAATATTCTGCTGCATTCATCCATATTCTGATTTTTGTTGTATTCCTTGTGCAGTCCTATTTTTGCAGAGATTGTCCTTGAGAAATCAAGATCAAGTATCTATGCCCTGGACAGATCTTTTGAATCTCTACTAGCTTCATTTGCTCCACCTGTTGTCGGCATTCTAGCTGAGCGTGTTTATGGCTACAAGCCGGTACCATATGAAATAAGTGGGAATACTAGTGTTGAGACAGACACAGAAAATGCTGCTTCCCTTGGCAAGGCACTTTACACTGCCATTCCCTTGGCAAGGCACTTTACACTGCCATAGCTGTTCCAATGCCACTCTATTGCTTGATTTACTCCTTCCTTTACAAAACCTACCCCAGGGCAAGGATGGATGCTCTGAAAGCAGCAGATCAAGTACGGGAGTCCTCGTGAAGTGGGAAACCACTCTGAAGTTGCACCTTGTGAAGCAGACTTGTTAGGGGAAGATAGGAGCATGGTTGATATTTCCTATGGAAGGGAAGACTTTGATGCTAATGACAATGATAAATGTGAACTTCTACAGACCAGATAGAATCAAGTTGAGCTGTCAGATGTATGGATTTATGCTGTTACTCAGAATTTTTCAGGCAGAGTAAAATTTTCTATCAGACCGTTCTAATGCAGAGGCTATCCAGTAAGAACTGGTGAAATTGTCTACTTCCAGAGCATGTTAAAGTGAGATCCAGTTTTGGAGGATCGAGTAGAAGGTTCCTTGAGAGAGAGGGCAACAGGAAAACTAATATGTGGTCTTTCAGGGTGGGCTGCAGTGGGTGTGGGAGAGGAGGGTGTTTATAGTAATGAGAGTCTAAGACATGATAAAGTTTAGTTGTGACACAAACCCTTGCACAAATTGTGATAAATGGAGGAAGAGATCTCTACAGATCCTAAAAAGTTGGGACTAAGGATTAAATTCTGGTTTTTGTCATTGTTGGGACAAACGATACATATTTCTCTACAGCAAGTAGGTAGGGTCACTGTTCAGTTGTTGTGAAGATTAGTAACTGTAATGTGGACATAGGAATACAGGACAAGTCAGTTGAATAAAAGACCGGAAAGTAGGCGATAAAGTTGTATCCTATGCAAGTATTAGAACATGCCAGTTGAATAAAGATAGAAAAGTAGAAAGCAGGTAATAGCGATTGTTCAGTTTGTCTATTTCTTTGAAATTTCCTTTGTAAATTAAATGTCTGGATTTGTTTTCCTTCCAAATAGAAAGTGGCTATTTCAGTGTTAATGCTTAATCAGTGGTTGAGCTGCATATATCTGGTATCGCATTGTTCAGCTTGTCTCATGAAATTGGATGATGGGGGGACTCGATGGTTACTGTATTATTTTCTTCCAAGAGGAATTAGGTTCCTTTGTACCCTACTTTTGGCTTGATACTGCACAAAAAGCATCCAAGCAGCCCTTTTGGATTTGTTTTTCGTACTAATTATTCTTGTAACTGTGCGCTCTGCTGTTTCACCTATGCAGCCTGAATACCATGTAATAATAATTCTGTTGTAAAAAAGGCCCAAAATGGGGATGAAAAAAGAGTTTGTCAGAACAGTCGCCATTGTTCTCATACATGATTTCATCTATTTGGGCCTTCTATTTTGATACTCATTGTGTACTTTTAGTAGCTTAATTCGTTCAAATAAATGATGGATCTTTTTCAGGGTTACATGATTGAATGCCTAATGCGAGTCTTTTGGTCATAGCTTAAAGAAATGATGCTTCTTTTCAGGGTTACTGCTGGCTGTGCAGTATCAAAGAAATGATGGATCTTTTCAGGGTTACGCAGTTCCTTTCTGCATCATAAAATGCCTACTACAACGAGCGTGGGAAAAACAACTTCACTCGTGCACTCAATGAAGAGAAGATTTTGGATCAGCTTTCAGGCTACTTCAACTGAACTCAATTTCATTCTCACTTAAATTACAAATTGGTGGCAGTTGTTGATATTGCATACCTGTCCATGCAATCATGTTACCTTTAGTGAGTGTGATTGTAGGAAAAAGACCACAAAGCTTTCCACTTTGGAGATTTGATTCATGTATTCTGCTCTACTACTCTGTTGACATGCCTCTTGAATTGTTTACTGCACATTTATGTCTTATGATTTCATTCTACTGATTCTGTTCATCTCTGACATGTTACTAAAGTGAATATTTGTGTGCTATTTTTGCTACAGGATGGGTTGTCGGTGAAGGGAGGGCTCAAAAAGACTCCCACATGCACCCACGACATCTCATGTGGAGGGCCATCATCTTTCCATTCCTTGCTCTTGAAGGTACTCACACTGAAACCAACATTTAAGTCTTCCTTTCACACTGCTTCATATGCATATACATCGATTCCTTGCTGTTACTAGACAAACCCTTTTTCTTATTCCGATTCCTATCCATTCAATTCATGGCTCTACTGGATTAAGCTTGAAAAATAATAAGTCGGATGACACTGTGAATCACATTGTGGCCCTAATCATGGCTTAGAAATGTTTAGATCTAGGTAAGTGCCATGCCTATAAACAATGCTATGAATTATTTACAAGGAGATTAAAAATTATTAGATTTGTTGACTGGGGTCCATGAGAAAGCCCAACTACATCCATGATGTGATCGATCTACCAACTGACTATTGTTTGAATCCACCACCTGTTGATTGTCTTCACATCTAGTGGTCAACCAGTACAATTTCTTCTATGTAATCCAACTTCCAGCGAAGATGCAAGCCAACCCAAGTGGAGTGGTTGAGGTTTCCTTCTCAGTGGTATTATAACCGCAAACTTGGGCACAACTTTGGAGGTTGAGCTCAAGTTTGGTAGGTACACTTTTTTTGAATTTTTGGAATTAGAAGAATACACCTATAAAAAGGTGTTGGTATAGGAGATTATAATAGGATATGAACTCACAAACTAGGGTAGTTTTCTTTTAAATAAAATATAATTAAGATCAACCCTTCAAAGATGAGTGAAGCATAAAAGAGAACAAGGAGTAGCAGAAACCCACGAGTTCTTCATATTTCATGGAATCAATCACAAGCAAAATGTCTAACAAACTATGACAGAGGCATTAAAGATAGCACACCTGAATGGCAGAATGAGTATGAATGAGCTAAGACACTTGTTTCAGGGAACACATGCTCTACTTCTCCAGTATGGAGAGTGTACAGAGAGAGTGAAAAGAATGTAGCTTCATAAGTAGAATTTTGTCAGTGTAAAGCCTAAAATGTAGCTTCATTGTGCATGATCCATCATTAACTAGATGCTGGTAAATATATTCCTCCTGTTACCATATATAAGTTATCCAGGAATAATGATCTCTCTCACCTGTTTTGCTTTTTAATCCACAGGAATAATGACTAACTCTCTGTCCTCATTAAACTCCCACTGTCTTTTGTGACAGAGTTGGAAACCTTCTTTTACACGGAAAGTCATAGCAGCAGAGGGAAAAATAAAGTGCACCAATAAATTCCTTTCTGCTAACCAGAACCAAGGTACAGTGGATCAACACCTTGTACATTCAATCATCCAATCATCCAATCATCTATAGATAAGAATTCTCACCTTCTTCCTAGGTAAGAACAGAGACGGCTACTATTATGTTATATTACCTTCCTATTTTTTTAAAAATTTAAATTCATTCATTGATTAGCTATCTATGGCTCATTTTCCTATAACTTGTCTTACATAAATGTTTATATTTTTTAATTTTTTTTATTATAAAACATACTAAGTTTGTACCTATATTATCATTCACATAATACCATAATAATAATATTATTAAATACATGCATTTTGATTTTAATGTCTCAAAAACACTATAATGTTATCACCATTAGTTTTCTAATAAGTAGTTAATTTATAAATAAGTTAAATTAACTATATATATATATTAAAACGACCTTAATACCCTTGAGTAGCATTTTTAAAAAAAATTAAGGTAAAAGTAAGAGTGGATCAGATTTTTAAGATCAAATTAAGAGTATTTTTAGATTTTTTTTAATAAAATATTCTTTATTTTGTTAGGCGCTATTAGGTTAAAAATAACTTATAGTGTCTTTTGAGATATTAAAAATAAAAGACAAGAGTATAATGATAAATATTTATATGGTATTGTGAGTGATAATAAAAGCAAGACATAAGGTGCTCTTAATAAATTTCTCCTTTATAAAATTTGTCACTGTTGGATATTACCCTATTTCCTAATTATTATCTTAGGAGCGGATCTAAGAACAACTAGAATACGGTCCAAGTTTTATTGAGCTCCTAAAATCCCCTTCATTTCTTAGTTTTTATTTGAACTTATTTGTTCTCTCTCTCTCTCTGGCTCCCGGAGTATAATGCTCATATCATACTTTGCTACACTAACACTATGGCTTACTCGCTGGCCATTTACCTCTCGTCTCCAGTCGACCCATCCTTCCCCCTTTCTCCTCGGTCAACGCGGTTTCCTGGCTAATACTCTTCGTTCTCACTCTCCAAACTCTCACTGCCTCTCTCTCTCTCTCTCTCTCTCTCTCTCTCTCTCTCTCTCTCTCTCTCTCTCTCTCTATACATATATATATATAATATAAATCCATCTCAGTGCACCTCCAGGTCTCTTCTACCTTTCTCAGCAAGAACCAAGCTTTGGATCGCAGGTATGGCCTCTCTCTTGTCTTCCACCACCCTTCTCCTCTTGCTCCTATTTTTCCACATTACCCTCTCGCTTTCGCTTTCTCCCTCCTCCTCCTCTTCCTCCTCCTTTGTATCCCAATCCCAAAAGTCGAAGCTTTCGAATAGAAAAGGCCTCCTTACCTCCAAGGACGAAGACGACAAGCCAAGCTCAGTCTTGAAGTCGCCGCCCCTCAAGAAAAAGGCCATCTTGGAGCCGAAGAAGAACCAAACCAAACCCAACAAACCGATCTCGATCTCGAAATCCCCAGATCTCAAGAAAAAACCCATCTTGGAGACAAAGAACCAAACCAAACCCAAGAAGACCAACTCCACCTCCATCACCATTTCCTCCGCCGCCGCCAAATTTAAGCTCAGCAAGCTCGGCAAGACCTTCAACTCCACCAAATCCGCCAATCCGATCAAGTCCGCCAAGTCGAACACCACCAACCCAGCCAAGACCCAACTCAAGAAGCCGCTCAATTCCACCTCCAAGCCTACCAAAACCTCCAAAAAGGACATCAACCTCCCCACCAAGAACACAGAGCGCCAGCCTTGGCTCGACGAATCCGACGGCGAGGATCTCATCTCAGAGTTCAGCAACCTCCCCCACCGTCTCCAGGAGGCCATCGTCCCCGACCTCGAGCGCCTCTCCACGACCTCCAGGGTCTACCTCTCCGCCGCCAACGCCGGCATTGCTAACGGCGTCAAGCCCTTTCTGGGCAACAAATTTGCTCCCAAAATAGCCCCTTTTGCGTCCGCCCTCTTTCTCATAATGCCCCTGCTTCTCCTCACCGCACTCCTCCGCTTTCTGAACTCCTACCTCTCCCTTCGCCGCCTCCTCCTCTTCGTTCAAGCCTACCTAGCCATCTACTTCGCCACGCTTGCGCTCACCGCCCTTCTGACGGGGTTCGAGCCTCTCAGGTTCTTCTACGCCACGTCGCCCTCGTCGTACACGTGGACGCAGGCGGCGCAGTCGCTGGGGTACGTGCTGTACCTGGTGCTGCAGATGATCGACCTGGTGGCGGTGTTCTCGTCCTCCGCCGGCGAGGGCGGGAGGGCTCTGGCCCTCGCCCAGATGGTAGTCGGGCTGGCGGTGGGCTTGCATTACTACGCAGCGGTGTTCCACCGGGCAGTGACGAGAGAGGCGCCCAGGGCGAACTGGCGCGTGCACGGGATGTACGCCGCGTGTTTCCTCGTGATCTGTGCGTGCGCACGGGCCGAGCGGAGGAAGAAGACGTACGTTAGCATAGGAGGGGAAGAAGACGGGAAGAAGAGCTAGTGACTAGACACTATACTGGATATTTTGGGAAGGAAAGTAAGGGGAAAAAAAAAAAAAAAAAACTCTTTTTTTATTCCTTTTTATCCTTCCATTTGGGTATGGGAATTGTGAAACTTGAAGGTCCTTTTTGTTTTTCAAATTTAGAATTTAAATTTGTTTAGCTTATGATGTTGAGAAGCTGTGTAATAATATGCGAGGAATGGGAAATAAGATTCATCAAACAGTTTCTTAATCTACCAATTTGATTTGAGAGTAAGTACTAAATAATTGCCTGGTAGAACCAAACATGATTCTTTCCTCCTTTTCATTTATTTTCTTTTTAATAGTTTCATTTTTTTTATTAATAACACCACTAAGAATCACCGGATCAAATCTCCTATAAATATTAGAGGAGAGTTTTTGATTATTTTAAATAGGCCAACTCGAAATAATAATTTTTAAATATAAATTGCTAACTCATTAATTATATATTATAAATTACCGAGTAGCAAATATTTTAGTAGATTTAAAATGTTCATATATGAACAATTTTTTATTTGAAGTGCATCGAGACTCTAAACAGAAAGTTTAGAAGGGTTAAGTTGGGTCAAAACTAACACTACCATTGACCCGAGAAGTCACAATGTTAACCTATATAGCTCCTCGTTGAATCCAATCTTCCTCTCTCATACCACCCTTAGTTTTAGTTTGGCCTGTGTTGGTCTGAGGTTGGACCTGAACTCATGGCTCGAGTTTATTCCGGGTCGGATCTAGGATTTCTCTCGAAACCCGACCCAGTTGCATCTATGGGAAGTGGGCCCGACCCAGTTAACGTGTTTGCTGGGCCAATTTGTTTTCTACTTACCGACACACAAAACAAAATCAATGATTCGTTACAACCAATTACTTATTATACTTTTTTTTAAAATTATTTATAAATAACAGACAATTTGAGAGATATTTGATAATATTAGGCTCAAATTACTATATATATATATATATATATATATATGTATAAAATACTTTTAATTAGATTACTATACTCTCCCTAACTAAAATTCCTTTTGAAGTTTGACCACTGGATCTAATTTCAGTCAACAGTCAAAGTCCACTCAAGCCTTGAGCTACTTCTAGGCTGCTATGACCTAGCGGCGAGCAGCCTAGCAGTGAGTAAAATGATATATATATATATAAGTATGGGCTTGGGTTATACTTGGGTCTGAGGCCTTCCTCAATGTCTCTCTTTCTCTCTCTCTCTCAATATATATATATATGGCCCATTAAGGCCTTTAAATGGGCTTAGATCCGTGTAACTGGAATAGCGGGTTTCTATTGGGCTATAGTGGATTATTAAATTGGCATAAGAAGTTTTGAGCGCTTTTGGGCTCAAGATCGCATTACAAGTCACCAAAATTTGCCATTTAACCATCTCAATTAATTAGCAAGCTGGTAAGTATGGAAATCACTATATAACAACACCTAATGCCATAATGGAGTATTTCACATTTGTGGTAGATTTGTTACTATTTCCAAGTATTCTTGCATTTGGCCACTAAATCAAACCACTATATACAGATACAGTGAGGGTCCTCAAGTGGAATGAAATGAAATGAATTGCCCTATGCTCGCATTTTGTACTGGTATGAAGTAGCTACTGGACAGGCAGTAGCTTTTACATTTATTATAAAAAAGTATTTTATTTTAATTTATTCTGAATTCCTGGCTATAGGATAAATAAAGAGACAAGTAGGAGCGACAAAAATTGATCTGACCTCATAATTCGGTAACTCGGCTTTAAACGGGTTTGGATTTAGTCTAGTTAGATTCAGATCATAAATGAGTCTAATTTAAGTATTCAATAGATCACGTTTAGAAATTTTTAACTCATTTAATTAATAAGTTGTACTCGAGTTTACATTATCATGACTCAATCCGACTTGATTAATTGCTATCGTCAAGAGAAGCTACCTTTTGATTTATAGGTTAGATAACACGGTCAATCTTTTTACAATAATTCTAAACTATATGCATATAGCATCAGATATAGAATCAAAATTAATATCCAAGGTGAATTAAACCCATGATTTCAGTCATAAATTTGACGACTAAAGTTGAAAAACAAGTTAATTAAGATTTGAACTTTGAAGGCAAACACTATAGAGAAGTTAATTAAGATTTTACAATCTTAAACATTATCTGTGAGGATGCTTGATTATCAAACTGTTTAATATTTATGTTGAGGCTAAATAATTGGATTTGTCTGAGATAAAACTGAAGTCCAATCTCATACAAGTTGCTTCTCTTTCAAATGATACCCTTAAATTAGCTATGATAGCATTAATGAGCATAAAAGCATGTTATTTTTGTAATTGATAAATTTCTTCTGGGGACAAATATTTTAGAATCTCAATGTTTACTTAGATGTATCTTCTGTTTACTATGTAATAGATTTAAATAGAACTTTCAGCATTTGGCGATCACAAAATACTTCAGATTGTATCCGATTGCAACATTGTTAGCAGTCATACAGAAGAAGAACAAGTTGATGAGTTCTTAAGCTTCAGTCAGAGAGAAGAACATGCCAAATGATGAGGATCTGCATATAAAATGGTGGCTTATGCATTCATAAACCACCACATCCTCATGCCAAAAGCTTGTGGAGAAGAGCCCAGGCGTCTGATATATGTATATATATATATATATATATATATATATATATATATATATATATATATATATATATATTCTTGGTTTAGCTAAAGAGAGCTTGTTTGGATGGCATTGTTTTGATTAATGAGGTCTCTCTGTACGTCTGTCTAAAGATCTCGACGTTTCCTTGAAACAAACATAATAAGGTTGATGATTATGCTGAAAGACTGGAGAAGAGATAGATGAGTGCGGCTTGGATATATTCAGAGAAGCAGCTGCGAAGCATGGAGATGTTTACTGGTGATGTACCTGGGAGACAGCAAGCGAAAGTAAAGAGGTGAATAGGAGTTACAGAGGTTTCAATCTATGCTACTATATACTTGTATAAAATGCTGTTCATGTTTTAGCTTCTGAGGGTACACTGTTCTTGTATGTCTTTTGTTGCTTTAGAAACTTCCCCTTCTGTTTCACTTGTCAATGTTCTCTCCAAAGATCAAATTAAGCTGGATTAAGCTGGATTAAGCTGTTCTTGCATTGGCTCTGCCAACTTGTATATATATTACCTTTGATTGTAAACATAGTCATTATTTATCAACATTCACTTAAAATAATACACAAATATTGTCATTTATGACAATGCCAATAATAAAGAAAGATTAAAACAAACTATATTCGTTTCGCATGTATAGTTTCATGAATTAAGCTTTTTCAAAAAATTCGCTTGTCGTCCACCGAAATAAGCATATTAATTATAATTTAATTATGTCAGTGCATTTATGATTATCAATAGCACGACAAATGGCATAAATAGTTTGAATCGTAACGCATATTTTCGCTATATAACTGCACCACAATGTTATTTCTTCTTCATCATCGTCGTCGTTGTCGGTCAAGAACTTCGATATTCTCCGACATCAATTCGCGCTAAGTAAATATTTATTTTTCAGCCATTTTAGTATATTTTTTTTCTTTACTATTAGAAGTGCAAGCAAGTATAATGAAAATTCTCCATCTATCTCCATGGCCATGCTTAATCGTAAGAGCTTATAACAATACATCTATCAATTATTTCTTTCTATGTGAAAGTGAATCTAATTTTATGTGTGTTTGTATACAGGGGAAATGGACCCAATCAGATCTCCTCCACTGCCACTGGGACTGGGAGCCCTATCACAACCCCCATACCCGCACCTACTACTTACCAATATCGGCCGTTCGTTCCATCCGACACAAACCCCAAGGATCCCTTGCCACCGTCCATCCTACGACCTCCTCCTCTCGTCAGCCGTCCGATCTCCAGCGTGAATCCCGAGAGAAGCCAAGTGCCGTTTCCGGACCTCACATGTCCCACGACCCCCCCCCAACCTCGTCGTTTCCGCCACTCCTTGCCTATATAATGACCCCCTCCCTTTCCTCCATTTCCCGATCAAGATACCCTTACCTTCGCCCTAACCCCTGCTTTTGCTTCCTTCACCGATCGTTACTTCCGTTCTCTTTCTCCTCCTTCGACGTAGTCTCTGGCCATGGGTGGGAGGGATCGCTCGAGCCGCGGTGGAAAGAAGAGCCGCGCCGCCGCGGCAAAGATCGCCGCTCCGGCGAACCCCTCCCAGGGTCAGGATCTTGATCCGGGGCACGCGAATCCGAACCCCGATCAAAACCCTAACCTTAGCCCTAACCCTAATCCGAGTGGGAATGATGAGTCCGGGTGGGGGTATTGTACCGAGGAGCAGCTCGAAGAGCTCCTTCTCAAGAACCTCGACGTTGCCTACAAGGAGGCGCTCTCGCGCCTCGTTGCCATGGGGTACGCAGACGACGTCGCGCTCCACGCCGTGCTGTGCAGCGGTCACTGCTGCGGGTCGTCGGACGTCGTCTCCAACATCGTCAAGAACTCCGTCGATTACCTCAAGAACCCATCGCTCGCCTCCCAGAGCCCTTCCTCCGCCGGAGCGGGGAGTGGGTTCACCGATCTCCGCCGCCTAGAGGAGTACTCGCTCGCCGGCATGGTCTGCCTCATCCAGCAGCATCGACGGTCCCTCTCTCGCGGCGACGCCATGTGGTGCCTCCTCATGGGTGAGCTCCATGTTGGTCGCGCATGCGAGATTGAGATCCCCGTCACCCCTGCTCCTGCTCCAGCTCCCGCAGCTTATGCCGCCCCTCTCCCCGCCGCGGCTGGTGAGGCCGCGTCCGATGACTCTGTGCCGCAACCTGACTTTGTGCCGCAACCTAATCAAAGCGAATTCCGCGATGCGACTGCTGGTGGCGGAAGTCGCACTGATCGTAGTACCTTCTTTAGCCTCTCCCCTTCCATGAAGGCCGCGATGAGGAAGGGCGCAATGAACTCTGGATTCTGCCGTTTATCGAAGCCTTTGACACAAGCAAAGGCCGAGAGCATCGCTGTGTTCACGGCTGAACAGCAGCCTAAGGAGGATAATTCTTCCGCTGGTGCGGATGCTAGCCCTTTAGCTAGCAACCTCCAAAACTTAGACCTCGTGGACACTGTGATGAAGGAGTTGGAGAATCTGACCATTCAACAGAATCCACCAGATGGACATGCGGATCCCAAGACAGATAGAATCTATGACCTTATTCGCCAGATTCGGGAGCTCGAGTCCCTGGTGAATGATCGGAGGAAATGGGCACAGGAGAAGGCACTGCAGGCCGCCCGGAAGCTGAGCAACGACCTCACAGAGCTGAGGATGCTACGGCTGGAGAGAGAGCAGAACCAACGACTGAAGAAGGGGAAGCAGGCATTTGATGACGCCACAATGAAGCGGCTGACAGAGATGGAGAATGCACTGAAGAAGGCCAGTCAGCAGGTGGACCGGGCGAATGCTGTCGTGCAGCGGCTAGAAACAGAGAATGCAGAGATACGGGCTGAGATGGAGGCGGCCAAGCTTAGCGCCTCGGAATCTGCAAAGAGTTGCCAGGAGGCTGCCAAGAGGGAGAAGAAATGCCGCAAGAAGCTGCAGGCTTGGGAGAAGCAGAGACAGAAGATGGAAGATGAGATTGCGGAGGAGAGGAAGAAGGTTGTGCTGGCAGAGCAGGACCTGAAGAACATTAAGCTTTCCGTTGTAGCAAGTGAGGTATGCAGAACTAATACCCGAGATTTTATTATATGTAGTTCATTTTGATCACATCTTTTTCTTTATAGGCATCTCATACTTTTGAATAGACAATTTGCTGACAATCTCTATTATCCAATAAGTTCTTGTAGTTGACAAATCATACTAGGCAAATTCTGAAGCAACTTAAGTTTTGGATGTGGAATGCAACAGCGTGAAGCTATTGACAAGAAGTTTTCTTAAGATTTAGTACCTATGTTGACGAACTTTATGCACATTAAGACACTTAGCTCTATTTCAATTCAGAGCTTGGGGAGGAATATGCTCCTTGGATTACAATGTTGTGCGCATCCCATATTGGTTCTTATGTAGTGCAGGGATATTGATTTGACAACATTCTCCACATAAAAGATGGATAGGTGAGTAATATTCTAGTTTAGCTGAGTATTCTACTTATTTTGAGCACAACTTATTCGGGTCCATCTATCTGCATGCTCTCATGTGTATTCTATTGTCCACAACTTATCTATGCAACTCTCCACCCCTTGTACTTCAGTGATAGTAACATTCTATGCTCTGCCATGCAACTAATTTCGAAAGAGACTGTAGGTTATATTTGTGAAAGTAATGTCTGATCTGCAGGCCAAATTGAAAGAAGAAATCAAGGCCAAGGAGCAAGCCATGGCATTGGCCGAGAAGGAACACAGAGCCAAGGAAGAAACCAAAGTTAGTGTCCAGCGAAGACAAGAGGCCCTGAAACGCAAAATGGAAGTAGATGCTCAACGCTACAGGGATGACATGCGAAGGCTTCAAGAGGAACTCGCTCGTCTGGAAGCTTCCGGTGGATCATTCCCGCTCACCGCTTTCGCCCCCAATTATCTTTCGGGGAACCCAAACAGAACAAAGGAGAAGAAAGAATCCAACAGGAAGGCGTCTGGCAAGCTGAGTCATCACAAGGAGTGCATCATTTGCATGAAAGAAGAGGTGTCTGTGCTTCTATTGCCTTGCGCTCACCAGGTCTTGTGCATCGCCTGCAACGAGGACCAGGAGAAGAGGGGGAACACTTGTTGCCCATGCTGCAACACTAAGGTTGATGAAAGGATCCGCGTCTATGGTGTGAGCTCTTCCTGAAGTCTAAATGTTGCTTCTTGAGCTTCAGGGTGATCCAGAGCATGGCTTGACTTCCAACTTTTTGACCGTTCCAGGAGGATTTGCGTCGATAGTTTGGGTGAAATTTCCTCATTCGTGATGAAATTTCGTGTCCGTTTTTACTGCTGTTCCCCTTATGTTACCTAGTAAATTTGAGGTTTCTTTTCCCAACAGCTCTTTTACATGTGAAAAAAAAGGACCCGTTTGAATATATATATATATATATATATATATATATATATATATATGTTTATATAAATGAAAGCTGAAAAGAGAGCTATTTTGTGACGTGTTAGTGTGCTTTCAAATGCTTGGTTTCGCTTGTTGGGGTTTTGGTTGCACTTAAAGCACCCTATTCATTTTTCGAGTAGGAATACGTTTCTTTTAGAATTGATGTAGTAATTAAATAATATTTTATTTTAGTATATTAATTTAATATTCTCTTTGATCTTATTTTATGTGTTTTTTTAAAATTATTTATTAAATATTATTTTATCCTTTAAGATGATAACATATAATTACTAGTCATATAAGTTACTATCTCCTCTCTAAAAGTAACTTTGCATACTTGGACAGTTCGAGGCATTACCTCACATAGCACTCGGAGTTATAATCTTACATATCCGCGCAGCGCAAAATATTATTACCTTGCATGCTTGAGTTCGGAGTTATAACCCTCACATACTTGAGTGTGGGATTATAATCGTATATTTGCATGATGCGATCTGAGTTAGATCGGATCATATCATAGAGACATTGTGCTCGATGAATCGAATATACTTATCTTATTTATTCATATTTATATTTTAAGTAGAGTCTAAGTAGATTAAGATTTATTTAATTAGTTAAGTTCGTTAACTTTTGAGTAGTTTCAGAAAAAATATTATGTAGGTATTCAACCAAATATTTTGAAATCACTTGAAAAAGATCAAAGATACCGTGATCTATAATTTTTATATTTAAGATTTTTCTAAATTAGAACTCGCATGCTAAATAAGTACGATGGGCTATGCATATTAGACTTAAAAGATTTATATAATTTAATTAGATTTATTTCAGAGATTTATATAATTTAACTAGATTTATCTTAATAGGTACATAAAAAATATATATAAATAAATAAAATAGATATAAACTTAATAAAACACAAACTAATAGGTTAGCTAGATTAGTATTCATATCTTTTTCGGATTACTTTTGTGTTCCAACTCTACCTGACAGCAGAGTCTGAATATAATCTCCAAATTAGAAAGTTGTAAATGATGATGTCATCGAGCTTTTTTTAATTAACAATCTCACTAAATCATATAAACTAACTAGATAAATAGACTTAATTCATAGAGTCAACCTGTGAGCCGATCCAAATCAAACCCGAATCTTGAACAAGTGAGTGTATATAAAAAATATTAATAGTTTAGGGATCTAAGTGAAATTAACGCTTACAACTTACGGATAAGATTAAATTATAAATTATTTAAGATTAACTCAAAGTATCCTAACGAGTCTGTTACAAACCCTCTTAAAACCCCAACACCTGTGCCCTCGAGGGACTCTTCTTGATTCCCTTTCTTCTACGTTTACTACGCTTCGCCTCGCCTCGCCTCGCCTCTTCTTATCTCATCTCCCCTCCTATATATATATATATATATATATATATATATAGATATCTCTCTCGCTCGCTCGCTCGCACGCTTTCTTATTCATCTACTCGCATGCAAACAACCACAATCCGATCCCAAACTCGTACTCTCTACCAGATCTTCTTCTTCATTAGACTTTCACGAGATCCTTCTCCTTAGAAGAGACGGAGGATAGAGAGAAGGAGATGGGTTCGCGATCGAACGAGACACCCAGTGCTACATCTTGGCAACGCAATTCCTCCAATGGTCACCTTCTCCCTTCCGACGACGGCCCATCTGGATTGCTTCGTGACCGTAGTCCTACCGAAAGCAGTAGCAACTTGGGCGGCTTCTTCTGCGAGGCGCCGTTGGCGACATCTACACCCTGGTTGACGTCGGTGATGGAACCTAGGTTGTTTAACAGTTTCGGAGCTTTGCATCTCGGTGATGGCGGCAGAGAGGACCCATATCGATCCTTGGGTCTCGATGGCAATGTCGGGATGAGGAGACCCCTGGAGGAGGAACACCCGGCCCTCCGCCACTCTGTTCATCCAAGTTATGTGCTTTCGGATGAGGAAAGAAGGATACTCATGTCAAGATTGCGGCAGAATTACTTAAACTCCTCGCAATCCGGTGCTCCGGTGGATTATCCGAGCTTCTTGTGCGGCAGCGATTTTCCCAATGCCTTCCAATTTCCCAGCAATTTAAGATCAGATACTGAGCAAATACTTTGTCAAAATGATTTATCTAATCACAATCAGATCGGAATTCTTGGTCGAGATCTTTGTTTTTATTCTAGCTGTGTACAGGGGAGTGTAAACCCGTTGTTGCGGCACAACTGTTTTCCTCTTACTCCTGTAAGAGAACAGGGGAAAATCATGCAGGGTGAGTTATTGCAGGAATTTCAAATGAGAAAGATGAGACCACAACCTGCAGTCACAGGAAATAGAAGGAATTTGGGTGACAGTGGCTTTTATGCTCTTGCAAAGGATGAGAAAGGTTGCCACCTCTTGAGGAGAATTATTGAAAAGAGGAATCCTCAACAATTGGACATCATAGTTAATAGTGTTCTTAGTTATGTCTCGAGGCTGGCAATGGACCCCAATTGCAGCAATCTAATTCAGGAGCTTCTGAGTGTTTGTACTGAACAGCAAAGGTTGAGGATAGTTGCTGCTCTCCTACAAGATCGGACGGGGCTAGTCAGGATATCTCTAGACATTCATGGGTATGCTTATATTGTTTGACTCTAACTCTCTGTTCATGTGCTGTATACTTACATGATCTTGTCAGGTCGTATCTTTCTTGATTAAGCTTGGTATCGTAATGCTCTATTGTTTCAGAAAAAGGGTAGTGCAGAAACTGATAGAAGAAATTAAGACGACTCCAGAGCAAGTTTTTTTGGTGACAAGTTCCCTTAAAGATGGATTCCTTCGACTTCTCAAGGACGAAAATGGCAGTCATGTCCTCCAGTGCTGTTTGCAAGTTTTTAGGCGTGAAGACAATGAGGTATACGAATATTCTTGTTATCCTAATTAATTATGTTTCATTATTGGATTTTATGGATTTTACTATACATAGTTGTAACTGATTGTGCCCTTCTATTGGCTGTTAATAGATGTATATTAATAGATACGAAGACAATAGGGTATCCGCATGATTATTCATCTAGGACCATTAGTTAATAGCTGGTACCATCTTTTATGTAATTTTTTTTTCAATTTTAGATTGTCATACCGTAATTCAAAATTCAGATCACTTGTTCTCTCATAGGTAAAGATGTAATTATCCGTTATACATCTACTGTTCATTTATGAGTGAAATAACATATATATCTTTCGGTTGAAGGTAGAGAATATGTTGCTTTCCAATCTCTTGGTAAATTCTTGAAGGCTTCCCCTACTTCTTTTTATTAATGTATTGACAGAAGTACATGATTTTCTTGAAAATAGTCTAGCAAGAAGAGAAAATTGCTTTGGCATTGTTTCATTTTCCAGTTATTTAGCTTGACTTATCTTTGTCAATTATTGAAGTAACTCCCAAACTTGATCCAAAAATTCTAAGCTAAGAAGAGTGCCTTGCAGTCCCTCTTTTGATGCATCAGGTGAATCACATCAAAGATTGTCATTTGATCCAAAATGATGTTGTTGTACCCTGTATTTGTATTGACATTTTCTTGAGTTTGCCTGTCTATGCATTCAGATGTGGAATATGCGGATATTGTTCCGTGATCTTGACATCTAGGTGAGATATAATTCAACACTTTGAGAAGGATCATGCTTTCAAAGTTTTTAGTGTTTCTCATGAGCTATTAACTACATACAACAAGAATATAGTAGTTTGATTTTGATGGGTAACTCACATCCATACCCTGTAAAGTTAATCGTTTCTTTGGCTCAAATATTACATATTCCACCTGTAACTATCTGATAGTTGCTTCAGTAATTCGTCAGTGCTTTTTGATATGATTATAATTTTTTATTCTTCATTAAGATTTCCTGAATGACATATATAAGGTCCAGAATGCATTGATAAATAAAATGCCACAGGAACTATTCGGGCTTGACCATCATGACTGTTTCTTCATGTATCCCAAAATTCTTTTTTCTGCAGTATATATAACTTCTGCAGTGGAACTCCTCACCATCTAAGTTATAAGAAATGATGGTGTGTGAGTCAGATGAACAATTTTGTTTGATTCTTCATGATGTCCACATGAATTATCTTATATTCTGGAATTTGAACTTCTGTTATGTTGCACCAAATGTACTGACAACTTTATCTGGATAGGTCTTTCTTATTGCTGCTGTTAGGCACTGTCTCGATATTGCGATACTTCAACATGGATGCTGCTTCTTGCAATGCTGCATACAATATTCCACTGGGGACTATCGAGAACACCTTGTTAAAAAAATTACAGATAATGGGATTGATCTTGCTCAAGATACTTACGGGTAATGACTTAGTTGACCAGAATTCTTATCCATTCATAGATGTATTACTAGTGATTTGTGATGCTGCCAGCAATACTTTCTAGGAAATATTGCAATTCGTTTCTTTTTTCTTTTTTATATTCACCAATTATTACTTTGAGGTAAATAGGGAATGCAAGGAAAATAATGCTGCTCTTCTGCCTTCAGAATGAGATCTCAGATTGAATGATATGTTTTTAGACATTTCCAAGGGGAAAAGTATTGGATACACCTATTGCATTAATATACTAATACTTGATAGCAATGTTCAAATCCACACATCTCAGCATGATTATTTATTGCAAATAGAGGTTTCACTTTGGATGGACTACAATAAATGCATTTAGGAATGAGGATTGCGTATCTTATTTAATGTTTAATATCCTCTTATATGAATAGTTCTCAAACTTTTTGGTGTGGTTTTCTAAACTTGATTAGTTATTCACAATCTGTAACACCTTTAGTAAAGTACCAGGTGAATCAAGGCTTGTGTGCACATGTAATTTTGTAAAATTTTGAAATTTTCCATGGACATGCGTCGAATCTGATACGAAAGCTAATCTGATGATTCTAAGGAAGTTGTTGTGGAGGCGTAGCAATGTTCACTAATCTTCTTTGTTTTTCATTAATACTTGTTCCTGGACAACTTAAATTTGCATTATACTGAAGTTATATTACCTTTCCAGAACCTGTGGTTATTGAACTTGAAAAATCTAATGCTACACCAAATGGCCAGTTCATTATATTCATACGATCCTCCATGGGTAGGAGCCTCATGCACTGGAATGCCCTTTTCATTGTATTTATACAAAGATGGTCAACGCTCTAGCATATAGTATGAAAAGTTTATAGAATGAAAATTTAGACAAGACGTACAATATGTGGCAAATCAGAACAGAACCTGAAAGCTTTTGCTTTAACCTGCTTCACTTTGTTTTCTATTCTTTGTTATTTTTTTTTTATCACAGTAGGAGATATACTGGCAAGTTCATAAAAATGTGTAGCTTATCAATTATCATAATACCTGATATAATTGTTTATTTTCCATTATCCTCTGGTTATTGCTTAATCCTACTATTTGGTTCTTAAGAGAAGCAGTCTCAGGACAACTGGATAGACAAATAAGGAATACAAAAAATCATTTTATGTCTTATAATGAAAATCATGGGGAATCACTGTTGATTTATTATCCTAAGAAAGTATGTTTTCTAAATTTACTAGTCATGTCTTTATAGTAAGTTGGTTCTTCTCCAAGTGAAAGAAATAAGCCACAAAATTCTTTAGTATTGGTGCCTCACATGTGGACATTCCTGCTTTTCTGACAGAACAACCATAGATTTGAACGGTTCTTATGTCTGGTAAGAGTTTAAGCTGTTATGCAAGTAAATTTGAGCTTTAGCTTTTAACTAGAAATATTGTTATAATGTCTGAAAAGCAGGAGATGCTTATACACGCTATATTTGGAATTTTCATCCAATCAGTTCTGTAGTGAAAACTAACAAACAGCATATAGATGAGAATTGCATATGTGAAATTGTGATTGCATTAATATGAGCCTTTTGTTACATGTTCGCCTTCCTTGTTTTTGTTGAATTGATTCTTTCTATCCTAATGATTTCTTTACTTATTCTGTCTTAGAAACTATGCTGTTCAATTTGTTCTGGATCAAAAATTTCCATCAGCAAATGCAAAACTAGCTTCCATGTTCAGAGGAAATTACGTAAGCCTGTCAAAACAGAAGTTCAGCAGTAATGTGGTGGAAAAATGTCTTAACGTTTTCGGAGAAAAAGATCGAAATTTGATCATAAGTGAAATTCTTCAAGTGTCTCAATTCCATCTATTGCTGAACCACCCTTATGCAAACTATGTCATCTCAGCTGCCCTTGAAAATTCAGAGGTTTCCATCAATTGTTTGTTTCCTTTTTTTTATTATCTTCAATGTAATTGAATATTATTATAGAAATTGTCTTTTCTCCAGGATCCTCTCCATACTGCATTGGTTGATGCCATTCTTCCTCATAAAGCAGCCCTAGAAACCAGCCCATTTTGTAAGCGGATTTTCTTGACAATAGGTCAGAGACGATAAAGATGGTATGAAGTATCTTACACTATACACACTAGATTGTAGACGTAATACTTACTGGATAACACATTGATTGCAGTTAAAGTCTTCTACCTTCTGTTAGGTACCTAGGTAATACGAAATCGAACGGACCTGTATTATTTTCTGCTGTTGTCTTTAGAAACTTAAGTTTTGTGGTTGTAAAGACAGTCGCATCATATGTGACTGAGCATAACTGGAGTACAGTTTTCTTGTTTGTGCAAGTTAATTAATATTTCGAAACAGTAAATACTAGGAATGTTGAGCTATTGTTAGACAAGTTTGTATAAACTTTATGCCCTTTTTGTCTGCTGTTAAATCTATCTACATATTTGTTGAAACATTTCTTTATTGCATTGAATTAGCTTGCTGTTGCTGTTCTAATTGATTGAAGTGGGTGTTGGATTGGAAACCTATAAATGCAAGTAGTACGAATGATAGCACTTAGCTAACAAACTGTTTATACAACCTAGAGCTGGGTGGAAGAAAGTTTCTATATGTTCAACATCAAATAGTTCAGACTAATTACTTGTCCTTGTTTTTGTTGTTGTTGTGATTTTCACTATGCTTATCTAGTAGATGATTTACTTCCAACAATGTAAGTGACTTTTTAAAAGGCTACACACACACACACACACACACACACACACACACACACACACACACACACACAAATATGCTTTCTTAGTGTTGCATGCCGAGTTCAAATCAACTACAGAAAGTTGAAGCAGCAATGTCGTCATTGCTTGTGTATAGAAAATGTTCCTGAATTTTGACTTCGTGTAAGAGGGCATCACTTCGTATGACCGGTAAAACTTACTCTTTATATTCAATGGATCATGGGGTTAAGTCTTGAAAATTGACTATCGAGAATTGAAGGTAAGACTACTTACATCTCTCATTTGGTCCCATATAGGCGAGGGCCTGGTGCTCTTTGGACTCTCATCTTCTTTTGCTGTTATTAAGAGTCTTAAAGGAGGCTTAATTTGTATTTTCTTAATGTTAATATTAATCTTGAAAATTAATGTTAACAAAGGTCTTACCTTTTTTCCTTTTCTTTTTAAATTAAAGGATGAGAGAATATATATTGAACATTCACTTTATTTAAATGTGTGTTTAGTTGCCTTTTTTTTATATAATTATTATATATATTGAACACTCCTTTTTATTATATAATTATTTTTAGAGTAAAGTGATGACTTTTTTTTTCACTTTTTAACAATCAAACACCTTTTTAAGTGGATATTAAGATATTACTATTAGAATATAAAATAAATAAAATTACTATTATCTAACGGTTTAAGTTTTTAGAGTAATTTATGAGTTAACATAGTATCAGAGCCTTAAACTTACTTCCTAAACCCTACCCAGAGAGGTGCCAACCAGTGCAAAACTGAATCTGCAAGAGCCCAACCAAGTCCAACAGCCTGGAACTTTATGATCCTGGGAGATGTTTCTAAGAGTCAACTGTGTCAACACAAAATAGATGCCAGCAGCATGCATCTATAATGCCACTAAGTACTTTCAGTAGCTCCTGATAGGGATCAAAAGTATCAATACTGCTGTTGCTGTTCCAAGATAAACAAGAGCTGCTTTTATAGAAGTCCCAATAGTGTCATATTCGGATAGAGGAGTGGCGGAGTAGTAGACGATGTGAGGACCAAAGGTGAGAACAGCACAGTTGAAGAAGTGGAACACCATCAATTGATATCTAAAATTTTACTTGGCATCGTTCTCCTGGTTGCAAATTATAATCTGGACGGAAATCTCTCTCTCTCTCTCTCTATATATCTGAAGAATAGTAATATTTTTAGTTGGATTTATATAATAAACACAGAAGTCCAATATGAAGTATGTCAAAACATAAGTTCTGCCTTTAATCAAATTTTGATAGATTAATGGGAGATTCAAAGAGAAAAATATATATTTGAGATGTAGTATACTGAGATGAGTGATTATGAATCGTAATTGGATTGGAGCAGAATCATTAACCCCTCAAACATCATTAATACAAACAAAGCTTATTGCATAGTTTTACTGTCCTCATATACTAGGGCACTACCACACACATAAGATGCTATATAGCCTCCAAAGTACTACTAGTAGGAGCACCTCGGATTTATTCTACCATCAAGAGACTGAGACAACCCAGAACAAACAGCATGCTGTTCTTGGAAGGCAACAAGAAAAGGAGGGCTCAGGAATCCCCATGCCCTAACAGGGCAAGAAGCATCTTCTCATAGTCCCCAGAAGTATCACCTGCGACCGCGCGATCCAAAGGAACACTGTTCCTCTTGTTGTAGACTTCCTTTATCACTTTCAGGTCCACCTCTGCCCGAGTAGTTATGACTCTGGTGAGAGCATTCTCATCTGTTCCCATCCCATTAATCGCGAAGCGAATGACTTTTTCAAAGTATCTCTCAGGACAACAGATACAACGTACGACAGCCCTCACTCCAGTGAGAAAGTCATCCTTGGGATCCGATTTCAGATCCTGTAAAATGCAAAGGCTTGTTAAGATCTAAGTTGAAGTTCAGAATATTGGTCATCAGATTCATGTTGACATTTGCTTTACATTCAATTTACTCTGTGAAAGCAAAGAAGAGGATAAAATCTAAGGGCAGATTTAATCGGATGAAGAAAGATATATGCAATGCAAACCACAATTATAGTCCTGTACTGTAATAGTTTGTGACACTGATAATTGTGGCTCATGTTGATCTAAGTGGCATTCTCCTATACAAGGAAGTACATGAATGCCATGAAATAATTTAGCTTTCTGTAAACTCACTAGTAGATATTAGTGGGTGAAACAAAGAGAAATATGACATCATAGTAGTCATGAGTGAAAAATTGTGGCAACAAAACCAACAATGAGTGTCAAATAAAGTAAACTAACACTCCTGATATTTGTCACATAGCGATCTCTTGAAGCTACATTGTCCTTAGAACCAATATATTCTAGCTGGCACATTTACTGCTACACTTTGAAACCATAATGAATGAGAATTAAATGAAAGTGGACCCAAAATATTGGGACTACAGGTTGTTGTTCTTAAGGAAAGGAAGAATGTAGAATGCCTTTGGAATAAGTAAACTGGGGAACAACAAGAAAATGATAAATATAACAAAGCATTACAACTTGTGTACATATATAAGCATGATCTATCTGCGAGTTGTGTACAGAGTACAGACCTTGTTAATTGGATTACCAAACTCGTCATTATAGTGATTCAGTGTTGCAATTAATTGAGCTTTGCTTCTTGTTGTGAGGATCCTTATGAGATCTTCATGGTTGTAAGCCTTGTCAGAAATATTTTCATGCAGCACCTTGGCTTCTGATTTTGCCAAACTCACATTCACCTCTCCTCCCTCATAGCGGTATGAACTTACAAGTGGCACCAAAAGCTGAAATATAGAATGCAATTCAAGATAATCCATAAGAATCCTTCTCCTTTTTCTCTCTCACTGTCTTATAATAAATTTAAGACAGGAGATTTAATCAAATAAGATCAAAGAGTATATTACACTAACACTCTTGGATAAGGATTCACAAGAAATCTGAGAAATAGCAAGTATGCAAATAATTTCATATCTCTGGCACCGTATATAACAAGCAAGACTAGCCACCATCAATGAAAGCCCAATTGCAGGTATCAAAGTTTCAAGTTTGAAATCAATAGATTATCTTCCACAGAGAAGATCATTAGAGCAATTATATAAACCAAATTCTACATCAATAGCACCACAATGCATATCCCACTTCCCTCAAAATCACAATTTGAAGTAATCAAAATTCAATTTTGACAACTATCAAGTAAAAAGAAATCTACACCGAGGAAATAGAGTGATCAAAATAGAGCATCAAAAGTTCTCATCACCTTGCGGAAATCCCCAGTAGTATGCGCCGCCACGTCCTCCTCGAGCGATCTCTTGAACCGAGCATGGTAGGCCTGCCTCACAGCAAACAGCTCCCCAGAAGTCCTAGCGCAGGCGATCTCGATAAGCACACGGTTGCTTGGATTCCACTTCCTCACCGCCTCATTAGCGAGCACGGCGTCCCTCTCCGCCGGATCCAAAGTCCACAAGATCACCGCCCTCTGTTGCCAAATAAATCAGGATCTCAAACCAGAGAGAGAGAGAGAGAGAGAGAGATCAGAAGATCATAGACGAGAAATAGACCTCGAAATCGCCAGAGATCTCGTCGTCGAGCGATTTGAGGAGCTCCTCGCCGTAGATCTCGGCGTAGGTTTGACGGATGGCGCGGCGTTGGGTAGCGTTGCGATGGGCCAGGATCGAGATAATCAAATCCTCATTGGTGCCCCAACCTAAAAGGACCCCGATCGGGTGAGGCCAGGGTTTTCTCAATGAGATCGAGAGATCTAAATGGAAGAAAGAATGAGCAATGGAGAGAGAAGGAAACAGAGAAGACCTTGGAAAGCCTTTCGCAGTTGCTCGCAGTCTTCGGCGACGGGAGGAATCGCCTCGGGAATCGTGAGAGACGCCATTGATGAACTCTGAGAGAAGAGAGGAAAGCTCGAGAGGTGGAGAAGACGAGGGTTTTTAAATAGAGAAACTGAGAGGTTTAGGGTAAGCTTCTTCTATAATTGCGGATAAATAAAAGTGAGGGAACTACGTGGCTATCTACTGCTGGTTTCTAGTACATCAATGACATCATACGCGTTGACTTTGAGGAAAAGGGCGGGTTGGTGAAGGTTAATTAATCGATTCCCCAGGGTCGATATATTTTGGCAATGGTACCATTGTACAAATTGTACGTGCGCTAAAACTATACGTTCGTGACCGTTGATTGGAAGAATTTATCACTCATCGGACGGCGAAGGACGTAAGAAGAAGGTGGAATAATATAACTTGGCTAATTTTACGAATAAAACTAAGTTTTCTTGGGATCTGATAAATAAAATATATAAAAGGCCGGCCTCACCTGCCCCTCATGGCATGGGAGTGCATATAAATAAAGAGTGTGAGGAAGAATGTACGTGGCAACGGGAGAAAGAAAGGCATAAAACTGTTACTCGAGATTTAAAACTTAATAAACAGGCGACTCCACTGGGGATCGAACCCAGAATCTCTGGTTCCGTAGACCAGCGCCTTATCCATTGGGCCATGGAGTCTTAGATGATAAAATTTTACTCTGTAGAGAACAATATTTTTACTCCTAGATTTCTCCTTCTTTACAAGAATTAATTATTAATATTTCAGCACAAAACTAAAGCTAAAATCAATATGATTCATTCTACTATAAACAAGCTGTTAAATAACTAAATTATTTTTGTGATCTTCAAATCAGACTATATAAAAGAATATGAGTGATTAAGTCATTTCATATTTTAGTTCATGATTGGTTGCAACTATATATTTTAAACTGTAATAAGAATATATTGTCTATTAACTATAACAGATCGTACTCATATTAATAAATAATGACTAAGAATTAGATGTACTTATTGACATCACTATTCTTAATATCCACGTCTCTGCTTGGATTCTCAGATGCCATAAAAAATTGTGAACAATGGCATTCTAGTCCCTTTCATATCCTGCTTGATGAAGAGTTTATAGCTAGATATCACAACTATAGATAGGAAGGAGGGAGGAATCACAATAATCTGGTGGGTTACACTTTGTTTCTATTTTTTAAATTTATTATTTATTTTTATTTTGTTTTGGTTATGGTCAGGTTGGTTCCAAAAACTCTCCCGTCCATTAAATAAATATATATATATATATATATACATAGTCTTTTGTGGTCTACTTCTCACATAAGCTACTACTAAGCAATTTTCTAGTTCATTAGTTGATTCCAATACCTAGTCCCCATCTCTCTTACTCTACTACAGTCGAAACCCCAACAAAGACCTCTTTTTTCTAGTCCGACACATCTTTGCCCTAGACAAGCTCCCCTCACACTTAGGAGCGCCACAAATCCTAGCAGGCCCAAGGCCCTCTTGTGGGCCAGTTAGGGCTTTCGCCTAGTTAAGCCTTGACCCACGACTCCAAACCCTATTTGAACCTTAGCCCATCCTTCACTAAAAGTCTAGTCCATGTTCATACCAAAATTTATCCCCGAATTCCACCCTTAAGAGCTCGAATTATTCTAAATCCCTAGCTTATCTAGCTAGACCTCGAGGCCATAGTCCAATCAAGAGCTTTCTCACTTTTGACCCTTGTCCGAGCTAAGACCTCGAGCCTTCTCCGTAGCCGAGTCTTATTAAGACTCGAATCTATCTACTCAAACGACAAATATAGATTCACATCTAAATGACATGAGAATCATAAAAGCTCTAGCCGACCAAACCAAGATGCCCTAAATCGAGCCTGCAGTTCCTTGCGGTTTAACCCACCGCTGGTTACTTTGAGCACATCCTAACCTAGGGCTGTATCAATTAGTATCAGAGCTACCTTGGATGGCGACAATTTGGTTTCAAAGCTGATTGGATCGCACCAGCTTTGATTGTGTATCAAGATACCGTGCTGACGTGGCAGCATATGAGCTTATAATTAGTTCCTATGACCAAACTTTTAGGAGGATGTATAAAATTAGGCTCAGCCCACTTATTACCAGAATAGTTGTCCGATATCTTGTGCCCTGTGCTACAGATCATCTCAGCTGGAAACCTGCACGACGATCTTTTTAAGCTTGAAGTATCCCATTTTTTTTTCCTCCAAAGAGAAGTAAGCTAAGCAGCGAAGTAGGAGAAGTCCGATCGGCGAAGATTAGCTATCGATGATCTTGTCTCGAGTAGGGTTCAGTGTTTTGATTTCGCCTTGCGTTGTTTAATTTGTGTTTTTATTGAAGCATTTCCGAGTTTTTAATGCCATAGATGACAGTCGATGGTGGTTTTACAGCTTCGCTCCGGGATGATGAGTTCGCCGAGGATGTCAAATCGTGAGGTATCAATTGCTAAAAATTCTATACTTTTTGGTTGATAATATGATCAGTATGTTTTGCCTCGGAAATGGGCGCCAGTTTAATTTGAGAGAACTTTTGGATGGATGAAAGCGTAATGTAGAGGTGCTTATTTTCTGCAGAGTTATTAGAAAGCTTCATTTCTGAAAAAAAGAAACAAGATTTTATGTGATGATACCAAAACTGACCAAGACAAGCAATTCATTCAGATTCATGTCAACTAACTGTTCTTCCGCTGATACTGTCGACAATCTACCAAGAAGTTGTGAATGAACCTTTTTGTAAGGTGTTCATTAATCTTGGCAGCTCTCACTCCCTAAATGGATCAATTGCTTCATCTTAGAGGGATCCACCACTATAATACACGCAAGTTGGACTAGGTGTGTTTGAATTGATTTGTATAGATATCTGTATCCACGTAATAGGTACTCCTTTTGGGGCTCAAAATCCATGAGAAACTTGACACTTATATAATATACTAATATTTCTTAAATATTCAATACGTTACTAAACTCATTTCTCTTTAATTTTCATTGCTATAATATCCTATTAAAAACTATTTTTTATTTATGAATTTAAATAAGTGAATATATAATATTAAAGTACTCTTTGAGCTCTTTTAATTTCATAATTAATTTATTATTTAATAATGTGTGGATCCCACTTAAATATTGGCTCAAATTTATAAAATATTTATGTTCAAATATACAATATTTTTAACAAACTCAAAGTTTCATATTATGTTGTCAATGTGCAACACTGATATGAGATTTAGATAATCTTATCTTTTGTATATACTAGTTATAAATCCCTTCTTAAGTTTTAACCCTTGGGTTTCATACTACTGCAATTACCTTTACTAAAAGATTGTTAATTTGATCCTTTTCTTGGGTATAAACAACAACTATTTCTTTCTTAAAGACAGGAAGTTAGCTGAGCTGTTGATTAGTTTCTTCACATTAAGAATATCAGTTGGGATGAATTTGGTTAGAGTGATGATAACATGGTGCTTCTCCAAGGTGATAGGCATGCTAATGAGGGTTCAAGTAATTTCCTGAAGAAGACACAACTTGGACTGGATGATGATGTCAGAAAAATCTATGATAACAATGAACCAGCCAGTAATATTCTTTGCAGAAACAAAGGAGCAGACTTACGCTCTCCTTCAAATGAAGGAAGCACCACGGCACCAGAG
This sequence comes from Typha angustifolia, assembly GCF_048772165.1. Classification (NCBI taxonomy): domain Eukaryota; kingdom Viridiplantae; phylum Streptophyta; class Magnoliopsida; order Poales; family Typhaceae; genus Typha; species Typha angustifolia. The sequence goes on along the minus strand of NC_133243.1, from coordinate 7,404,182 downwards.
GGTATTCCGCCTTATGCTTCAGGAGTGTTCCCAGCATCACACAATTGTGAGTCCATTGGTGTCACCACTTTAACTTCACATAATCATAGGATCTTTGATAATTTCTTTCAATGGTGCAGATGAGCACCCTGCATGCCACATTTCACTTGATATGTCTTCAGCAGATGGCAGATTTTCTTTTACACAATGTGAACATGATTACAGAAAAAACAATCCCCTATCCTGTGGTTTACTTGATATCAGCAATTTTGAGAATGTTGACGCAACATTCAGGTAGCTTCCAGATTGTTATTTCAGGGCGTTACTAATGTGGCAGTAAGGCTTGGCTCTTTGCACCGCACCAAAGTGGTCATTCAAGCCATGAAAAATCTCCAATATTGGAGGTAACACTGCATGCATCTTACAATTGATAAGTCTCGCATTGGCGAGATCTTTGCGCATTGTGACGCCCTTTGTGAATTGTTATATTATTCTTGGTGCTCGGTATCTTTTTTGTGCAGAATGACATTGTTTTTTATTTTCATTTTCAACTCCTTTTTGGAGAAATTGTGATTTGGCATTTGGACAAGGGAACGGTACTGTGGGTGAGCTGTTATCATTTTCACCCTTTTCATCTGAACTTAATGGTTCCGAAGATGCATATGGGACAGCCTTGGAGTGCTCTAGTTTTGACTTTAGATCCTTGGGCGGTACATCAATGCAACTGGGTCTACAGGACAGCCTTCTTCCTGAGAATGATAGAATGACTGCTGTCACTGATACCAGTGCTAGACCTTCTCTAGGACCTTCCACATATGATATGGCTAGGTCTATTATACAAGAACAGGTGAGACTTGCATTTATATTTATTGGTACATGTCACATTTTGAAGGTCTGAGATGAGAATTGCAGGCATCCTATGGAAGTGTAGGGAGTGAAATTAAATCCTCTACTATTCAAGCAAGCAATGAAAATTGTTCAACTGAACACGGGGACATCAACAAGGTAATGATGCACTTTTAGTTTTTGGTGCCCCTTATTTTAACCTAAGGAATAAGACAAGCTACTGTTGTTGGTTTTTGTTAACTTTGACTATTATTTCCAGCCAAAATCCTTTTGAAAAGAGTACTAGCTAGTGAGATGGTTAACACATGAATGTTCGCTCTAGAGATAGAAGCTCCTTTACTTGCTCCAGTGAACTCTATCAGTAAAAGCTCCTTTACTTCAGTTAACTCTATCAGTAATTCTTATCACTAGAAGGTCCTTATCCCAATGAACTCCACAAGTAATTCTATCAGTAGAAGCTCCTTTACCTACTCCATTGGATTCTATCAGTACCTTTAAAATGTCAGTTCTGCATATAAGTTATGGAATTCATGATTTTCTCATACACAAATGCCTTATGTACATATCTGTTAAAGTACTGCAGGTCAATCTGCACAGGAGACCGGAAAACCGACAATCATCTAAGGGGAAGGGCAAAGATAGATTTTCAGAATGTGTTAGTAGCAGCACTTCTTGTGAATCTGAGCAAATTCAATGGAATGCAGATCAGAAACATAAACCACAATATTCTCAACTTCTTGACCCAAACATTTTCTGGCTTCCTGATGCTTCCTGTAATATGCAAACATTCAGTACCGATGAACAAATGGAGGGTTTCCTTCCTTCACACGGGGATCTATTCATGCAAACAACATCAAGAATTATGTGTGAGACCGATGAAAGCTCGTCCTTTATTTTTAGAGCCCCAGATCAATTGTCAACTCATGGCACTGAGTGCCTGGAGAGATATCCTGTTCTTTACAATAAACCTCCAGATGTGATACTAAAAGAGATGACGGAAAAACCATGTCTTGGACAGAACTTACGTGCTGCACTGACTATGAAGGACCAATCCGAGGTTTTGACTAGTAGAACTGCAGTTCTGAAACAGAACCAAAAATCTCCCAAAAGAACTAGAGGTGACAGCAAACTAGAAGATTTGGGCTTTGTAGTTACTGCAATCTCAGGAGAATCATCAACATCACAAAACTCTTGTGTGGCATCTTCTTCCGGTGACATGTTAGTAAAGGACGTTTGCTTCCAGCAGCTTCAGGAAGTCATGGATCAGGTATAGCTAGTAATGCAGTAACTGCATGAAATCTTATACTCAGCTGCAAATATTCATGCAGAAAGCACCATCTGAGGACATACGTTATATGTTTATATATATCTTCTTGAAAATTCTGCATCTTGTGAATATCTCCCTGCAGTAAGGATGAAAGATTGCATTCTTACTTTATCTTTTGTCGCATGGATATGTGAAACCTGAAGTCAGCTAAAAATAAATGTGAACCTGAAGTCAGAGAGTTGTAACTGCTCACCATGACTATTAATACTAATCACATTAATTCTATATTCAGAAATTCAAGCTTGTCTAGACATAATCTTGTCTGTATAAGATCTAGTTATCTACACTATGGATTGCCACTATAGCCCTCTCAGGAGATCCAACAAAATCCTGTCAATTGTACTTGCTACACGCCCTTTCTTTACATTGAATAGTATATTTTCTTACTGTAAATAAAGATTATCAAATTTTTAATGCATTTATTATGTGTTCTTTCTTGTACCAGAAGCTATTGTCTTGTCTATAGGACACGTCTTGCATTTCAGAAGAGATAAAGGATCTATTATTTTGATAGACCTGCTGGACTTTTGTTATTGCTTCTTCCTTTTAGCCAATATTTTTCATGTTCATTCATTAATTTGCAGTTAGACATCAGATCAAAACTGTGCATTAGAGATGGTTTATATCATTTGGCCAAGAGTGCTGAACAAAGGCATAAATTTGCTGGTACAAACAGTGAAAGCAGAGAGTGCAAAAGAGAAGTTGAAGGTTTAGAAGATTTGATGAGGTAGACGCAATCTCCTAAACTTTTGAAAATTATACTTCCATAGAATGCCAATTGCTTGGAAATGGTTTTTTGGTTTGTTAATATGCTGTAACTGTTTGATATGACACTCAGTTTCTAGAATCTTCTATGAATACAAAAAAGAGAAAATGAAAATGCTATCAAGATAATATCTGATATATAGGGCATCATATTAGATTGGATTGTGGATTAGTAGGATCCTATTAATTTCTTTATAAGGTTACTGAGTAATGAATAGTGTAACAAATAATAAAGAAACGTCAATCTAGATACATAATTACAAATAAAACAATTGAATAGATGATTCAAGATGAGTAACATATTTGACAATTCGCAACTTTGACATGATGGCACACAAAAAATGCATGGAGAATTTGCGAGGGGCAAAAGGATCAGGCTTGGAATAATAGTTATAGAGACCAAATACTTATTTATTTTTCACTAGCTTGAGGTTCTTTACTTCTTTTATTCCTGTGAGTCTCTCATTTACATTCTAATTTTAAAGATCAATATAGATCTCAAGGTAAAACCGTAAAAGAATGTGACTAAGCATTGTTGGGTGGTAATCGTTTATTACTTACAATGCAATAAACTTAGGTGAAGTAACCATCCATCATCAAGGGATTATGGAAGCGATAACCATGTTTCTTTGCTAGGTTGTTTTCCTCATTTCATTATTATCATGAAATGAAGATCTAAATATCTAATTGTTCTTAGCAGGTGCACAGGGCATACATCACTCAGAACATTGACAAATCCTATATATCGCTCAGTAGCACATCTACTTTTCAACAGACCATCAGACTCTATGATTGCAAGAGCTGATTATGTCATGTCACCTAAACCATATATAACCGTGAGTTTCTAATTATATATGTCAACCTTGCTATATTTCATGCCAAATATGTCATTCTTTGTGCTAATTCTCATGACAGAGCTAGCAGCTTCGAGGTCATATACAACATGTAGCTTTGCTGAGAGAAAAAAAGAAGAGAAAGAAATATGTTAACTCTGGCATTCTGCTCATGGCCTCTTACCCAATAGTAGATGTTTTACTGAGATTCTGCAGAGGATCGTATGTGGTAATTTTGGGTCTTATTTTGCAGTTGATGGTACCAATTTCGGACAACACCTATATATGTATTTTGTTGGCGTGCTATTTCTCTGTTTATTCTATACTATTACAGTATTAATATGATGGCATGATATATATTTTGGATTCGAGGCATATTGTATCATTTGCCTTCCAATGTTTGCAAACGAGGTAAAAAGAGCCGTAAGGTATTGTCTGATGTACACATACACATACCGGTTTTATGTTCAAGATGTGAATTTTATCTCATTTGCAAACAAGCTACATAGGATAATAATACCTAATGTTCATTCAAGATGAGAAGTTTTATGCTTGCATGCCTTCAGGTATGGGATACCTATGTAACTACTTAGAATTAAAATAAGCAATTGAACTTTTGACACTTCTCACTTCTAACCTAGAACATGGCACTTTCTTCCAAAAAAAAAAAAAAGTATTTTCTTAAACCACCATTATAACTCAATGATTACCATCATGGATTCAATTTCTGTATTTGATAGATTTTTTTTTAAAGAAACTTTGTAGATAATATTTAATATATATTTTTTTAAATCAAATCGGCGGTAACAATTTGATTCCAAAGAGTCAATAAATTAATTAAATAAATGTATAGTAAATTTTACCCATAAAATAGGTATTCATTTTGGAGCCCAAAAAATTTATAAAAAGTTTATTATTTATATACTATAATAGCATTTCTCAAATATTCAATGAGGTACTAAATTTTATTTTTTTATTGTCATGATACTAACTTTAGAGTCAATTTTTATTCACTTCTCTTCATGGATACGACAATAAAATACTCTTTAAACTAAATTAATTCCACCATTAATAATATGTGGGCCCCACTTAAAATTTAGCTTAAAGTTAATAAAAAATTCACGTAAAATATATGAAATTCCCAACACTTTCTTCTTAAATTTGCCTATAAAAATATTTTTGATAAATATGAATAAATGAAGTGAATAATAATAATAAAAATAAAGAGAGGAAGTGAGGACGAGAAAATATCTTACTTAGAGTCTAATTTTGACTTTAAAAAAGTAAAAAAAAATGTATATCTTCAGTTCCTCCTCGTCTCTCAACCATCATCCAAAGTCGCCGTTTCTTCTTTTTTCTGTTCATCACTTCTCCATCTCGTCTCCCTTAAGAAAGCTTAAGCGGCAAAGAAGAGAATCCAATCCAATCCAATTACAAGAACGACATAGGAGTGGGTCGAAAAGAAACAGGTCTCCTTTATTCGCTTAATTTGGTCGAAAAAGACGGTCTTGAGCTGGATTCCATCGATGGGTTATCTACCTTCCCTTCGTAGCAAAGCAGCTCACTTGGTCTCAGACATCACCACCGTCATCCTCAATCCGATCTCCGACGATGAGCCGTCGAAGCCGCTGGTGAGTTCTTCATTGGCTTCCTTGATCTCCTTCTTGTTGGGGTTTTGGAGCAATTGATGATGAATCGCTTGCCTATGAGGTACTTTGTCACAGTTCCGAGATGCGTTTTGGTTTTCTTGGTGATTTGATGCTTAATTGGGGTTTGGGCAGTCTTTGATTCTTTATTTGTGGTTACTTTCGTTTGTTCTCTATGTTGACTCTGTCGTAGATTGATTAAATGTCATCTTTGAAATCTTAGATAAGTAGGAGAGTTGCGCGGAATCATCCATTAGTCTTTGGGATGAAGTAGATGCGCGTTAGATTTTATATATTGTTAACTGGGCGATGACTAGATTGTTTCTAGAATGTTTTATTTCATTTTTAGTTGAATCCAGTGATAAATGAGAAAAACGCTAGGGTTAATGACAACTTGGTGAAGAACGCTGGCCAAAATATGTGCATAAGGTAACAATCGCTAGGTTTTTCATTGACTGCAAATAAAGAGTTAATTTCTTCACGGTATAATTTTTGGAATAGTTTCTTCTTGGAAGGAATTGACTTTCCCTTAAATAGTTACTTTAGATTTGTTATATTACTATCGGAATTTTAAAAGTTGTGGTCTAGAATATGCAATTTTCGGAAGTAATTAATTTTGTGCTGAGTTGATACTCAGTTTGGTTGTTGAGGAGATGTGAAGAAGGCAGAAAATAGGCATTTTCTTATTCGCACTTCCAAATTCTTTTGAAGTTGGGATATAGGTATGTAAGCCTTGAAGATAACTGATAAAAATACTCAAAGGTTATGGTTTTGCATGTTTGCAGAATTTTGTGAAATGGAAATGAAGTTTTAGAGATATAGATGCAAAATGATCATCACTTACAGCACTAAAAATTCATTATCCAGTATTTTATTACTAGGACATGCCTATTCAAAGTACAAAAGCAACTACTGCTAATGAATTAAGGAACTTGACAGCTACTTAAGCCTATAATTAACATCTTTGGTCAAATGTAGCTAATGTGGATGAATTTAAAAAAAAAGAAAAGAAAGCATTGGATCACCGCTCTAGTTGTAACCAAACAAAAAACATTGATATAGTTTTGCTTATTGATTGTACTATTGCCATGCTGCAGTGACAGGCCAGATGAATGAACTCTTGATATTTGTCTGTCTTGAAACTATGGAGGTACAATTGGGGATTTCTTAATTATTCTTCCAGTGTGAAGGTGGAATATGGATTGTTAATCTGTTGGTTTGACTTTCGTATACGCTCAATGTGAAATATGTAGCCTTCTTCCTGCATGTTATTGTTGAATTCTCTTAATGAAGGCTTGAAGAGCTCTTCTCCTTGTATCAGTGTAGCTTGATTTTGCAGTATTATTTAAGTCATGAAATATTATGTTAAAAAGCTCGATCTTCTCTTCATATATTGTGTCATTATCTTTTCTTCCATTCTAGCATTTATTTGATTCGGTGACTCTTTACTTGGTTTATGCTAGAACGTCATCTTTGTATTTTAAGATTTATCAGAGTTTTCAATTTAATAGTATTAGAATCCCTTTTCTCTTTTTAGGAGGAGGAAGATGGGATGACAAGTCCTGAAAAGGAACTTGAAGAGGAACAGCCTGAGATTCCAGTAGGCCCTGATACATCTTCTTTTACAGCATTCATCATTTCATTGTTATCATCCTCAGAATCTGGAAATCATCATATGGAGAACTTATCTGAGCATCATGTTGAAACGGGCAATACAACTTCAACATCAGGAGTAAAGGAAAACAATGGGAGGAAGAGTCTACTTTCTAGGGGCAAGCAATCAATTGGAAGAGTTATTCATAAAGCAGTTAGAATAGGTGGTTTCAGACAAAGCCAGGAGACTAAGGTTGATGGTAACATAATAAACCACTCAGAATTAGTTGAACATGAACTGCGATCTGAGGTGTCGAAGGAAGCTGCATCAGAATATTATTTGCCAGCCATGTCTGAACCATCAGTGCTTCTATCAGAAGATTTGCAAACTGCTCTTTACCTTTCTCTTCCAGTTCTGGTTCAAGGGAGGAATTGGGTGTTGCTTTATAGGTAATAATAGACATCTTGCTATATGATATAGTATTCTGAAATGCTTAAACACCTAATTTAATATAATCTGCATCTTTATTCTTTATTGTTGTGTAGTACTTGGAGGCATGGGATATCTTTATCTACTCTGTACAGAAGGAGCATGCTTTGGCCTGGCTACTCATTACTAGTATGATCTCATATTAGCTGGTTTTTTCTTTTCTGTTATTTTTGCCTTCATCTAGATGCAATCTTGCATATTGGCAAAAGGCATCATCTAAGTTTAAGGACATTGCTATACTGTTAACATTAATATTTAACTGCCACTAAAATTTCAGTAAAGTAACATCTTTTTTATTCTAGACTATTAGCTTGTATATGTATGCAGTTCATGTCAATAAGTTGAAAAAAGACAGATTTGATTATTACATATTTATATATCTGAAGGCTACTTACTAGTCAGTCTTGTCTTTACTAACTAAGGCTATTGCTTATTAAATGTGGCTGAGGATTGAGTAGTTATGCTTCTAAATGGCCTTTGTGATTGGCTTGAGAAGGAAACAAATACAAGTATTAGTAACATAAACATTTTTTTTATTGTGAAGGAGGAAGCCATTTTTTTGTTGACATATCATCTCTTTTATTTGTAAGTATTCGCTCGAGAAGGAAGTGAACATGAGTGAGTCTGTGGTGATATGGTCTGTTATGCTGATTTAGAAAGTATATATATTTTAAGTTGTTTGTGCATTATGATTGAGTAGTTATAGTTCTCCAAACTTTGCACTAGCATCATGGAATAACATCCTGTTATTGCAGTTACGCTAATCACTAGTGCTTTTACTCATACTTTGCATCGTAACAGATTGTTGGTGATCAAAAAGGTGCAGTTTTTGGTGGTTTAGTTGAGGCCCCACTGCAGCCTACTAATAAGAAAAAGTATCAGGTAATGGATGTTAGACTATTTGTGCTGCACCATTCTTAATTTGTAATTTTCAAACTAATTATGATCAAGTACTTTTCTTTGCTCCCTCTAGGGGACCAACAACTGCTTTGTGTTCACAAATCTGCCTGGCCATCCTGTCATATTTCGACCAACAGGTAGTAAGAAAATTAGTCTTATATATATGTATACCAGCTTTATTTTGAAAATTAGTCTTATTTATAAAGTTTAATATTTGCTTTATTCCTTCTTGACTGAAACTTGTCAATATCTTTGCAGAAGTAAAAAAAATAGCATAAATATGCCATCAGAAATTGTGCAATACATACTCTATTAATATGATACCATTTGCATATTCTGTCTTTATTTAACTGACTATCTACATGGAGGGAACATGCACAGTTTCAGATTTTGATGGATAAATATCCAAGTTAGCACTTCTTATTAGCATTATGTGTTAGAACTTAAAACCTTCTGTTAATTAGTCTGGGCTATCAAACCAATTTTGTCAATCTTCGTAAAGCCAAACTGTTTCTACTGGAAAAGGAAGTTATTAACATTTCATGGTTAAGAATTAAAATATTATTCCTTTCCTCCTCTTTACATAAGAACTTTGTTCTATTTCATCCATTCTGTAATAAAAAACATCTATCTACCTAGTAGCTCTCTTGTTATTTTATTCATCAAATAGTATGGAGACATTGAAACTCTTCTTCTTGCAGGTGCTAATCACTATTTCACTCTATGCTCAGCCGACTTTTTGGCCTTGGGTGGTGGCGGTCACTTTTCACTCTATCTCGACGGAGATCTGTGAGTTTCGCGCTCTTATTTTGGCCTCTGCTTTCATTTTACACATCGGCCATGCACATTGTACCTTTGTACATTCGACAATCATCATGTCCTACAACTTTGTTAAGGTAACATTAACACTCTCTATGATCTCTTTTGAAGATTGAACGGATCGAGTTCTACTTCAGATACCTTCAACAACTCATGCCTTGCACATTCCCAAGACTTTGCAGTGAAGGAGGTTGAGGTATGATGACGTTGCGATATTTCTTTCAATACTTGCAACGTCAATTCTTCCCGCTTTCTTGTAGCGCATAAGAGTCGTTTCCTGTGTAACGCAGTTATGGGGATTCGTCTATGCATCAAAGTATGATGAGGTAGTCACTCTGTGCCGCACCGAGAAACCAGGGATTTGCAGATGGTGAAGTGCTTCTCTGTTTGTGAACCAGACAACTATCACTGGTGGTATTGACATGGAACAATCACCAAATGTATATAAATGTTTCATATGATTTACATTACTGTAATACTAGAGAGATTTTCTACGATGTAAAGACTGGTAGAGTGAGCGAGAGAAGTATCATTTTATGATCTTATAAATGGAGCTCTGACTATCAACAACTGCATATTTGTAAATACTGCTTCCTTCTTTGCCATTTAAATAGTTTGAGATGAAATGACTGAATCTTAGCAGTAAACAGTACTCTAACTATGCTTTGAGATGGTTAGAGACGCTCCTTCTGTGTATATATATATATATATATGGGTTTGAATTTTTGTATTTTAATTAGGACACAATTAAATGTCCACTCATTAAAAAAACACACAAAAAGTAATACTCTGACTATAAAATTTCCAAGAAGACTTCAACATTATATGTTTAGGCGCTAATATAAAGTTCATGGGCCATTTAATTAGAAGCCCTACCTAGAATTCGATATAACCTAAGCCCATTGTTTGATTGACACATGAAAACGAATACCTTGCAGAGTTATCTTCATACCCACCATAAACACAGTGACACCAGAGATTAACTTAATTAATCTCTCTGTGTCCCATGTTTAAGTACTATATGAAATGAACAAGGGGAGGAGTTTGGATCATAATGAAAGAGGATCACTTCTTCAGAGTTGCCGCACTTGCACTTGAAGCAGATCTTTATCTCCCCTCCTCTGGAGATCCCAAACTCCGCCTTCCTCTTCATATTCTTCGCCTTCTCCGTCTCCTTCTGCTTCGGGAGAGATAGAGATATAAGCACACAGATCGACTAAGTTCAATAAGAAACGAGGAGGACGAACATGGATGATGAACTCATTGATCAAGAAAGGAGTAATGCAGGAATTGGAAACGAACCTTCTTGTCATTGAGCTCAGGCACGGTCAAGATGGACGGAGGGATCTGAGCTGGGGAAGGATTCGAAGCGCCGGGGGTTCTCTCCGCGATCGAAGGGGTCGACGGAGAGACCCGAGCAGAGGAAGGATGCCTCGTAGCGCCGGCGATCCTCTCCGCGGTCGAAGCGGTCAACGGAGAGACCTGAGCCCAGGATGGATTCGAAGCGCCCGCAATTCTCTCCGCCGTCGAAGGGGTCGATGGAGAGATCTGAGCGGAGGAAGGATTCGTAGAGGCAGCAATCCTCTCCCCGGTCGGAGAGGTCGACGGCAAGATTGGAGTGGTGGTTGTCTCCACCGTCGGATCGGGGATCGGACGACCCATTGAGTTGGAAGCCTCCGCAGTAGGAGGCGGCGGCGGCGGCGGCGGAAGCTTGGCGGAGGCGAGGGTAGCGCGGATATCGTCCTCCTCCGCCTCCAGGACAGCAGCGGCAGCGGCGGAGTGGGTAGGGGCAGAGGCGGAGCGCGCGAACTTGGCCGGTGGCTGCCAAGCGGGGAGAGGGATGGGGCACGAATCCCAGCGGTCCAAGAAGGGCCGCTGTCGCTTGTTGCCGCAACAAGGGCACGGCTTGTTGTAACCCACCATATCTCTCTCTCTATCTTCTCTCTCTAAATCTCGGATCACGGCTTCTTGGAGAAGGGGAAGGAAGCCCTTTCTCTCGCTCTTCGTTAGGGGAATTGGAATCTTGGACTCTTGGACTCTTGGTTTCTTGGAGGGAAAAGGGGATTTGAATCGAGAGGGAGAGAAGGGTAGGCGATGGGATTGTTTTATAGAGGGAGGGTGAGGGAGGAGACCGTTGGGAGAAATAGGCGCGAAGAGGAGCAATTGGGTGGATTCCGGATGCCGTTATGTTCCGAATCGTACCGGAAACGCCCACCTCTCGGAGGAACTATTTAGGATTAATTACTTTTTACCCCCACAAGAAAAAAAGAAAGACATAAACACTCCTGGATTGTTTAATTGTATCAATAAGCCCCTTTGAGGATAAAAAAAAGGGAAAGTCAAACATCTGTTAAGAACCTTGAGTAGGAAAAAAGAAAAGAATAAATTTAATGGAAAGAAAGTTGTTAAATGAAAGCCCAATGATCCAAGTATTCTAAGGATCATATTTACCACTCTAGAACATCAAATCTAGACATGTTGGTCTTGAAGGCAAAAGTACTATCTAAGTGCTGAAGTAGCTGAGAGTTGACTGTGTCATTCTTACAGGCAGAAAGAAGCATTTTCACAGAAAAGAAAAGGTTATTTTGTCCATCAGGGATCTCCTCCAATTAGCAATTATCCAAGTAAGATTCAGGGCATTCTTTTCAGGAACAAGAACAATAAATTCAGGCCCAGGGGACTGCTGAGGAAGTTTGACGAATTTTTTATTTATTTTTCCTTACACTGAAGTTCTTACAGCATAAACTTCCATGCAGCCAGAGGAATTTGAATTTTGCACAGGAGGAATTCAGAACAACGAATATGGATTAGGATCATAAAAGGTGTAGTCTTGAAGTAACTCACCGGACAACTTTGGATCTAAGAGGCATGACCAAATAAGTGCGTCTGTCCCCTTGGTGGTATTGATCTAGTTCAAGATACTTCCTATTGATAATTTTCCCCCTTGGACAGAAGAAGTCTGCATAGCCCCTGCCAGAACTAAATTCACCCCCAAAAGAACTCCGGGATTTCAAAAGTGCTTTGATGAAACAAAAATTTGATAGTGTTCGAGCTCTTAATACCATGTCAGAATGATCAATTGTATCTGCATATCAATAGCTTTCCTGCAAAAGGGAATGAGCCTTGGACATCATAGTCATCAGACACAACATACCAAAACTATTTGCCTGTGCTCCAAATAATGTAGAACCACACATTTCAGATCCTGGAAATTTGAAGTTTACCACGATAGTGCCGCATTTGTGAGATAAAGGTTGCACTTACACAAGTAACAGTCTTAAAAGTCAATGGGAAAATAGCAAAGCACATTATCAAGCTCTGACTTTGAAGATCAGTGAGAACAGAATACTTAAGTCCTAATCGCAAGCCCGATAAATATAGCACTCGTACTGCATTACGTAATTATCACCTTACCAAAGAACCTAAAACTCCACTATTGCCAGCTACCATACTGCTGCTGTTGGTTGCGGTTCCCACCAATCATGTTGGGACCACGGCCTGGACCTGAAGGTCCATATGGGCCTCCTTGGGGGTAATTTGGTGCACCAGCTCCATACCCACTGCCACTCCCACCTCTAGGCCCACCAGTACCAGGCATGCCACTACCAGCATAAGAGGGTGGTCCACGCCCTTGAGGAGGATATGGACCAGTACCATAACCACCACCTTGACCTCCACGATTTGGGTTATATCCACCACCTGGATTTGCACCCTGTGGATACCTGCTAGGCCCTCCAGAGGGCCCGCGAGGTTTCCCATAGTGATGGCCTGGCCCCGCAGCCATGGGAGGTTGAGCACTGTGAATCGGCTGGCTCGGACCAGGTCTGATCTGAGAGTGCTGTTGGCCAGTCTGCTGGATGGGAGGCAACCGAGCATGTGGTTGTGGATGCTGCAATTTTTGACGTTTGGCTGCCTCTTCTTGTTGCCGTTGTTGTTGACGCTTTTTCTTTGTCTGGAATTCATGTGAGGACTCATACTTTGGTAAGCTGCATCAGGATGGTGAAACATAAGTCAGATGAATTGAAGGTAAGAAACCTAAACGAGTGTAAAACATTGATTGGACTGATACAAAGAAATTTCAAGTTTTCCAGAGGGAAGTAGTGACAAACAAAACCTTTTAGGGTCACAAGGTAGAGGATCGGTCCAAAAATACTCCGCATCAAGTGCATCTTTTGCAGATATCCTCTGAAATTGGAAAGAGGATACAAACAGTCATATATAACAAATGACAAATGTACAAGTAAATGGGGATGCATACAAGATTCAAATTGAACTCAATTATATGTCATCAACACAAGTTTCTCTTTCATGAATCTATGCTTCCCTTTTGCAAACAACAATTCAGATTCCATTAAACAAGGAAAAACATTTAAATTCTCTTTTAACAAGTACATTTCTCATGATATTACAAATTGTTTGATGTTTCATCCAAATGTGTGGCCTTTCAAGTTATTAATTAACATCAAGCTCCTTTGGCAGAAAGCAGATACTACATACATACTGGTAAAAGAAACAGGAAGGAAAAGTATCCCAAATCATGGAATTCTGATAAGGAGAAAATATTAGAAGAGCCCAAGAACACCAGTACAAAAAGAAGCAACACTCAAATCATGATTCATGAGATAGCTCGATCAAGTGCCACTAGTGAACTCTTCAATGAGGTGAGGATATGTTCATGCATAGTGGTTGACTATCTCTAAAATGTACAGGCAAAATTAAATAACAATACCTGTGATGGGTCTAATGTTAACATCTTTTCCAAAAGTTCCAGAGCATGGCGATCAAAACTGTCAAATCACAAAGAAAAATACATCATATGAAATAAGAACTAAGTTAAATATCCATAACCCCTATCCCAAAGAAGGCCATTCAGAAACGGCACAAGAATAGCACAAACCTACATGTTACAATTTGAATAGATCACTTACTGCTTAAAAACCTCTCTGACACGTCTCTTCAATGGTCGTGGAGGCTTGAAATTGTTATACCAGGGAATTTTAGTCACACCTGGCCAGTTGACCTCATCCGGAGTCCCACAAAGCTCAAATATTTTAGTCAGTTGCTCCGGCTACAGGACAAAAAATGAAAAACTGGATATTACTCTTCTTCTCCCATTTGGAATTTTGAGTGCCAAAAAGTTCTACAACATTAAGACTTATCTGTTATCTGAATATTAAGCTGCAATAGTAAATGAAAATATTGTGCGACCAGCATTCTCAAAGGTTATTATGGTTGTGACTTGTAACCAAAAGATTAATATGGAATATATCAAGCTCTCCTTGAATCGAAGAGGCTAAGAAAATTAAATTCCCTTGACAGTACTGCAAAATATTAATCACTGAATTGCCAGAACATGAGTGGAACAGTGCAAGCTTCACAGATAATTTCAGCACCTTCACGAGCAAGATCGCGCCCTTCATTGAAGGTTCCAATGCTAAACAATATTAAGAGTGTAGATAAATTACTTAACAAAGTAATCAACATCGAAAAGGGGTTAGAACTATCATTTTCTACCCCTCCTTTATCCACAGTATAAGATACTGCCTATTTTATCAAAGTACTACAGCAGTGCTTTGGTGGAGTAGCCGTATAGATATCTGCCAGTAATGGAGATATTCCCTAGGGTATAATTCAGACTTATTTCCTCCTAATTTGTTCACTTTTCCTTCCATTCTAATTCTCCTACTTTCTCATGAATCCTTTTGTATAACTCATGGCTTAAGGCAATCCCATAGGCAAGTACTAGGAGCCTCACCTACTTTAACTTGAAAGTCCCAAAACTTGGGAACATACATTTTACTGGGCCAGAAAATGGTGCACTGAAATAGGCGCAACAATCTGAAACCTTTCCAAGAAATAAAACTCAATAAACAATAACCAAAAATTATTTCTGTACGTGAGTAGATAGTAGTTCAAATCAATCTTTGGGAACTAAATAGATTGTGAATCTATGTCATCCCTGTCAACAACTACCTTAGAAGCAATCCTCTTAATCAAGCAATTAATTTTCCTTGCTATGCTTCAGTTCACAAAAGCATCACTCAGCTTTAGTTCAAGATTGTATGACTGTCCATTTCCTCACTATTTCTTGTTCCTCTGATTGATAATTTTTTTAAAAGCAAGAAAGAGAGAGGAATGGAGTCTCTAGACTTCAAGTATTTCAAAACTTCTGTAGGTGAAAAATAACTGTCAGCAACATCATACTGAAAAATATCATAAAGTAATTATTGTGAAAATATTGAAGAAGGAACTAAAAACTACATGTAAAGATATATAGTACAATAAAAAAAACAAAGGATTAGTTGCAGAAAATAATACCTCATTTTTCCCTGGCAAGATTGGTTTCCCATGAAGAAGTTCCGCAAAAATACATCCAACAGACCACATGTCAACTGCTGGACCATACTTCGTGCTTCCCAGTAGCAACTCTGGAGGTCTGTCAATCAAACCATTGGAATATAAAAGCTAAAGTACAGGAAGTTATTTGTTTGATTAAACGAGCAAACTAGACAAAACCATAAATCCAAATAGGGAAACTCATGTCATCTTCATCTGCCAAAGAAATGAAGGATTCACCTGTACCATAGAGTTATCACCCGGTTTGTAAGGTTCCCATTGTGATCACTAGAGAATGATCGTGCAAGGCCAAAATCAGCAAGTTTCAAATTTCCCTCATTATCGATCAAAAGATTAGACCCTGCAGAAGAAGAAGTCTCAAAATCAAATTAGTAACTAGATAGAATATGCTAGACCCTCCCCCATCCTCCCCACTCAAACCAAAAAGAAGGATAAAACAGATGGCTAGATCTTCACAGAGTGTAATACCTTTAATATCCCGATGCAGCACTTGGTTGACATGGCAATAATGCAGTCCTGTTAGCAGTTGCCTCATGTAGCACTGTGGAACAAAAAAATACGCAGCGGAAAATAAATAGCTAGCAGAGATGTAATGAATAACAAACGAAAAGTTGATCAAGAATATCTAGATGACCTTAATCTGAGGTACTGTAAACCGCATTCCAGGCCTATCTGATAACCCAGTCAAATCATGATCCATGTATTCAAAAACCATATATATACTTCCCTTATACTTGTTGCCATCAGCTGATTTTACAATTCAATATATTAGAGTTCTCTTCAATTTAAAAGGAGGTTTGCTTAAAAAACAAGAAGATACAACATTTGAAACTAGTAAGACATCATATGCTAATTCACAATGAACTACAGAAAGTCTGGTCTGAAGAAACCTGGCTTTCCTTGTTCATCCTTTTCTGGACCTGGAATGATTCACAAACAATCAACTGACTTAACGGAAAATAGTCAATAATAATTGAAGTACAACATCCCATTAGGATACCTGGTGAAGTGACAATTTCCTTTAGTTGAATAACATTCTGATGATGCAGCTTCTTTAGAATTTTGATCTCACGTATTGCTGTTATTGGGAACTGCGAGTATTTGAACACCTAAAAATTCGCTCTCATAATTTCAAAAACGCACACTAGTATGGAAAAGTACAAGAACATACCCCTTCTCTTTCATTGTCCATTCTAATTTTCTTTAAAGCCACTATTTCGCCTGTTCTTGTTTCTCTAGCCATGTATACTTGCCTGCACTCCATTAATCAAAAACAAATAAGTTTCTTTGTGGAACACCGAAGTTAAACCAAAATCTTACCTTCACATCATAGTTACTGGTAGTAATTTTTTCAGATATAACAACCAACAAGTCAGCACACTTCAAGCTTTTTTATAGAAAAGATTTTAATATTATAACAAGGGAGTAAAAAAAGGAAGCAACTTTCAACCAAAATTTTAGGTCAATTTGGTTTCCAATAACACATTGATACATCAGGAACAAAGAAGAAAGTTAAGGGTCGGTCTTGAAGCTTCTAAGACTTACCCATAAGTGCCTTCACCGATCTGCTCCAATTTCTCGAAGCAATCGACGCTCCGAGATCCCCAGGAGGGGGACTCGTCCAAATTCAATTGCCCAGGAGCGGCCACCGCCATTACCACCGCAGCTACAAACCCTCGAGGGCAAAGACGACCGAGGCGAGAAGCGACGCACCCGTTATCAGTTATCGAGAAGAGGGAATTCCCATACAATGGGATCTAAATTAAGGAGGAAATCGAGGGACACCGTCTATTAGGGTTTCTGCGAAGAAGAGGAGGGGAGAGGAGTAGAGGAGGAGGAGGAGGAGGGGGGAGGAGGGTTATGAGGTATCCGAAGAATAAGCTTATTCGTCAACTAAAGGAAAGAGAGACGACTTGGACTAGTTTCCGCCGAGCTGAGGAAAAGAACCCAGAGGACGCTCAAGATATTTAGTTTTATTTTTATTTAGAAAAGGACGCTAAGAGATAATTACGCCTCATTCGATTAGGAGAATAATTTGTAAATCGATTCCACTTAATAATTATATTTAACAAACATAATCATATTATTCAATTAATTCCACTTATTTAATAAATATGCCTCTCTCCCTCTATGTATGAAGGCTATATTTTAACCAAACATTATTATATTGTGGATACAAATAATAAAACCCTTGACCTTTGTATTAAGTTCTACCAATATAAGTTTGATAACCATAAAACAAAAATTCCTTTGGGGCTATTTGGTGCCATGTGTTTAAAAATACTACATCAGCATGCATTCTAGAATAACTAATTTTGTTTATAGGCCCAATATAATTGTCTTAATAGGTCAATCAAGAATCATATGCTGCATTTTAGTATACAGTTCGATTCAGTATTCATCAAAACACAAATTTCTAATTTTCTATAATAAAGGAAGAGTGTTACATGTGTTCTTATTACTGTTAGTTTGAAGAAAAATTGGTGAATATTTCCTTCTGTTGTTGATTTCAGATTATATGTTGCTCCTACAAATACATCATATTGAAATACATCAATTCAAGCAGCTGCTTTATTAATCCTCCCCTTAGTGATGAATACCACACATAAAACATCCAAAAGCTTCCATACAATGAGAAGAGGAAATAACCTCAGAAAATTTGCAGCTTATATCGTTCAACACATGGAACAAGTTTTTATCTGCCTTTCCTAAATACTCAACCTACAGTAATAACTGTGACAGAAGACCAAGCCCACCACGCAAAAAACAAAGATGGGCTTCAGCTTGCAACATTCTGAGCCATTTGATGAACATAAGAAGAGAGGCCAGGAGCATATCGAACTGAGATGCCGACTTGTTGAAGAAAAGGTCAGGCTGATCCAATTCCGGCAAGCAGCTTTGAGATAAAAAGCAAAAGCTACTTGACTCCTATGCCACCTCCAAGTAACAAAAAGCAAAAGCTGAAAAAATTAAAGCACCGTAGCTGTACATGGTTGTATATAAACAGGATGCAGCACAGTTCATCTTTAAGGTTCTGTAATGTCATGAAGATAAGATAAGGTTCCGCAGCACTTCAGATGTGATCATTAACAGCTCATTTCTTCTGATACTTGAATCCCCCCGAACAATTTTATTTGAAGTACGAGGACATGTACAATCTTATTCCAATGTCCAGTGGACCATCATCCCCACCAATTGCATGAAGAGCCACAGGTATAGATGATAAATGCCGCAATACTAAGGGGAAAACAGCTGTATGGTCTTTGTCAGGTTGGCCCAAGGGTGTCAATTTAGCAGCACAATATTCTTCTTCAGTTGCTTCTGGTTTGTTATCTTCCTCGCATAAAACTTCCTCCGATGGGTTCAGCACCAATGCAACATCCTCAACAGTTCGATATTTCATGGGACTTCTTCTCTGGAAGCATTTGCTCCTATGTATATCTAGCACTAAAGTGTTTGTAGTTTCTAACCAGTCAACTACTAAGCCTCCAACTTCATCATAATAAATACGCCGCTCAATCTGTAAAATTAAAACATTATCATCATATAATACATGACCTATCATATTTCAAAATTGGGGATGTCAAAATCAATACCGCAAATTTTTGCACATAAACTGACATGAATCTTGGTCCAAGTCCTAAAACTCTGGCTTCAGAAACAAGGACCTGTAAACAGTATAAAGAAGAATTAGAAGAGAAATAAAGATCTCTAACTCCCAAAAAAAAACACAGTGAAAAGATAAGGAACACAAAGAATAATAAATCAAGTAAAAATTATGATAATTTTCCAGGTCAATTTGGTTCCAATAACCCTTAGATAATGAACATCCTCAACTTCATCATAATAATAAGAAACCAAGTAAATACTTATCACGATAAAGTTGATGGGGGTTGCAAGTTTGCATAATTTTTCTGATCACGCCTATAAATCCTAAATCAAGTATCCCTTGATCTCTGAATACTACATAAAGAACCTATCAAGATGTGCCAAAACCAAGAAAAACCATAAAGTAAGTCGAGGATCCCATCTATGTAGGAAGCTAGAGAGATTGGAAAACACCCATCAACAGGGAAGTTTGGGTCAGGAAGATATACATCCAACCATCAATATAGAGGTTGTTCTGAGACAGAACCTACATTACCAGTGGCAAACCTTACCGTTACCCTATATTATTGGACCTTCTCTATTCACATGAAGTAATAAGATGCCTTGAACTTAAACGCATAAAGAAGTTATGACAAAAGATGCAAAATGTACCTCTTTCCTCTTCAACAAAGCCCAAAGATAAAGTTTCTCTACAGCTTCCTCAGCATGAGAACTAGCAAACTTTTTTTCATTACAATATGTAGCAACTTCCCCAAGTACCTCACTTTTAGGAACCATAAACTTAAGCGCAGAAGCTGCTAGTGCTTCCCTACCTTCTTTAGACTCAGCAGCGGCCTTATCGAAATTGAGACCGGTAAAACAACTGCCTGTAATGTTGCAACCATCTGATTCACCTTTATTTTCTTGAAGAAGATATTTGCTTTTCTTCCAATAAATTTGCTCTGCCTCGAGTGCTGCACACAGTGTTCTATGGACAATGATGTCAGGATATCTTCGTAGTGGGGAAGTAAAATGAGTATATAACGGAACTGACAGTGAATAATGAGCCCATTCATCTTTCTTCCCACTTAGATCCCCACTGCAGAAGTATGATGCAGACTGCATAGGCTTTGAGGCATATGAAATAAGAATATCAAACAACACAGGATCATTTTTTAGCTTCTTTCTTATTTTTGACAGCGAGAGGTGGAGTTGACCAGATGATGAAGCATCCAACTCAAAACCATGCTTACAACAAAATGCTTCAAACTCTCTAAGCTTCCGTAAATTTGGTTCAGGATGCCTGCGTAGAAAAGCACAATCAGGAAATGCCCTGGATATAACTTCTGCAACAGACCTATTTGCCAAAAGCATGAACTCTTCAACAAGAGAACATGACTGCTTTCTTTCATCGAAACAGCTATCATGTGGAGCACCACATTCGTCAAACAAGAAAACTAGCTTAGGATTTTGAAGAGAAAGAGCCCCATCTTTAGATCTCATTTCCTTCAGTGATTTAGATATTTCATAAAGGCTTCTAAGGGACTTGACAATGTCCTTCCATTCAAACTGACCATACAATTGAGAACTCGACCTGTCGGAAGGACTCGCTTGATCAAAATCTACATCAATTATATCCTGCACAAGATCATATGAAAGTTTGCAGCATGAAAAGATAATGGATCGACCAATCCAGCGACTTATTATGCTTCCATGACGATCAATATCCCAGACAATTGAGAAAGCAAGCCTATCTACCCCAGGAATAAGTGAACACGCTGCTTCAGAAAGTTCTGGAGGCAGCATTGGTAATTTACGCTTCAAGATATAGACACTGGTGGATCGAATCTGAGCTTCAGTATCTAATGCTGTATCTGGACGAACAAAGTACGATACATCTGCAATGTGAACACCAATACGAAATGTTTCATCTGACAGAATTTCAACAGACAAAGCATCATCAAGGTCAGTGGCAGAGGAAGGATCAATTGTAAATGTCAAAATATCTCTGAGATCCTTTCTAGTTTCGAACTCCTCTGTAGGAATCTTCCATGATACATCTGGAAGGCAAGCCAGTGATTCAGGAGAAAAACTTGCAGTACAGATTGCATTTTCAAACAGGATGGCATCAATGTGTGTATCAATTTCTCCACCCTTGCCCAGCATATGCATGACATGAGCTTGGGGAAAAGGACTTTCCTCACTCCAGTCAATGACTCGTGCAGCAACTAGTTCCTTTTCAACTGTTATATCACCATTTTTCAACCTCTCTTTCACACTCTCAAGTAAGCTCCTAACACTAACTACCATCTTTGGGAATTTTGAATTAGTAGGCATCAGATGTATGCAGTCTGCATCAGATAACGATGTCACATTCTTATTTCTCTTTGAACTCAGTTCATTTATCTGCTTTCCTTCACCTTCCCCTTCAGAAAACTTAAAAGCAAGAAAACCAACTACTACATCACGACAAGAAGACATTTTCATGATAGATAATACCTTTCCAGTAGGCCGTTTAAATGGGTGAGAGTTTATCATGGTTCTTATCCTCTCTAATGCTCTAGCAGCCTCTCCCTGCTCAAAGGCCTCAGTTTCACGCGAGCATTGTGGGATTGTAGCATGTCCATTTTCTCTGTTAGCAGATGTGACAGGATCACTTTCACTATCATAATGAACAGCTTCATTAAAAGTACCCTTCTCGTGATATCGTTGCCCCCTTTCCAATTGGAGCAGGCCATTGCAGCAATTTTTGCTCTGCTCACCGCAAATACTGAAGTGCTGTTTCCGGGAAAAGTTATTATAAGAATCATCTGATGACACAGGATTAGATGGTACATTTGGCCCTTTCATCTTATTCCAGTAAGACACAGGATCCAACATAACAGCAACAATATCACCTTCTATCTACAAGATCAATAAGATCACATCAAACAAAATTTACCTAAAAAAGAACTAGAGAAACATAAAATGTGTCTAAATCAATCCATTTTTTAACAAATTTGCAAGACAACCTTAACACATAATGGTGTACCAAAGCATAAAGTTTCACAAATAAGAAAATTGTGCTCATGAAAATACTGGCTCATATAAACAACTATACAGAGTAGAAAGCTACCAAAATAAAGCAGTATTTTTTTTTAAAAAAAAACTATGACCTTCGTTGTTGCAAAAAAACAAAATTCAGTTGTATGCGGTGCTATAATAAATAGTGCCATTCTTAGCCAATGCAGTTTGGTAAACTTTAAAAGTTCTTTTTTTTTTTTGAAAAACAATGTTTTCTAAAAAGTGCCCATATGAAGATATGTTCGACCAGTTTAGGAGATCACCCTGCAAAAAACTATATTAGCACCCTGAAGATGCTACATTCAGCCATTATATTGTTAGCTGCATATGCATAATGTAGTATATCATCTCATTATATTCAATCTAAGCTTAACAGCTAGAATGAAATCTTATATATTGTCAGTCAAGATCATTTCCATATTCTTATCAGATGTAAACCAGTAAACAAGATTAAACATCTTGTCCCAGCATTAACGGTGTGCATCAACTAAAGTTACTTTACCATAAGAAAAAAAAAAATGCATTGATCAAGGTAACGCAGCTTCAGGTCCTACGAACCCCACTCACCGCTCTATTCTGAGCTGAAGGACCGCTGATGAGAACATCCATTGGCAAACCATCAATGGTGCAATATGCCTGAAACAACCAAAACCCTCTATCAACAAAATGCCCACAATCCATCAAATGAAGATCTCCATACGAAACTGAATTTCTTACTAAAGCTTTTAATCTCTGACCTCAAGACGATTATGTGCATTAACACGAAACTTTGCTTTAAATGCGTTCCCTTTCTGCAACACAACACAAAACCCAACACTTCTTTTACTTCTATATCTTCTTACCAAGAAATTCTGTTATTCTAACAAGAATACACTAAATCTAAAAAAGCACCAAGCAAGTTACCTTGACTGCCTCTTCCACATCCTGCTCAGACCAATGTGGAGAAAAATACTTCTTTGCCGGTTTTGACGAATAGATCAAATCTGGCACACCTGCCAGAGAAGACGAGGTTGGCAAGGGGCAGGACTGGGAGATCTCAGAAATGGCTCCGGCATTACCATCTCCATTGACGTGGATCGTAGGGAGTGAGCTGAACGCAACATTCGACGCCTTTGGCGGCACAAACTTCCGCCCTACACCACCGAGTCCTCCGCTACAATTCTCCGACAACTCCGACCGTTGGCCCAACACCGAATCCATCGAACCAGAAAACCCGCCTAAGGAATTTGAAGAAAAAAAAAAAGCCCATAAACAAGGGATCTTTCTCCAATAAAATCGATTACGTGACGAAACCATTCGAATCAAGAAGCTACCTTGGACGGCGGGGCCGTTCTGCTTGGGCCGGCGATTTTGACGGCGCCGCCTCTTCTTCTCCTTGTCGACCTCCTCCTCCGCCGCCACCGCATAATCTGCCACCGGCTCCATGGGTTTTTAACTCTTGTAAAGAGAAGAGAACAAAGGAAGCGAATATAGGGAGGGGAGAAGAGAACAAGAAAGGGTAAAGAGAGGTGGGGAAACCCTAGATCTGGAGATTCTTGCTTCCGATAGCGAGAAGACAAAAATTATATATATATATATCTATAAGATTACCGGAAGGGAAAAGGGGAAAACGGGGAGAAGGGGTCGAGCCGCAGAGGAGGGAGGGAAGATGAAATGGTTACAGTATCAGGACGAAGTCAGATAAGGACTTGGGAGTTTTAATTGCGGGATAAAGACTCCATCATTGGTCGGCAAGACGTTTTTGCGCCGACTTCTCCTTTACACTGCTTTTCTAATCATCCTTCTCTTTTCCACTCTTTATGCTTTCCCTTTTCTTTCTCTCTTTTGTGGCTTGTCTTACCTTAAATTATAATTGTTAGTAAATTAACCACCTAACCGGTTCAATTTTATTATCAGCCGGTTTTCTAACAAACTGATCGAATCTCTTATCACAATACCTAAATGACCTAATTATTCAATTCTTTATCCTAAAAATTGTACTACTTCTATAGTTTTATATAAATTCACGTTTCTTGATGATAACCTGTATTTGTGGGTTGAACATTCTTAGTTAATAGTGTTCAGGAATTAATTAATATGATGTTGGTTGTGATATGAAAAACCATATGTTTATAAAAATTTGAGGTTGTTAAACATAAATATTAGTTGAAAATAATAATTAGTAGAAGTTATACTATTTAACTGCTTTTATAGATATATTTTTAGTTTCTTAAAATTATCTAATATTTAAATTGTTTTTTTTTTAAAAAATAGAGATCCGTATGGATAAATTACTAGTTGAACCAATAACCCAGTTACCTAAACTCTGATTCGATTTTGGTAACTATGTTTTTCATAGAGTAAACCAACTTTCTCTCAACCAGTACATCAGGGATAAGAATGGAGAAAAGAAGGCGAACATGGATTACAAAGACTATCTCTTGTTTTGTTATAACTAAAGTACACTAAAATTGTATGTCATTACATGCAGAAGGAGTCAGGCATTATTTATATAGAGACATATGAGAGGCATGTTTAAGTGCGAAATGAGTAGTAATGGCTTAAGACAACATTCATTGATGGTCTGCTGTCCAAAATTCATTCTCATGCAAGAGGCGGAGTGAGTAGTTCTCCTTTGCAATTTGCCTACAAGGTAAGTTTCTCATTGGTTTGTGTTGCAACAAGGTCACTTCATAGGTTAGAGAATGCTACAAGTGATTGACTTCCCTTAAAGTTAAAAGAAGGTTACAGCACGTAGTATGCTCGGCAAAAAATGCAGCAATACAGTAGCAGCCTAGCAACCACAAGCTTTGAATTATCCTCTAGGCGGAGCCTTTTATCCATAGAGGAAACTAGTTCGCTACCGAGGCGGGCATCCTTATTTTTTTTATTTAAAATGTTTGTAGATACATGATTCGTTAAGCTTCAAATAGTGATTACAATATGACACATAAAATTTTAGAAAAAAAAGAGATAGGATAACATTCTGTAATAAGTCCTGCTCTTGGTTGAAATACTGTTTGACCAACAATTGATCCAGAGTATCAATATATAACATACAAGTACTCATGCAGAAAGAAATAACTACAAGAGAGGGAGACTATCAAAACTGCCCTGCAAAGAAGAAACAACTACAAGAGACTTAGACTTAGAGTTCTTTACAATAAAGGCCTGGCATCCTATGGCTCTTCACAGGTTAAAATAAACTAAACACGTACAGAGATCAGCCAAACCATTCGAACAAACTCCAATCAAAACACCAAACCAAATTCGACCCCTAATAGTACTCTACTCGACAATGGTTAGTACAACAGCAGGATTCCAGCACCATAACGAGACAACCACCTAACGATTGCTATGGCAGATCCACTAATGACAGCAGTAGCAGAGGAGGCCCAACAAGGGGTGAGGCGGGGCAAGGTGAGGGATGGCGGCAATGACGAAAGGAGATCGACTAAGTCGAAGGAGGCAACGACCACCGTGGCACTAGGACGGTAGCAGAGATGGAGCAAGGGTTGTAGAAACTATAGCAGGAGCCAAGATTTGCCAAATAGCTGTGATCAGAAGGGGGATGACTGGATTGGAAGTTGCACCATTGAGTATAAGGTTTCGACGAAAGGGTAGGGAGATCACGACGTAGATGGGGCGAGGAGAGGGCAGAGTGAGAAATCAACGAAGTTAGAGGCGAAGGAGGTCTGGAGTAGAAGAAGGAGAAGATGACAGGCCTAGTCTAGGTGGCTTGACACCACTACCTACTAATTCAGCTAAACCCCTAACTCGATAAGGAAGGGAAGAAAGGAAGCGAAAAAAAAAGAGGATGAAGGAAAGACAACGATCAAGCCCTAGCAGAGCGCTAGGGCTGACAACAAGAGAAAACTTTCACTAGAAGGTAGGCATTAGTTGGGTTGGATATTGTTGGGATAAAAAATTAGGCTGAGATGGTCCAAAATTTAGCTCAAGCCCAAGCTTCATAACCTTGAGCCAAGTTGAACTTGAGCCAAGGAAGGAGCGTGAATTTAGTGCACATCGATTTGATTATATCATTAGATGTATGTTAATATATAGATAGATTATGCACATCTAATTGATCATGTTCAAAAGAGAATATAAAAAAATTATAAAATTTGATCTAAGTGCAATTGAAGTCGTGAGACGCACATAATTAATAAATTAGCATAATTTTAACAACGTGTTCGAACATATTCTTATTGAGTTTGCCGATACAATCGATTGGAGTGCGGCGCCATGCATCAATTATGTGCATCATGGCAACAAATTAATCAAGAAGATAAAAATTATAGCATTAGATATGTGTGATTATTATGCTGATACACATTCAATGGCGCCGAGATTACATATAAACTAAACAGTCTACAGATAATCAACCATTAAATGCCCCCATATCCTGACATTCTTATAACCTCTGTGTGGGAGTCATCAATGTCTACACCTTCCTTGCTATGCTAGCTATTGCAGCCGTGCACAGTAGTAAATCACTATCTAGGAGACCTATTTATTATTTTGCTCATACAACAATAAAACTCCTTCGTCGTCTTGTATCGTGACAACTGCCACGAAGTTTAATATTTTAAAAAGTAAATTTAGTTAGGTATTAAAAAGATTTAATTACTAAACCAAGTTCGTATTTTCTTAAACCAGTTACTCAAACCAAACAGGTTTTAAGTAGTTTCAAGTAAGTTTCCATCACTAAAGAAGAGCTAATTATATTGCCAGATATAACTCTTAAACAATTCAAATATATCAGTATATCACTAAACCGTTAGGTATTTTATTAGCAATTTTGATACAAATAATTTTAAAAATTCAATTAGCTTAATTTTTATCTTATCCTTCAGTGATTTTTATGTCAATTTCTTTCTAAACCGATCTTCTCTCTATATATTTTTTTGTTTTAAAAAAAAATACTCATAATAAGAGAAAGGAAGGGAACGTAAGGACATTTTATCTAACTAATTAAATATTTTAAAATATATTTTAACATAAATTATTCGCGGAATTAATTAACCAAATTGGGATACCGTAGGAGGAGTAGTAGTAGTAGTGGTGTGCGGTGACTACATCGCCACTGTGTAGTCTTCTTCCTCCCAAGTCCCCGACCTGCCAAGAGAAACCTTTCAATGGAGTACCAACGACGCCTACCTGCTTCCACCTCTCTTTAATTCGCGTTTCAAGGAGTGATGTGGTAGCCGGAGATACATATAAATCGAAACTATGGTATATGTTGGGAGAGGAGCGTAGGGAGAAGAGAGGAGAAGATGGAGTCGCATCTCATCCCGACGGTCCCCTTCCTGGCCTTATCCAAAACCCTAAAGCACTTCCCGAAGCCAGACGTACGCTGCCGCCGCTCGATTGTTCCCCCTTGTCCGGCGAGGATTCTGCCAGGGAAGACCAGATGCTTCGCGAACTCCGTAGGTCCCAAGTTGTCGAGGGAGTTGTCTCTGATCTCTTTCGCCGGAGGAGTGCTGCGGAGCTCGCCCGCGGCCGCGCCGTTGCCGCGTGGATTGGCGAGCATATCGAGGTCCTTCGCGGCGTTATCTGGGCCGCCTGGGGGCGGTGATGGAGTTGGCGGTGGCGGCGGAGGTGGTGGTTCGGGTGGTGGAGGGGACGGGGCGAAAGCCGTCGGGGTGATGGCGGAGGAGGCATCGAATCTGGGGACGGATGTTATACTACTTGACGTCGGCGTAAGATTTTTGACAGAATATTTCCCTTTTTTTTTTGGGTCGTTTTCCTTGTTTACTGCCCAATTACTTACTTTAAGAAAAGACATTTCTGGATGTTTTCTTTAGGGAATGTCCTGTGGAGGATGCGCGGCAAGCGTGAAACGTATTTTGGAGAGCCTGGTAAGATCTTGTCAAACTGTTATAAACAGTTTTAATATTTTTTATGGCGTTTTAAGATGATAAGACATTGGTCCCATGAAAGGAGCTATGGTTCGTCAAATGCATATCGTCTTGATTGCAGCATTGTGAATCTTCTACTCATTCTGTGTAACCAGATATAATTGTTCTTTTATTTTTTATTTTTTGTTAATAGACTGATGCATAATAATGATAAAGTGTCCTACATGTTGAAATATGGAGCATGTTTCTGCAGCCTCAGGTGTCCTCTGCAAATGTCAACCTTGCAACTGAGTCAGCCGTAGTATGGGCTCTACCTGAATCCAATGATACACAGAGTTGGAAACAGCAACTGGGCCAAAAACTTGCTGAACACTTGACAACATGTGGATTTAAGTCCAGCTTTCGAGGTAACTTTGCTGATCGAAGTTGTTAATTGGTGCAGTCTTAGGCAGAGAGAACTTTCTTTGTGCCTAGGAGTCTGTGTCGATATATATAATTACCTATAAATTGTTTGGTTCTAAATACATGTTTTAGTTTAGTTTTGTAATGCTGAAATTAAATATTCTATTTATGGTAATATACTTGATAACTAAGGCACAACGTATAAGGTACTTTATAAGGATATTTACATGTATATAATTCTATTGTGTAACTCATAACTTTTATGAAAAGCATGCTGCAATGCATTTGTAGAATAAAGTATGAAGTGTGAATTAAGAAATAATTTCATAATCAGATAAGCTATTTGACTCATGAGACATGATAGTCAAGCAAATTATCATGCATAATAGTGTTGCATTTTGGTACATGAGGGATAGATGGTGTTAAAAGAGTAGGTACATAGGTAGCTTGGGTTGTCGAAGCAAGTTGGCACTTTTTCCTGTGTAAACGTCAGTGTTGAAGTTGAAGAAATTCAAGTTCTCTAGTTCTACGCTGAAGTGTCTGTTAAAATGGTTCTTGTTAGAGTAACATTGATCTGAATATTTGAAAGTTTTTGGTCCTTTCTAATGAGCTATTTCTCTCCAAGTTTGAAATTTTAACTATCAGTTCTGCTTTCATTCAGTAGACTGACTAGGTGTCTTAGAGGAGTTAATATGAGACTACTTGTTTTTTTATTCCAGATTTTTTTTTCAGTTTCTTTTTCTTCTAAGACTCAAGTGATTGATGAGATGTCTTACTGAAAAGAATCAAGCTTTCTCTTGAGAGAAGTATAAGGTAGTAAGGTTAAGAGGATCATTTTACCACTTGCTGTAATTAAAATTGAAAACCTCACTACTATGTGGAGTCATGGAGTTACCTTTGCACATTGAAAACTAAAACAGATCAAGTCTAATATACACTAATATTCTATCCTCTCAGCCTCCATTATTTAGAGTTACCTGTAATATTTAGCTTTTACTTTTCTTCTGGTTTTCTTCTCCTCTTTTTTTCTTTATGTTTTTCACTGGTGAAACTAATTCATCTCTTTGCAAATCATTTCATAATTCCCCTCTTCAAGCAAAATTTTCTGCTTGAGAATTGAAACATTCTCATTCAGCTTCATTTATGTGATATCTTAGTCACAGTTATATTTTATTTCTAATGAGTTAGTCTCTCTCTTATTGTATATGAATTTTCCCTTTTGCCAAGCTGTTCATTAATTGTGAAGTATCTATATGAAATTTGGCTTCTTGTAGATTCTGCACGAGAGAGCTTGAGCAATGTTTTCCAAAGAAAGATGGATGAAAAGCTTCAGCGATTGAAAGAGAGCGGTAGGCTTTCCTAAAACTTGCGCAGAGATGTGAATAAAAATGACTTCATTTTGACTATCCTAATTCATTGACTGTACACATTTTCCAAATTGTTTTTTGTGTTAGAATTATTTCTCGTTCTGGACTGACAGCCTTGACCTAACTGTGCACCTTTTGATTCTTTTCCAGGTAGAGAACTTGTTGTGTCATGGGCATTATGTGCTGTATGTCTGTTGGGCCATGTCTCTCATTTCCTTGGAGCTAATTCCCCTCCATTGATGCATGCATTTCATTCCACTGGGTTTCATTTCTCACTTTCACTCTTTACTTTTATTGGCCCTGGTCGGAAACTTATATCTGATGGACTGAAGAGTTTGTTCAGAGGATCGGCAAACATGAATACTTTAGTTGGTTTAGGTGCTTTGTCATCTTTTGCAGTTAGTTGCATTGCAGCCTTATTTCCAAAGCTGGTACTTCTCAAATCATCCCTGCTAAATTTTACTAGGTTATTTTGTATGAAAACATTGCTATAGCAAACTTGCAATTACTCATCAGATGCTTGCTGATTTTGTTCTTCTTAAATGTCTGTGATTTTTATAGTGTGCTTTAGAGGAACAAACTGCAGTAATAAATTAGCAGAAAAGGATGAACAATCGTAGTGAGTGATGGACGCATGATCACCATAGTGGACATATTTTGTTTGCATAGGAGGTCCGTTATGCTTATATGTTATAAGTCGTTACTTGCTAGATCGTGCCAATTCGAAGATGCTGCACCCATCTTTTTTATATACATTCTGTGAAAAATCCATGTTAAAATTTTCTTCCCTGATGATAAAGCACATGAATGCCTATATTTATCTAAATATCCTTGAACTACTCCTTCCCACATGTTCACCAAAACAAAGACATCTAAAATTCTAAACTAAGCATTAAGGTATTAATCCCATTGTCAGCTGTGACCTTTCCTGCTAATCATGGAGAATTAAGTTGCTTATCTTCACTTCCATAATCTGATTTCCACTTATGCTAGAAATTAGTGCTTCTCTATTCAGTATTCACTCTTTCTACATGCATTAAACTTGATCTTAAAGTTACCAGTTGCTGCAGTATCTGCAAAAGGAAGTTAATAGGTTGCTCGGCCATTGCCATTATTAATAGGCGAGAGTGCGAAAAGATGATCAATCCAAAGTTATTGTAAAATCTTTATGCAATCATGACATGGAAGTGTAAAAGAAAAAGAAACAAAGGGCATATTAGTTTGTTCCTTCTCACATGTTAATGCTCTTACTATGGCATAGGCATTGAACTAGTTTATTCCAGCTCACGTATTGTACTGCTCTTTTAATTACTGGTGCATTGAGCTGCCAGATATTCTCATGTGCTTCCTATCTGAACTACTTTTCTGATCCAACTACACAATTTTTTGCTACAGCAGCTTCCAGAAGCATGTCTAGATATGCTATATTTGGCTTATGACTGTGCTAGTCAAATATCAATCAGTGCCTTCTTCATGGTTGGCGTATTTTGTTTTAATATCATGTTATGCACATGCAGGGATGGAAGACTTTTTTCGAGGAACCTATAATGTTGATAGCATTTGTCCTGCTAGGAAAGAATCTTGAACAGAGAGCAAAGCTAAAGGCAACCAGTGACATGACTGGATTACTCAGTATTCTCCCAACAAAAGCACGCCTTGAAGTTAGTAATGATACTGAGCAGTCACCATCATTCGTTGAGGTTCCATGCAATAGCCTTGCTGTTGGAGATCATATTGTTGTGCTACCAGGAGTGAGTGAATTGGCTCTGATATTCTTCAATGTACTTAGGTCTCAGAATACCAATATTTTATAATATTATGATAAAGTGGTGGTTAGGAGATTATTAAATTAGTAATACTTGTCCTTGTGAATGGATTTTACAGATATCAGGATTTGTGAAGAGATTGAATAGAAATAGATGTTTCTTTATGCTTATCATAAACCTAAAAACATTTATGTACATGTTCTCTAGTTTCATCCTTTATTTTATGCTATATTATTTATAAAATTCTTCAGAGTAATTGTAACTTTTTTAAGCTTTGAGTTGGTCTTTCTTTCTGCCTATTAATTTATCCTTTGTCACTCTTCCAATATCTAGGACCGTGTTCCAGCAGATGGAGTTGTAAAAGCTGGAAGAAGCACGGTTGATGAGTCAAGTTTTACTGGAGAACCTTTGCCAGTGACAAAACTACCTGGGGTATAAATTCTTTCACTTTCATCATTTGAATTATTGGCATGATCATTATGCTCTTTTTCTGTAACTTCATTCTGAAAACTAGCTTGGGATCACTTTCTTCTAGCACCATTATTTTTTCATTTCTTTCTTGCAGGCTGAAGTAACAGCAGGAAGCATTAACTTAAATGGTAAGCTTACAGTTGAAGTAAGAAGACCTGGTGGTGAAACTGTAATGGAAGATATCGTTCGCTTGGTGGAAGAAGCACAAATAAGGGAAGCCCCTGTGCAGTGTTTGGCTGACAAGGTCTGTGCATCTCAGTATTTTTTACATTAATTCCCACCAAAAGAAATTAGATTTAGTTGGTCAAGGAAGTCAGTAGGCCGTGGGCCCACTAAAACTTGAGGAATGTTCTTGTCTGAGTCATGAATATCATTGTCTGATTTGCATATATGAATCAGTCTTGGTTCCTTCAATTTGGTGTGTCATATCTGGTACATTTATCTTTGTGTTGGGTTTTATACTATCTGACATATTATAAATGTGATGCGTCATGATTATAGGTCGCGGGAAACTTCACATATGGAGTTATGGCACTGTCTGCTGCTACTTTTCTATTTTGGAACTCTTTTGGCTCACAAGTTGTGCCATCATTGATCCAACAAGGAAGTTCAATATCTCTGGCTCTGCAGCTTTCCTGCAGTGTCCTGGTATGGCATCATACACCTACCATCTGCATACAAATTTTATGATAAAAAATTAAATATTGACTTTTTTATAGTGGTAATCTATGAGCATGCTGTTTATATAGATATCTGGAAGAACTGCAATCTAAGGCTGTAAGGTACAAACTTAAGATTAAACTTTATGCTTGGGCAACTGGATAAAACATGGGAGGTACTTAACTATTGATATAACTTAAAAATTGAATACCATAAAGTTTCTTTCAAAAAGAATCTTTATAGTGCCTGAATTCACATCTCTTGCATGGTCTAGTAACTCTCGTCACCTTGTGTTCCAAAATGAGCCTGTGATGAACTGATGCCCCTTCAAGACAAGGGGAATAGAAAGGAAAAAAGTTGCTCTGTCAAGGTAGAGATGCTCAGCTTCATGAATGACAGCTAAAACTTTTATTGTTCATCACAGAATTGGTGTATTAGAATAGAAAAATGGTTTGAACTGGTGACATGACATGAGGACTTTCAGTTCCATGCTCTACCAAATTTGGAACTTAATTTGAAAACCATATTTCAACCCTGTGATATTTCTGGTTGGGGCCCATTTCACTGGTAGTTAGCTAGATATTAAGTACAATTATTTATGCTCATAAGTCATAACTTGTAAAATGCATTCACTGATAAGAAAACTGCTCAAGGCCATTATTATTGACTTATTTTAAGGTCCTGCTACATTAATGAATGACAACATTAATGCTGTTATTGCCGAATAAAGAAAATTTACTGAAATAAAAATCTTCAATTCTTAAGCAGTTAAGCCTGGAGATCGATCCCTTTTGTAGTGTTTCTTGGAAATAAACATAATGGTTTGAACAAGCAAGGCCAGAATGTACTGGTTTTAGTTGACACGGTCCAAAAGTAGATGGCAAGTTTGCTGGTTTCAACCTTTCTTATGAACAGGTCTCGACCAAAACAGCTTGAATTGCGTGAAAACTTTCTGTTTTCTCTAGGGTTACCAGCCAAAATCAGGAACAAAACTTGCAAACATGTTTCATCCGGTTTGAATATTTCACTTCAAAAGCTTAGTTATGTTTCTTCTACCTTTCGGGTATGCAAGTCTGTGGCAATTGCCTGCTGATCTATTTTCAGTAAAGACCTTTTGTTTGCATCCTTCCCCTCATCTCTTGTCTCATGTGTATCATGTGGTATTACTGTATTAGAGTTGTTAAGCTCTCCCATGATGTTATTGGTATCAACCTGACTGCCTATCCAGTAGTTTAATATTTTAATCTTGAAGTCCAGGTTGTTGCGTGTCCTTGTGCACTTGGGCTTGCCACGCCTACTGCTGTGCTGGTACGGATTACAAGATCCCATTCTGCTATTGACTAAACAAACATTTTCTCCAAAAATAGTTTTTATTGATCTTGAGGATCTATCTTTCTATTGACCTTAGATTTTTTTTCAGGTTGGAACTTCTTTAGGAGCAACCAAAGGACTGCTTTTACGTGGTGGCAATGTCTTGGAGAAGCTTGCAGAAGTTGACACTATTGTGTTCGACAAAACAGGGACTTTGACACTTGGAAGACCTGTTGTTACTGAAGTAATGGTTTCTCATTGTAATGAAGACAATAGTTCAAAGTTAAGTGGCTGCATTTTGTGAATGCTGAATTTTACTACTATAATATTGTCACAGTATTTTTCTTTAGGGAATGGAATTGCTTCAACTAGAAATCATAATGTTAATACTCTGATCTATGTACACTACACTATAGTCTAAAATGCTATGTTTTTACCGTTATCTTTGGCAACCTGATAATCAAGTAGTTGCATTAAGTTATCAACTTCCCATGGCAAGAGCTATTTCAGATTATATCAGACTATATTCAAGTAATAGTGGTTAGCATCTCGTATGGAAGAGGTATCTTTTAGTGCCCCTGCCTTGTGTCACTTTGAAAATTGAAACCTGGCAGGTCCACAAGATTTTGGAGGGACGAGACTCGTGGGAGGTCCAATCATGATCAGTGTGCACCTGAATGAATGATGTGTTTGGTGCTATCATAATTAAAAATAATTGATGGATTTTTATTTTTATTTGTATGCAGACCGTCAATTTAGTATATAAGGTCCAACAATCTATTCTTGCTTGTCATGTGAGTTTTACGGGGAGTCATAATCTTCATCATTTTCTTGTGCTATTGTGTGATACTGCCTCAACATGGAGCAATACTATTCAGATTCAGTAGACTTCTGCAAAATACTTTATTTACAAGCATGCCTGTTGACAAAACCATATTTTCTGTACAGAATGATCTTAATTACAAGTGGACAGAAGCTGATATTTTGAATTTAGCTGCTGGAGTTGAATCATCTACGAATCATCCACTTGGAAAAGCTATTCTGGAAGCTGCTCGTGCTGCCAATTGTGCAAATCTGAAGGTGATTCAACTTAATCTTGGATAAGTTTGTCACCTTTTTAATTATTTACCTAAGAACCTATATTCAGCAATGCAGATCTATGACAATAACAAGAAGAAAAGTGTTGATTGATTGGGTATTGAGGTTTTTCTAGGAACTAGCGGTGGCGTAATACATCTCCATATAAAAGCACAAAATGTTTGTTGTTTTTAAGTGTTCAACATGAATTGTGAGCCATTTTTGTTAAGAATTATTAAGATCAGTGATCTGATTGCATCTTTTGTAGATCGCCCCTCCTTAGTAACCTGTCCTAGGTAGTAGGTAATATAGGTTATGGATTTCACTGATTGAAGTAAACAATGTTGGTTTATGTTAAATTTAGGGTGCCCTGAAGTGAAGTACTACAGTTGTTTTTACATTTCAAGGACAATAATTGAGAATAATCTAACAACAGAATATTCTTGAGAACTGTCGAGCATGACTTTGTAAAATATAGATAACATTGTGTTATGGCACTTATTGAGTGAGTAATTATTTCTGAAATAATGGTTTCTCAGTCAAAGTTGAACGTGACATGGCAAGGTACACACTCATTTTGCATT
Source organism: Typha angustifolia (assembly GCF_048772165.1). Taxonomy (NCBI): domain Eukaryota; kingdom Viridiplantae; phylum Streptophyta; class Magnoliopsida; order Poales; family Typhaceae; genus Typha; species Typha angustifolia. The sequence goes on along the minus strand of NC_133243.1, from coordinate 7,368,498 downwards.
CATTCTTATGAGTACTTATGACAGGCAAAAGATGGGACATTTAAGGAGGAACCTGGATCTGGTGCTGTAGCAATCATTGAGGAGAAGGAGGTTACTGTTGGGACATTGGGCTGGCTTAGAAGGTACGACAGTGAGCTACAAGTTTTCTATCAAGACATGTTTGGATAATTGCTATTGGTTGATAAAATCATAAAAGTCACTTCCACATTTCTTTGTTTCTTTCTATTGTAAAAGGCCATGGCAGAGATCCTCTTATATCTTTATTGTCTTATAGTAGTTTGTGTGTGAACTTGTTTATCTGTTGATACAGTAAATCATTCATTACACATTCATTCTTGTTGCTAGGATTCAGAATGACAGCAGCATGTTGGTTCAAGTTAACATGTTTCAGTAGGGATGTGCACATGGCACTTCATAATGACATAAATTGATGCAGTATATGTCTTGCAGGCATGGCATCGTTCACAATCCATTCCCAGATGCAGAAATTAATAATCAGTCAGTTGTATATATAGGAGTTGATGGTGTTTTATCTGGACTAATATACTTTGAAGATAAAATTAGAGAAGATGCCTGTCAAGTTATCGACACTTTGTCTAAGAAAGGAATAAGTACATATATGTTATCTGGAGACAAAGAGAGTGCTGCTGAGCATGTGGCATCAATGGTCGGCATTCAAAATGACAAGGTAATGAAGTTTGGAACTTTGCCTTGTTGCTTTGACCTATGACCTAGTGACATAAATGGCACTTGATTTACTTGCCAAGAACTTCATTTTCCTAACTATTTCTCTGAAGTAACATACGTAAGTCAATCTTTTCTAAGTCCATCCAATTACTATTGATTTTTAATAAATATATTAGGTAATTGCTGGAGTCAAACCACATGAGAAGAAGAAATTCATTTCTGAACTGCAAAAAGATCAAAAGGTGATTGCAATGGTTGGCGATGGCATTAATGATGCTGCTGCATTGGCTTCATCTGATGTTGGTATTGCCATGGCAGAAGGTGTTGGTGCTGCTAGTGATGTATCTTCTGTAGTGCTTATGGGTAATAGATTATCACAGGTAGACATCTATTCACCATTTAAACTATATAGCTATATGTCTATAACGTAATCTTTGAATATTCATTACAATTTCTTTAGAACTTTGTGATATAGAATGTTCTCCCTTGTCGGTAGTATGTTTTTGATAATGTTAGGAGTTCCTATCTATTGTACTCGTAATAAAAAATTTATGCCACTATGATGATATGATTTGGGTTTGATCGGATCCAATCACGGGGACATTTGACTCGATGAATCAAGCCTATTTATCTTTTAATTGAATTATGTTGTAAGCCCTTATAAGTCATGCAAGCCTCAAAAAATAAGTTCAATTAAGTTATGTAAATTTCTAAGGCAAACTTAATTAAGTCATATAAGTCTATAAGTCAAGTCTAATTAAGTCATATAAGCCTATAAGGTAAGTCTTAGTTCGAGTTGTATAAGCCTTTAGGGCTAGTCCGGGTAGGATTTATTGTACTTAACCTCTATATATAGAAGGGCCGGACATCTTTATTTATTTCTTCAAGCCTTGAGAATTAACATTAGGAATTAACTAAGTTTATTTTTTTTATTATTACATTTACCGTTTTATGACTTTATCGTAACCGTTAGATCATTTTTATTTTTATAGGAGTAAGTCGTAATCGCAGAACTCTTTTAAGTACCCAAATCCTAGCCACAATTCTCTACCACGAGGCACCTTACTATACAGTCGTCCACCATCACACTTGGTCATTCGTCATTCTTCGATGATCGCCGCAATGCCAGATATTTACTAATATGTTCCGTTCTAATCTTTCTTTACTATTTTATTTATATCTTTTTATCCTAACTTTCAATTTATGTAAAACCAAAACCATTAGAATTTTAACTTCTGAGGCTACCACCATCCAAATTTTCATAATTTATTTATATCCAAAATCGATCCAGATTTGGTCAGTAACACATGAATGCACTCGCTTGATTCAGGGATTTTGCTCTTATGCCATATATCTGGATAATTTATGACAGGAGAATAATACTAAGTGTTCTCTTCGGCTGTTAGTTCTTATGATTGTGTGCACCTCGAGAAATGAGAAAAGGAGTTCTTATCTTTGGAATGCCAACTAGTTACTTTGATAAATCATAAATGCAAGGCAAGAGTGAGGTAAATAAGATAATATGTTGAGATGAGATGTGAAGATATACATCACCTTCTGTCGATCAGTAGTGATAATGATGGAAGTTGGCGAAAGGATTAAAGAATGATGAAAAGTTAAACTTTCAAGTAAATTTGTAAATGTTCACCTTTATTTGTTGTCATGACGATACATATAGTTTTCTTTTTTTAGTATCTTCTAAAAGAATTTCTTTTGTTTCTAAGCCTTGATTTTCTGATTCTCACTACAACATTCTAAACATGGATGCTTCTTTCCGTAGCCTTACCTTTGTGGTTAGTTTACTTGAACGTATAATGTCAAGTTGGAATACTTGAAAAGTTACATATTAATATTATGCTGAAGAGCTGCAAATTCCCCTCCCCTTTTAGCCCCGGTTGCCTTATTGGTCTAATGGTATCATGCCAGTGTGACTACATTTTGACAATACCACTATTCTAATGCAGTTAATCGAGGCATTAGAATTAAGCAAAGAGACCATGAAGACTGTGAAGCAGAACCTTTGGTGGGCGTTCGCATATAACATCGTATGTATACTTCCCTTTGCAATTACACTTTCCTTTGTGTGCTTCACTATTATATAGCAAATAGTAAATGTTAACATTGTCCAGTTTATTTCACGAGTTATTTCGTAAGAACAGCTCCACATTTAGAAGAACACTGGGCCCAAAATCATGCTTTGTTTCAAGTATTTACTGCACTGGTAATTTCGTAGTGTGATAATGAAATTAAGACATTCTGACCTGATTTTCCCAAATGGAACCTCGAGTGTTTTCTGATGCCAAGCAACTCATGCTATTAAAGTTCCTTTGAGCTTTCCCTACACTGCCTCATATATTTATTTGATCATTTTCTGGCTGGATGCTTTGAAGGATCTTTGCTATTTTGCAGGTTGGACTTCCAATAGCTGCTGGAGTACTGCTGCCGATAACTGGTACAATGCTGACCCCATCAATTGCTGGAGCTCTGATGGGTTTGAGTTCAGTTGGGGTGATGGCAAATTCACTTCTCTTAAGGCTCAAGTTGGGATCAAGGGAGAAACCAATTTACATGGTTCAGCACGAAACCAGTTCCCAATCTGTCGCACATGTATTGGTAGATATCAATGAGGCAGCGGACAAAAACTACACTGCAAAATGGAGGAATAGTTGATTTTGCAAGATGGTATAGTTAATTACCACTACGCCCAGCTGGAGCAAGGCTTTTAAGGAGCCTCTACAATTACTGAATCAAGTACAAAAGAAGCCTGATAGTGACAAATGCATTACACCTCTTTGACGAGATTAGGGCATGTGTTCTTGTCATAGATCTAATCTATTATGATGATGCGATATTGCTGTCTGATCAGGCAATATGCTCTCGCCCCATCAGACACTTGCCGTGAATAAGGTGGTAGTATAATATGTTCTTTAGATCGAATTCATTAATTTGTGGTGCTAGGTGGCATCCATTGTGTTCAACCCAATAGATGCTTCAGTGACAAATAAAAGGGAATGATATTCTCTGTGGCATGTTCATTTTATATTTGCTGGCGTATATTTTACAGACTTGAGAAACTGAGAGCGGCGCTTTTTAATTTGTTTTATATTTGATGACTTTTAGTTTCCCTTTCACTAAGTATTAAGAGGAACCTGTTGAACTTTGTGAACAAGACTAGTTGTTTCTCTAACCGCACCTCAACCCTTTGTTGTTTGACAGGTATAAGTTGAAATCCATTTATTCTATGTGGTAGTCCAAATTCTGTTGCCGGACCTTAAGAGTTATCGAGACGTCACATCTTGTTCCTAATTACAAATCCGTAACTAACCCAAATAGTAGTTTTCAGATAGATGATGTAAGATGTACAGGAATTATCTCAAATGCTCTGTCGTAATTTTCAGTCTAATATTAAGCTAGAACAAAATGACACCCTTCCTTTCCACTGGAATCAAAAGTAAGAGTGAGTTAGCGCCTCCTTTTTCTGTCGGATAGTAAGGGTGTCAAAATAAACGAGTGACTCTCGGCTCAACTAAAGCTCAAGTATGGTTCAATTCAGCTCAATTTGAATATGACTCAATAATAGGCTTGATTCAGATTTGAGCTCAGTTCAGGTTCAATCTGGCTCAGCTTGAATTCAACTCGAGTTGAGCCGAGCCAAACCTAAAGCTATAAAATAGGCTCAAAATTAATTTCAAGCCAAGATAGCTTGCTCCCTATTGGATGGACTTCCGAGCTTATAAAGGAAAATGGACTGAATTCTATTATATGAGAATTGACAAGAGCGTAGTCGTGCAGGAAAGCAACTATACTATTTTAGACCTAGAGACAAATTCTTTATTAAAGCATAGACCAAACATAGATGAAAAAGCAAACATAAGTCAACAGCAATTAGTGTTGCAAAGTCATGGATTTCAAGGACTAAAATTTCTGGAATCATACTAAAAGATAAATATTCATGCCAGCTCACCAGCTAAAAACAGCATGAAGAAAAAAAAGAAAAATAAAGCAAGAATCAAGAAAATAAAGAAGAAAAAGTGGACCGCCAAGCAGCAGCTATAAGGCATCTTCCTTTTATCAGGATCCACAGCTACAGGCTTATGCATTATCACCTCACGTTAAAGACATGATGGAACCAAAATCCAAACGCAAATTCTCATCACCTTGCCACGAACAAAAGTCCTACATTTCTTCCAATCATCCATTATATATTCTGACAAAGCAGGCAAACAATGCGCCGCAACACTATCATTCACAATTTGTCTCTGAAGACAAGTTAATTGATCTACTAACAGGTTAGCATGCAAGCATAACATATGCTTCATCTATAGCAGACAAAAGCAGATGTTAGTTCTCCAGCCAACATTGAAAAGGAATAGAGAAAAGCTTAGGTCTGAGTACTGACATTGGGTGAGCAGTAAGAAGGCTAACCACTTCCTGGCAATGAGATGGCAATAGCTTAAGCTATGTTTCACAAGTTCATACGCACGCAGTCCAAGAAATTAGAAACTGATATTAACAGCATCACATGCTGGTACAACAGCAAGTGGCACCCAGGTCATCACAGCTAGCACTACTCCTTTCAGTGCCAACAGGAAAAAGGAAAAGATTGAAATATGATGAATATAATCTAAATCCCAAGGAACAAGAGCAACAAAAGCTCAAACATAATCCTTACCAGCGGACCGTCATGGCACACTAAACATGTTTTATGCAGGTCTCATCTAAAAATGTTGGAACTGCATATTGTCAGCATGAGCATCAATAGAGCATCACCATCACCATTACCAGCATGGTCACTGATATCAACATCACCACCAAAATCAACACCAACGAATAACAATGAGTTTCAGCTACAACATCATCAGCATGGAAAAATCCATTTGAAATCATCCTCCAGTAAAGCACAACACCCAACTCACGAACAGATAACTAGAAAATGCAAAATACGTTCTATTATAAGATAAGTGTTCTACTAAACTATTTAATGAAGCAAGTTCAGAAAAGAAGTAAAAAAGCTGATGAGAAGGACTAGAGTTTCATAAAGAGCATAGTAAAACTCCAATAACTACAAGTCTACCACAAGATATTCTAGAAACCAAAATTGATCCACAAAAGTACATACTTGCAAACTTAGAAAAGCAATTCAGGGGAACCCAGATTACCAAAGTACTTAAGATCACACCTAACATATAATAACAGAGTCAAGCCTCAAAGGTGCAGCCAAGCTGAAGAGCTCATCGGTCCTGCCAGTAGATGCAGATGGATTGTGAATAAGATGAGGGCCTCTTCTAAACCAAAAGGAGGTGAGCAAAAAAATGAAAAGTATGCAACAAGTACCAATTACCTCGTCAGCACTGTGAGGAGAAGCACTATGAGAAATTGCACGGCGAGCTCGTGGAGAAACACTACGGGAAATTGCACGGCGAGCTCGTGGAGAAACACTTTTAGAAGGAGGTAAATGTTCCCCATTCACTTTCTCGATGCTCTGATCACGAGAAGGAGGTGACCTACGAGGTGAAGGGCTCCTACGAGGTGCAGGGCTCCTACGAGGTGAAGGGCTCCTACGAGGACTCAAGCTACGCCGAACAGGTGAAGCACTGTATAATGCAGTAGGTTAGAAAAAAAATTACAAAGTACTGAAGCATATAGGATTTCGTAACACTACCTATCATATGAGCGGCTCCTACTCCTCCGTCGATCATCATCCAACCTTCCCCTACCTCGCCCCCTAGAATAATCAGGGCTCGCACTGTGGCTTCTGCTTCGACGACGACGGTCTCTTTCTTTTTCACGATACCTTTCACGTTCATATCTTCCTCCGCTCCGGCTCCGGCTGTGGCTTCGTCTCCTATGATCTCTATCACGATAATCATCTCTATGCCTGTGTACAACATAAATGTAGAAAAGGAAGAAAAGGGAAGCCCCGACTCTTGTATTAGCATTCAAGTTTCTGAAAACAAATGTCAATTACATAGAATTATATAATACTATAATGCCATTGGAAATATGATTAGAAGTTTAGAGCCTTACACCAGATAGAACCGAATGGAAGAAAATTATCCACATATCTAACACATACTTGGGATTTACAACTAGTTGGTGTTGTTAATTGGAAATATAATTATTGATATTTAACGTATCAAAAAAATTAAGAGATGTTCATGCACTAAATTAACTGTACAAACTACATCCAAAAAGGAAAATCATCCTTCAATGAATTCAGAACTATTGTACTCATTAATTACCCACTGGTCAATGCTAGGTAGTGTATAAAGACTAAAGAAAGAAAAAGGATCCTCACCTAGGCCTAGGGCTATGGCTTCTCGACCTGCCTCTTTTTTTTGGCATTTCTTCCATAATTCTTCCTTTCTGACTGCACATTTGAATGAAAATGCACCACGAGTAATGGCCAATAAGTTTGATTGATACGAACAAACAAAAACCAGGGCATACATTAAATAAAAATATTGCAACCATAAAGAGAAAAGAACCATCTTCTCCAGCTATAAAAGCAGGTTGACAAAAAAGGGACTCTATATTTACATTGCAACCATAAATGAGTAAATGCAGAAATAATTGTTCAAATTTTAATTAAAGAAATGATATACCATTCTAGTACACAATATACGGACATGTATTTGAGAAAGCACTCCTCAAATATCCCAACAAATTAACTAACTACACAATCCTGTTAACTTATTTTTTTTTTTCAATTTCTTCAGTTTCCTTCACCATCATACATCTCAAAGATTCTTTGCTCATATATTACAGCTCTCCAGAAGTATATAGTTCTAAGCCACTCACTTTCGCATGGGGGAGTCATTGCAAATTTTAGATGGAGCTGTAAAAACTTAACAAAAAGGTTTCTTCTTGTGGGATTTAGAACAAATTGCAAAACAGTTTACAATGTAGACAGAACTATATAGAACGGAAGATAAGAGCAAGTAGGACCACAATATAAAAACCCTGAATCCATCATGTTTCTGCAAAATTGGAACAAGGATTCTCAACTTACATAGGTTCAGCATTCGGACCATATTTAGCAAATTGCACCATGATGTTACGGCCATCCACATTCCGGCCTACAGTTTCAAACAGAAAGCGAGAAGGCAACACAAAACATGACACAGAAGACCTATAATTTTGCCAGAATTTCATCAAATATAAAGATAGAACTTACCGTCCAGCTTTTCCACTGCCTTCTGCGCCTCATCAGCGTACTTGTACCTCACGAACGCAAATCCACGGGAATCCCCAGTCCTTCAGATCCAATAAGCGATAACATAGGTACCAAAACGCTAGAAACCCGCTAATACAGGAAGAAAGTAAAGAATATCCAGAGAAATTTCGAAACCCTAGAGAGCTCACCTTCGATCTCTTGGAATGAAGACATCCACAACCTTTCCATACCGATCAAAGAGAGGAAAGAGATCGTCCGGCGTAGTACCTGTGACGAGAACAGATCGGATAAGAGATTAGAACGAAGTGTAGGAGAAGGAGAGTAGAGAAAGCTATATGGGCAGTTACGGAAGCTAATGTTGAGGACGAGAAGGGAGTAGGTGTCCTTGATGTCCGGAGGACCGGACCTCCCAAAGTGCGACATGGCCGGCGGAAGAGAGAGAAGGGAGGTTGGGAAAAAAACTAGGGTTAGTTTTTGGGGAGGGAGACGAGAGCGGAGAGAGTTCGAATGGAACAAGCTTATGAGCTTATCGCCTGCGAAGAGTAGCGTCTCTCACGTGAGACGTGCGTGCAAGAAGGTGCCAATGGACAGCTGGGATATGACGGTGAAGCTTGATAAATGTACTCCGATATTTGGAAATTGTACTTCATCTTTACGTCTCCAACGTGAGGGTTTATTATGTGTCGCAGAGTTAATTCTTTATCGATCGATTTGACGAAATTTTAATGATTAAAATTTTTAATGGTATAATAAGTTTTTTTTAATATATAATCTTGCACATTATTTTTTGACAATTATATTATTTTAATATTTTATTAAATAAAAGATATATATATCATTAATTAATTGAGAGTAATGTATATATATCAAAATAAGGGTATAGATGTCTTTTATAATTAATTTGATGAAAATTTAATTATATTTTTTATCTTTTTAATTATTTACATATATTTCTCATTAGTCAAGGTTGATTTAAATTAAATTTTAATAGATAAAGATTGAGAATTATATTTAAATTAAAGTTATCTCCAAATAATTAAATTTAAATTATTTAATATTAAATAATATCTTCTATAATTAATGTATAATTATATTTAAGAGAGAATTTAATGGAAGAAAAAAAAAACTTGTTGAGGGCTTCATCATTACCTTAAAGTTAATTGTTTATCAATCAGTTTGATGAAGATCTAATGGTTAATATCTTCAAGAGTATTATAAGAAAATTGGAAAGTTAGACACATATATTTAAATTTTTTAACTAATATAATATCGGGAGGTATGAAAACCGATTATTATAAGTATTGGATTAAGATTTTAATTTTTAAAGGCTTAGATTTGGCTTCCAAAGTTAGAGAATTTTTTCACTTCACACCCTACACTATATGCTTATTTTAAATTACATCCATTTGGAGGAGATTTTATTTTACCAAACTCAATACTAAAAAAAAGTCTATTTTAATGTAGCTACTAATAAAACGTGAATTTACTAATATTTTATTTTATCTTTATAGAATTAAATTATTAGTATTTTAGCTTAAATATATATGTTGTTTAGTGGTTTACTTTGAGAGAAAATATTAAATTCTCAATCAAAAGACTAGATAAAAAATTTGAAATTAATATTTGGAAGAGTTATCAATCTATAATTCTTTTTCATAATTTCATAATAATATTCTTTATATCCAAAATAAATAATCGAACATAAAATTACAACATTAAATTTTTTTATTTATATATTTCTTGTTTAGGGTTTAATTAAATTTCATCCAAAAATATTAGGTTTGTTTCTCTTTTATCTTCTTAAAAAAATAGGCTATCAATTATATAGTTATAACCTTCAAACTTAAGTAGTTCCGTATCTTATGTGAGAAAGAAGATTCAATAAAAACTAGTTTAGTTATTTTTTTCTTTAAATAAGTTCAGCGGTTTAGTGAAGGCTATAATAAAAACTAAATTATTTTGATACTAGGTTTGTGGTTCAGTCTATTTAGGTAAATAAAGGTTTCGGAGAGTGCTAGTTTGGAAGAAATAAAATAAAACTCCTACTTGTAACCCGACTCTAGTGACGGTGACGCGATCCGCCAAAGCAAAAGGTTTGGAGAGAAGGTTTGGAGAGGAGGCAAGCCTCAAGAGCGTTGCTTTCTCTCTCACTCGCTTGCTCCCCCTTCTTCCTTCGTCGCCTTTGATGGCTACGGTTACTCCTGCGACGCGGCGCAAAGACTCGGTTCAGCCGAAGGCGAAGGTTTGGCTCTACCTCCTGCTCCTCACGCTCCAGTACGGCGCCCAGCCGCTGGTCTCGAAGCGCTTCGTCAGGTTGCGATCCTGTCCCTTTCCTCCTTTTTCCCTTCCGATATCTTCGGAATCCCTTAGCTTCTCCTGAATTTTGTTATTTTTTTGTGTTGGGATTGGAATCTTTGGAGATGGATTCAAGTTCGCAGATTAAATTTTAGCCGCGATGTTGGAAGCAGTGCGAGTTTAGGGTTTTGTTTCTTGGGAATTTGATTCCATATTATCCTTGAAACGTATCGACACTAAGATTTATATTTATTGCTCACTAAGTCAAGAAATTGGCATGCTTTCTGCGATGTGTTGGAACAAATGAGACGATCGTCACGAATTTACTTTTGCTATCTTGAGGTGATGTCAGTGCTGCTCACAAATTATTAGGCTTTTTCTTCTTGGAAAGTATCTAAAAAGTCAAACTTTCACGGGCATCAATAACTACTTAACTAGGTACCTCAATGAGATAACTAGTCATGCATTTAGCACTTTGAAAGCGATTCTTACTTGCCATTTTGTCATCAAAGTTTTTGGAAGTAGTTTCTATCACCTGTGATTGTATTCCATTTCCAATCTGCTAAAGTTTCACTTTTCCAAGATGAATTTTGAAATGTAGTTGTAGTTGTTTGGACTATATGCTATATTTACTTTAAATAATATAGTTCCTGCTGGAGTGCTGCTCTGGTGGATTTTGATGGTGATGTTCGATTATAGGAACTTCTTTCTTGGCACAAATAACTAAGAAATACAAACATTGAAAGAACATTTTGCTACTACTTGATGCTAAAGATCTCCTGCATTACTTCACTGCTGCAGGCGAGAAGTTATTGTGACCTCATTAGTCCTAGCATGTGAGGTGGCAAAGGTAATTCAGAACAGTATATATTCCAATATAGTACTATTCTAAGATGATTTTTCTGTATCTATTTCAGATGCGTAACACTGAATTTTTGTTTTAGGTTCTTTGTGCGCTGATTCTTTTAGCTGTGGAAGGTAGTTTGAAGAGACAGTATGATCAGTGGACTCTTGTTGGATCTTTAACTGCATCAGGACTTCCTGCAGCCATTTACGCTTTACAGAATAGCTTGTTGCAGATATCTTACAAGAATCTAGATTCTCTCACCTTTTCAATCCTTAACCAGACGAAATTATTCTTCACAGCATTATTTATGTACCTAATTTTACGGTATGATTTTGTTTCTTTTTTGTTTCCCCTTTGCATTTTACTGTGGGCAGGGTAAATATTCATTTAGGCTACCACTACTACTCTTGATGCTTGTGCATGCTCACTACTGGATTTATTAATAGCTGATTGTTATCAGTATGCATTGTGACTTGTTGGTGATTTAGAGGGTTTCTAGGTTTTAGCATGGATCATTTGGCATGATCTTATAAAAAAAAGATACTTCTTTAACATTCTTTTGTTGGCAAGTAACTGAACAATTACATAAGTTTTGAACTTCTTAAACTATGCCCTTACATACAGCAAACACATGCAAGTGTCATTGTAGCAGTCATATATGACTTTGTTTTATTTTTCAAGCTAAAAGAATTAAGAAATGATCATGTGTTTTGGCACTTTAGACATGGCTTATATATGTACATCCTCCAAGTTACAGCAGAAGTGATGTAATATCATTCTTTCATCATCAATAGTCATTGTATGATCAACAGATAAATGACAGCATGTATCATCAATTAACAGTAATCATCTTTATTTTATTAGGCATACAGTCTACTTTTACTCTTATTACAGGAAGATGCAGGTCTGGTGGAAAATCATTTTGGATCCCCATTCATCCACTAATTACTTTTGGGAAATTCTGCAGGCAGAAGCAATCAGCTAAACAAGTAGGAGCTCTGGCCTTATTGATTATTGCTGCCATACTTTTGAGTGTTGGTGAGAGCTCTGGTGGAGGTTCTAGTGGTGGTAGTGCTGATCAAGTTTTATTATATGGTATCGTTCCTGTTATGATTGCTTCTGTGCTCTCTGGTTTGGCTTCTTCTTTGTGCCAATGGGCTTCTCAGGTCAGGTTTTTTAGGAACTTCTTGGGAAAATAATTCCTCACTGCCGTCAATTTTCTTTCACTCTTATCTTCCTTCTTTTGTAGGTTAAAAAACACACTTCATACTTAATGACGGTAGAAATGTCACTTTTTGGAAGTATGTGCTTGTTGGCAAGTACCTCGCAGTCACCAGATGGAGAGGCCATCAGAAAGTATGGATTCTTTCATGGTTGGACCATGTGGACTCTGGTAAGTGTCAATGGCTCTTGATATTTGCAGTCATATTTATGTACATTGTTAGTCATAGATGTTTCCACTTTCCACATACTACTGGTTAACATTTTCCACAATTCTATTTGACTGAAGAGGTCTTATACCATTTCCTGCCTCTCACAAAGTCCTTATGAAATGCACCAGTCCTTTGATCCTTTTTTTTCCCATTTTCATTCTAGTGCCACAAAGTCACAATATTTTAACCTTGAGTATCAGTGTAAGTTGATCTAATTTTCCTTGTTCCATTCAAAGTTATTAATAGTCTGAGCAGAAACAGGAAGACAGAATAACCAAGTGATGTCAGGGTATAGGATAATTCTGAACGTATTCATGGTTTTGATTATTGAATACTTCTCACTATTAGAATTGAGAAGATTATTCAAGACATTTTTCTCGTGTTTCACTTCTACACATCTTTTTTTTCCTTTTTTAAGCATTTCATACCTTGAATAAGCTTAGAAACACTTGTGATATGTACAATTCCTAATTTCATCATAAAGTGGCCATTGAAACCTTACAGAATTAATTGAAACCTTGAGGCTGCTGCTGGTAGTCCATTTCTATAGACACCTAGTTTACACATGGTTAGTTACAGCAAAATAATAAAACATCTCAGATGGAATGACATTCAAAATATTCATATATGTATTACTTTTTACGAATAAAACCTTCTCCGATTAAGTGAATGCCAATTTTGAAACAAGCAAATATTGTTTTATTCTGTGTTGCTATTGCATAAATATTTATCCTCTTTCTCAGATACCAGTTATATCCAATGCTGTTGGAGGAATTCTTGTTGGCCTCGTCACAGCTTATGCAGGAGGTGTCAGAAAGGCAAGCAGCACTTATCAACTAGTTTCTTCTTCTTCTCTTTGTCCTTCTATTTTTGTAGCTTATATTTTGTTTATGCAGGGTTTTGTCATAGTATCAGCGCTGCTTGTTACCGCGCTGCTGCAGTTCCTTTTTGACGGGAAACCACCATCCCTGTATTGCCTGGCGGCATTACCTCTTGTAGTCACCAGCATATTTGTATACCAGAAGTATCCTTACGTTCACAGGAAGAAGAAAGACTGACAAAATATCCGTGACATAGTTTGGATTCTACTAACCATTTATCATATCAGCATAATTACCAGTACCCGGGGTTGAAGAACTTGTATGTAGTATTATTATTATGTTGAAACTATACTGGAAATGTAAGCTAATTCACGGATTACTCAAGAACTATTGTAGCCTATATGAATATCACGAATTCATCTTCTTTAAATAATATAGCTATTCATTGCTTTATTGTTAGTTATGCATTGTAAACAAGTGAGACAGGGATCATCAACACAAAGCTCTGTAACTTTATTGGTACTATTGAAGTTGCTACTTGAGACATTTATATTGCCAACGGGCTCTCATGTTGAACGAGTATTCATTCTTTGGTTCCAATCTTGAAGGCCATATAGTAGTTTAACTAAATACCATTAAAAAAAAGTTTGACATGCTTATATCCAACTGCTTGATATAAACTACTATTTCTTTAAAAAAAAAACTAAGTTTGGCAAATTAATTTTAGTGAAATTTGAACTAACCGACTGAGCTCAATCTGATTGAAATGGCAGCACGGACTGGTCTCGCTACAATCCATCCAAAATTAATGTTAACAATAATCGGAGGTAACCATACAGAGGGTGCCCTTATCCCCCGCCCATTTCTCGGAGGAAATAGAGCAAACAAAAGGTTGCGGTGCGTTATCCTTTTATCGCCAGCTTCAGTTCGAGAGCAAGACGAGAAGAGCAAAGGAAGATGATATCGTTGGCGGTATCCTCACCTCTCTCCTCCTCTCCCCGCGGGATCTCCTCTTCCGCGTCTCGTTCGCCTCCTCCTCCCTTTAGGATGGCGTCTCCCTTCCCTTCTCTCAAGTCTTCCTTCCATGGCATCCGAATCGGGAACGCCGTCCGAGTCCCGACGCCGGTGCCGTACCGAGGTGGCGGCAACGAGCGGATGGTGGTGCGGATGGCGAAGAGAGAGGAGGAGTTGAAGGAGATAAGGGCGAAGACGACGGAGGAGATCAACGAAGAGGTGGTCGACCTCAAGGGGGAGCTATTCATGCTCCGCCTCCAGAAGTCGGCGAGGAACGAGTTCACATCCAGCGAGTTCCGCCGCATGCGGAAGAGGGTACTCTAATTTCTCAGCAAAGCTCAGTCATTTAATCTATTTTATATCTCTTTCTTGTGATTTACCTTGTTGGTCGGTTGTGAATTGGGATATAATTGAGCTTGTTTAAGGCTTGAGATGGCATGGCGGAAGTTGATGAGTTATTCTATCTTTGAGAGGTCACAACTCTTAGGTGATTAGGGGTTTGGAGTTGGTAGTGAAATTATACCTAATTAACATACAATGCGAGAATTTGTGGAAGCAGAGAATATGGAAAACTTGTATATCATTGCTGAAAGTCAAAGTAAATAAGCTAGATATCATCATCTTATACTATTAGTCATTGAGCTCCCTGATACCAAGTAGTTCCCATTACTAGCTTCAAGTTGCTATGATGCATCTCATGTTCATACAACATGCTGCACAGGCTTTTATGTGCATTCAATGCCTAAGGTTTTTAATAGTAATAAGGCATGGCAGTGTTTGATGCAACTTAGCTTAAAGAGAAGTATGCATTAGATTGTTAACCTTTGATTGGAAAGTAACAACTATAACTTGTTTGCATACCAATTTTTGGTAGTATTCGAATAAGAACTAGAAGAAAATTTCACATTTCAAATTTTCAATACATTGTCATTAGACTAATAGACTTTGACCAAAGACAACCATCTGTTACAGGATTCGTTTCTAGCACTTATAACTACCATGAAGAAATTGATAATTGAAGAATCCATTGAAGAACTTTCTGGCCCGTATGGCTTCATAGCTTTCCTTTAAAGTCGTTAATGTTGCTGACAATGTTTTCCTTTGGTAATATGTTAGTACCTTTAATTAGTTTGCTTTTATGCTATGAATTATGTTAAATGGACATCCCAACAATGAAGTAAATATGACATCTCTCTGATATCATGATAGCAGCAGGAGTGGACCATTAAGCAAGAACATGAAGAGTAGTGTAATTTCATAAGTTCAAGTAACAAGAGGTACACCAGGAAGTCAATGCAATTCAAACTTTAAAGTAATCACTAATATCAGTTTTACTTTACATCAGATTGCTCGTATGATGACTGTGAAAAGAGAAAGGGAAATTGAAGAAGGGATCAGCAAAAGATTGTCCAGAAAACTTGATAAGAAATGGAAGCGAAGTATTGTAGTAAGGCCACCACCATCATTGAGGAAGAAACAGGAAGAGGAAAAAGCAGCAGAAGCGGATAAGTCAGCATAGTTCAGTCCATTTTGTCTAAAGCAAGGTCCCTTTTCTCTTTGCAATGGCTCTATTGTTTGTGATAGGAATGCTGTAGTTTGAACTAATTTAAAATTTTTATTAGAGTTGTGTAAGTGAGGCCCTTTCTGTCAAAACCAGAAGAATTATGTAACTGTGTTCTGGTTTATTAGCAAAATTATCAATTTCAATTCATACAATTGCTTCCTCTTTCTATCTGCTGATGTTTATTAGTTCTGGTTTTGACCAATTTTGGGCAAAGAAGTTCAGGGTGATACAATGTGATATCCATGTTTTGTAAAAGAAGAACTTGAGTTTGATCAGTAATCCCCAATATTTGACAATCCTAGAACACATTAATTCCGATCCGCTTGAAGTGTTGGTCATCATTTAGGTTGTAATTGTCCTTCAAACACCATACGTTGACTACTGAGAACATGCATCAGATCAGCAAATTTGTGATGTCATATTTGGGTGCACTACTGCTAGATATGGGTGGGTCATTTTCTTTTCTCTCAGCAGACATTAATTATAGCCCAGCCAGGTAAGTGTATCTGATGTTCCATTCTGATCATGATTTACATTGATCTACAAACAGGCGCCATCAGATTTGAGAATAGTTAAAGTTGGGTGTCATAATTTTCCAATTTTATTAGTTGGATATGCTAGTCATACAAAAAAGAGTGTTTACTTTAGACTAAATCGGCTATTTTTCATTCCTATTCAACTTGCGATACAATTACATTCATAAATCAGGAGGTTTCTTTCCTTTTTGCTTAAACTTGATTTCTAAATTTCATAAATGTGCTTCTTGGTCATCCTCAGCATAATGGTTTATCTGGTAAACAAGTTTTTGATTTCTTAATCACTTCTCTTGGATGACAATTTGTACATGCTTCACCTTTCAGTATTTCGTGAGATAGCCCTTCTGACAAGGTATTGCTATTGGAGAGGTATGCAATGTGATTACTAGAGGAACACCTTTTTTGATCTGGTTACTTTTGTATAGCCTTCTATTTAAACATTTGAAGATACAGCTTTATAACATTTATTAGTAAATTGCGTTAATCCTATTAGCATCCGTAGGTAATAAATTTCACTGTGCTGGAGATAAATATCACATGAGTTAACTGTAAGATGCTCTTCTAGAACAAAAATTAGATTACCTAAAGAGTGCATTCCAGTTATCATTTGTTTCTCAGTTCTCCTATCCTTTTCTAAACGGCACAGGAAACTTTATGATGTTGTATCCTACAGATGGAGCTGAGGATCAGGTAGAGTATTGACCAAACTAGCCTCCCCAACTACTTGTTTTACATGCTTAATATACTCTAAAACCTAAATATAAGACTATGTATGTTACGATTGTTTAGAAATCATTAACCCAGAGAACGATTTATATAGAAATTTTAAATCCTCTAGAAAAAATATCTAAGTCCCAGGAAATTTTTTTGTGGTTTCTATATAAGTTGATAATAATTTATATTTGAAAGTCGAAAGTAATTTATATTTAACTTTTTTTCTAAAACTTACGCAAATGTTTTATATTTTTAAACACACTTAATCTTATTATTTAAGTTTTAAAATTATATAGCCAAAATCTACTTATTAGGTACTCAAGTCTCCTTATCATGCTTGTCAAACTTCCTTACCAACCACGACAAACCTCATTTTTAATCAAACTTTTTTCACCTAAAACTCTTATCGTGGAAATTTATGTTGTTGCTGCAGGAACATTTGGCAGTGAACTATTGGTTATCACCTAGAGAATTGGAGTCTATAAGAACAATTAACATACAGTTTCGACACTAACTATGGTTGTCAAATACCCAGGGTGCAGGAAGTTCCTGCACTTGAGGGTGAAGAGAATCTACAATGCTTTCAATAAGATCATATTGTATACCAAATCAATCCCTTGTAGGATAAGAAAAGCATCAGCTCCACCTACTCACAGGGAAACTTTGGGGGGGAATGATTCTTAGCCCTAAAAGAGTTCTCATAGTAAGACAGGCTTTGTTCCTGACAAGGATGGAGAGGTTTGACATATGTTTCAAAACATCGTAGAACATGGCACTTGAAAAGGATTTATGATTGATATCATTTTTAAGATAATTTGAAATTGCGTATCTTAATGTTTCAATTATTTGGTCCTTTTCTTATCATTGCTGCTTGTCTGCACCCCTCTTTAAAGCCTTGATAACCTCTCTCTAACTGCCAGATATGACATTTTTCTTTTCTATTCCTTAATTTTGTTTTGCTTATATGATGTTAATGTTGGATTTCCTAGTATTGCTTCAATATACACTTCCTGCACACAAGCTTTAGGTTCATTGTAACATGAGAAAGTTAAGTTAAGATTCTCTTTTATTATTTTTAAGGAGAAATTGCACTTTGCTTGATTCAATTTTTTTTTAAATATTTGTATACTTTTAACTTAAACACCTTAACTCTTTTATAGTATTGACTAAAGTTGAACCGTTATCTTTTTTACTGTATTTAATCAGATCAGAATTTGCTCTTATAAATGTTCATTAAAGACAAAATTGTAGAAAATTTAATGAGCTTTTCAACGCATTTAAAATAATACTAAGTAGATTTATAGTGACAAAGACATGAAAACATATTGTATAGATGTATGTTTTTATGATATCTTTATCGTCGAAAAACTCTATTGATATTATTTTAGATGCTTTAGAAAGGCTATCAAATCCTCTACAATTTATCTCCAATGAAGATTTACAAATTTGACTTCTGTTTGATCAAATAGGATGAAAATTAATAACGGTCACACCTTGGTCAATACCATATAAAAGTTAAGTGTATAAGTCGAAAGTACATAAAATTTTTATGAAATAAAAACCAGACCACTCGGGACTAACTTACAATTAACCCTAATTATTAAGTTAACCTAAACTCAAAATCTCTCTACCCATCACTTGCATATATTCAGAAAGCAACCAGAACCATTTGAGCCATTTATTATCTGATTCTAAAAAATTTAAGTCTCTGGCGCAACTAAGAATGCAAGTTGTGATTTTGAGAATGATGCAAGCAAATCGTTAGAAAGATCCTCCTCTTCCTCATGCGACTGCTGGTCATTATATATTTTCCTTGGATAATATGAAAGAGAAGCAAACAGAATAAAAAGCATGTGGATATTCTCACATAAATAGAACAATATGTATATGTGTACATACAAGTACTCCAAGTATCTGTACATCTACTACAATACATTGAAAAGAACTCAAACTTCCTATAGATAACAATCAACAATAATAACAACACGCACACACCAAAAGTGTATCTGTATAACTACTACAATACATTGATGTCAACAATCAATGCATAGTAAGAACTACAATACTGAACTCACACTTCCTATAGGAAAGAGAGAGAGGGAGAGAGAGAGAGATCAAGCAAACTTTGTCATGATTTGGTCATCAAGAAACAGGTCATGCCAAGAGAAACAAGGAGTGCTGCTGCAATGATCCCCCTGGCTGGGAACAGGCATATCAATGAGGGGAGGAAGAGAAGACTCGTAATTTTGGCGTGTTTCATTGCTCAGGGGCTGCTGAAAGAAAGAGCATGACGGCATCTGGATGTCTTGCGCTTGGCTAATAACTTTGTTCTGGCTACTAATGTCGTGAGCAAGAGTTGGAGAATGCACTGCGGACAAGGAAGCCATATGTGGCGAACTCAAAATGCTCATGGTCTCCAAGTCCGTTGTATTGGTGACCATAGCGCTAAGACTACTAGTGCAAGGGCTGCCAGCGACGGCGGACTGGAGGAGGTACTGCGAGCACTGCAACTTCACCTCCTGCAGAAGGGCAGTGTGATCATTCATCCAAGATCTTTGCTCCACAAGGTTGGCAAGGGCGAGGAGCTGCGGTACTATGGAGCCGAAGAAGTCGGTCCTGGGCTGATGAGTCATCGGGTCGATGCCCATCTGGATCAGCTTCTTCTTGAGGTGGGTGTTCCAGAAGTTCTTGATCTCGTTGTCAGTCCGGCCAGGCAGGTGCTTCGCGATCGCCGACCACCTGAGATGTTCAACAGAGGAAAGAAGATCGATTTTTGGGATCAGCTCAATGCAACAGTGAGTTTGGAAAAGAAAGCTGGCATAGATATATGGAGATGCAGCTTACTTGTTGCCAAGCATGGAGTGGAGGTTTAGGATGGTTTGCTCTTCCTCTCGGGAGAAGTTGCCTCTCTTGATGTCTGGCTTCAGGTAGTTGGTCCATCTCAGCCTGCAGCTCTTGCCACATCTATTGAGTCCTAAAGAGAGAGAGAGAGGAAAAAGAAAAGAAAAAAAAGCATCACATTATAGAGTAAGAACTAGAGAAAGAGAGAGTAATTTAGATAAAGATAGCAATGGAGAATGAGATGAGAGGACCAGCAAGTCTTGGAAGAGCTCTCCAGCTTCCATGGCCATGATTCTGGATGTACTCCGCCAGTTTCTGGTCCTCTTCAGGAGTCCAAGGACCCTTCTTGATGCCATTCGCATCAGAACAAGGTGGCCTTCCCATATTGAATGGAATACTGCAGCTAGGTAGAGATATTAAGGAGAACAGTTTGAGACTAAGTATGACTTCCTCTTTCAGATGTCCACCAGATCCAACCCAATGACATCGTGTAATTTGGAAGCAGAACAATCGCCTGAGGCCGGGCACTTATAGCAGCACGAGGTGGGTATGCCCACTAAGTGTCCGTAGTAAGGCCCCACTGAACTGTTAACGTTATTCGCTTTTGGCTTAACTTTACAACAAAAACAAAATTCCACTAGATCATGGCTTTCTTATTATTTATACAGTCTGTGATCTTTACTTCACTTCTATTTGACGCTTAATTGCTCATTTCCCTTGTAGAGTTCAGATTAGAAAAGGAACTCGGGTGTCCTCATGCTATAGCCCACTGGCTAGTTGAGGATAAAGTTTGATGAGAATATGATTAGATTTGGAGCACGTGGCAGTAAAATAAATCCTCATACAATTTAGTGGAATAGTACCCACTTGCAATTTGTTTGCAATATAACGAATTAGGTGATTAAATGATATCAGCATTTGAATTATGTTGAGGATGAATGATTGAGAATGCAAAAGAAGATTGAATTTGGCAGGATTTGCATTCATAATTACCAATGAAAGAGTTGACATACATAAACATAGCTATATATTATCAAATTGTAACTTGCATGCATGGTAATTAGGTAAAATTCACATAGAAATCCATACAAATTATGGAAAGAAATGGCCATCTTGGTGGCCTACCCTGGTCTAGAATGCTCCTTTGGGGTTAGAAAGACTCCCCATGCACGCAACTCAGCGTAAGCAAATACTATATCATCATCCCTCACCTTCCCCTCCTTTCTTCAAAGATCACAAACCAGAAGAAAAAAAGAGTACATATTATATCAGATATCAGTGCATTAGATATCTGTATTGATAGAAAGATATCTTCGTGGGTTATGATAATTTTCGATGGAAGAAATAAAAAGTCATTCAAGACCATTCACACAAGGAATAAAATGTATATCTTCTACTCAATGCCATACTGCATCCTACTTGAATCAAAATGCTATGAAGTAGAAATGTGTAACTGCATGTATGTGAACCACAAGATTGGCAAACTTCTTGCTTCTTTGCTAGCTCCTAAGAAATTGGATCAGAATGTTAGCAGCAAGAAAGATAAACTGCTTCTCTATATAGCAACTGTGTCTATGATTAGAATGAGACATGAACATATTCTTTTTCTTTCAATTTAGGCATTCTTCCTTACTGATTCACTTTGTCTGAATTTATTGACAAGAATATGAATCAGCCGTCGTCTATGATCATATGAGATAATATATATTTTCTCCATTAGATCCTACAACAGGGAAGAAGTCATTGGCTCTTGTTAAACACTACTAGTACTCGTAAATTTGTATTAATTTTTTTCCGCAATTTGATGAGAATGACAAAGCGAGCTTCCTGAAAATTCTAATTAAAGAACTAGAGGTTTGTTACAAAGACAAGTTAATAATAAGAACTAATGTCTAGGGGAGATGGGCAGCAGTTGCGAGAAAGAGTCAATGCAAAAGGACAACTGAAGGAGAAAGGCACTGTGATGTATCCCTCCCAACTAATATTTCATTTTGCATCTTCCAAATATGTCAATATCAAACATCTCACTCTCAGTTGAAGAACTTAAATTTTGTAATAGTAATCATATATGAACAGAAGTACTGTAATTTGCCAATGCTGAACAATACAGATAAACTAAAATAGTGCAAGATAATTGTTAATTTCGACGAAAAAGCATCACAGTTGCCTAGTTTTATAGGCCTAATCTTGATTAGATATGAAAAAGATAAAAATATGTTTACTTATTGAACTAGTTTAGGAAGGGTGTCTAAACTAAAGCAAATAAGGTCATAAAGACTAAGAGAAGTATTTCATATATTTGAGACACTGCACAAGTGGGCAGTACCTAATTCATTGTTCAAACCAATAATTCCTTGTAACTAATGAACACTACAAATGTTGATGAGTAGTATATTGGATGCAGGGCCCTGCAGATCCGATGCTAAATTCATCAGATCTTGACCATTTCAACATAAATTACTAATAAAACATGTGTGCTTTTGTTTATTTTAGGGCATTAATCTTCATAGCTGGCCAGTAGTTATGACCCATGTCTCTGCACTGTCCAAATCAATTGTCATCCCAGATACTAAAAATCTATCTTCTTGTGAATGATGAGATTATGCAGTACTAGTACTGAGAAGCAAATTTAATTGTCAGTAAGAGGAAGAGCTATAAGATAAACTGATATCAGAATGTTTGCAAATGAATCATATAGATTAATTTGTTTAGTGTGTGAAACAAAATAAAAAAAAAATTAGACCATGCATCATATGAAGATAAATAAATTCTCCAATTAATGCTCATACCTCTTGAGACTCTTGAGTCTTTAACATGATCGAAGTTGTCCAA
The DNA here is from genome assembly GCF_048772165.1 of Typha angustifolia. Taxonomy (NCBI): domain Eukaryota; kingdom Viridiplantae; phylum Streptophyta; class Magnoliopsida; order Poales; family Typhaceae; genus Typha; species Typha angustifolia. The sequence goes on along the minus strand of NC_133243.1, from coordinate 7,345,737 downwards.
GGAGCATGAATAAGCTTCCATAGAGATGCCAGGTTCCTCCAAGTGTCTCACTAAAACATTAATGCTGAAAGTGAAAGATCCTTGACTAGTAGTCAAGTTGCTATCACATTATGATACAAAGACATAGTACCTATTTTGTTTGTCCTATTTTGTTTGTCAATGAATAAGTATCATCTGCAGCGTTTTCCTAACTGTTATACCTACTTCTCAAGAACTCCAATTTTGCTACTTTTACTTGACATAGGAGTTGATCTTATAACTATGCTGCAATATCTGAGAGCTAGCTATCTGATACATTAACTTCTATAGGGACATTAACCAGACATTTCATTCAGTGGTTAACTTTATTTATTTAGATTGATTGATTGATGCCAAAACATGGTTAGATCTATAAAGGTTTCCCTCTCTTCTTTTAACATTTATATCACTTTAACATGACAGATTAAGATGATTCAGTTTCCACAGAAGATGGAATACTTATTTTCAGAAATAAAGAAAACATAATAACAGTTGAACTAAAGCACTAAAAGCCAGAATGTCATAACTTTCAGATGATACACAGAAGGCAATTCTCTTATGTGTTATTAATTCCAAGTATATAGTAAATCCTCAAGATAATATTAATCCAACTTGTGAAACTAATCATAATTATGACTAGTATTTAGCATTTGTTTTAAAATTAATGTTGCTGTCTGCCTTGACTTGCAATCAACTTGCCAATTTGTCCCATTTTTTCACACAAAAATCATGACAAGTTGGTGGCAATACCATCATCCTTGAGAGCTTTTTACTTCTTAAGCATGCTCAACTGAAAACAAATCTTAGGAAAATTTATAAAGAAGATCCTACTTTTTGTCTTTATTATCATTCACATCCTATCACACGAGTGTCCTTGCATGCCACTTCCTATATCTTAAAAGCACAGTCAACTTTTACATAACAACATATAATGAAATCTTGAGTATTATATTACTTTCAAAAATAAAATATATAAAAATATCTAAAATACTCCTTGGTTGATCTTAAAATCTGGTTGCTTTTACTATATTCTAGTTTATTCACATAAGAAAACTGACATCAAAGTGTTTTTAAAGCATTAAAAAAAATACAAGGGTTAGATGGAAAAAATAAAACTATATTGTTGGGTGTGAACGATAATAAAGTCAAAATAGAGGATGTTTTTGATAAATATATGTAAATCTAGCACAGAGAAAATTAGGCTTATATTTGGGCTGAAATGGCTCCAGATGGGCCTAATAACAGACAGGCCCTATTGTCCAACTCAGGCCCAAATTTAATTTTGTTGAGCTCATTCTCATTCCTATAGATTAGTGTTCCGAATCATCCCAAGTCTAAAATCAAGATCAATATTGTTATTTTATTTATTATTATTACTTTTTTTTTAATAATCTAATCTATACTCATGGCATGGAGTTATTGACTATTTTAAGTCAGTCAAACCTTTTTTTATCACATCTTGAATTCAAAATTATTAACCGAGTCAATAAGAAAGGCTTGTTCGGTTGGAGATTAAGCTTTATACTTAATTAGTTGGTCTTATTTTTTAGTTTTAAATTTTTAAAAACTAAATTTGATTAGATATAAAAAAATATAGTTATTAAAATAAGTTAGGAGCCCTGGATTCAAACCAAATGGACCTAAGTTACTAAGGAGGAGAACTTATATTTGAAAGTAGCCATCTCAATCAGCTTTTTTTTTTATCAAACTTGAATCTAATATACTTTGAAATTAAATACAAAACCATGTGAGTTTGAAAATTATTAAATGACTTATCTGAAAGTTGTCATCTAATTTAATAATTTATAAACTAGTATATTTTAAGGTCAATAGTCAAAAAGTCTCAAATTCAGATAGCAAAAGTTTGAGTTCAAGTTGGACTTCTCTTCAATTAAAAGAAGAGAGAGTTGGTTCCCAATATAAATATAAGATTAGATGAGTTTGAAGACCGTTGAGCTTTTATTTAAAAGTTATTTATTTAACTATTTATATAGGAATTTAAAAGTTACTGAAAAAATAGCTAAGTGAATTATTTGTTCACATAAATCGCTGAATTCTCCCGCCAATACCAAGTCTTGTTTGACACACGTAAAAAATTATTGTGACATTCTTAAAATAGTTAAGCAATCCAAGACCTCCCCATTCGTGTTCGGATTCTTCAATGATTAGGTAGATTCTATGGCAATCCAACGTCTCTCCTTCCTTCGAGGCTCACGAGCGGCAGCCGTTGGATCACGATTGGGCCCGTCCAATCGCATCTCTAATCGATTCAAAGACCATCTCAACTTGGAGGAAACAAAAGTCAACCTTTTTTCTCTCTTGAATTTGTACGATTTGCAGTCTTGTTGTTATTTCTCGATTTACTGCAAAGAAAGTCTCAAGTTGCACCACCGAATAATCTTCTCCCACACTGTTCTTGGCGATCATAGCGTATCAAACTCGTTGGCTTCCACCACGAAGTCAGCACGGCAGCCTTTGTCTCCCGAGTTCCTCTTTAATTTTCTTCTCCTTTCGATTTCTCTTGCGGTCTGGTTGGTTGATTCGTGAGACCCATCTCTTGATGCCCAGATTCTCGATTTGGGTACTTCTCGATTAGCGATCTTGGATTTGGTTTCGGGTCCCAAGGTTTGCAGTTCCGTGAACATCTCGAGGTTTCGCCAACTGGGTCTCGCTCAAAATCGAATCTTGGGGTTGACGGAAGGAGTACATGTTGCGGACTTAGGTGAGGATTCATGGATAGATTATGCTGCTTCCGAGCGTGCTGTTCTCAGGTCTGTGATGATCTAAACAATAGTTCCTTTTTAAGTGATTGAGCATTAATTTTGGAACTACTAAATTCTCAAGAATATTTTCTCCTTTTGCGTTGATTTAATCTGTAGGGGGAGTCCATAGTATTTTAGTTTCTATCATTAGATTGAAGATCCACCTTTGGAGTTTCTTCTATATTCAATAAATTTCTTCTATACATCAGTGAGGGTTTCGAGTTGAACTATAGAGATAGTGGCAGTTTCTTTATTTTACAGTGGTAAAACATTGATCTGATCATTCTGCAGAAGATTCAATGTTTCCATTCACTCCAGGGAATTATCTGGCTCATTCTAAACAAAAAAGGATGTTTTCATGATTAAATTGACAGCATTATCTGATTGTTGTTTGAAGCGGGATTGCCTGATCCCAATTGTTTCAAAGAGTTCATGTGTAGCTAGCTCAGGTTTATCTCAATTTGTCATCTTGAGAGAAATAAAAGTTTGCCGAAGGTGTACTTGAACTTGAGAGGTTGGGTGCCTACTAAGGAGGGAATGAAAACCAAACATAATACTAGATAAATCTTACAGATTCAATTCTAATCAAGTGATCAAGCTTGTCCATGGAAGGACAATTATCAATAGCCCTCCAGCTTAACCTTAAACCCTGCAGGGAGAATTCCTTTAAGATGTAATTGTGGTGTGACAAATTGGAGCTTATGTTCATTGTAAAGTTGCCGTTGAGTCTCTTGTAACTTAAGAAGCCATGTATTGGTAGGGTGGGATATATATGCTTTAGTATGCCTAATTGTTAATTTAATCTTTCTGATCCTGTATGCCCAAAATCTTTTTAAGTTTATAGTTTGTTTGGTAGATTTATTTCTGATATATCATCATCGCACATATTGCACAGAATAAAGTTCAAGCCCTGCTTTATTCCTTCCTTCCTGTGTCTCTCTGTATGAGTTATTCTGAAAAGTCTAGATTTACTGTACAGTTGGCAGGTCCTTCCTCATCTTGTGGCAAAGGAAAAAGCGCAGGTAGTCATGTCAAAGTTACCTATGGTTTTAGCCTTGTTAAAGGCATGGCAAATCATCCTATGGAGGATTATCATGTAGCCGAGTTTGTTTGCATAAATGGGCAAGAGCTTGGTCTATTTGCAATCTATGATGGCCATTTAGGAGATAATGTTGCAGCTTACTTACAGAAGCATCTGTTTGCTAACATCTTGAAAGAGGTGCTCTTTCCACTTATTCATACTGAATGCCATTAAAGGCCTCTCATACTGGCACATGGGAATAATATATCGTCTTTGACTTTTTTCTTTACAGGAAGAGTTTTGGACCCATCCCGATAGGGCCATCATAAAAGCCTACGAGAAGACTGATCAGGCAATTCTTTCTCATAATCCAGATTTGGGACGAGGTGGATCCACTGCAGTTACTGCTATCCTCATGAATGGTATGAAGTTATGGATAGCCAATGTTGGTGATTCACGAGCAGTTCTTTTAAAAGGAGGGGAAGTCCTACAAATGACAACAGATCATGAACCTAATGCTGAGCGTGCGAGTATTGAGAGAAGGGGCGGCTTTGTTTCAAACATACCAGGTTTCTCTGATTTTCTTTCACTGATGTCTAGTTTCATGTAATGATGTTTTTTCTTCGTATTATTTTTCTTCCCTTGATACTCTGTAGTTGCTGACTATTATAAATAGAAACCTTCGTTATTAAACTACTCTAATCATAACTGAGCCGTGATCCAACATAAGATACCTATGCTCTCATTCTAGAGGGAGAGGGAGAGGGAGATGAAGAAGTGTGTTGCTTGTGTGTGCTTGGTTCTCTGGATGGGAGTTGAAAAGGAAGTGAAGTCTACTGTATTTACTGACAACCATTCTTGGGGTTCTGTTAAGAAAACACAAATGCAATATCTCTCTAAATTACTTTAGCTACATATTGCTCTGCTGAAAACTGATTGATATTTTATTTTTCTTTTTAAGAACTAGCATATACTAATAAGTTAATTCTATTGAAAGGACAAAATAGACATTCTAGTAAGTTTATTCTCCACAAATTGTTCTATTGCTGTAGTCTATCTCTAATTTCAGTATTTCAGATTACTCTCTTTTTCCATCAGAAAATATCTGTGGAAAATTTTCCTCTACTATCAGATTGTTCTGGTTAGTACTAACACTTACTTCAATGTCTTCATAGGTGGATAAACAAATTTAACTATTATCTGAGTGTGATCTACAAGGAAAAATGTAATGCAATCTGATTTTGTGAACGTGTAAGTGAACCATGAGCTTAGATATGATGTATGACAAGTCTTGTAAGAAAAGATATGAAAATTTCTAAGAAAACCTGTACAAATGGAAGATGCTATTATATCCATGAAATGGGTGATAATTGATCTTAGAATTACCAACAATCCACCAGTTTCAGCATGTCTCTTCGTATGAGTTTAATTATATCTGAGTGTCAGAACTGTGCAATTTGCAGGAGATGTTCCGAGAGTTAACGGTCAGCTAGCTGTTTCTCGAGCATTTGGAGACAAGGCTCTTAAATTACATTTGGGATCCGATCCTGACTTAAGATTTGAAGACATAAGTGCTGACACAGAGCTACTCGTCCTTGCCAGTGATGGCCTTTGGAAGGTTGTTGTCTTTTGTTGATATTGATTGTTGATACCTTGGACTCTTTCCTAGCTATATTAACAAATACGTATTTCTTTCACAATTCAACCAGGTTATGACCAATCATGAGGTAGTCGATCTTGTTAGAAAGACCAAAGACCCACAAGCAGCGGCGAAGCAATTAACAGCTGAAGCACTGAATAGAAATTCTACGGATGACATATCATGCATAGTTGTTAGATTTAAGTGGTGATAAATATCTTACAATTTCAAGATGCTCCTGGAGAATCATTCCACTATATTATCCATCATAGCTATGCAATTATGACTTTCATCGCAAGAAGGATATGTCTAAAAGCTGGAGTTAGACTTCCTGATGCTAAACATGGTAAAGCTGAGAGGGTTCTATGATATCATACTGTAAATGCTCTCGACCCATCGTTGTAAGATTAATAATGTTTTTATTTCTCCTCTGTACAAGTTGTAAAGTAATGCTTTAGTCCAGATTTTTATGCAGAGCTTGCTGGGTGACCAGTTGTTAAAATAATATGCACATTAGCACATTGCTATGAGGTATTCTATGATTTCCTTGTGTCATCGGCGATATTGTAATTGATTGGATTATTTATATCTATGGTGTTATTACTCGTCACCATGCTAACTGTTTGTAATTCTAATGGTTCTGCACTGACTTTGATATCAACTGTATGACTTCACTTTAAACAAACACCTGGTGATCATGTCACTGATAGTTGGGAGAATAGTTGCAAAGCAAGTTAATCTCCTGAAACCAATATCATTGGGAAAGATAAGAAAACGGCGTCTTATGGAATACGCTGCCGATTTCCACGAGCACGAATAAAGATACTTATCAAGTCGGCGTAGAATTTTTCGACGCATTGTAGCAAAGACGTATATTTCCAACTGATCGTCTCTGAGATGGAGAGGAAAGAAAAAAGTAATAAGGACTTCCTCCACTCTTCTTCTTCTTCTTCTTCTTGACGGCTTAAACCCTCCATAAACCCTAGCTCTTTCTCTCTCTTTCTCTCTCTCCCTCCCCCTCTTCTCTTTCTTCTTGATCGCGATTCGCGATCGAATCGGTTAAAGATGGAGCTCTCGGGGAGGTTGCGGTCGGGTATGATCGAGGCGTCCAAACCCAAGGTCTGGATCGTCGTCGGGATAACCATCGTCGGCGTCGTGATCCTCGCCGAGGCCAGTCGCCGGAGTAGGCGTAGGTTAAGAGAAGGATCCAAGCCGATCGAAAACTTCGGCGCCTTCGTCGAGCGATTCGAGCTTGCTTGCTTCCCTCAGCCGCCTCCCCCGGCTGCTCGCCAACCCCTCGCCGACCTCAACTTCGCTGTTAGCGACAAGTAAGTACTGCCTCTTCTTCCTTTTGTATCTTAATTGTTATGATCAGAAATTGTTAGGTTATTCTAACATTTTGGTAATTGAAATCTGCAGTTTTGAGGTTGAGGGATATGTTTCCGGATTTGGGAATCCGGACTGGAGGAAGACGCACGAGGCCGCGAGACGGACGGCTGTGGCGGTGACGATGCTCCTAAAGCAAGGAGCCACGTGTGTAGGGAGGACTGTTATGGATGAACTAGCTTTTGGGTTCGTAATTTTAGTTCTAAGCCCATCGGTCGTTGTTCTTATTAGCCTGTTTGTTGAGTTATTTATTGATCGTTCCTGTAAGTTTGATTTGAAACACTCTAATTTCCTTTCTGTTTGACGATCAGAAGAATTATATATTTGTAGCTTCTTGTAAGCTTATGGAGAATAATAGGCTAATAGCACAATAAGAGGATATCTAATCTCCTTTCTGTGACGGTCATCTCATGAGACCTCCTTGAGTTGTTCAAACAAGAGCTACTTTAATAACAGAAATGCAGTATTGTTCCTTTTCGTTATTTCTTTAATGTGATCAATAAGTTACACGGAAGGTGTTGACCGCTTTTGGGGAGTTATGTTAGAGATCTATAAACTAAAGGGCTACTTTAACTTTGAACTCACTATGAACTACAAGCTATGGATAAGTTGATTATGCTGCAAGCAGAAGTATGCCTTACTTTTTCATCTTGAGAAAACTGAAAATCTCACTGCTACTTTGTGGACAGAAGTTTGGCAGTGAACCTTTGAATTAATCAGTAAGAGTGTCATTATTACATATATTCTGTAAACTTCTTGATCTAGATGCTAATCTTTTAGTAAGATTGACAAGTTGCTGTTAGATTCTTCCGAAACCTTAGGGTAATGGAGCTTAAGAAGTAGGGTTGGAATTTGATACCATTAAACTTTTGATAGGAGAATGGCTGGGTGAAAGTGAGTGTCTTTATTGTTACTTGCCGGGATAGTTATTGTATATTTATGCAAATTCTTACAATAATATTCCGATGGTAAGAATCATCTGGTTTTACTCGACTCAAGCTTGCACATGGTCAGTTAGAAATACTCTAAAGCTAGCAAATCAAACAATTCATTTGAGATTCTTGTGGCAAAAAGTTTTCATGTATATCAGATTGCTCTTCTATGTAATTGGATGCTCATCTTGCTTTCTAAAGTACTTATTGGCAATTACAAGGATGTAAATAGCAAAGTTTATGATCATGTCTCAAAAACTGTTCTTTCCTTAGATGTATAACATTGATGAACCCTTCTCAATATTGTGTTCCTTTTTTGTGCAGCGATATTGATATGTTCCATGTAAAATTTTTCTTGTTTATACTTTTAATCTTTTTATATATCTTTTTTAGGTCCACCTTTGATGTGATTGTTCTACTTGTCATATATAACTACTGATTAAAAAAAAATATCTTATGAAACTTATTGTAAGAGTTGAGGCATATCTATCTTTCTACACTTCTTTTTGGCAACTTTTGAGACATATAATTGTCCTGGCCCTCCTGTGCTGCTCTATGTATCAAAGCTAATACCATCTGTTCTTTTAACTTCTTTGTCTCATTTGATTTTTGAATCTCTCCCATGATCATTATATCTATTAACCTTATCCATTAAGTGAAACTTGTAACATTTTTTTTTCTTGTACTAGTTTATTTTGATGCTCTAATGAGTCTAATCTTCATAAGTACGTCTTTTTATCACGATAACTTTTATTAAAATTACTAAAGCTCATTGATTTAGCTTGTTTATCTTCCTTTTGGCAGTCTAACCGGAGAAAACTTGCATTATGGGACGCCAGTCAATGCAGAATACCCGTCAGTAGTCCCTGGAGGATCTTGCAGTGGGTCAGCAGTGGCCGTTGCTTCTGAACTAGTTGATGTTGCTCTTGGTATTCCACTGATTGTAAACTGGGTTCTCACATTTAGAACAATATATTATTGATTTATTCATCATATTTTGCTCTAAACCTGAATTTAGTTTGCCTCAGAGCAGCCAACACTGTCTTCCTGTGCACTTAGTGTTTATCTATGTTCTAGAGATAACATATCCTTGTGTAGCTAACAATATAGTTATCAGAATAGAACCAAATATTAGAGGTTGGGTCACTGAGTTACTGGTTCAACATTGGGTCACGCAGTCAGACTGCTGGTTTATTTAGATTATTTTAAATATTGAAGGGTTTAAATGCGGGTTCCATCGGTTGATTTGCTCTCCTTACTCACAGTTCTAAATAATTAAACTAATATTTAGGTTTAAGTAAATCAAATCATATGACTTGTACAAACTCATATCTTAATTAGACTTTACATTTCTAAAATATATATATTTTTTATTTTAAGACTAAATTACCCTTATGATAAATAATAGAATTGTTAAATATTAAGGACAACTAGATAATTTTTTAAAGAAAAAGAGCAATCCAGTCAGTTTGCAAAAACCATACCAGATTGCATTGTTCACTGGTTGAACTACTAGGTTGGCCGGTTTTTACCGGTATATTGTATTTCAGTTCCAACTGGTTTGACCACTCAGTCTGGTTCAGTTTTGACATTTGATAACTATGGGCAACAATATTGAATAATCCATACTTGTGGGCCAACATGAAGTGTATAATATCAGTGTGAATACTTGCTTATGTACCTATTTCCTTTCCTGCTCGGTTTGGTTTGGTTCATTTTTTTTTCTTCCTTTTTTGCGCGCTGGGTTGGGGTGTTAATTGTTAATAGATAAATTGATAGTGCTTTGTTAGGTGGCACACACTCTCGTCATTTTTCTGCTATTTGTGTTGACCATCTGTTCTAGTACATTTGCCATATCTAACTTACGAGTCATTTCACATTTACTTTGCAATTACATGATTCTAGATGTCCTAACAATTCACTATGTAATAATATTATCACCTATGCTATCAAATAATCGTGAATATTCACATCTTCACTGCAGTCTTTATTTGATCCCGCTCAAGAAGGTCCTTGAGAGGGAGCAAAACTACATGGGAGGAAGCAACAGGATAGCACTTAATTTGACAAAGCCCCTTGCACTAAATAGTAAAAATTTAGGAAAAAGATCTATATAGCCAAACAAAATGGCTGGGATTGGGACTAAAATGTTGGTACTGGTTGTTTCTTCTTTTGCTGACCTATGGTGATTGACTTGTATGTCTTTGAATTGAATGAGTTCCTCCATCTCCTTTGGTGCTATCAACTTGTTTATTTTACAGGTTAAAGCTTATTGTTCAAGAAATTTTGATTTATTGAGTTCCTTTATCTTCTTCCCATGCTATCAAATAGTTTGTTTTACAGGTTGCAGTCAATTGTTCAAGAAGTTATTTTACTAAGTTTCCTTAGATAGATTTTCTTATGAATTTCCGATTTCTGGTCACATGAAGGCACTTTGTGCATCTGCAGGTACTGACACAGTTGGAGGTGTGAGAATCCCTGCTTCATTTTGTGGTATCCTTGGTTTCAGACCTTCTCATGGGGTTGTATCTACTATTGGAATTTTACCGAATTGTCAAAGTTTAGATGCTATAGGTATGACCTGCCAATTGAATAAGAATGTACTTGTTTGATGACGCATATGTGGGAAGGCATTGTCTTGGTGATGCATATAAATGACATCTTTCCTTTATTTCAATTTGCATTTTAGAGAAGAGTAATGGTTGTAGTGTTCGTAATGTGGTATGCCTATGCATTATACATTAGGCTTCTTTGACCCACATCTTTGGAATTGTTTTAATCGCTTCATTTTCTTTGACCCAGGTTTATTATCTTTATATTTCTATGAAAGTTGAATAAGCAATGTAAATCAAACAAGGAGTTCATTGTAAAAAATATATATATGACCTGTGAGTTTTTCCTTGAGAAAGCTTCACGTTATTGACTTATTTCATTCCAAAAGGTTTATTTTGGTGTGGTTGTTGACAGTCAACATCTGGAACTTATGCTGTTAAGTGTTGCAGAATAGGCTATATATTATAGTTTGTGCTGTACTGGAGTCAATATCTTGATTGGAAATTTTCCATAGATAAATGAATGCTGGAAAATATAACTATGAAGGGATGGAGATGATTCAGTTAGCGTTTTCTAGGATACATCAGTGGCATGATCTTCACATCTTGCTTCAAGACTTTTGCTTTCTGATCTAGCATGTTTTCCTTATTAGATACTTCTACATGTTTGTATGTTTTCAGTTTTAACTGTTTGATTTATTTCTTACAATTCGATCATCTCCAAGCTGGAAAGTTATTCTATTCTCAGATTTTTTATCTCTTGAGGAAGTTCTTATGAAAGGATCTAGGATCTTATGTAGATTCCAATTTGATAATTGAAGCTTTAAGATCATTATATGTGGCCACCACGACACACACATACTTATCTTCTCTGTATTTTCTCTTGGCTTGAAGGACTATTAGTCCAAGTATTTGAATAGTCATTGTGTCTTGTATAGTATGCCAATGTTCACTTTGAATTTATCTGTTACTACAATCAACTCCAGCGCTTTTAGATTCTTCCTAATTATTTCATCGAATTCTTTTAGGATGGCTTGCACGAGATCCTTCTGTTCTACACCGTGTTGGGAATGTCTTGTTGCAAGCATCTCCAATGGGGCTTAAACAATCAAGGCAGTTCATATTTGCTGATGATTGCTTTCAGTTATTACGGGTTCCAAAACAGAAGACATTGCATGTTATAAGCAGTGCTATTGGAACTTTATCTGGATGTGAGCTATACGGTCACTGTTGTCCTTTTTCTTTCTTCTTCTTTCACTTGTAGAGTCAAAGTTGAAGTTAACATTAAGTATTGATAATCATGATTTCTTGTCAAAACTCATGTGTTCCACCATTCCTTTCTGTATATTGTATGCAGACCAGACTCCAAGGCATATAAATCTTGGTCAATATATTGCTTCTAACGTACCAAGTTTGAAAGAGTTTTATGAACCTTCTACAAAGATGCAGCAAGGAACATGTGCTTTGAAGGCTCTTGCGACAGTTATGGTGTTATTGCAAAGGTTTGTTTTAAGTATATTTATGTTTTGGTGGGGACTTATTGCAAACATTAACTTGAACAAGCTCATAGGGTCCTTTTTTGTACAACTTATTGACACAATTTTCTTGTGGTGATATGCTCTGCGGAAAAAAAAAAGTTAACATGATATAAGAGGCCGTCACGCATCACAATTACTTGAAAACAATAACATGTGCTTTTGCTTTTTTTGGCACAAGAAAATGTTATAGATGCATAACATTATCTTTGATGTATTTACTGTCAGTCTGAAATATCAATCAACTTTTCAGATGTGAATTCAAAACAAAACATGAGGATTGGATTAAAAAAGTGAAACCCAGGATCAGTCTAGATATCTCTGCTCGAGTTCTTGCAGCTGTGAATTCTACTCATGCCAACATCAAATCTGTGTACAGTGTTCGAACTGAACTGCGAGCTGCACTTAACAGCCTCCTCAAGGTAATTTTTCATTATAGCAAAAAATGTTAAGCACCTGTGGAAAGATCTTGTTTTCACCTAAACATGGAACAACAGGATTGTTTCACATATCTGCAGATATAAATCTGATTTTTCTTCATGTATGTCCAACCTTCCTTAACTTTCTGTAATAAAATTTGATTTTAAAAGTTGACATGTTCTTCATTTTCATTTGCAGTTTTGTTAGTCTTACACTTTTTCTGAGTTATTTATCTGCTGTATTGCTCTTAGGATGGAGGAGTTTTGGTCATCCCAACAACAGCAGATTTTCCACTAAAACGAAAATCCAAGCAAAGAATGTCTGTAGAGTTTGAAGATCGACTACAGACATTATTGAGCATCGCTGGAATGTCTGGCTGCTGTCAGGTGCATAATCATGATTTAGGGATGATTAATGATAATAAATACTTAGAAGCATTTCCGTAGATAGCTTTTTTTATTCTTAAGCTAATTAAATCCATTGCAATGTGTATTTATGTGGTGACTTATTCTTTTCAGGCTGTCATTCCATTAGGGAGGCATGATAGTTATCCCATCTCAGTTTCATTTATAGCAGCACACGGAGCAGATAAGTTTCTTCTTAATACTGTTTTAGACATGTATTCTTCTATACAAGAACAAGTTAGCATGGCATCCAACTCAGTTTCAGCACCAGATACCAATGGGGATATGGATGCTTCGGAATTATTGAAAGAAAAGGTTTGTATACTGCATATAAGCTGCTTGGTAAAACAATAATTCTTTTTTGTCCTCTTTGGTCCCTGATAATGCTCAACTTGTTTAACTTCTTCTTTTGTTTGATCTTTGGTCTTCAATTTAGATATCATTTTAGCTGTGTTTTGCTACTAATTATCATGCTGATATAGACATTTAAGTTGTTGGGTTAAAGTGAATATACGAAGACATGTACTTAAAATCCTTGGCTTGTCTATTTAGCTCTTCATAGAACCTTTCCAAGACTTGAATGACCAGCAATCTCCTGAACTACTATCTTGCTCACATAAAATCATTTTAACATTGGTGGATCTCAAGCATACAACATATGCAAGCTGACTTCAATTTTGCGAAGGTCTTGGATATGGTGAGAGTGATATATTTAGATGGATCATGGATCAGTAGACATGTTTAACTTCATTGTCTGACCCATCATTCATATTGTTGCCATCTTTTAGAGATGATATAAGGAGTTCTCTATTGGATTTGACATTCATTTCTCTGCTTCAGCAGTTAATGATGGATATTCAATTTTTCTTTGTTTATTTCCCTGCTAAATTAGTAGTTGTTGCTCAACTTTGTGTTAGGGGAATGCGGCATATAAGGGAAGACAATGGAATAAGGCTGTCACATTTTATTCTGAAGCTATTAAATTGAATGATACGAATGCAACATATTACTGCAATAGAGCAGCTGCATATCTGGAACTGGGTTGGTATGTTATTTTCCTTTATGATGCATTTGTTGATAGGTTCTCCTAAAATCAATAATTCTATTGGTGAGTAAATTCTCTCTGCAGCTTTCAGCAAGCTGAAGCAGATTGCAATCAGGCCATTTTGTTGGATAAGAAGGTAAAACGAAGTTTGCAGATATGCTTCTTTGGATCAATACATGTTTCAATTTTGTGTCTTATTCAACATCGTATCTTTCCTTCTCTTAAATATTTATCAATATTTCATAAATTATTGGAACCTTAATGCTGGAATGAAATAGTTAGAAATGATATAATAGGTCCTTTCTGAGTTTCCTTCGTACCTTTAATCAATTTGGAACATTTTTCTGATTGGAGAGAGAATTCAAACATTTATGCCTTAGTGAAACTGTAATATAAATTAGATAACAGGTCATTCAGAGTGTCCTCCGTACTTTTGTTAAGCTGGAAAACTCATGCCTGCAAATAGTAGAAATGTATTAAAAGGTCTTATTGCACACATCCCAAAATTTAATTGTCAAGGGTTGGTAGAGAAATGTTAGTGGAAATCAAACACATTGATGATCTAGTTTTTGTGTTTTCGGTTACTGCAATGGGGTGGTTAGAAAGTTTATTGTGGAAACCATGCTCACCATTTGCTTCCCAAGAAGATTAAAGTATCTATGAATATCTTTACATATTTCTGTGGAGATTTGAGATGTAATTGTTATTTATCTTTTCCTACTTATAATATTCTGCCTATTGGTGTATTTGCTATTATATAACCATAACATTTCTGTTTATCAGAATGTTAAAGCATATCTAAGGCGAGGGACAGCCAGGGAAATGCTCTTGTACTATAAAGAAGCTATGCAAGGTTTGTGGAAATTCTTGCTTGACTATAGTTTTATATAGTATATTATCCTTCAAACTTCTTTCAGTATGTATGCCTTACCGTGCATGCAACCATTCTTGTTACAGAATATTTGTTTTATTGAAAAACTGGCAAAATGTTGTTTACTCCCAAGTAATTTATGCCTACATGCTAAAAACAAGAAACATCATATCCAAATTTTATTTTAATTTCTGCGTCAGAGTATCTTCTTGCTTCAGCACTTCATGTTGTCTCACAAGATAATACGTTAGGACAGATTCATTTATATGGTATCCACGAAATTCCTGACAGATGCTGACTATGAGACTGGCTTATGCACAAGTTTGAATTAGTGTTAGTGCAATTTCTAATTCTTTTCCCCCCTTAATTTTTTGAATTTGCAGATTTCAGACATGCCCTAGCGCTTGAACCGCAAAACAAGGCTGGACTTGCAGCAGAAAGAAGACTACAGAAGTTCATGAAATGATATGACCATCATCTTAAATCTTCGATAGATTCTGGATGATGGTAGTTGATGGAAGCCAAACAGCAATGTGTATTACATGCTAGATCCATCCATCTTCTGCTGTTCAACCTCAAACTCGTTGATTTGATCGAGTATGAGATGGGGCCCGGTAATCTCGCAGGAGCCCTCTTTTTTCTGCTGTATAATATATTTAAACTGCAGGATAAAGTGATTGCATATCTGAAAAAGAGTTACAGTAACTTAATGTGGCTGTGATGCAAAATTTCGGTGGAGTAGATGTCAAATATAATTTTGTCCTCCATTCATGTCTCATGAAGCTCACAGCTTCCCCCAATATCTTTTACCTTGTTCTCAAGAATAAATTCTATTTTGTACTGTTTCAGAATCCTACTGGCCTGTAATACTTCTCGTTTCTTTTTCATTTTCATGATGTAACTGATTGAATTACTGGGCATTCATTCATACCTTTGATGAAACTCCGGTTTCATCAAATTATGGATTGCATTTCTTGACTGATTGGTTGAGGGAAAGAAAAATAGAGAAGTCTAAAACCTATATTTATTATGCATCCTAACTATAATATAAAAATAGATGTTATAATGTAACATTATTAGGTGCTTTTATAAGTTAATAATGCACCGTCTTTGGTATTCACGGAAGTTGATTTGGTCCAAAAAAGAAAAAGAAAAAGAAAAAGAAGCGTGAATAATAACACGCGGGCACATTAAAAATAAAATTAAAAGGAAGATATATATTTTTTCTTTGCTGACTAGGCTGAAGAAAAATCTTATACAATTACAAGTTCGTGACTTCGTTCCACTAGGTTGGGCCACTTCCACCCCGACCACTCGACCACTATTAATAGAAAACGTCCGTTTGCCAGAAACTTCACTTTCCCTTCCTGCCCCAATCCCGAGAACCAAATCGGCTCCTCTTCCGCGACTGAGATGACCGGCTCCGGCGGCCCAAACACTAAGAACGATGCGGCCACAACCGGCGACTCAACTGGGGCGGTCGCTTACCCTCCCATATCCACCACGGACCCTCGCGTCCCCCTCCTGAACCTCTCTGCCCTAAATGATCGGATGGAATCCGTCCGCCGCTTCCTCTCCGACTCCGTCGAGCGAGGCCTTCCCATATCCGACGACCACCTCCAGCTCGTCTCCTCTGAGATCTCCGCCGCTGTCCACCATACCATCCTTAACGCGGCCGCCCTCCTCGCCTCCTCCGCCCTCCCCCGGATCAACGGCCCAGATCCGTCTCCTCCTCCTCCGCCGCCGGCGCCGGTTCCGCCGTCGACTGCGTCTGTGGTGGCTAAGGACGACATCGTGGAGCTGGACGAGGCAGAGCTGATGGCGGAGCACGTGCACTTCTGCGAGATCTGCGGCAAGGGCTTCAAGCGCGACGCCAACCTCCGGATGCACATGCGCGCCCACGGCGACCGTTTCAAAACCCTAGAAGCCCTCTCCCGACCTGATCGCATCGGATCTGGACCGGTCTCGTCCTCGTCCTCCACCGGGGTCAAATTTTCGTGTCCATTTCCTGGGTGCAACCGGAACCGGGCCCACCGGCGGTTCCGGCCGCTGAAGTCGGCGGTCTGCGTTAGGAACCACTTCAAGCGAAGCCACTGCCCAAAGATGTACTGTTGCCACAGATGTAACAAGAAGAGCTTCGCGGTGGTGGCGGATCTCAGGAGCCACCTCAAGCACTGCGGGGAGAGCCCGTGGCGCTGCTCGTGCGGCACAACATTTTCGAGGAAGGATAAGCTGTTTGGGCACTTAGCGCTCTTCGAGGGGCATAAACCGGCGGTCGGGGGTGGGGAAGAGAGGAGGAAGGTGGAAGGTAATGGAGATGGAGATGGGGAGGCGAAAGGAGACGGTTTTAACGATGCTGAATTCTTTGAAGGGTTGATGGAGGAGTTCGTCGGGATCGAGAAGGGTAATTGGTCAGGAACGTAGCACCTTTGCAGGGAGAATGAAAAGGTTAGATTTTTATCTCGAAATTTTGTTGTAATTTATGTGCTGATCTAGGAATCCTGGTACTCTATATGCTATATAGTTCTTGTTTGGAGATTAAAAAAAGGAAGGTTCTTGGTTCTCCTGCAGCTATGTAACTTTAACAATGTGCACAACATGTTTGGAAGTTTGAAATAATGATAGTCTTTTATACTTATCAGAGAATTTACTACTGTTATCATCTGTTGTATTGATTCACCATATGAGTTTGTTGGATATGAGTGCGCAATGTCCTGCAATTTGAATCCACTGCATCTTGCTTCAGGAGGAAGAAAAAAGGAATTAGAA
Source organism: Typha angustifolia (assembly GCF_048772165.1). Lineage (NCBI taxonomy): Eukaryota > Viridiplantae > Streptophyta > Magnoliopsida > Poales > Typhaceae > Typha > Typha angustifolia. Next base: position 7,328,383 of record NC_133243.1, on the reverse strand, counting down.
CTGCTGCGCTAACAAGATTAGTTGTGGCTATTGAGTTTGGGTGGGTTTTTCCTTGTTGCTATAAGTCTTTTGAGTCTTTATTTTTAGTTGTCTTCGTTCACCTTCAGTAGATACCTTCTTAAACTAGCTTCTAGCAAACTTGTCTCCTTTGTTTTATTTGTTAGTCATACTATCCCCCTGTAAAGCTTTTTCTTTTTATCCTTTTCTTTTGGGAGAGAAAGCAGGCAAATATATGGATCAAGTGATTACAAGGTTTATTACACAAAGAAAAGGAGTTTAATTTTAACAAGATCCAACACTTAGCAAGTGTGTTTGGCTGTGCAAAAATTTCCAAATTAGTTTACCTATGCTCATTTCTTGAACTTGCATAAGAAAGCTTATACCGTTCAAGTTATCATGGTGTTTGGTTGCAAATCAGTATAATGCTGTAATAATTATGCTTAATGTAACATAAAGAAGTAACAAATTTAGGAGATTTTTAAAAAAATAATTAAACTACTCTTTATAATAGATGGATGGATGGATGGATGAGGAGAGGAGAGAGCAGGAGAGAATGATTAAAATAATAGTTGATTGAAATAATGTATTTTGATGGCAAAATATTAATTAGATTTTGTTGTTAAATATCAACTATTGGATGGTAAGAGGAGAGGAGAGAAAAATAAGTATTAGTAAACTAGTATTGAGTTAGGCTGTTGTTTAGTTACTTATACTAGTATAGACCTCAATATACTAGAATAAGCTTATATTCATTCCACAACTAAACGGGTAGGCTTTACATAAATTCATGACACTAGTACAAGCCTTCCAATGCAGAAGCAACCATCACAAATGGAGCCCATAATTAAGACCCTGAGCACTGTATCATACAACTAAGTTGATATTCCAAATGCTTTATAGGGCAAGGAGCAAGTAGCTGCGCAAGTGAATAAGGGGACTCGACGCTCCCCTCGACGCCTGCTTTCGAATGATTTTGATCATCGGATTGAGAGGAAAGATTTCTCGAACTTTTAAGCCTGCTACCGGCCATCATAGCGTCTACTAGTAAAGCACAGATAGCAATTCAAAGTAAAAATACATAGTCTGATAACACAATCAAGCAAGAAATAATAGTAGAAGTTGCAACCATGACAACAAGAACACAGAGGAAGAAAGCCTCCAAAATCTTACAAGCCACTGTCGTAAAATGGGAGGGGGACCGAGAATAAAGGAGGAGATCAATGAACCTCTGTGCTTCATCCTAAACATGGAGAGGCACCAGAAAAAAAAAAAAAAAGAATCCTTGAAGCTCATCTCCTCTCTACCTGTGAGAGAGAACAAGAAAATGGGGCGAAGAAAAGAGAGGAAATACAAGAGAATAGAAGGAAAGGAGAAACTGAACAACAAAAGTTCAAGGGGAGGGGCCTCTCTCCCCCTCCAAATTCTAACGATGGTTTAGAAGGAGGGAAGAAGAAGGAAAGAGCTACGAGTAGGAGTGCCGCGCGGGAAAGGATAAACCCCTAGCGCATCCCCCTTGTGAAGTTTTAAGGGATCATAGCTAACCAGTCCTCACAATAGTGTACCTTTGGAACTAATTCTAGATAAGATTTAATTGATTTTATTTGAAGAGAATTCAATTGTTTTTATCTGGAAATGATTACTTTGTTTGGAAAATAATAAAATTGTAATGAAATCCATCTAACACTGTTACTTGGAAAGAGGTTGTAGTTCATTTCATTATGTTCTATATACACTGAAATCCATTTAAAGCAGAGTTGGTGAAACTAGAATTGAATTCCACCTTTTTGGTGATTCCAGACGGGGTGCAGAACTTGTCATGGAGAACTTTTGTTATGCCCTTTCAGCAGGTTTTATAGGCGAATGTCATTATAATGGTACAGGAAGAGCAGTGAATATAGATTTGCTGATGCTTCAAATAGTTATGGCACTCAAACTATAGTCTTGATGGTATGATAATCACTTTGGGCAGAACATATTCCTCCTGATCTTTAATCACTTGTGATAACAGAAGGAGAATGCTTCACAGTTTGAACAGATTAAATAATTAAAGTTTGATCTCTTAATTTTCTACTCCTTGATTGCTTTTGCTAATAAATGTTTGAGGGACCCAGGAAATTTGAATTCCATTTGTTATAGTAACCCACCTGGAAAATAAAAATCTTGTTGATAAGAAATCTCAGTTGTTCCGAGAACTAAAACACAAGCATCAGGTATTGTATTATTATTCAAAATTTAAGCTTGAAGAGCATCCATCATTCGTATGATGAGTGCTTAATTAGGTAGATGAAATACTATAAAGAAACAATTGCGTTCTGGGTATCTATTCTGCATCCGAAGAATAATTTATCTTATTAACTGATGAATTCGATTAGTGCAATAATTAGTCCTGAAACCAGCTCCTATTTTGCATTATCAAAACTATAGATAAGCATTACTTCAGTAAACCATTTATGAGTGCCTAATATTTGAAACTTGTTTTAACATTTAAAATATATAGATTCCAGTTTCCTCCAACGCTATTTCACATGCTCTATTACACCCAATCAAATATACAAATATACAAACTTACACTCTCAATAACAAAGCAAAACCTGGTTGGGAGTAGATTCGATGCAAGCCAATCCATCGGGGTCGGTCTTTGAGCACCGTCAAATGGTCGCCAACTAATCGATCACACAATCATAACCGCATCTAATATTAAAATTATGATTGGATCGTGTCGATAAAAGTCAGCCCATACTGAATCCTAACCCAACCAAAGAAGCCTCATCTATCTTCTCTCGTAAGGATGGGATTGTTTTGATGCATGGATGGCCATGGAAGCAACAGTCTTAGCCCAAGCCACCAATTCTTTCTTCATCTTCTTCTCATTTCTCCAGAGTGAAGGATCCACCGGGTGGTTCTTATCCCTGCCATGGAATAACAGAGCTCCATCAACCACCTCGGCCTGGCCACCGATGCTATCCGGCATAGCTTGAGCTCCCAAAACCATCTCTGAGTAGATAGAATGAACTATTCTTAATTTGATCTATAAGTAAGCTAGTCTCAGCTTTGCATGGAGTAGCAGTACTCGTTGCCTTTACCTGTTATATGTAATAGTGGGGAAGAAGGCTCAAATTTGACGTTAGGAGAAGAGAGGTAGCAGGAGGAACACGTCATTGCTTGGAGACGGGAAGTCCATATGTGGTAAAAACTAGCCCTCCCGGTCGACTTCTTATATATGATATTGCAACAACTGTACATGTCGATGAGAAGGATTGTGTAATGTTCACTCTCTTCTAGGATAAGAAGACTTTCGACGAGGGCTCGAAAGTGGCCACTCTTTGTATAGTGGCCCACTTTTCCTATTACTGTTGGAAAAAATAGACTCACTCAATTTCAAAAACTTTAATATTACTATACAAATTGCTACAGCCTAGCTCGACTCATTCATAGATTTAAGCCTTCAACCTTATTTTTTTTCTTGAAGAATCCCAACTAAAATGATGGCTGATGTGCTACATTTATTACATAGTTATTACTCTTTTGAAGATTCTGAACCATTATTGCTGTGATTTTTTTTAATGTTAGGTGATCCTCCCTGTCAGAAAAGTGGACTTTCTATTTTGTTGTAATGGCTATCGCCATTTATGACTGGCAAGTCTTCAACTTTTCTAATAAATTTGCCAACATGATGACTGTAAAACTGATGCAAAGTCTTTTGAGTTAATTACATTTTGACACCCCTATTAAAGAAATAATTAACTAATTGGATGGATTAAATATACCTTACTTTTTCTTTTTTAAAGTGGATGTTGAAAGAAGAAGAGAAGATCCGTTTAAAGATTAATATTTGGAGAAGTTGCTATAAAGACCACTAAAGGAGAAGATAGAATAATCCAGGAGGACGACGTCGACATTTTATCCATCTATTAAATTAGTTAATTTTTAAGGTTATTTTTCATCGAAAATTCTAATAGTATATTAGTGGATAGGATTTAGTGATATATTTAAATAGTTTAAGAGGGTGTCTCTTTTTTTTTTTAATCTTTTGAAGAGTGAAAGTGATATTTTGGGGGCGAATATTTATCTAATCCAGAGACTTGTGAGTTGTGACCCACATAAGACTAGGAAGAGCTAACACCACAAGCACCCATTTTGTTGTCAATTGCCGTCCACAAATGAGATCACTTTCCGTGTGTGTTCGGAATCGTCAGACATGGCAATTATGTGGAAATTGATGACCTACTTTTGGTTGGCATGCAAATGTCACACTGTTTGAGGAGAGCTCCATATGCTCAATAATTGCAGCCCAAAGTTTCTTCCCTCTTAGTCTTGTGGTCTACGAATTGAGGAATTAGTAATTAATTATGGGGGCATACTGAAATAATTGAAAACCGTATGTATTAGTGGATACCACATACTGCCACAGTACCAGTGTGGCAAATAGCCTGGGGTTGGTAGAAGAGTTAATTACCATAAGGCTTGTTATACAATATGCGCACAAGTGAACCACCTATTGAAGTATTGAACTCATGCCAGCTTACATATGTTAAATGGGTCAATGCAGCCGTTCTTGACCATTGATGTCAGTAGAATCTTTTACTTTGATTGAGCTGGCTTTCTTGGGCCCTTGTGCAGTGTGGTCAATTAGCTCATAGTTTATTGATCTAACATTAAATCCAACTTTGGTGACAAAATACTACAGGAAACAACAGGGAACGCAATCATCTAGCTTTTGAATCCAATGTACTGCTGCGACCTAATTAATTATACACATATTGTGAGAAAAACTCTCAATCCGAGTTTTCCAGGCTAAAAGATTGACCAAGGTTACTTTTAAATCAAGAACCACAGCGTAGATTTCCACAAATGGAGAGAATGCCAGATCAAGGTGAAGGCATGTTTGGTTCTTCTTTGCCACCATCAAATACAAAATGTATACAAGTAAGAGAAAATAACTAATATATTTTTCATCAGTTGGTTCACATTCTTGATGTGAATTTGATTGTTGCCGCATGTCATCTACCACCAGAGAGTTCAATTGCGTCCTGGTTGTACATAGAATCATCACCCCAGTCGAATCTCCGCTGCATTCTTTCATACTCTTGTCTCCTGGTAACTTCAACTTGCTGCCACTCTTCCCACCTCTCAGCCAGGCCCTCACCTTCCAACATCCGAACTACATCGGACATTGTGGGGCGATCCTCCGGTGATCCTTGGGTGCACAGAAGAGCGACTTGTATGATCTTTTCAACCTCCTGACAATCATAAACTTTATTTAAGTTGCTATCGACAATGGCATCTAGTCGCCTTTCTCTTTGTAGCTTCTTCACCTTCATCAGAAGAAACGTATGCTGTCAGTTACTCACTAACCACAGGTTATAAGATTAAACAATTTTGTCAGGAAGGATCGGATTATGAATAAAATGTTAACCATACTTAATGAACTATATCCAGTTTATGAACTGGTATAACTACGCCAAAAGTATCATATTTTCATAATGAAACTAATAGAAGCAAAACTATCAGACCAGAATTACTGAAGAATGTCATTTTAGTTGCAATATATGTAGCCATGTAAGCTAATGTTGACAAAGCAACTAAATAATTAGTTTCTAGTCAGTACGAGAATTGAACCTACTTCTCATAGTGCCTCTGTCTGAAAGGTACATTAACTGGTCCTAGTGTAGGCTCGTTCATTGTATACAAATAAGTATGCAAGAATCATATGGTCATAAACTTTCTAATACATAAATAGCGGTGAAATGTAGCACATGAAACAGTATCCAGATACAAGTACATGCTACATCTAGCAGAAATCCATCTATAATTGTTAAATAAAATCATGTCACAAGTCAGAAAGAGTGAACTTACATGGTCAAGCAAGAGCACATCATCTTCTTCCTCCAAGCGCGAAAAGTCTATTGCACGTTGTCCAGTAACCAGTTCAAGAAGCATGATGCCATAACCAAAAACATCCGTTCTTTCAGATGACTTTCCTGTAGACAAGTATTCAGGTGCTATGTGACCCATAGTCCCACGCACTTGAGTTGTCACAGATGTCTTTCTGACATCAACTAATTTTGCTAAGCCAAAGTCTCCAACAACCGCTTCAAAATCCTCATCAAGCAACACATTAGCAGCTTTAACATCACGGTGTATAATCTTTGGATTGCAGTGTTCATGAAGGTACTCTAATCCACGAGCTGTTCCTAAAGCCACTCGTTTTCTTATAGGCCAATCTAACACTGGCTCCCCAGGTTTAAATTCTAAACCAAACAAAGCAATATGCACTCATCATTAGAAAGGTAATATAAAGGATGTTATTTTAAGAAGTGTTATGCATCAACTCTAAATCAAAATATGCATTTATATATAAACAATATTGATGTCAGCAAATTACACTAATTTGAACAATATGAACAATCTGAATCATTAACTAGGGCCCAAAAGACCAAACTTAAGTAGACAAAGTAATATTGTGAATTAAGATCTCCAATATGTATTTTTGCAGGTGAATAGGTGATGATTACTCCATCAACAAAATGTGCAATCAAACTGTTACAACAGTTTTTGCCATGAGAATATGTTGATCTTTAACCACAAGAGAGCTTTTCATAGAATTTATCTTTGCAACAAAGAATAAACAAATAATTCACGGAGATGGACATAGAGATGGACATATTTTGGTACTTGGTCAGAAGTACAAGGATTTCCCCAACTTCCCAGCACAAACTGCACCAGTAACGCTTCTTGGTTACAAGTACCAGCAGCTATAAGAGTATAAGTATTGATATCTCAAACATGCCGATGGTAATCATTGGCCACCACCAAGTAGTTATTTTTGACACAAGATAAAAACATGTAGAAACAATGTTCACAAATAATCTGGGTATGACAGTTGAAGGAAAAGGAATTAGTACCTCGTAGACGATAGGCAACACTCAGATTCTGCATAAAAGGATAAACAAGGAGACGCTCCGTTGGTGTCGTACAGAAGCCAATTAACCTTAAGAGATTTCTGTGAACTGCTACACTTATGAGCTCAATTTCTTGTAAAAAGGCAGCTTCTCCTCCGGGACTTTCATAATCAGTCAACCGCTTCACAGCTATTTTTGTGTTATCCGGAAGAACTCCTTTATAAACTTTCCCAAACCCCCCCTGTCCAAGAACATTTTTCTCACTGAAGTTATCAGTTGCTAGTTGTAATTCTCTCCAAGAAAATCTTTTCAATTGTCCAAATTGAATTCTCCGATCATCTTCACCTGGTCACATAAAATGTGCAGTGTAAAATTACACAATTGACATGCGCTGTAATAGTCAGATACATACAGATTAAGGCTTTAACTTAAACTACTTGATTCTCTTATCCAATTTTCATACTAATTTACACTATAAATGGTTACAGCTAGTGAGACATGGGAACTAGTTTAAGTGAACACAAGACTTCGAGATTCAGGATATCTAAGGTTGAAAGTTTGATCAACCAATAATGTTGAAGAACTGCAAATAAGATTATTCATGTGAAATCCCATATATGCACTTGATAACAGATGTCAAATGGAACCTAGGAGCCAAACCTGCAACATCAACATAAATATCTTGCTTACAGTCTCTCTTTCTACCCTTGCATAAAAGAAACACTACTCCTATGAGAAGGAATCCTACAACTCCTCCAATACTTCCCAAAATGACTCCAACTTTTGAATTATGAGATGATCCTGCAATGATTGAAGTCAATCTTTAGGGGCGATTCCTAGAAGTAAAAAAGACAAACAGGAAATAAGATTTTACAGCTATAAGTTAGTATGTGTTGAACATGCCTTGGGTAGTTATATTGGAGGTGCATGGCTGTGAGAAATTTGTGCCACAATTTAAATTGTTGCCTGAAAAACTGCAACAAACAACAGAGAAAATCAGTTGCCTGGATTGTGTGTTAGTGCCGGAAAGTGAGAACATGTCCATACTTGTATCTGGCCACTTGAAATAGTTGATCAGGTATCTGACCAGAGAGATGATTGAAGGCTAGCCGACTGCCAACATGGAGAAGATCATCAAAATATAATAGAATAATATAATAGTGAATGCTTGAACTCATGAATCCTAGTTCAGCCGATCCAGAAATGGATTGGCCAAAACGGATCCTAACCCAAAACCAGACTGATGACTAGTTTCAGTCTGGAATCAGCTAGTTTTGGCCGATACTAAAACTGGTTGAAATGGGCTTTTTTAAAGCTTTAGGTCGGATCTAAATAGATCCCACTTAGGGGAACATTAAAAATTGATGTCGCCAGCTGCATTCTTTTCGAATTTTCAGCTTTTACCTTCTATCTCTCTCATACACTCTCACACTTTACTGAGCTCATCCAACAATTGGTCCGATGAGCTCTTCCAACTAATACGTACTCTAGTGAACTCGAGTAAATTCTTTTTCACATTTCTCTTCTCTCTCTTTCTCAACCAATCTTAATTCCCTCTTTTTTATTTTTGCAGAACAATAGTGAGAGAGAGATATATCTCTTCCTCTTTCTCACCATTTTACATCTATAATGATAATTTACGAGCATAAAAATTTACCGATCCAGCTCAAAATTCATCATGATTTTGAATGAGTACTTTTTTATAGTTTTTAAACTTCATATGTAAGTAATTTTCTTTTCTTTTATTTTCTATCACTTTTTCTAAATAATTAGATTTTTTCTGTATTTTTAAATAATATTTTGAATTTTACATAATAAAAAAAATCTAATCTAATAGGGGCGATCAAAATGGCCAATACATATCATGTTGTGGGGGGGAGGGCATCCAAATCCCAATCACGATCATGCTCACGATCTCGATCCCAAGTTTCGGAACCTTGTTTAGTTGTTTTAACTACTAACAATAGATTCTAGTGAGTTTGAAGTTGTAGCGTGACTTGCTCAATCAAGTGCAGCTTTAGCATTGTCGTTCAAACAACCATAGAGACACTCAAACAACATCCCAAAATGCAAATGCATTATGACATGCGAAGGATCATTTGGATGACTGACATCTTGTTAGAAGTGGTTGAGACTCCCATCCGAAATCTGTTCGAATGGATTAGTAGGTTCTATAGGAGTTGCATTGTGGCGTTTGAATACAGTCATGCTCGTTCAAACATCGTGCAACATTCAAAGTGTGTTCAAACAACCCAACATTTTTCAGGCAATAAGTTGGGCTATTTTCAAAATACTATAAATATCTTTGCTCAACCATTAGGGTTACATCATCACAAAAATAAGGAGATGAGATGAAAGACTATTGTATAAAAATCAAGTTTTGGATTGGATTCATCTATCTTCTGATATCATAGTTCTCAGTTTCGGCCGATCCCGATCCCAGCCGAAACCAATCGGTTGATTGGTTTCGGTTGGGCTGAAACCCGATCCGTTTCGGTCGGGATCGGCCGAAACGGCCGATCCCGACCGAAACGGGTGGGAACGGGTCGGATCCGACCCGGGGGACATCAATAATTGATGTCCCCATCCCCACCTGCCTCTCCCTTTTCTCTCTCTCTCTTTCTCTCTTTTCCTCTCTTAGTCTCTTTCTCTCTTTTCTTTATTTCTTTCTTTCTCTCTTTCTCACCGATTTCTTACTCTCTTTCTCCCCGGCGACTGAGTAGATCTCCGTCTCTCCGGTGACCTCGATCTCCGGCGACGTTCTCCGACGACCTCGATCTCCGGCGACCTTCGGTAAGTTTTTTTTTTCAGTTTTTTAATTTTTTCTCCCCTGCTGCAGCACACGGTGCTGCAGCAGGTGCTGCCGCAGCAACAAGATACTGCTGCACCTGCTGCTGCAGCAAGGTGCTGCTGCAGCAACAGGTTCTCTGCGGCTGTAGTTTGCAGCAGCAGCAAGCTACAGGTGCTGCTTATGGCTTTATGCAATTATGCCTTATTTTAAATTATTTTATATTTTATTTTGATTTTTGTTTATGTTTTTTAGTTGCAGTCTTGTAGAGCTAAAATATCAATGGCTCCAAAAGAGAAGTCATATGATACCGATATTGGGTGGCAACATTGTAGCATTATTGGGCAAGATAAAAGGCGCGTTAAATGCAACTGGTGTGGAAAGGAAATGAGTGGTGATGTCAGTCGTTTGAAAGAACATTTAGCTGGAAGACAAGGAAATGTAGCAGCTTGCACTCAAGTGTCTTTGGAAGTTAGAAAACAGATGTTGGCTCATTTAATTGGCAAAAAGAAGGATAAACAATCTGCACAACAAAGAGAGTCAATGATTCGTGAAGAATTGATGCATAATCCTGTACAGATTGATAATGATAGCAGTGAGCAAAGTGAAGAGGATGAGGAGGAGAGACAAATGAGGAGGGCAATGAAAGAGAGCAGAAATATGCATAGAGAAGAGGAAGAGATGAGAAGAAGCACTGGTAGTAACTTTCAGAGATCTAGATCAGTTAATATACGAGGAGAGAGAGAATATGGGGGCAGCAGTTCTACCCATAGGACTCCTGGTGTTACAGCAGAGTCTGAAAATATTGGACCAATGGATACATATCTTCAAAAAAAAAGAGATCGTACACAGACTTCAATCAAGACAGCTCTCAAAGGAATTAAAAATGCAAAGAAACACATTGGTAGAGCTATCTCTAAATTTTTCTTCTACAATCATATTCCTTTCAATGTAGCTGATAGCCCTTACTATCACACTATGGTGGATGCTATACAATCAGTAAGGCCTGGTGTTCCCCCTCCTAGTTCAAATGATATTGCTACTAAATATCTTGACTCAGAGGTAGATGAATTTCATACTTATATTGAGACATTTAAACGGTATTGGGATGAATTTGGTTGTACACTGATGTGTGATGGGTGGAGTACACAAAACAGAAGAAATATAATTAATTTCTTAGTGTACTCTGGCATGGGGACAATATTTTTGAAGTCTGTGGATGCTACTGCTCATTTTAAAAGTGCAGATTATATTTGTCAGTTGATGGATGAGGTAGTACAAGAAATTGGTGAAAAAAGAGTAGTTCAAGTGGTTACTGATAATGAGGCAAATTATAAAGCTGCTGGAAATTTACTGATGATTAAAAGACCTCATTTATATTGGACGCCATATGCTGCACATTGTATTGATCTGATGTTAGAGGATATTGCAAAAGAGCCTGAAATTGACATGGTCATATGTGAAGGTCAGAGGTTAACAAATTTTATATATAACCATGGTTGGGTTCTTCATTTACTCAGGCAGATGACTGGTGGTAGGGAGATCATCAGACCCGACGTCACTAGATTTGCCACTCACTTTTTAGCCTTGGAGAGCATCATGCGCTACAAGGATGATATTATACGGATGTTTACATCACAGGAGTGGTCTATGAAAATTAAGAATATGAAACCTAAAGATAAATCTTTAGGTGAAACTTTGAAAAATATGGCTCTTGCAAATACATTTTGGGATAATATTACAATTGCCACCGCAGTATTTGAGCCTTTTGTCAAAGTATTAAGACTTGTAGACAGTGATGACAAGTCTGAGATGGGTTTCTTATATGAGGCAATGAACATAGCTAAAGAATCAATAAAAAAAATGTGGGCCAAAGTTATAAGAAGTGGTGGAAGATGATTGATTCTAGATGGAACAAACAACTACATAGAGATATACACGCTGCTGGTAAGCATGCTTTTAAGTTTTAAGTTTTAATTTACTTTTATTTATGAATATTTAAAAATTTGAATGCTTACAATTTTTAAATTTTTACAGGGTATTTTCTTAATCCAAGATTTCAATTCTCTAAAAATGTCAATAATGATAGTGAAGTCTTATTGGGGGTTAGAAAGGTAATCAGCAAGCTTGAGCCCGATATTCATAAACAAATCCTGTGCGATAAAGAAGTAAGTTATGATTCAATTAAATAATTTTATTATTATTTGTTTCAAGTTTTAACTTTCAATAATCAATATAATCAATAAGCTAATAATATATTTTTGATTTCAGATGGAAAGATATAGATTGAGAGCTAGGCAATTCAGTACTGCTAAAGTTGCTGCAGCTATATCTCATAACACTCCAGCTGAATGGTGGTCTATTTATGGATGGGAGGAGGCACCAAATTTGACGCCAATAGCAAAGAAGATTTTAAGTCAAACTGTGTCTTCATCACAGTGTGAAAGAAATTGGACTACTTTTTTCTTAATCCACACAAAAACACGCAACCGATTGACAATGGAAAGATTGGAGAAGTTAGTTTTTTGTCATTATAATATGAGATTGAGGGAGAGAAATTTAAGAAGAAAGACAGAAAATGAACAACTGATTGATTTAAATCATGTTTTTGATGAAGAAGACCCCTTGACTTCATGGATCAGAGAAATGGAGGACAAGTTATTAGATGACAGAGATAACCCATGGTTAGATAAAATATTGGGAGAGACCACGACGAGGGCAGAGGCTGGTACGAGTCATAGTCCTGATGATACATATGGTGGTGAGATCGTTCCATCTAAATTTGTTGAGGAAAGTCAAGGAGGCATAAGGAATGAAGACAGAGAAACTGAGGATATATATACATATTAGCGACGTCGTCATGAGATGCATTTTGGTTCCTATGATTATGGTACATCGAGTATTTATTGTTTGGAGCCATCACAAGATCCATATGCTAGTTATTATCCTCAGTATACTCAGTATTCTCAGACACAAGATCCAAATGCTGGTTATTATCCTTCTCAAACGCAAGTCACAAAACAAGATCCAAATGCTAGTTATTATCCTCCTCAAACGCAAGTCACACAACAAGATCCATACAATATGACTAGTATGATGGAATCACTTTTTGGAACATCAGGTCCCAGACATCAATATTTACAAACTTATGGTTATTATGATGATGAAGACTATAGAAATTTACGAGAACCAGCTCGGTATTCAACAAAGTTTTAAATTTTGAGTAAGTTAATACATTTTTTTAAGTTTTTAGACTTCATATGTGAGTAATTTTTGTTTTCTTATTTTTTATCATTTTTCTAAATTTTTCTGCATTTTTAAATAATATTTAGAATTTTATATAATTAAAAAATAGTCCGATCCGATACGAACGGCCGATACGGCCGATACGTATCGTTTTTCTGGACGGCCGATACCGATCCCGATCCCGATACTGGGAACCTTGTCTGATATCTTCTCTGCCAAATCTTTTTTTTTCCGTGATTCAAGTATCAGTCAATACCATTGGTATCAACCATTACCGATCTGGAACAAGGGCCGAAACAAGTTTTCTCTTAGTTTCGACCTAGCATCGACCATATTGATCCTGTATCACTCGTAAATGCAAAGTTTTGATTTTCTTTTCATATGGACTATATCTGGATTGCATCATAAGTTGGATCTAACCCGAATCCAACTCAGGACATAAATTATTAATGTCCTAATGTCTTGGACACCACATTTTATGTTTCCTTCCTATCTTCTCTCTCTTTTTCCTTTTTGTTTCTATCCTTTTATTTTTTTTGTTCACCCTGCCCTTTTATACCTTTTATTTTAACATCCCCTACAATCACCTTTGTTACAAGGTCATTATTAGCCTCATCTACAAGTGGGTTCCTGCGAACTTTGTTACAAGATGCATGTATTTATTATATCCATGCGGATTCAATATTGTTTTTAAAATCCACTCTTCGTATTATGTTGTTACTATCTTATGTGGATTTTCCTACCTTTTATATCATTCTTTTAAAATTTAGGAAATTCAAAGATCGTATGAAACCAAAATGGTCGATACAGTGACTAAATTGGTCAATACCGTCGATAGGTATCAGTTTTCCAATGACCAATATTGATATTCAAAACCTTGCTTTTGCCTTTCTCATTTCTAGCATTGCGAGGGGTTTGGGCTTGAGTGTTTTAACTCCTCCATGTACTCTTCTATTAATAGTAGATCCTATAGTTGTCTCTGCCAGTGGTTGTAGGCTATAAGCCAAACCACATAATCCTCTTTGTTTATGTTGTGCCTGTGCTTGTGTTTGCTTGAGTTGAAGGTTATTTGTGTCAAAATCTCTATCTAGTGGTCACTGCCCATGGATCACTCCACTTCTGCACTAGTTTGGGTTTGTTTCCATCTCAATAGAAATGATAGGATAAGACAAAATGAAAGAACTCTAGCAAGACATTTACAAACTACATTTCAAGGAGTATCACAACCAGAAAATCCATCATTTTTCTCCTCTAGCAAGAGATTTACAAATTACATCAGTAGCGATCATACTTACAGGTCATTTAAGCTTGAGAGATTTGATAAAGATTCAGGGATACTCCCATTAAGGTTGTTTTGACTCAAGATCCTGATAAAAAAAATGAAGTCAAGATAGATGCAAAAGAAAATTATCTCCAATAGAGAATCTTATCAGTTGGTTAACCAAGCAATAACCTTACTTACAGAATTTGGAGCTTAGAAAGATTTCCAAGAGAAGCGGGTATCTGTCCAGTCAAGAGATTGTTTTCCAAATCCAAATTGTTCAAACTAGACAAATTTCCAAATTGTTCAGGTATTCCACCAGTTATTTTGTTACCTGGCAATGACCTGCATGATTATAAATTAGATACTTTTGGGGCAAAAAAATGAGGAAGTGAAAAACTTAGCAGTGGGAAGTGTCATTTATATCAGACATGCAGCATATGATTGACACGAAGTAAATTTGTGACTGCTCTTGATAGTAGATTAACAAGAAAGAAATTGGATAGTTAGTAGAAGTCAAATGAGTTAATTCCACTACATTCTTCACAGATGACAGTCTTGGCACAAAACTTCTCTCATAATCTTTGTCCTTCTGTCGATGCTAGCATGTTCTTATGAATTACCATCGCCTTAAAGATGATAAAACAACTCCAAAGTTTTATGTTGCACAAACTTATAGACAGTTTAAGGTGAGCTAAGACTTGGACTGATGCAGTCAACCTCTACTGAGCATTTGGCCTTTAACCTTTTTCATTTTAAAGATGAGGTTGACAACTGCTTGATACTGATCCGTCATATAGTTGATTCTTCTGACCAAATAAAGTACATGTATCAACAGCGAATTGAACGATGAAGTATAATAAGTGGGTTCCTTTCAGACTATATTCAGAATACTTCATGCAGTACTGATTCACTCCAACAGTGAATTTGGAAATAAGTTTAAAGTTGCCTAAATGAGTCTCGCCAGCTTAAAGGAAGGTTGATTGATATTTATAACATAAAGCGGACTTAGCAATTCATACAATAATCTGGCCAAGATTAGAAATAATGTGATCTCATAGCATCTAGTTCTTAATTTACCTTTTCTCACTAAAGCATCAAAAATATATTGTAGATAGATGATATCCTAAAGGTTTTTTACTTTTTTATATGATCAAACTTGGCCCTGTTTTATGAATCCCATCCAAAATGAGTTCTACAATGTGGAGCCTTCCCCCCTCCACTTATACATTCTATACTAGTATAGGGAATTTCCATTTGCCAATAAAACAGAAAAATTAAAAAAAATCACATGTCAGGTACTCTGTACTTCTTATGAGCAGTCACTTAATATTCATGGCTGATGATCAACAAAAGCCCTAAAACAACAGAATTAGTATAACAACAGAATAGGTCAATATTCATAAAAGACAAGTTTAAATAGATGGGAACCATCTTACTTATTTAAATATTATTATAATGCTAAAAATCTTCCAGAAAAGTTATATACTTACAAGACAGTTAAGTAGTTCAGATCTCCAATTCTTGGTGATAAAACACCATTGAACCCCATGGAAGCCAATGTTCTGAAGAAACAAGTTCAGAACGTAAAGTATGTATATTATTATGACGCATAAAGGCAAAAAATATACAACCAGGAAATTTTCAAAGGAGAAAATTATGTATGTCCCAATATCTCTTGTGCATACTTTTAAAAGCCACCACATAGGCAGTAGCAGTAGATTTGCCCTGCCTATGCACTATGCATCCATAGGTTGCCAGCACCACATATGCATTGCCCACAAATTCATGTCATAACTATAAGTTGTATTGTTGCCATTGTTGGCATATCAATCTTTAAATTTCTCTTTTTGGTGATTAGTATTTTCAGTCCATAACTAATCATATTTGCTGGAAACATTTACTAGTTAGTTTACTTGAGTAATCATATGATAGCAATATAGTCAGATATGCGAATGGGAGTTAATGAAGACAATTCTGCATATAATGAATAGCTACTTTTACCTATTTATTGGTTTACTGTTGATAAAATTTTCAATATACTAGATAATAGATTATATAGGTAATATTTTTTAACACTTCATTGCTAGACAGCACAGGCATCCAGTGGCTTGACCTCCCGCATATTGTGGGTGCTTTTCATAATATTGTACTTGGCGGAACATGTGCTTGTCTTAATATGTAAGATGCAGGACTAATATTATGTTTGGGCAATTTGAATTAGAGGTACAATGCATATATGTGACATATGAAACTTGTTTGCCACTTCTAAATTTTTGGAATTTAACAACAATCGCACAAGTCTCCTCATTGACACTATATGTCCATGTTGGCCAATAGAAGAAAGAAAAAGATATTAAAAAAGAACAACTTACACTCCAATAACATTAGAGTTAGCATCACAAATAACAGCATTCCATGTGCAAGGACTAACTTGATTTTGGTTCCAATCAGAAAGCTGATTACCAGTGGGATTTAATTTAAGCTTCATGTCATATAACGCATCTCCTGAAAATACACAAAATTTATTACCTTATAACCAAGAGAACGAAAGGCTGTTACATCTATAGAAGATCAGTGTAAGAATTTACAGATATCAATACTGATCTAATGCATTACTATATTTCACTAAAAATGTTTATTGCTCAAATCGTTATTCTTTAGAATTAGCATAACCAATTTTGCACTCAACTTCCATCTTCACATCAGTCAGCTAACTAACTACATCATTTCACAGTTCAAACTAACGATAGCACAAGATTTTTCACTACTGACCAAGTTTTTATTCAAAATTAAATTATAGGGTCTCAAAGACGATGATATAGCAAATGTTGGACCAAATTTGTTCAGTGCCTCATATTCATCAGCAAGCTCAAGACTCAATCTGCTTGAACTTTTTTGTCATGCACTTGAGACGTAATTCATCAAGGCCAGGAACTGGCCATTCTGAGATATGATTTAGGCCAATAACCAGTCGACTTGAATGAAAATTACGGTATATGACTACTACATTGAAAGAAATGTTCATAACTGTGCTACAAAAGGTTAACAGATATAACTTGAGACACCAATAAATTTCTCTCAAAAAAATCAGAGAAAATATAAGATGTCATAAAAGAAACATCGCACAAGAACAGAATACTAATAAGCAAACAATGTCACTATGTGATATGTAAGTATGCAACAATGAAGAGCTATACGTAACTATAAATATCATGAGTCAGAAAGAGGAAATGTTAGTACCTTGACGATCAGATTCAGCAAAGAAAGGCAGAGAAGCCAAAATAAGTAGTAGACTGACCAGATTCATTTTTTCTCTTAAGAAAAAATTTATGTATTTACTGTTCTGTGCCATCACCTTGTCAAGAAACAAATATTCAAACTATTACAAGCACGAAAACTAATTAAAGGTGTAAGATGAAAGTGAGGAGACTGACCAGATTCATTTTTTCTCTCAAGGAAACTTTTATGTATTTAATGTTCTGTGCCATCACCTTGTCAAGAAACAAATATACAAACTGTTACAAGCATGAAAACTAATTGAAGGCATAAGATGAAATTGAGGAGAGGCAATGTAGAGTCATGCAATGGTAATATTTTCAAAGCAAATGATGAAGTAAGAATGTGAACAGAAAATAAATTGACAAGCAGACTTTTTTTTAACAAGCTTTAAAAAGATAATAAGAAATCTTGAATCATCCTACCTTGCAGAAGATAGATCAATCAAGAATGCAGAACAAAAATTCACATATACTATTCATGATAGTAGAAGTTGTATTCAAATCTCAACTATCCATTACATTAAAATTAAGTTGAAATAATCAAGATGAATCAATTGTTCTCAAACTTAGAAGAACTAGTTATAGATAATTAGATATGACACTAAGCTATCTTTGTAAAGAAATCGCATCGGTCGCACAAGCATAGCTCGAAGGATTGGTCTGACTTGGAGGAGGAGAGTAGTCTGAAGGAGAGGAAGCCACGGGAGGAGGACCCGAGTGAGGGTGCAAGATTTGAATCTAGGGTTTCGAAGGATTTTGAATGCGAGAAGCGGAATTCGAAGCTGTCTGGGGCGGGAAACGGGCATGTCGAGCATGGGAAGAAGCGGAAGGAAAGGATGGAGGATGCTGCGATGGCTGATCGGTGGGGAAGATGTTTGTTCTGAGAAGAGGAGTAGAGGAGACGTTTTTGGGCCTGTGAATGTTGATAAGAGCTCAAAATCAAAGCTTTCTAGTGATGACTTGAAGAGCAAGTCTCGTAGAAGGGCTGAATGGGAAAGGCTCTTGCATTAAGATAAATCTATATTTCAAGTTCTCAACTAAACATATGTGTAGCCAGTAAGCAATTAGTTTGTACATGAATCCGAATTGCCTACAATGAGCTTAGTTCTGGTTCATATGTACATAATCCGCATCTGGCTAGATTTACAAGCACTGGTAATAGCACTCTTGGAGTAACCTCTCTTATTCCTAGAAAGAGGCACCATATTGTGGCACCACTTTGACTTTCCAGATAGAAAATTATTTGGTGGAAACATAAGACATAGTGAATTAGTGACTAGCCAAAAAACTTGCATTGTATCACACGCTATTAAGATCAAACAACACCAAACTTCAGAAAGTAGAGTATAATCTATCATTGATTTTGACTATTGACCTGGTGTATGGAGTGACTAAATGCATCTTTGCAATCATTTTTTTGATATATTGATTCATCTACGATCTTAAAGTCTAAACCCTCAATCTAATTGTACAGACGGAACTTTGTTTAATTCGAGTCAAGAATGCGCTTCTTCATGCTATGTAGAACAATCTTTTGACCTTAAAATTGGCTAACGATCTATAATTACCTATCCGTTGCAGTTAATACAAGTCTAAACTGCGGCATCGCCAAAACTGCAGCAAAAATACGGCCTTTAATCAGAATAAACAAAGAGATACATCGTCATAAGAGATTAACGCCAGAATAAGAAGCGGAGAAAAATAGGAAGTAGGGTTGGGGTTTCTCTATGCTTATGAGAAATCTGAAGCCCAACTCCCAGAAGGTCCTTAGTAGGAATCACCAAGCCCCGCCAAGACATCATGGAACTCCAACTTCAAGAAATAGAGAGATAATGATGGGAAAGGGAATTCTTTGCTATACCTGAGGCTAAAAGGAGATCCATTTCTCGAACGACAGAAAGACGAATCCTCCGGTTAGATTCGTATGGAACCAACTCCGTTCGATTTGTGATCTCTTTCCTCCAATTCTTATCCCACTCGATCTACCGAGAGAGCAAGCGAGAAAGCGAGAGGACAAAGAAGCTTTGGCTACGACTCTCAAGTCCTACCAGTCGCTCACACAAGCAGAAGGAAACGCACAGATGCGATAAAAGTATTTCTATATTTAGTTCCTTCGGTGGGCGGCGCTATATATATACATAGACAGAGAGAGAGAGTTTTTTTGACCAAAATATTACTTAAATATTAAATATTTACTAAATTAGATCACCGTTCAAACTGTGCTACAATAAAATCGCTCCCTCAAATAATAATTTTTAGTTGCTTTCAATACATTCAAAAAAACTGTTAAAAGAAATTAATATCTTAGACAATAAATTTTTTTCACTATTATTTCTATATAAATCGCTCTCAGAAAACGATCGATACCGAGAAAATAACTAAAAATCAATGTAGCGATTTCACTGTATTTACTAGTTTGGAAAATAATTTGATAGTGTTGGATTTAAGAAATTAGTCTATACAATAATAATATTTTAATCAAAAACTCTATGTTTATGAGCATTAAATTGTTTTCATGTTACTGCGTGAGCTTAATTTCCAAATAATTTGATGAAAGAAATCGTGAACTTAATTTTAGAACTCAAAATTAATATTTGACCGTATTTTCTATTTGAGGGCTACATGGGTAAAATACATTTATTGTTTGTCGCACTTGTAATTAACTTATAATCTATAAAAAAATTATAATAAAAATATATTTTATATAAATTGCTTTCAGGAAAATAATTAATATAGAGAAAATGACTAAAAATCAGTGTAGCGATTTCACTATACCTACTAATTTGAAAAATAGTTTTGATAGTGATATATTTAAAAACAATAATTCTAGTTGCTTTCAATGCATTGAGAAAACCTATTCGGAAAATTAATATCTTAGACAACGAATTTTTTTTCACTATTATTTTTATATAAAGTACTTTCAGGAAAATGATCAATATAAAAAAAATGACTAACAATTAATGTAGCGATTTCAGTATACTTACTAGTTTAGAAAATAGTTTGATCGAAGGAAATGGTGAACTTAATTTTTAAAAAGTTGGGTTTGATATTTAATGAAATTATTTATAAGAATGACTTAACTCTTTCAGTAAATAATTAAAATCTTTTCGACCGTATTTTCTACTAGAGAGCTACATGGGTAAAATACATTTATTTTTTATCGCACTTGTAATTAACTTATAATCTATAAAAAGATAATAAAAAATATTTTTTTTATGCCATGAAATCAAGAAATAAACCATGAATCATATCTCTGGCATTTAGAATGCCAAAATCGATGGTATATTCCAAACTTTTTGTATTCTTGTTGGATGGAGAATTGATGGTCTTTTCACAGCTTTTATACTTTGCTATCGAATCCTTAGGATGGAGTTGGCTGCCATGAAAAAGAAATGATTAAAAGAAAAAGAAGAAAAGAATCAACTTGGCCAACCTGCAGAAGATTTATATGTGGCTTATCTTAGCAACAGTGACTCAAATGTATCATCCTCAATGTCATTTTAGCGTGAAGTTAATATATTGCTCTTAAATATATATCAACCATTAAACCCTTCAACTTGGTTTCTGAGTAAGTGATAGTGATTTCATTGAACTTGCGGGCTAAATATGGACCGCTATTGTGTAAGTCATTTTAGATTCGTATCATTAAATTATTATAACTCAATTAATTAAAGTTATAGTTTCGTTAAATTCGTTATTTGAAGGAGATTTGAATTGTACTTAATGAAAATCTAATAATTTAATATAAAAAATAAAACTATTCTTATTCTAGATTTCATTAATTCTTTTAATTAACGATATTTTTGTTAATTTCTATCAAATTATTGAGGCTTAACTCGAAAAAGTAAGGAGTATATTTTTTGAAGGGTATATACGTAAAAAAAATATGTATTGTGATTTTAGTAATTGTAAAGGTTCAAAGTGCAAAATCTTATATCGAGACGTGGGAACGAACCTACCTATCTATTAAAGAACCCGTCCTAGACTCCTATCATGCCACCAGTGGGGGCATCACTAAAGAGATGAGATATTAAGAGAGAGAGAGAGAGAGAGAGAGAAAGCGATATAGTAACTAAGCATAATGCTCTTCTCCAAATCATATCTTTATATTTTAATTACCACTTTACTGTTATCGAATTAGTGGAATTTATTCTGTCAATAGGGTTAGAGTGGACTTTGTTGATGTGGTGGCTTGGTAGTAGCTTGGCACTATGGAATCTTTTTTACTTTCATTGGGCTTCCTGCCCAACTACGCGTAGCTCTGATTAAATTTGAATTAAATTTATTTTTGAGTTTAGATATTAAATTAAGTCTGAATTGAAATTGTTTAAATTTTGAGTTTGAGAGCCGAGCTTCAGTGATCAATAAGCAATTTCAAGGATAAATTCATTCAAGCCTTTGATCAATTGGTTCTAACACGGGTTACTGTTAACGCTATAAACAAATTGATTGATAAAAAATCTATTACTGAGATTCAGATTTTTCAATCTTCGCATCGATAACTCAAGATTCTTGAGAAATGATAAAAAGAAAGGCAATCTTTTTATATCTATGAAAACTACAAAAGAATCATAGTATAGTCACATACTTACCGGTTAAATTTATCAAGAAGCGAGTAGATCTACTCACAAATAGTAAGGGATCCATGAGCATAGGTGTCGATGTCAACTATTGAGGGAGATCCACAAGCACAACAACTAGAGATGAGAAGGCTAATGGACTGACGGCGAAAACAGTAGGTTGGTTTGTGAAGAAAGGAGCCTGAATATTAAGTAGCATAATAGAGTCATAAAGAATTCTAGGGAGTAAGAAACTAAACATCTAGATTTTTGATCTAATAATTCATATTTCTTATATATTATTATTATGAGCCTTATTATTCAAAATTAATTTTAAGCCTATTCTAAATATTAAGCTCAGTTACGCAAACTTTCGAGTTGAGCTTAATTTTGAAAGGTTATATCTAGTGCAGACAAAGCAAGTCTATAGCATAAGCAACAAGAGGTGAAAAGAAGTGTTCAGGCTTGGCTCTGGCGAGTCGGCTTTGGCTCAAGCTTAGCTCGAAATTAATTTCGAGTCTTTAAATTGGGTTCAGGCTTGGCTCAACTCAATTCGAGCTGAGCTCGAGCCTGAAATGAGTCATTAAGTCCCATTCAAACTGAGCTGAATCGAGCTAGACCGAGTTAGATCAAGCCCACGCCAAGCCACAAAAAGAAGAAGAAAAAAAAGAACACGAAGAAGATCGAGGCTCACGAGACAACGTTGGGGGACCTACCAGAGAGCTGTGTGGCAGAGGTGCTAATCCACCTCAATTCGCCGGCACCACGACAGTTTTGCCGTTGCTGAAAGAGGATGAGGCGGCACTACGGCAGTGACTTAGAGAAGGAGAACGAGGGCACGATGGGGCACCGTAGCAGTGGCTTGGCGAAAGAGGATGAGCACTGAAGGAGGAGGAGGAGGAGGAGGCGGAGATGTGGAAATGGGATTTGAGGATTAGTGTTTTTCTCACCCCTTTTATACCGAGCCTAAACGTGCCAGCATTAGCTTAGATTCGGCTCAATATTAATTTCGAGCCAATTTCGGTGGCTCGAGCTCGGCTCATTTCTAACCAAGCCAAGCTATACTCGAACTTCAGCTGAGGTGAGCCAAGTCGGGGAGTAGCTAGTCTATATTGACAGCCCTAGAGGTGAAACCTAAAAGTGATGGGGTTTATTATTGCTTTTAGTCTAGTTGGCCTCGACTATACTGTCCGGAATGATCGCTGACGAGCCCCTTATTTCTGGGGTTAACAAGGCCGATAGATGAACGAAATCCGCGTGGGTCTCGTCAAAGCTTAAAACTCACAACTCCTCCAACATTTGCGTCTAAGTTGCACTTGCAAATTCTGGTGGATATCCTCAACAACCCCATCTGTCTCTCTCCAAACTATTATTGTGCGTGTATACTATAGGGACACATCTCATACGCCTATTTGCACCCTGTTTTTGTGGTAATAAACCTTACCTGTTTAAAGAAGAAATATTTTCCTTTATATATAGTATTAGTTGTCATACTCGGTCATATGATGATCAGGGAAAAAGCTGCTCGCTGTTTGCTACCACACACACAGCAAAATAGATTTTATAGACTAGTGGTCCACCTTACCGCTGTGGTAACCGCACCAATGTCTGGGTCTCCCGTCTGCCTCCCATTTCTCATTAGTCTTCCCCGTGTGAACTGTGAAGTGTTTAAACTTGCTCGACTTTTCTAATTCCAAACCACCGATAGCTTACCCTTTTTCCATCTCGTATTGAGGGCGGAGAAGCAATACTCATCAAACCCGGTAACCTTATGGATACCCTGTCCGCCCTCCTCTCCTCCCTCCTCTCCTCGAAACTCGTCATCCAATCCCCATACTTCTCTTCCTCCTCCCTCCTCCTACGCCGCTACCTCCTTTTCCTCCTCCACATCCTCCTCTCCCTCTTCTCGCTCCTCCTCTCCCTCCTCCTCGCCCCTTCCCGCTCAGATTCCTCGCCGAAACCCGCCGCCCAACCCGAGGGCACGCGGGCCGCGCGGGCCCTCTCGCACGTGCTCGCCGTCGTCGCGCGGGTCCCCGTCGCCTCCCGGAAGTACGAGCTCGTCCGATCCCTCGCGGAGCGGATCCTCGACGACAACCTCCGGTTCGGCGTCGCGGGGGTCAACCGCGGCGCGCTCTCCGAGGCGTTCGGGAGGACGCTGCGCCGCCTCGAGGCTGCGGTCGCGGGGGAGAGCGGGGTGGAGGCCTTGGTGGGGAAGGTGAGCAGGTGGTGGTGGTCGGCGACTGCGGGGGAGGAGGAGAGAAAAGGGGGTGGTGCGGCGGCGGAGAAGATGGCGGCAGAGTTGATGTGGTTGGGGAAGAAGATGGCGGAGTGCGGCGCGGTGGAGGAGGCGGTGGAGAGGTGGAGCGCGGCGGCGGGGCTCGGGTGCCGAGCCGTCGCCGCCGAGCCAAGGATTCAGGTGGCGTTGGTTCGCGTCGCAGGTGAGACTTCTGATATTCGCATTTTATTCCTCTTCGTTTTATGCTATTATTCGCATCTTATTCGTATCGGATGTATTTTAACCCGATCCGCATTGGTATCGTGGGTCCCGAAAGGAAAAAAGAATTGTTTCTTTTGCATATCACCCCCTAAATTTGACCTTATTGCAAAAAACTTCGTCCGTGTTACTTCTTCCGAAAACAAACCGAGGAAGTTTTTAAGCAATAATTCCACCTCATTAGGGGGAGGAAGAATCTGATCGAGGATCTGCCGTGTGGAATTGCAAGACATTGCGACGACTAGTATTATTTTTTAGTTGCTGCGTGTCGAGATCAATTGGTCTCGAGGAATTTTAGCTTTCTAGAAGCAAATGGTCGGCAAAACATTGGACGGAACCCCATACGCCCCTGGATATAGGATTCACCGTTAGAGAACAAAATCTGACGTGTACTTGTCCTTGGGGGAGTGCTGGATAAAAATGAGAATAATATTTGTAACCTTTTCACCTTTTAACTATGTTACTTCTCTAATCATTCTAGCTCTTAGGCATCTTGAGTATAATTCAAGATAATATTGACACAATTTCCTGCAGTTGTAGGCCATTATAGCATGCGATTTAGCTAATTCTGATAGTTTCTTTACTTGGTATAATCAACAAGTTGGTCTTTTGTTGATCTCTATAACATGGGCATATTAAACTATGACATTGGTTACTGAAACTATGGTATCTTGTGCAGTATTCTTATTCAAGCATGCCAACTCTAAGCAATTTGAAGGATGTCAAGGAGGGGGGCAGGAGGAGGAAGAAGATAAGAGAGCCAATTGCGACTGCTGGATGGCGATGTTGACATCATGGTTACCATTGCTGTGCCGAGCAAGCAATGGCACAGATGCTCCAGTGTTGAGCGGTAGGGAGAAGGCTGAGATGGTGAGGGTACTGGAGGAGATGATTGAGAAGCTAACTTGGGAGCAGCAGGAAGAGGTTCTGGCACTCTGGCTTCACAATTTCACCTTATGCCCAGATTCCGATTGGCCGAATCTGGAGTCCTGCTACACCAGATGGTATTCTGAATCACGCAAGCTCCTGATGTAATCATCAGTAGAGTATAGAAGTAATAGATCATTACAGATGTGAATCTCATAAAAGGTTGCCTCGATATAGTGGCAGACAAGTTTGCTTCAAAACAAACATGAAATTCTTGAAGATCAGATGTCTAGTTGTAGTCTGAAATATCAAATTCAGATGCCATTGCAATATAGGTTAAAGGCAGAAGCATATTCTCTTATTTTTATTTCTGTACTCTTATACACCAGTTTAGTTTCAGCTCAACTTTGTACAAAGAATTCAGCTCTGGTTGTACTTGTATACTCTCTTAATCGATTTCAACGACTGCATGATAAGTTGGTTCCAACAAATCTGCAAGGTTGTGACATCATTAGAAACCTAGGTCACTGTGCTTTACAAGTATGAGAATTGCAGGCAGGCAAAGCTTTTAACACTCTTCAGCCTAGAATCCAATATATCTCTGAGATTTGTCCTCACCACTAGTACTTTGCTGTGAGGAAAGTAATTCTGCTGAGGAAAAAACTGAATTGATATGAGCCTGAGGCCCTGAGGGCATATATAACTGCTTGTTTCCTAATCTTTGATTAGTTACTGCAGCTACCTATCGTCAAGAGGCTACCACACCATATGAATATGAACTGCAAACTTAATGCGCTGTATCAAGGACTGTCACCAGTGTCTTTGCGGCAAGAGTAATGAAACAGCCAATAGCAGTGCTGGTATAGAATTTAGATAGAAACTATAACAGGAAATTAACAATCAGCCATTAATTCATTTTCCTCCTACACAACCTGCTACAAGAATTGCCACAGCCCATCACAGTAAGCACTGAAACATGTTTCTGTTTATGGTGATCCATCTACTATACAGAGTGAATTACATGGTTATTTTTCTATCCTCTCTCCCCCACAGGGTGAGCCCTTCCGGAACTTGGCTCTCCGATTGATACTGATACCAGTGACTTGGAGGCCCAGGCCCTAGCATTCATTGCTCCTTCATGCAAATTACTTCTTTTGCACGGATTCAACCTTTTCAGCCCCTGTTTTGCTTGCTCAACATAACCTTGGAAATAATCATCTAAATTCATCAAGTTTGTAAGTTGCATATGCCTTCCCCAGGCCCACTTGACGAATGCATTCACTTTTGGAAACAGAAAATAAAGCAGTCGCAACAGCACAAAAGAGATGGCCAATGCCAGATATGTATCTTGCTGAAGTAATTTTTCTGGCGATCGTGCCCATGAGAATGGACAATTCTCCTGCTCAGCCTCTTCCTTGACCTCAGCAAAATTTAGCGAGTCCAGAATTTTCTCTACAGACACTGAATCCAGTGACAAAGGATTTATACCTTCAACATGTTTAATAAAATAAAATTGATGAGAACAGTACAGAAAAGGAGATAAACAATTATTCAAACTCAAAGCAGAATAAAATGAGCAACTTAGAACAGTGTAGACCAGTGGATAACACTTATGTGAGCATGTAACTGCAGAATCACTATATGGCTCCTAAACCATGGTACAAAATCCTGTTTTTTACTTTTATAAAAGCATGAGGCATTTGAATTAAGGGGAAGAAAGGAGCACAATTCAGTTGGAAGAGATGGAAGTATTAGAATATAATAGTCAAGCATGAATTAAATTTTAACTGTGTATGATTGTAACTCATCTTCCTAATTTTATGTACTTCTATCAAATGATCCACACGAAAGAACCAACTTACCCGTGACATCATCATAGAAAGAAACTAGGGAATTGATGGTTCGTGATCCATGATATCGCGCCCGCATTGTCGAATTTAGGAGAAAAAGAGTTGGAAAACCATGAACTCCATACCTTGAGAGAATGCTGCAAAGTACAATTCCAGTTATATTCCATGCATAAAATTAGCTTATGAAAATATTTCAGCATACACAAACCTTGGCCTGATAACAGATTCTTCAAATGCAAAATGACGTATGGTTGGAAACAAGGAAGATAATCTCTGAAAATTTGGCTTGAAATTTTTGGAGAAAGGACACCAGGAAGCATAGAAAAGCACAGCCAAGAAGCCCTCCCTGTTACTGTGCAGTAGATTCAGTGCCCTTAGCAATGTAGCTTCATCTCCCTAGAGAAATGTATCAAAATTAAACAGATCATTGAGAGGAATGTTTGCTTGATCTACAAGTAAAAGGAAGGTTACAAGAGGGAAAGAAGCATTAGGAAAAATATTTGTCCAAAGATTAATAGACCTGGGCCACCCTAATGTACATAAGAGAAGAGAAGTAGCACTATAAAATAAGGAGCTCTGCCATTGTCGAATTCTAGGAGTTACAATAGTATACCAACTTGTTGCAACTACTCATAGAAACGGGACCCCGTCTACTAGTAGCAGGTGACATACAGATGCCAGACCCACCTACATGTCAAGAGCTATTCAAATACCTGTTCTCACTTTCCACTTTGTCTTCGAACCTGAACCTTTTATCTTTTGATGAAGAGGGAAGTGGATATAGGTCAGTGGGGAAGTGTAATATGGGGGCAAAGGCAAAAAAAATACCCCTATATTATAAGGATACCATCTATACTCAAAAGAAAAAAAGGCAAGGGAAAGGAAACTTTATTATTTTATACATCCTAATTAAATCAGTACATACAAACTCTAATGACATTGGATGTAGGTACAACAAAGGATTGTCGTGCAGAATCATAACAGGGTATGATGATGTTTTGGGGGAAAGCTACTCTCCTAATTGTCTAGACTGGTAGCCCTTTCCTGTAAACAGAGCCAAGAGAAGAAAAAAAAAAATTTTGGAGAAGAAAAATATTTTACCACACTGTGTTCAGATTCAAAACCAGTTCAACCAAAAAATTCCTTCCTTTCAAGTTTCAATAATCATAGGTGGATTTTCCACTGAAGCACTATATGCGCATAACTTGCACTCTCGTTGTAGATGATTTAAAGTTTCACCTGAAATGGAAGTAGCGACCGAAATTCAATAAAAGCTAAAGCCAAAACTCATTAGTTAAGGCCAAAACTACCAAAATTGCTGATTTTAACATTTATTTAGATCACAATTCGGCTTTCTAGGGGTCAAAACTGAAACTTCGAACCAAAATTTGTAGCCCATTTCTTAGGGGAGCTGACCCAATTGTCCGATCTATGCATAAGAGAGGGCTAGCCTCTTGTCTAGTCTATAATTAGCTAATGACCTCTTAATCTTTTGAAACAAAAATTGTTTCAAATTAAATGTGCCTTATGGAGCATGGAAGAATTAAAAAACGCTCATGATTTCAACATGCTTGGCCGCCAAATTACCAAGGCACATAAACAGGGTAAAACAGATTTGAGATACAACCCTTCCAGACCTTTCCTTTTCCTTATTGAGAATTATGAATAGTCTTAGAAATCCATGACATTGATGTCTCAATTCTCCTACCTTTTTCGTACAAATTTCATCCAAAAAGGATCTGCTTTCACTTTATCAAATCAAACACAAGCTACCGAGGAAGAATTACTAGTAAAACAAGATACAAAATTGCTTCATCCTAAGCGAGAAAATATTAACCCTAGAAGAGGTAAGTAACTGACCTCGACGACGTCAATGGGGCCGTAGTCCAGCCCCCGGAAATTTAGGGCCGAGCACATGGCCTGAACCCCCAAAATCGACTCCGCCGACGGCAGCCTAGGGCAAACCGCCGCGGCGGCAAGCTCACCGGCGGCGAGCATCAGGAGAAGCGCCGCCGTCAGAGCCCTCGCCGCCATGATCTCGACGTGAAAGAGGGGTGACGGGACGAAAACCCTAGATCCGCGAGTTTCGAGGAGGAAGAGGCGCAGGATAGCCGGAAGCACGTCCCACCCTTTTTAGCATTGGGAGCTCTCCTCGTCCATGACGATCGAAGCTTCTTCTCTTTCTTCTTCCTTTTTCTCCTTCCTTTCTTTTTAATCTTTATTTTATTTTATCCTTCCCCGTCCTTGTCTGAGAGGGTCGAAGGATGCTTTTATCTAACTCAAAGTTGGATAGGAGCCGTTGGTTTCCGATCGGACGGTAATAAAGTAAAAAGTCCAGCCTGGACCGAAGAAGTTTGAAGCGTTTATTTTAGGATTAACTACCACCAAATTATTACCCATTCTCATACAAAGTTCTTGTGGCATATAATTATTATTTTAGAAAATAAAGAAGAAAATGTCTGAAAATTAAAATATTTATTTATTATTTTTGTTTGCATCCTCGTATCACAATGTGAAAATAAATTATAGTTTAAAAAGTTAATAGCTCTTTATTCTAAGCTATAGAAATACCACTTTTGTTTGTATTAAATCTTTAATACTACTTTATAGAGGTGTCATTAGGATGCATCATATGGTACATTTAGAGAAGTATGTGTATCATATGTGGAGTTACAGACCTGACACGTAGATAAAAGGAGTAGGATCATTGCCATTTATTTGCTACCAGAGTTTTAATCACTTGGACGTAGAAAAGATGGACGGTGGATGACAACCTTCACTGCTCATTGAGAAAAGATGATGAACTACTCTCCAGCAGTACCACTAACCTGGAGTTGGTACAAGGCTACACAACTCATCACAGTCCTTGTGTAATGCATTCAATAGGATCGATCATACAAAATGCTGATTTAATAATGAGAGTATACGATGAGCAGGAAAGGAAGGAATCAATCATTCACAAATAAAGAACAAGGAAACAAAGTGGAAGCAGATTACTCACAAACTTACTCCTTGTTTACTACATGGATGAAGATGATGAATTCGACGATAATTGGTTTAATAGGTAAGAAATTATTTAGCACAGTCAGATGACCTGAAATCCTCTCCTTTCATGCAGATCAGATAGTCATTGCTCAGCAACAGAATCATCATGGCTGGAATCTTTGCTGCACCTAACAAAAAACGAGCTAGCTCAAACCCGGTGACCATCTTTAGCGAGGATATATCGCATTTTAGATGAGCACAGCGGCACAACCAGTATCCAGTTCTGTTTGATCACCTATTGCCTTAGTTGGCTCAGACAGACGTATTTGACTCCTAACTAGTCTCAGAAGATCCTGTCAAATCTAATCAGCTCTTCGAAGCCAGGCATGCTCTGGGGCTTTTCGCTGATACCGTTATCAGCTTCAAACTGTTTCAACATTAAGGTCTTTTAATCAGTAAAATGCTAAATGTTTCTTAACAGAACAAGGTAAGTGCACTTCAGAAATCAACAACCATGCCGAAATTAATAGGGAGTGATTAGATGCTATCCTGTATTTGGTGCATCTAAAGCGACTGTCGCATGGCTTAGTGATGAAACTTACTAAAGAGAAGCTTAAGAACCAGTTACATCATGCTGATAACTCAAACTAACTAAATGCAATAAAATATCAAGGTAATACGGGCAACAGCTGACAACCTCATAATCAAATCTGACGTAAGTACAAGGATATTACAATTATCATATAAGTGATTATAACAGTGGTGATGGCAATACTGACACTGTACTATATACTTTGGGCTGCAAACACCATTCCACAACATCCGTGTTCATTCATAAGTGTTTCGATAGGTACATCTTAAAAAAATGTGGATCAGTTTGATAGGTTGTAAATATTGTTGCTTAGTTTTTTTTTAAATTGTTGCTTAGTTTAGAACAATTGTAAGCCTGATGATTGCATGACCAGGTTGTTTAATTTCATTTTTAAAATGTCTAATCAAGGAATGAGCATTATGAATTTGTTTGTTGTTAATAACTTAAAATGAGCTCATAACAAACAACTAGGCACTAGGACTCATAGATAAGAAGTCCCCGTAACCTGCTCCTGCAATCACATTCAATTGCCTTTAAGTTATGTAGAAAAGTAGAGCGATATACTAATATCTTTCAAGACATCATTCATTTCTAATAGAGAAGTAGCAGTGTAAGTATTTGAAACATCTGAATCTCTATAAAATCTCAGCATTCACTATCCGACATTTTCATCTACAAAAAAGGACAACTTTGAGATCTTATCCAATAGTGTGGCTTTAGATGAAATGGTTACTGCCATTCAGGAAAGAGTTGGCAAAGTAATTTCAGAGGAAAAGAAATTACGGGAAATGTGTAGTGATCCTTGAGAGTATCAGGAAAGTCAACTGTTGCACTTTTAAAGGAAGGAGTATTCATTAGATGCTACTACTTTTAATAATGATGAGAGTCCAATTGCCATAGATATATAGTTATTGATCACTCCATGCATTAAGATTAAGTCCAGCACAACACAATTATCTAACATATAAGAACAAATTATAGGAAGACAATGTAAAATGGATGAAAAATGTCTACTGTAAGAGCTCAATAATAGAATAACAATGAGAAATAACATTTCCAGTAAGAAACTCTACCTGGTTCATGTCTCCATGGAGTCACCATCTCTAGATCAAAAGACCGTGCCCCCCATATTAGTGAAAGCAACCAGCATCTGAAACAACCATTCCTCATCAACACCCTTATATTGGAAAATTGACTCAATTCACCAAACTCACTTTCGGAAGACTACTACAATATCATCAACTCATTGCATCTCCTTTGACAAGAGGGGCACCCTCCTCCATTTCCGCCATACAAGCATATCGCTGCAATTTCTCATTGAACAACACCTGAGGATCCTTCTCTATCAGAGTTCCATCTTCCCTATAAGCATCCTTCAAGAACACTGCCCAATTCATCTCTGTCCCCGCTAGGTAGAATGCACGCGGCTGCTTCAACAACATCTGATATGTGTGCTTCGTGAGGTTAAACTCCTCCTTAAACTCCACAATATGATGTATCCACGCCCTCTTCTCTAATGTCAAGCTCAAGAACTCGTGTATCACCCCAACCCTATACTTCTCCGCCTCCACCGACCACAGCTTCAGCCCTGATCCATCCGAATAAGGAGATATAAGGGGGAAAGTGGTCAGCTCATCAAGCCGCCGCTCCTCGTCCTCATCCAAAGGCAGCGCTTTTTTGTGCTCAATGGCAAATTTAAATGTTCTCCTCACCCGGTTTTCATCGACGAGGAAGTCACGCTCGAGGGCACTGATGGCGAGTGCGGGGTCCCACTTTACGAGCTCTAGGATGTGACGGCCATCGGGGTCGACGGCGACGCGGAAGAAATCAGGGTATTTGAGCACGCGGTCGCGGAAGTCGTCAGGGAGGCCGAGAATCTGGCGGCAGTGGTGGAGCTTCGCAAGGGGGAGACGGTGATTGGCCGTGATCATGAGGAGCTTGCGGATTGAAGTGACGCGGAGCGGTTCGAGGGAGTCAAAAAGGGTTCTTTCCTCCTCGAGGAGAGATTCCATGAGAGAGGTGAAGGCGAGGTGGGGGGTAGAGCCCACGCGAGGGAGGTGGAGGAGGAGGGGGTGGCGGGAGACGAAGTTGGAGAGCTTGCGGCCGCGGGGGAAGCCGAGGTCGTGGTGGAGCTTGCCAGCGAGGGGGAGGGGGAGGAGACGAGGAGACGGAAGGCGGGAGAGGACGGAGCGGGTGCGGGAGAGGAATCGGAAGGCGGCGTCGCGGTCGAGGATGGCGTCGAGGAAGGGGAGGCGGCGGGAGGGGTCGCGCTGGATCGGGGAAAGGCGAGGGCTTTGGAGCTTCTTGAGGAGCTTCTTCCTGCGCTTGCAGGGGAGGAGGGGGAGGATGGAAGAGATGGAGGTAGGAGGGGTGGAGGCAGAGGTGGGGTTGGGGTTAGGGGATGAGGAGGGGAAAAGGTGGGCTTTGGTGGTAGCGAGGAGGCGACGTGCCATTTAGGTGGGTAGAAGGGATGCAGGGGGTTAGATGAAAGGGGTTTATGATATCTGAGAGAGGTTTATCTAGTACCAATCCCCAGTCCCCAACTGCTAAAAGAAGCCTCTTTCTTTTATTTATTTATTTTTTTGTGTTCAAAAGTCTGGACTAAATATTGGTTCAACAAAAAACTAATCTTTCATGAATACAAAAGCACTAAGAACTCATCAAATTTTTAGCCAATATATAAAACCGTTTAATTTAGACTTTAAATCATATGCGTCGTTAAACTATTGCTTTGAACTAAATGTCAGTGAATATCACTTGAAGCCATCGCATTGCCAAATTACTCGACCACTAATCACCAAACAATTTTCTCTATAATAATTATAGACTCTTCAATTACATTTGTATTATTACAATCATCAAATAAACTTATTTGCTGTAAAGATTATCGATCCCATCTGAAATCCAAGAACAAAATGAAGTCGAGGAAAGAGAGAGGAAGGGGGAAAAGGGGATTCTAGAGATGCTAATTGCCCCCTTTGTTTATTACAGTTAGCAAACTAACTTATATCTTACCCATTGGAAGCAGTTAGATGTTCATCTGAGATTTATGATCAATTCACACAAATTATCTTTTAAGCAGGAAGCCCATAAATAACTATGAGTAAACAATATAGTAGTTGTAAAATAAAATTATAAATATCTATTTGACATTAAACCAAAAAAATGCAACAAGATTAATTTAATTATCTTTGTCTAATACGTCACATTTATCTTCTTCTTTCTTTTCCAACTAAAATAAAATTGGGATAGCACCATTGCCCAATCCCTGATAAGTCTTGTTTTATCTCTACCCTAATGCTTTCGCGTCCCCACAATACAACGGATTCAAATGAATAAATAGCAAGTCATTGCAAGACAATGAGGCTCAGAAGTGTCTTTGAAAATTGAAATAGTTACTGGACACCATGGCACCATTCTTTGGCAGTAGTACAATCAAAAACAGAAAATTTTAGAACTATCATATCTGAATGGTTCCCAAAATTCAATTCTTCAAACAGAATGAGAGCTCTGAACCTTGATCAACAGATTTACCTTGATCAACAGATTCTTTTTTTTTAAATGATGTGAATAAGTACAACCAAGTAGACGAAATATGGCACTAGTAACTGAAAATGCTCCATGGAACTGGTGATGTTAACTAAAATACAGAGGATGAGAAACAAATATTAGATTGAGATAACATTAGTTAGTGCACATAATATGATGATTGACCTATTTTACAATCAGATGACGGGAAAACAAGAATAAGCGGAAATCTGAGGGCCCACAATAAGCTTAATTACAATGGTATCACAACTATCTCATGAATATTCCAATGGTAATGGTCTCCCTGGCTTAGCCCATCCGAAACCATCTTTTTGCTACAGAAAGTGAGAATTATTGAAAAATTACTGGCATGAGATAGACGAAGCACTGAAACACAAAAGATCATAAACATCCAATTCTGATGAAAATAGTTCTTAAGATTATCTTCTATCAGTCTTGGTGGAAACCAATGGAATACAATATCTAAGATTGCCCGTAGAAATGTTTGATAGATAATCCTACATTGAATCTAAAAAAACTAATTTATTCAAGCTGAAAGATAAACTAGTTATTGCGAAAATAAATATCACATGGAAACTTGAGGAAAATTAACTACTGCAATAGAGGCCATGAAGTGTAGTATTTTCAGAAGACACGCCTCTTTCTTGAGTATGAAAAGGTTTGACAAGGTTGAGATGAATGACAAGATGATGCAAGGGGAGAACGGTTTGATGCTTTAACTTTGATTGTGTGTACGATATGAACCCATGCAGTTCAAAACTAACAATGAAGTTGTAAAATCCTAAAACAAATAAAAAAAATTGGCACATGTGCTCGGCATGTGCGCTACAGTGCTGTCATCCTCCCCACCTCTCTATTCCGATTTCATCCGGAATCTCATTGAAGATTTTGGATCAAGCCGTTAAGCTTAATCCATAAGTCTATATATAAATCTCTCGCGCAGTCGCCCTTCCTCTATTTTTTTTCTTCCTCTACTTTTTTTTTCTCTTCTTCTTGTCTTTATTTGAATAAAGCATTCGTCGTCAGTGAACCGCCAAACCCCTCCGACCACTCTATCCCTTCTCCGGTTAGTGGTCTTGGTCTCCTTATATTTAATTTGATTTTTATCTTAGTATACATGGGCTATCTAATTAATTGATTATCATATTATATCGATATCCGTACGGGTAGGACCATGATGCAGAGGAAAGCAAATAACTATGAGTGATTTTAGGCAAGTGACTATTCTGTAATCTAAGGATTATATAAACATAATGTGATGATGTTAACATTTTTTATACTATAGTAACATTATGACATCCATGTTCATTTGTTATTCATTAGCATGCATTATTATTTCATAAGGACTGAATACATGTTTTGCACATTATATGCACTTTAACTATGATCATGTCATGTGTATTAGATATTGCACCACATACACGTATCATGAAGTAGTTAGATTTTATATAAACAGTACTATTGTACTCACTCAGCCAAGATTAGAGGTAGAGTGTATATATATATTGGTTTACGTTTGAAATCATTAGTTCGAAGAGGACAATCAAGTAAATTGTACGCCAGGTTTGAGTAGGTGTGTTTACTGTCGCATATAGAGGTCAGAAACTCGTTGATCTTGAAAATAATGACTATAAAATATGACTTATAACTTTAGTGGTACTCGATGATGCAAAGTTAAGACTTTTTTTCTAAGCCGAGGCCTTGTGATTTTCTGTATGGGGTGCGGTGATGAGTGTGAGGATAGGCTTACGATTAGAATTCTTAATCTAAGGATACAAATAACCGATCATATGCAGCGTCGCTAAGTATGTACTGGTGACATACCACTAGATGTCTATTCATCCTCGTTAATTAAAGCTCTAGAAGAGCTTATATTTTGTTATTAATTATCATAACATAGAAGCTCTGAGAGAGCATGTGATATTATTAATTGTCATAAACTTGAAACTCTGAAAGAGTGTTGATATGATTATGATTTTGTTTTATCGATGAACCCTCGTTATTAAATTTATGAATTTAATAATACATTGTCATTGAAATATGATTTATATTGTTGCATTTTGTATTATACTGTCCTTAAATTATAAAGATGTATACTTGATCTTTATACTCACCACCCTTCGATGAAATATTTTTTAGATTAATAGATGTAATCAAGGTCGTGGAGAAGCAAATAAAGATTAGCTAGATTGTTATTTAAAATTTTTATATTAGTTATGTTGCCCATGCGTGAGTATTTATCTTTTATCTAATGTTATAGACACGTATTTTAGAGACTTGTTATGACCTATGATAAATTTGAATTATTTATTAGATTAATTTTGATAAATTTTGGTTTATAATTTTCAATAGCTTGTTGAAATATTTGACCAGCTAATCATGTGAGTTATATTCACATGAGGAACATGTGTGTTTGACGATGAATATTTCAGAAATAGCTAATCAGAAGTTTAATGCAGTCCATTCCACTAAATAGTCTATTAGCTAGTATCCATCTCCAAGGTACCTCATTAGTGCAAACAGTCATCAAGTTCACATGAATAACAGTATCGTCGACATTTTAGAGTCCTAACTACACAATTTCACAAGAACTGATCATAATTCAAGTGGGTTGTAGAAATAGAAACTATCATATTGTGAGCTAAAAAATGTCTTAGCTCTAAACTTGGCAAAGGTTAGAAAGTTGGCTAAGTAGATGGATTATAAGCTCACTCCAAGGTAGGGCTGTTAAGCTTGACGAGCAGCTCGAGCTCGGGTCGGGTGAAGCTCGAGTCCGGCTCGGCTCGATCAGAGCTGAGCTAAGCCCGAGCCATCATAATAGGCTCAAAATTAATATCGAGCCGAGCCTAAGCTAGAACTGGCTCGCTCAGGCTCGGCTCGATAGGCTCGATAGCCTGACTCCCTATAACTAAGGACACGTGGCATAAAGAAATATTGCCACGTGTCCCTCACTAACCCATCATCACCGTAACACATTCAACATTCATCACCCTCACCTACCCCACCCTCACCTATCCTCACCTACCCCACTCTCATTAATCAGCCCATCACATCACCTTCCCCATCCTCAATTCCCCCACCCACCCCACCCTCACCCTCACTCTCACCCTCACCCTCACCCTCATCAACCCGATCACCACTCCTAACCTCACTCCACGCGTCGCCACCTCCTCCCTCCCCGTCGGCCTCCATCGGTAACGATGGCAAGTCACCACCACGGCGCCACACCTTCCTCTCCGTCGGCCTCCTCCTCCTCCTTCGCCATTGACCTCCTCCTCCGCTGTTGGCCTCCTCCTCGTTTACTCCGTCGGCTTCCTCCTCCTCCTCCATTCACCATCTCCTCGTCGTCACCTCCTCCTCCATCCGTCTTCGACTTCTTCGGCAAGCCGCTGTCCATGTTGCCACCGCCCACGCCGCCACCGCCTCATCCTCTAATCGAACTCGAAAGTAATTTTGAGCCGAACCTGAGCCAGAGCCGACTCGCTCAGGCTCGGCTCGTTTACACCCCTACTCCTAGGTTAAGTGTCAAGTATGCAGGTTGCCAGGTTGAACCAGGAATGGCTTCAAGAACTTGATTATGGGCATCCAACATCAATGAAAGATTAGGCTAACCTCATGGCTAAGCAAATTCCATCTGAATATCACACTCATGGTTAAATTGAGCTAAGCAGAAGTCATTTTCTTTACATAGGAGCTTACTTGGGAGGGTTTAGCTTTGAGTTTTTTTTTTTATTTTTTCTCAAGATCAAACAGATTCAAGTTCCAATATGACTTCAACCAGCAAATGGTGATTACATTGAGGGAAGTTTTCCAATATGAAGTAGTTCTATTACACACAGAAATCTATGATAACTAACAAGCTACTTTCTCTTCAAATGATTTGCTTAATTGCCTTAAATTGCAAGCCACTTGCTTGAAAAACAAGTAAAATGTAAATGTAGTCAACAACAAGATTGTAGCTATATATGCATGACACAAGACCGAAGTAACTGAATACCTATAAAAGCAAGATAACTCTGCAATTAAATGAAACAATACACTGCACAAATTAGAATTAATATTTAAAACTAACACTATTTTAAATCCAGAATGGCCTGAAATTCCTGATGTCATCTAAATTTTATGTTCTCAATGTTACAAATAAGTTACCCTACAAAATAAAAGAAATGTAACTACTGAAGGTTATTACACTGGGTTGAGAGTCGAGAACCTGATTAAAAGCCACAAAGAATGGCAGGCAGAGGTTGTGTTATTGATCAATTTACCTAATTAAAGGCAAGAAAAAATGAAGGTCCTTGCAGTTGTACATCTTTGATCACGTCTTGGCGCCTTGCAAAAGCAGAAACTTTGACACTCTCATGCCTCCCCGAGGAAAATAACCAAATCAAATGAATCAATAGCTTCCATCTGAGCATGTGAATATATTGCTCAAACAGAAGAACTTCCTAGACATAATGGGGTTCCATCTGCAGCTCCTGTCTTGCCACTAACACCTCTAGCAGCCTTTATACGTGATATAAGGCTCTCTCCGGGACTTCCCAGACTGTTCCTTCCAACTAATTTTGTACCAAAGCTGCGGTATAATACATTTAATCTTTGGTCACTTCCGTCAATCTCAGCCAGCTCTAACACATGCTTCCTCAAGATCAACCCATAAAGGAAAAGAGAACCAGATCCCAACTTTTGCTCACTGATGCTGACACGCACCAATGAAGTTGAATCAGGATCAGAAGACAAAGGATCATGAAGAACTGAAAAGCTGTTAAAGGAGAGGTCAGGAGCTTGAAACAGATCATCTAAATCTTCCAAGTTGTTGTCTTTAACATCTTTTCTCTCAGCTACTGTCACTGCAGATCTCCTCCTAGCTGTCCTTGCAATGTTAGCAGCCTCTCTAAAGCCGCTAAGCAAAGCTCCATGCATCGTTGCTGGATAACGCCGATTTGTTGCCTCTCCGGCAAAGAACACCCTCCCATCACCTACACTCTCGGCTAAAATATCATAATCATCCCCCGAAGACCCAACAGCCACATATGAATATGACCCATGTGTGAATCTATCGGTTCCCCATCGGGTGCAGATGGCCTGCAGCGGATTGGGGACATCAATCCCCTTTGGAGAAAAGATCCTTCTCAGAACATCTAATACTTTCTCGACATTCACCATGGGCGGGGTAGTCTCAAACTTAATGGCAGACTCTCCAGCAACAAGAGCAACAAGTAGCGGGCCACCGGAAACCGAAGAGTAACTATAGAACAGAAAGAATTCACCTCGCTGGCTAGAGTCCTCCGTCAAATGCCCAAAGGTGTCGAGCGAACCATCCCAGAAATCGTAAGGGAACAACATGGCAACCTTGTTTAGAAGCCCGAAACCCAATCTTTTAATCGCCCCTTGCTTCTGCGGCGGGAGCTCCGGGACGAACTCAATGCAACCCTTCTTGAGCACACCGAGGGAAACGGTGCAGAGAGCCATGTCCCCCCGGAAGACCTGCCCATTCGCGTACACCATCACACCATCATTCCCGTAGTGTATCCTGGTCACAGTCCTGTCGTAAAATATAGGTACATTATCTGCCAAAGCACGGACGAAGCGCCCATTGCCCCCAGGGATGAAGCAGTGATCACCACCCATCTCATAAGGATCATCCTGATCCCAATATGCCATGGAGAGATCAGATAAGAGGGCAGCATTTGCGTATTCGAGGTTGGCGAGATGCCAATCGAGGAGCATTCTCTCCTCTGCAGAGAACGCAACGCCGTAGGCCTCGCGGAAGGCCTCGAGGGCGGTGCCGAGCGACACATCAACCGACTGGAGCTCGTCGATGATAACCTGCCTAAGCTTGCAAACCTTGTCTAAGAGCTGGTTGAACGCCGTCTCGACGCGAGAATCCATTACCTGGTCAACCGGGCGGCCATCGGGTAGGTAGAGAGGGCATTTGTCCCTGACCTTGTGGAGGGGAAACCCGAGCTGCCGCGCAAGAACACCGAACGGATTACCATTGATGCCGGTGAGCACGCTGCCGCCAAGGTCGACGGCAGCAGAAACATCGGGATAATCGGCGGCGCAGGATCTCATCTTTTTGGTGAACACCCGCCCCCCGGGGCGTCGGCGGCCCTCGAGGACGACGACCTTGAAGCCGAGGGAGATGAGGTGGCGCGCGGCGGCGAGGCCAGCGAGCCCGGCGCCGACGATGAGGACGGACGGCGGCGGGAGGGAGGGTGGGCGATGCGGCGGCGCGGAGAGAATCGCCGGAGCGAGCCCGAAGTTGATATACGCGTGGTCTAGGAGGAAGGAGTAGGCCGCAGCGACGAGGCCGCGGTGCTCGGCACGGATGGATTCTAGGGCATGGGACTCGGTGATCCAAGCACTAGGGTTAGTTCTCCACCGCGAGAGGATGTGGTTGCGGACGACGATGTAGTTGGACTGTGCGGCGCCGCCGATGAGGGGGACTACGGAGGCCTCGATCTCCTCCTCCGCGAGGCAGTCGATGGGGAATCCGACCGAAACGGCGATGAGGGCCTCCACGTCGAGCTCGCGAGCGAGGCGGAGGGAAGAGGACGAGGGAGGCCGGCCCCTACGGCGGGGGAGGTCGTTGAGCTGCATGGAGATGAGGTCGTCGAGGAGCTTCTCGCTGTAGACGACGGCAGAGGAGCGGGAGGAGTGAGGTCGTAGGACGCGGAGGCCGGCGGTGGGGACCATGCCGGGAAACTGCTTCTTGCGGCGGCGCCGCTTCCGGGAAGGAGGGGTCGGGTCTCCATCGGCGGCGGCGGAGGCGGAGACGGCGGACGTGGAGGCGGTGGGAGGGGAAGGGGTGGCTTCGGAGTCGTCGGCGGGAGCAGGGGGAGGAGCGATAGTTTGGGAAGATGGGGGAAGGGGTGGAGGAGGAGGGGTAGAATTGGAATTGGCCTCCTCCATTATTTCTGATGCTGCGATAGAGAGGAAGTAAATGGATTAGTCGAGTAGAGGAAAGAGGAGAAGTAGATTTTTGGTGGTTTAGACAGGGAGGTTATTGAAACTATGGGCCGGAATATAATTAGCTTTTAAATTTGAAACGAGACTTTTACTCTCTTCGTCCCAACCCATTAGCCCATTGGCCTGTTACTAAATGAAACCTGGCCCATATTACGGCTTTCTTTTCCTATCAAAATCAAATACATGGCAGCATGAGATCCTTGCAGTCAACCAGGGTTGCATATGATCTGCTGCCATTTTATTCTTATCCACTGCTTTCGTAAAGATACTATGTCTACCTCCCATGCCACGGAGGAGATCGCTGGGTCAACTCTAAATTCTAAATAATTATTATTTATAATAATTCTGTTTACTTTCAGAGTAATATTTAGCGACGCATATGATTTAAAGTAGTTTAGATTAGACAAATAGTATGTTAACTAAAATTTACTCTATACTTAAAAAGGATTAACTATTTATCCGGTCTATATCTAATTTTCGAGTTCTTATAAGAAAAGAATTGTCGGAGCATAAGGAGAACATTTTTGACGCTATTATTTAAATTTGTCAACGTCATACTTATCTAACCCTAGATTTTATCATTAACTTTGGATTATCTGAAAGGTACATAAGTTTGTCTTATGAGCCATAACATAGCATGCAAACAACTTTGTTTGGTTCATCCTGGAAGTTTCGGTTACCAAACCTTAAATATCCACAGCCTAATCTTAAAACGCTAATTAAGCTACACACCCGGTTGCGTGGTAGCTAAGAAATCTTATTGTTACCAAGAGATTAATTAAAGAGGGCCGTGCATGACGATGACAAGCGAGCTCAGCCAACGTGGGTCCCACTTTGGCCGAATCACCAAAGTTTGCAAGATTGGATAACTCATAACCTATTCCCATCTCGTTTGGATAAGTTTGTCGACAAGGTAGTATACCGTAGTAATGAGCAAAAGGGAACGGACTATCCATTTATTCCGGTCGTCACTGTTCTATGGTGCGGATCGTCTCCATCTCTGAGTGTACCAAGTTCCTGAACCCTACTAAATCGGTAGCCTTCGATCAGATGCTGCGAGTGCAATTACTCTCCGTAGAAGAGCATCGACTGTCAAATTTCATAGAATCCAAGTAATCCGGCAGTAGCAAATTCCTGCAATTGGGTCTCCAGGCGATCCGCTTCCGTATAACTTGATGAAATATTGAATAATAAGCTAAACAAGCAGACAGGGAGGTCAGAAGAAACCAAGTTGGAGAGAGAGAGAGGGAGAGAGAGAGAGAAGAAAGAAAGGGTCATGCAGCTGTCATTCGATATGCAAATTATAGCAAGAAGCCCTTTTGCACCTCTCCGATCCCCTTCCCAGCCTTTCTAGATTCCATCTCTCTCTCTCTCTCTCTCTATAGAATCAAACCTATACCCCTTGGTCCATGGAAGGAGGAGAGGCCACCAAAGAAGACGATCAAGAGAAGAAGATCGCTTACACGGAGAAACGAAAGCTCGATTGATCGATCTCTACTTCTTCTAGATTCCAACCTATCTCACACGACTCATCTCTCATGGCTGCTGCTTCTTCTTCTTCTTATTCTACACAATATAGATCGAGGTTTGGGGATACAACTCTTACCAAGGTCTTCGTCGGCGGGTTGGCTTGGGAAACCCCAAGCGACGAGCTACGCCAATATTTCGAGCAGTTCGGGGAGATCCTTGAGGCCGTCGTCATCACCGATAAGAACACCGGGCGATCGAAAGGCTATGGATTTGTGAGTTTTTGCATTAACTTCTCGCGGAAAATTGCGGCAATTTCTCTCATGCTTCGATTCTTTTAGCCAAGTTTTGATTTCTTGCAGGTCACATTTAAGGATCCGGATTCGGCGAGGCGGTCTGTGGAGGATCCGAACCCGGTAATCGACGGCAGGAAAGCGAACTGCAACATTGCCTCGATGGGCCGGCCGAGGCCCACTCCGCCGTCACGAGGTGAGCTGGTACCAAAACTTTGAAGAAGATATTATTTCAAAAAATTTAATTAGGATTTGTTATAGGCTTTTAGCTGGCATTATATTTAGTATATTTAAAAACTGTGGTGGAATAATATTAATTTGTGCAAGTGATCTCAACCTAAGTGGCCATTGGAAGAGCTAAAAGAAATGTGGACCCGGAATAGCTGTTAAAAAAGTTGGGTGCCAGCCCATAGGAACTAGACCTACATGCGAGCCACTAATGCTGGATATTGTTTTAATGGTAAGGAGAATATACTTTCATTTAAGATCTATCTATAAATTTTAAGGATAATTTACATTTCACATCCTACCTATAATTTACTATTTACAATTGATCGTGTGATTTTGACATAAAGGAGTTGACTATAACATTATTTTTTTAACAAATTGAACACAAAAAGGTGTTTGGTTGTTGGATAAGGAAAAACAAAGCATAGTTAAAAGAAGTTATGTACGATACGAACGAACTGGGAGAAGAGGTGATAATGAACTTAATTAACTTCTGCCATCTCGCAACTCTATCCTGATAGAGAAAGCCGTGCATAAAATTTAAAATG
This sequence comes from Typha angustifolia, assembly GCF_048772165.1. Taxonomy (NCBI): domain Eukaryota; kingdom Viridiplantae; phylum Streptophyta; class Magnoliopsida; order Poales; family Typhaceae; genus Typha; species Typha angustifolia. Next base: position 7,284,504 of record NC_133243.1, on the reverse strand, counting down.
TGTTTACTGACTTTTATTTTTATAGAGAAAAATACAAAAGATGCGTTTGAGTGCAATCTGTGAACAAGGGATAGTCAATTTGTAAATATCACTCTCTTGTCTAGCAATCAAATGGACCAAGGATTGCTTGTAGTTAGTGACTTATACTTGTTATCTTTCTTTCCTTTTAATAAGCTTGTGACCTAATATGGATATTTGTGAGTAGGGAGGAATCAAAATGAGGGCCTTCACCACGGCCCTCCACTGGCTACAGGGCCACAATATAGCAGAGTGCGAGAGCAGATGCCTTCTCCTGCTGCAGTAGTCTACCATCCTCAATTCGGGTGAGTTCCTTTAACTAGTTAAGTGGTAACTACTCTTCACTGCAATATCTTGGGCTTCATGGAAAGCCCATTAAAATCGATTAGTGAGACAGGCCTCACAACATTCAACTCATTGGCCCCATTTAGTTAATGGCCACCATTTGCAGTGAAACCGATGGAGCAATGCCATCAAGAAATTGACACTTGGTAGGACATACTATTCGTCATGATTGGATCAGTATTAATGTCCATCCAATAACCATAAAGGCCAGGGTTGATGAGGCTTTCATGCAAGAATATCTGCAGGATTACTTTTCTCATTTTTATTTTTCAATATTATATGAGACCTTGGGCTAATTAGAGGTCGGACAAGGGTCCAATGAGGTCTATTAGTCTATGTCAAGATTAATCATTGCCGAAGGTGTGCCAACTGTTTACCAGAATGGTGATGTTTTTTCTCTTTCTATTTTCCTGAAAATGAGCACCAAAAAGACCTTGAACATGCATGAGATACCTCATTCAATTTGAGGGCCCTAACAATTAATATGTGACATGTAGTAAACACCTATTTCTTTTCCCTTCAATTGTCATTATTCCTAAAGTTTGGGCCACATAGTAAATCTAGCACATATTTGGGCTCTGCAGATTTAATGGGCCTCTATGACCTATCATCATGTTGGTGATGTTCTATCTCATACACTCACTCTGCCAACTTTTGCAGGTTTGTGACCTACCCTACTGATTATGCATACCAACAAGTAAGTGCTCTTCCTTGTGTGAATCTTATGTTAGGTATATATTTCATGAAGCTTTTAATCTATTTCAAAATTGGCATCTATGTCTTCTCTAATTCCACCAAGTGATAAAAAAATTTCTCCACAGTCATGAAAGAAGAGGATTTCATATTTGTTCAATGAATCTTTTAGTTATTAGAATGATACAAACTTGCATAACTAACTGCTATGTATATATAAATATATATCACTATCCTTTAACTAGTGATGAAGTTATCTACAACTATATGAGCAGGCTTTCTACAATGCTCAAGTGACTCCACAGTACTACCACCAGATGTATGGACCAACTTCACCATCAACTCTTGGTTCTCCACCATACTACTACACCAATATGGGTTACATGCCAAATCCAAGGGCAAGTTTCCTATCGCCACCACAAGGCCCACGCCCTCTGTACATCCAGTATCCTGCGGCTCAGATGGAGAGGCCCTTCACACCTTCATTGCCTGATAACTTCCAGCTCCAACCCCCACCAAATGCAAGGCCACCTATCAGTACAATGGGTAACTTCTTTTGAGCTTGTCAAATTCTGTGCTCCAAAACTATTCTTTTTAAAAGAAAAAAATGGGGCCAAAATGATGTAAAGAGACCAATAAGATGCATTTCTTTGTAAAACTTAGAGCATTCTAACTGGCCCACCTAGGTTTCCACATAATGTAGTGTAAAGTGGCTACTTTCGATCTATTTTAGCTGTGTGCCTAGTATACGTATATGCATATAAATACATATACATATATATATATATATATTTGAAGTTTTGTTTTCTTCGGACCATACAGTTTGATACCAAGCCTAAAATAGAAATATATGTGCTATACGAAGTTTATGCTTCTAGTTTGTTAGTCGTCATAATCTTGTAATACCAGCTATATTGTGATATCTAATATCTAATTTCGCAAGCATATTTGGTTTCGATCCTATAATTCTCCTTATTATTCTAAGTCTTGAATCTTTTCCTTTCAGTTAGTTCGTCTCAAGATGGACAACGTTCCATATGGTGATTGACATTTCATAAATTGAGTTAGAACTTCTGTTGCTAAATTATTATTTATACCATTAACCTCGTTCTATATTTATGTAATTTCAGATTCACAAGCCTCTCAGCCATCCTCTGCAGCTGGGGAAAACTTTGAGAGTTCTGATACTTAAAGGACTTTGACAATTTTTTACCATGTACCAACTTCATCAGCTGACATATTTGATGATCTTGAAGTACATGGGACGATAGAATCCCAATAAGTAATATCAGAGCTAAAGACCTCAAACAGGCTTCTGCTATCCTGCAAAGAGATTCGTGTCTAGTGCAACTAATACGATCAATCTTTATAAATTGAAAGCTGTAAGATATTTTCGTACCAGTTGACCTCAAAAATATTTTTTTATTATTTTATTTTATTTTATCTTTATACTTTTCAATGCATCTCGATCTCGTTGATGGATCTGTCTACGCATAATATCATCTGAAAATCTTGGCACTTATCAAATGTGCATTGATTAATAATTTATACGATATCAATGTAAAATAAGAACATACTGCAATGATGTCATTGCTAATGTAAGTTAATTTTGTGGCATTGCTTTACAAGCGGCAATCTCATACTCATATTATTTCTTGAGAAGCTTACTTAGCAAATGAAAGTAATCTGTTTAATATTCGCCTTACATATTTTTAAGACAGGGCCAACGTCTTAATCTTGCCATTTCAGCCAAAAAGATCCGTCCCTTTCTTTACCCTACGTGTTCTAGAATACAATTCATCAGTCCAAATTTTGGGCTTTCCAGTTCTTAATTTCCACTTAAACATGCCTCTCGTTGTGTAAGCAAGCTGGTTTAAGGTTAGCTCTGTTGCGGCTCAGCTCGAAATCAGTTCGCTGGGTGATAAACTCAAAATTATATATATATACACTCCTTTGCACTTCATTTGAAACATACTAAGAGAACAAAACGTCTCTCAGAGGCTAACACTAAGATACACCTCCATACCTACTTAGACCGACCTAGTCTCCTAATTTCCTTTCATTACTCCTCTCTTTCATCAATTAGAAATTTCTATTTTTGGAACACCACGCAATCCTCTCCAAATTTGAAACAACTGTTAAAGAAAAAAACAATAGTTCTTCTTCTTTCCCTTGATGAGTGGTTGACTGATCGTCTACCTATCGACCAACTCCTCCTACTCCATCGGTAAATCGCTGCCGCTGCCTCTTCCCACTCCTTCTCTAATCAAGCTCGGGCTTGATTTAGTTCAATTGAACTGAACTAAGCTTAAACATCAAACTATAGCTCGAATTATTTGGATCCGCCGGCAGCCTCCTCCTCTTCCATCGGCAAGTTGTCGCTGCCTCCCGATAGCTATTAGTTAAGCCCTTTATGCGTTATAACCTTATCATATATGATAATCGAAAATACTTCCTAGTCATGAACCTCATTGTAAAAGATAAAGGACCCAATTCGTTCACCAATATGAGAAACTTGCGTCTGATCTATTTGGCAAGTATTGATAGTTATTAGAACCGACCAGTTGTTAGAAATTGCTTCAACGAGTTCTTTTATATTTTTAAATAATTTACAAAAATATTTATAACAATAATGCAATTGTATTTTAGGCATTATTTAGCTCTTTTTTTTTTTTAACTAACGTTTAGGTTTAAGCACGTCAAATCATATAAATTCGTATAAAATCATATTTTAATTATACTCTACTAGCTTTAAAAAGAAATTTCATTTTCTATCCGCTAAAAAATCAAACAGGCTTAGAGTCTGGATCAATGCATATAGGGTTGAGCATTGTTCCCCTGTGCATATGTTCTGCATTCTTTGAATGCTGAAGAGAATATTTGAACAATTTTATCTTTTTATTTTGCTCGCACATTCAGGTGTATGGAGATCTGCAGCTACTACACTGGCTCCTGACATAATTATTATGACAATAAGTGCAGTGGTGGATGGTAGACAAATGATGATGAAAAACTTATTGAACACATTCAGATAAATCAGGTACTTATATTCTATTCAACTATTTTTTTCCCAGTGGAGATGAAAAGACTTCTCCCCATTTACACTTGAAATTGATTAAAAAACAATGCAATAGCTGTGGGTGTAAATGACCAGCAAGGCATTGTGATAATTAGATTGTTTAGAGTTCCATTTCCATTTATTATGAAGTTTTGGGCATTCCCATAATATTGGTTCACAGCATTTACTGTATCCTCATGCAATTGTTGAATACCAAGGTGCAGTTATTTTTTAAATAAAAAATGAAATGCATTTTATCGCCACAGGTCCGATATAGTTCATCTTCAATTAGTCCTTGCTTCTTTCTGCTGAAATGAATTTTAAGTTACTCGGATTAATTTGAAGCTATGGAACCAAAGCATTTTCTTTTTCTTTACCACCAACGAATAATAAGTATCTCTTCATCTTGGTTTGGTGCCTTTGGGCTATTTCTTGGACTTTTTTTCTCTTCTTTATGAAGATTTTTCTATTCTTTATCTCCCTCAACATCATTTCTTCCAAATAAATATGATGATTATGATTTCTTTTTCCCTCTCAAAAACAGAAAATAGGCAGGCTCCCCTGCACCTATTATACTTGTTATCAGTAAAGTAGACTGTGAGCCATTTATTGCCTGAAGCATGTGAATACAGTGTTGTGTTCCACGCATTTGCTCCAAAGTCATTGGAACTCATATGGACTCACTGCAAGCCTCTTCCCCATTTCCTGTCAATAGATAGTGGACCAATCTGTCCATGTTCTCCTTCGAAGATCCTCCTCCTTTAGTAGCCTTTTCTGCCTTCTCCTTGCACTCCTTTGCCTTTAACCTCATCTCCTTCCCTTTGTCCCCTTCCATTACTTCCCTCACTAGTCCCTCTACTTCCTCCCTCCTTACATTGCTATCTATCTCTAAACCAATTCCCCACTTCTTGCAAGCATATCTACAGTTAGTTGGTTGCTCAGCAAAGAAGGGCCAACATATCATTGGCACTCCACCACAAATGCTCTCTAAGGTTGAGTTCCATCCACTGTGAGTTAGAAACACACCAAGAGATGGGTGTGAGAGCAATTGCTCTTGTGGGCACCAGCTTGTTAGTATTCCTCTACCTCTAGTCTCCACAATGAAGTCCTCAGTTACCATGGTTTTGTCCCCTGCAACAAGGTCAGGCCTGATGACCCACAAAAATGGGTGCCTGCTATTAGACAGTCCCCATGCAAATTCTGTAAGCTGGTCACCTGTCATCACTGTTATGCTTCCAAAGTTCACATATTACAACTGAAGCAGAACTCTGAGCATCCAACCACTCGAGACACTTGGTATCTTCTCTCCAAAGGTTTGAGCCTATTGAATCCAATTCACTTTGTGGCATCTTGCTAACAAATTTTTGTAGTGGACCTATGTTATAAAGGTGAGGAAAGATGTGGTTCAAGGCGGCAACCACGTCGTTCTCTAACTCATCGAACGTGTTGAGGATAACGCCTTGTGCCTTTATAGCATTCTGTGCCTCGCCACCGTCGAAATTGAGCATGATGTCGTTGCAGTCAGTGGTTCTTATGAAGCTAGGCATGTCCTTCAAGCGGATGTCTTGCATGCCAGGAATCCAGTCTATTGGTGTATCAAGATAGCCATTGGTCAGGTAACTCTCATCTGCACAATCAAATATGGAAATATGCTAGTAAGGCATGAGATTATGCTGGATTAATTTTAGCTCAATCCTTTTAGCTTATAGACTTTGGACCATTATGGCATGAGCTCATCTTGTTATAACTAAAAACTAGTGGTTAATCCTATGTATACCTCTGTTTGAGCAGAAAGAGGAGAACAGAGTACTTGGACTTCACTTGATCTCTATCACATGACTATCTATGTTAAGTGTATTTTACCTTTAATTGGTGTATAGCCTCTTTTAATCAGCTCAGAGAAGTGAAGGTAACCCATGAACCCACATGCACTAGTGGTCCAGAATACAAGCCCAGTGATGCTCAATTCCTCGGCCACCCTCTGTGCAAAGCTCATCACTCCATCAGCTATGACACAACTAACTGGTGGCTTTCCAGGACAACTGTTGAGCCTAACCAATAGATCTCTGAAGGGAACGACACAATTCTTTGTAGTCGAGATGCATAATTCTGCGATGTCTTGTGTGACATCCTCATCGGGCTGCGGCAGGCCGTCTGGTATGGCTTCGAACCGGAAGTCATCGAGGCCATTCAAGGAATTCGATCCTCGAGACCTTAGCAAGCGCTTGTGGTTGTACTCAGAGTTCACATAAGTGATATGGAAACCTCTTGCATGGAGAACCTTAGCAAGTTGGAGCATGGGAGTTACATGGCCTTGAGCTGGTTGTGGAATAAGAACTGCATGTGGCTTGAGAGGAGACCCTATTTCTGAGTGAAAGGCTTTGTTACTTTGTTTCTCTTCAGAAGTTCTCTTCTTTAGTGAGAGCAGCCACCGATGATGTGTGTACATGGACTCTACAATCAGGGATAAAGATAAGTGACCCTTTTCGAAATGGTAGTCTTCATCAAAGTAGATAGATAAATCTACCCGCGGACTTTGTTGAGCAAAAGGTCATCCAATTTGTCCTATTCTTTGGAGGGGCATGCAACCAGTTTTGTATTTTATCCTCTGTTTGGATGCCAGCAAGTACTGAAATGGTAATCTAATTGATAGTTCTTATTTCACCCTCAGGATTAAGCAGATTCTAATACATATCTATAGTTTTATCCATATGCTATTAATCTTAAATAAATCTTATGCTAAGTTCTCTTAAAGATAAAATTTATATTCTAAGACATGCTCTGAACATAATTTTAATTAAATTCTGGAAAGTAAATATGAATTCGATTCAGACATAGACTGCGGTTAACATTCGAATGTAACATGCAAATTTCCTGAGTCACACAGTACATGTTTCCACCCTTTTGCTCCAAAATCATTGGAACTCATATGGACTCACTGCGAGCCTCTTCACCATTTCCTGTCAATAGATAGTGAACCAATCTTTCCATGTTCTCCTTCGAAGATCCTCCTCCTTCAGTAGGAATAAACCCTATATTTTGAAATAACCCTATGAAGCCCTTCCATTTGAAAATTATCTTTAGTATCAAACAAAATATTCTTTGATTAACGCCCTTCCATTTGAAAATAGTTCATTTAGTTTACTCAACATGTCATATTAAAATTATAAAAAAATAGCTTTTGGATTACAAAATCCTTGAAAACAGAGTGTTATTGAAAAATAAAAGAAAAAATTATATGGTGTAAAGTTTAGAATTTTCCTTAACGACTCTACCACATGCCTATCTTAATTAAATTACCTTTAAGTGGCGTATAACCTCTTCTAATCAGCTTAGAGAATTGATGGTAGCCCATGAAGCCGCAAGCACTAGTGACCCAGAATACAAGTCCAAGGAAGCTCAATTCCTCAGCCACCCTCTCATCAGTCCATCAGCTATCACACAACTAACCAGCGGCTTCCCGTTGAGCCTAACCAATAGATCTCGGAAGGGAGCAGCACAATTCTTCGTAATCGAGACGCATAATTCCGGGATGTCTTGCGTGACATCCTCGTCGGACTGTGGCAGGCCAGGCCGTCTGGTATGGCTTCGAACCGGAAGTCGTCAAGGCCGTTCAAGGACTTGGATCCTCGAGACCGTAGCAAGCGCCTATGGTTGTACTCAGAGTTCACGTAAGTGATGTAGAAGCCTCTTGCATGGAGAAGCTTAGCAAGTTGGAGCATGGGAGAGACGTGGCCTTGGGCTGGGTATGGGATGAGCACTGCATGCGGCTTGAGAGGAGACCCCATTTCTGAGTGAAAGGCTTTCTTGATTTGGCTAGATTTCTTCAGATAGTTTTCTTCTTTGGTGAAGACTGAAGAGAAGCTACTCATGTGTGTGCATGGACTCTCACCCTCAGGGATAAAAAGATAATAAGTGATCCATATTGGAATAGAGGTCTTCAAATCAAAGGAGAATAGATTGATCTATCCTCAGATCTACCCTCAGATCTACCATCCTTGAAGTGTGGTCCGAAGCATTTTGAAGAGTGATGGTAGATTCTTTAGGCTATTCGATTAAAAAATAGGATATTGAATGGATTTCCAAGTTCAAACTACTGGTGGAAATTTTTTTAATGTAATATTATATAACCCACTACAAATCTCAAGGATAAGAAAAATGAGCTCAATCCAAATTTTAAACGACTCGAGCCTATCACGAAGATGTATAAGCCTTGGATCAAAGATCTACTACTTATAAACTATGCAGAATATATTAATAGATAAAAACTCAAGCTTATTGAGCCGTTTATTTCGAGCCTGAACAAAGGCTCGTCGAGCACCGCTGCTAGAACTTTTCATTGACAATTGTCTATAAAACCGAGAGAGAGAGAGAGAGAGAGAGAGAGAGAGAGAGAGAGAGAGAGAGAGAGAGAGAGAGAGAGAGAGATGAGTTCTGCTATTGCATCTGATAAGCCCCATGCGGTGTGCATCCCATACCCAGTCCAAGGGCACATCAACCCCATGCTCAAGATAGCCAAGCTCCTCCACTCCCAGGGCTTCCACGTCACCTTCGTCAACACCGAGTACAACCACCGTCGCCTCCTCAACTCCCGCGGCCCCGCCGCCCTCGACGGTCTCGCCGACTTCCGCTTCGCCACGATACCAGACGGCCTCCCCCCCTCCGACGACGATGCCACCCAAGACATCCCCTCTCTTTGTCAATCCATCACGGCCACTTGCCTCCCCAACTTCCGCCGCCTCCTCTCTCAGCTCAATGGCGACAATCCTTCTTTTTCTTCTCCTTGTGTTCCTCCAGTGAGTTGCATCGTCTCAGATGCCTTCATGAGCTTTACTCTGGACGCTGCAAAGGAGCTTGGAGTCCCGGATGTCATCTTCTGGCCTGCCAGCGCTTGTGCCTTCTTGTGCTGCCTCCATTATAGGCATCTCGCGGAGAGGGAGCTCGTTCCACTCAGAGGTAAATTAAATTCAAATCTGCTGTTATCTTCCTGACAAACCAGGCCGCAGCCCCTGCTCCATTAGAAACTTAAACAATCATGCATGGAAAGCACATTAAGCCCCTGTTCTTTTTCATTAACAGATGTCGATCAACTTACCAATGGATATCTTGACACGCCAATCGATTGGATACCAGGGCTTAAGAACATGAGATTTAAAGACTTCCCAGCCTTCGTACGAACATTGGACCCAAATGATGTCATGTTTAACTTCATCAAGGGTGAGGCAGAGAGGGCATCCTTGGCAACTGCAATCTTAGTCAATACCTTTGATGAATTCGAGCTCCCAATCATTGAAGCCATGACTCCAATGCTCCCTCCCATCTACACAATCGGACCACTTTGCTCTCTTGCCAACCAAGTCCCCGAGAGCCCACTCAGCTCGTTGGGCTCAAACCTATGGAAAGAGCAACCTGGTTGCTTAGAGTGGTTACAAGGCAAAAGGCCTAACTCTATCGTGTACGTAAACTTTGGTAGCATAGTAGTCCTGACAAATGACCAACTTATAGAGTTTGCATGGGGCCTAGCCAATAGTGGATACGAGTTCTTGTGGGTAATTAGACCTGACTTAGTGAAGGGTGACTCTGCTATCCTTCCAACAGAGTTGCTAGAAGAGATCAAAGAAAGGTGTCTATTTGCGAGTTGGTGTCCGCAGGAGGAGATCTTGTGTCATCCGGCTATCGGAGCGTTCTTGACGCACTGCGGATGGAATTCGACAATGGAGAGCATATGCGGCGGCTTGCCGATGTTGTGCTGGCCGTTCTTTGCAGACCAGCAGACCAACTGCAGGTATGCGTGCAATGAGTTGGGTGTAGGGATGGAGATCGACAATAATGTGAAAAGGATGGAGGTTGAGGAGCTGATAAGAGAGGTGATGGATGGAGAGGAAGGGAAGGAGATGAAGAGGAGAGCAATGGAGTGGAAAAAAAGTGCAGTTAGGGCCGCAACACAGCCTGGTGGAACTTCTTTTGTTAATTTTGAGAGGTTCGTTCTTGAGGTGCTAAAACAGGGGAGTTCCGTCCTGGACTAAAGGTTGTTTAGTGGTACATGCATCATTGATAGAAGTTTTCTTTTAAAAAAAAAAAGGCTTTTGGTGGACAGTAATTTTGATGGCAGCTTGCATTTATTCTACTTGGCTGGTCAGAAATCATAAAAAATTCCAGTCTACTCTGCAGCATTGTGCGAAAGATTTGATTATCCAATTAACTCAGCCAACAGTGATATGCCAGAAAAGAGCCAATAGTTGCTAGCTTCGGATGAATCTATTTTATTTTTGTTATTTTTGTTTTGCTACGTTATGATGTTTAATTCAGGAAGTGTTAGTGTTCAATTTGGTGATGTCTTGTGTTAGATCTGATTGTTATGGTATCTCAGTGTATTCTTATTTGATCACTTTGATGGTTAAAGCGGTGGTTACAAGGCAAAACATCATGGCAAATGACAAACCTATATATAAATGAATTTGAATGGGGCACTGGATACGTAAACCTATATATATATATATGAGTTCTTTTGGATGATAATTAGGCATGGTATAGTGAAAGAAGGTGTCTATTTGCGATTGAGTTGGACGACGTCTGTAATCCGGCGATCCGCGCGTTCTTGACGCACTGGAATTCGACGATCGACGGAGAGCATTTGCGGCGGCGTGCCGATGTTGTGCTGTGCTGGTCGTTCTTCGCAGATGTGAGTCGGTCGGCGTGGAGATTGATAATGATGTAAAGTCGATAAGACAGGTGATGGGAGGAGAGAAGGGGTAGGAGATGAAGTACTGGAAAGCAAAATTTACCAGATTCTTTGTCCTAATCCAATCCACGCTTACATATATTGGGCTTAAATAAATCAAGATTCGAACCGACTATACAAAATATATATATATATTCTGATGTAAACATTCTTATATTAATATAATAAGTAAATAATTATAGGTCTAGGGGTGTAAATGACCCGAGACTGAGTTAGTCGGCTCAAGCTCCGGCTCAGCTCAAAATCAATTTCGAACCTAATTGTGTTGTTTAGGCTCGAGCCAAGCCTAACTAAACCCAAACCTAAGTCTGAGCAGAGCTCGAGCTTGATTAGAGGATGAGGAGGCGATGACGGCATGGAATGCAGCTTGCCATAGATGAGAAAGCTGAGAGAGAGAGACGGCTTGCCGATGGAGGAGGAGGCCGAAGGAGATGGTCCACGGAGGAGGACGAGGACGAGGAGGCAAGAGAGGAAGAAGAGAGGAAGAGGTGACGACGATGGAGGCCAAATGGGTGACGGGCGGGGTGAGCTGATAGGGTGAGGCTGATGGGTGAGGGCATGGGTGATAGCCATGGAGGCCAAATGGGTGAGGGGTGGGGGTGAGGTGATGGTGAGGCTGACGGATGAGGGCATGGGTGATAACGAGGTGGGTGAGGGTGGGGTGTGGTGTGGTGAGAGTAGTGGGTGCGGGTGGGGCTGTGGTGAGAGACACGCAGGCATTCCATTCCAGAGGCTTGTAATTTGAGTACTTATCAAAGGAGGAATCCTCATCAGATGGGCCAATTTGGGCCACCAAGGCCCCCATCATCTCGGCCCAATTAGACTCGGCACTTGAATCTCAATGCATGGGATGCAGTCGTTGCAGCGGTTGTACCAGTCGGGCGGCGTCGACCCTAATCGGATCTTCTCCTCCATTAGCATTCCCAATTCGATGAATAAATATATCTTTATGAGGAATAACAAAGAATAGGGATAGAAAAAGGTGGATAGATAGATAGATAGATAGATTCCTCAGGATAAGAGATACTATCCGTGCAGTTGGTTTCAAAGACCAGGGTTAGAAGTGTTAAAAGGAAGATGGAGGTAAGGAGAAGTGCATGGCATGGAGATGAGTTCATGATATCCATGGGAGCAATCTCATTTGGGTTTAAACTCGATCTCAAGTGTATATAACTTGGGAGTAGGAGGAGGAGGAGGAGATGGGGAAAGGAAGAAGACAAGTTCCCACTTCTCTCTCTCTCTCTAAATTTATTTCTCTTCTGAAGACATTTGTTGCAATTTAGCGCACAACTATCAACTACTATTGGGAATGTGGGTTTGACAGCCACCTTATGAATGACATGAGAGAGCTTGGCGTAGAGAGGTATTTGAGTTTAGGGATATATATTTTTAAAATAACACCCTATTTTAAATATTTTTTACCACCTCTCTTTAGGCGATTTGTAATCCTGGGAGGAATGTTCGATTCCAAATTTATTGATTTTTTTAAGGAATAATAAATATTTAAATTTTCTGAATTATTTTGTTATCACATTAGTGATGTATCTAAATTAAAAAGAATATTCATATATATATATATATTCTTTTAAAAAAAATTAACTATGCAAATTGCTAAAAAAAACATAGTTCAGGAGTTTATGCAGTAAAACAGTGATAGTATATGAGTCTTATTTTTTTTATCTCTTATTTTTCAAATACCTAAAACGCTCTTGTATTATCTTTGCCCTTAATTTCTCTTAGCTTCTAAAACTCTTATTTGAATTACTACTGTAAAACCTAAAATTCTTCAAGAGTATTTGATTTGTAAAGTTAAATAAACCATAGTCTACGGTGAAGGGCCCAAGTAAACAAGCAGTTCGATAACTTCACTCAGACAAATTTTATTATATGCAAGCATTTACAGAAGCTACACAATCCCAAATCACACCCCCAGAGTCTTGTAAATCCCTTTCAAGTTTCAAACCACTGGCGAGCAAGAGGAAGTAGCAGGATCAAACATAGCAGGCACCAAATACTTCTTCCCATTGATCCCCTCCGCATTGTAACTCCCACCACTGCTCGAATCCACCAACAACTCTCCCGGATAGCCAGGATACGCCCCTTTGCCATAGACTCCGGTGCAAGCCGCGCCCACTTCCACATGACCACCGGCATCACCCTGGAAGTAGCCGTCCCCAAATGGGTTCGTGACAGCCCCAGCCAGCAGCTTAGCAACGTTGATGACCATGCCGTCCACCCCTACATCGCCATTAGGAGCTCCAAGAGGAGGACTCTGAGGCCCATACAGTGGCTGGTGGAATGGCCATGCGCACTGCCCTGGGCATTGGGTCTCGGAATTCCCAACCCACACGTACGCCGGCCCGGACCCGGCGATCGAGCCGTGGGTGCCGCAGGCGCTCTCGCAGAAGCCCTCGACTGCGATGTCGGTGGCGGTGAGGACTAATGCCACACCTGAGCTTAACGCATTGGCTTTGAGTGCTAGCTCCGTGAGCTGAGGCTTCTTTAGTAGCTTTCCGATGGAACAGTGCTCGTCGGTGACTTGGTTGGCTAAGGCGATGTGGGTCTTAGCTTTGCCGGCCTTTTGGACCAAGTAGTCAATTGTGCTCCACCACTTGGCAACAGAGGGAGGTGTGGATGATGAGATTGGATGCTGGGTTGGTTGGGGAGTTAAGGAGAGGAGGAAGTCAGAGATGATGGATTTCTGGGATGGAGTAAATTTCCCGTACCACAGAATAGAGATGGGGATGTCTCCTTGGAGAAGAGGACCTTTGTGGTATGAGAGAAGAGGGAGTGGTGGTTGGTATAGAGATGATAGCTTTCGAGTACCAGAGCAAATGTTTACAAAGTTCACAAGGATCAGAAGGAGGAGAGCTGCAGCCATTGTAGAGAGAGCCTAAACTTTCTATGAATTGGAGATGATGATGATGATGATATTCGATAGAGCAGAGGTCATATATATAGGGAGAATTGGCGCATAAGTTAGTGAGGGAGATTTTTTAAGAACTTTTACATAATCGCCACTTATTTTATTCATAAATACTATAATTGTCATTTAAATCTTTTCACTCAATTTTGTCATTACAATTAATTTTTTAATAAATGATCCACAGAATATTTCTAACAAATGGCAGATTAATAACTATATGTAAATTAAAGTTTATAACCTAAAATATTTGCCAGCCAATTTTTTCTTACACAGAAAAAATTATACTATGATATTGAATAATAATATTATGTTAGCTTTTGATAGCAGTTATATAATTACAATGAGAATTATAATATTAGAAAATTCTCAATGACAACTGCCTAACAATCTCAAATTATTAATTGATCAATGATGAATGGTGGGCCACATGATATAACTTGGAGGCATGAAGAGATGACATCTGTTCAGCATCTTTCTTACTACATTATTAGGGCATTGGTTTTGGGAAAAAATTGAATTAAAAATTTTTGCATGGAAATTAGGGTTGCATGTGTATGAGGGAGAGTTCCTAGGTACTTCTAATGGCAAAGCATGTGAATGGGGGTAGTGTCGATAGGAATGAGGTTTAGGGTTTACCTTGATTTAGTGGCTTAGCAAATAAGCAAAGCCTTGGGTGGAGAGAAGCACCAACTGAGTGCACTGTTTTAGAGGGGAATTGACAGCCTTAGCCTTGTTGGATTTAGCACAAGCAGCATGATAAGTATATTATTAACTGATATCAAATTGGCATCAATGGACATATTCTCAAGGGAATCAAGGAGAATTGGAATACTTTGTGTGGTTTAGAGGATTTGATTAAGCTATCATCTAGCTTCTAGGGCAGCCCATAGATCCCAACTTTGTTTAAAAGAATGTGACAAAGTTGAGAATCCACTATGATGATCTCTATAACAATTTAAAAGTAGTTTATAGTGGAGATTAATAAAGAACTTGATGTTATCGAAAACAAAGCTTGTTCAGCAATCTTGCTGGGTTTATTGAGTGCAAAGTTATACTAAAAAAAAATAAAAATAATGTGCTTGCTCACTGAGCCCATTGTTGAAGTTAGGGTTTGTAGTGTGTATCATTCTCAAATATTTTATTTGCATGTATACCTTCAAACATTGATATTTATATCTATGTCTCTTGAAACACAGTTTTTACATGGATTCAACTTTTTATTTCATGAATATCCTTCACACGTCAATAACTTTTAAAACTCTATTATAATATCATTATTCTTCTTTGTACATGTTAATTTTTGCCAAGTTACTAACTTAAAGGATTATGAAGCATCATGAAATTATCCACGCAAATTGTATGGATTATGAAGTACACACATAAATAAGAAACTTTAGAGTGCATATATATATATATATATAACCATGAGACAGTTTTTAAATTATATGGCATTTTCTTTAAAGCAATTTCTTTGACATTTTGCATGAAGATAATAGCATATTTTGCCAATCCAGAGATATGATTTACATTAATGTCAATAATATCATCAAGATTCCTTTTGTCGCCAATTACCAGCACAATTCTGAAGGTTTTAATATTAGTCACGTAACAAGCACTCAAATTTCATCAACTTTTATTTTGCTTTAAGTACCGGATAGAGTTGAGAGTTTAATCATGAAATAATTAACATTTCTGAGACAGCCGCTCGTGTAACTAATTATTCAAATTAATGCCTTAAGAACTCTAATAAATATTGGAAGCATGATTGGATACGACCAAAATAATAGTATGATAAGCATTATAACGCAGGGTTCTATCTATGAAACCATGAGTTTGGAATACATATTTTGCATATGATACGCAATGATGGGAACTTAACTCCTAATGACTCTGGAAGTATTATGGTTTATAAACTCCTTTAAATCATTTCTTGCACTCGGAAATGAGCATGGGAAAATGCTAATTAGGGCCCCCTAAGCCAGGTAAGAGGAAAGTGTCATCTAGCTATTAATTGTTGATGTGAGAGAATCCTGTGATGCAAGCAAAGCTAATTAAAAAGAAGATGAGTGTGTAGCTGCCCATGCTTAGAAATATCCCAATTCCCTAGTGTCGGTTTGACTCGAATACTATGGATAAAAGAGCATAGATTCCAAATTATCGCATCATGAAGTTTGAATTAGGTACATAATTCAAATTCTAATTTAAACTTTGGTTAGTTTAGTTTGTGTTTCAAGCTAATTCAAACTCTTAAAATGACCCTCCTTCTCCAAGTGCAAAGACCCCCATCAACCCCACCCCTACTCATGCACACGCCATTTACGACCTCTTGTCCTTCCCTCGCCACCTTAGAGGACTTCGTCACCCCCTACCCCACCCCCGGCCATGTCATTTCCGATCCATCGTCCCTCCCTCGCCGCCTTGACGGACTTTTGGGGTCTCCTACATCCTCTTCGACTACATTGCCATTATTGTCTTCCATATGTTGAACTTGTCTTATCTCCCAACTGCAACAATGTTAGTTTTACCCTATCTTGTTAACCATGACTATCTATTTTATTTTTCTATTATTTCTTTTGTAGGGTTTTGTTATTGATTGATGATTGTAGTTTAGCCTCTTGAGTTTCATAGGGTTGTGTTATTTTATTATTTTATTATTTTTAAATTTTAACACATAATATTTATGCATAGTAAATCTAGTTTTTTGTTTGAAAAATAAATAAATGTTATTTAACATGAATAATAATAAATTTTAAAAAAATTGGTTTGTGAGACACACCGAAACGTAGTTGCTCTAAAGAACACCACCTTAATCGGCGCACACAGATTTTTTCCTTAAAATTAAGAAAGTTAAACTTGATTACTATAACACTGATTAGTGGTCGGGCTCCAAGCTTAGCGATCAATTCTAAGGTAAAAATTAATTAAGAATGTCGAAGTTAAATTATTACATATTATTAGAATTCGAACAAAAGAAATTCATATTATATGAGCCTCCTTAATTATTTAAGTATAAATCGGCTTAATTATGCCTTTTGTTATAATGCATGTATCAAGACCTATTTTACTAAGACAAAACTTGGCTTCTTCCAAATGATATCTTCATATAACAATCTCGCTGCCAAACCTATGGAGTAGGGTGAGTAAAACAAGAAGTTACCAATATTCAAATGAAGCAAACGAAGACTTCATCATAAACTCCCAAAGTCTCCTTTTTTTTTTCAAAGTTTTGAAGAAAAATCCTGGACTAAATCTTATCACTTAGAAGTAAACAGGCAGCCAGAATCTTTCTCTTAGATATGCAACTCCCAGTAAATTGTGCCCACTGGCATTGGGAGAATGCAAAAGGACTTTAGATTGGCCTTGAATAGTTTGAGATATAAAAGAACAACTGGATTCTCACTTGATCTCATTTTGTCTTCTCTTCAACTACACTACACTCTTTGTAATTAAGTTTTTTTAACTCACATGAAGATTTACTCTTTCACATGTACTAGATTTCAGGGGAGACAAAATCTAGATGTGGCCATCTAACTAGATATATGTGATCATACCTATGCCCATGTATAGAGACAAAGAACCTAATGTTAGGAGCAATGGATGCATATATCTTAATGTCTGGTAGTGCACTCAAGTCAATGGTTGTGTTCTTGAACGAAATTATAAATAGGGAACAGCCATACTTTGCTAGATTCTCTCGGATATATAGATGGGATTTGCTTGTGGAACGAGAGGGAAGAGGTGCATGAATGCGTACAAGGGCATAGGGATGGAGATGGAAGTATTCATAGGTAAAGTAGTAAGAATAGAGGGAAGTTTTGAAGGATTAAATTTGGAGAGAAGTCGGCAGGAGACACTGCAGCATACTGGATTTTTATAATCTGTTTGCCTGTTTGTTTGTTTGTTTGTTTGTTTAAATCATTGCACATTGAACACGGACTTAGTAAAGGGCAGGTATTGTTGGTATCTGTTGCAAAATAGAGTGCTCACCTGCTCCAAAAATTGGTCTCAATGTTAAATAATCAAATGAACAGAAAAGCTTAAAATTTTGTGTTTTAAATAACAAATGGATTTGATAGTATTCGAACTCTAGATCGCTAATATGATACTGTGATAACTCACTATCTATTTTAAAATCTTAAGTTATTAAAGATATGTAATTTGTTTATTTTATATTCTAGTGTTAGAATAAATATTGAAAAAGTTTGTTCTTCTTTACCGAAGCCCAAAGGAAAAACAAAAACATTGTTTTAGAGGTTTCAATCTCATCACAGAGATATCTGAGGTTATTATGATATCGAACAAGTTCCCCAATCTATTTTCCTATGAAGATTTTACCATGCAATTCAATCAGCATTCAAGGACAAATATACAGTTGACAGATCGATGTACTTTGATATCATCACCAACCATCAATGGCTGAGGAACTGAAGCATGTAATGGAGTAGGAATTGCCAGTACGATCATGTTTGATCTCTGGAAGTCTTTTGCTGAGAATATTTCTGATTCTGAGAAATAATCTGTCAGATCGCTGAGCAATCCACTCAGCTTCCAGATTATCAACAACAAGCAAATTATCTGCAATTTGTTCGACCTGAATGATGGATTGATGGCTTCCATTATTAACTCAGAACAAAGATTATATGCAAGAAACACTCATGAGTGGAAATCGCTGGGAAGATTTTGATATTTTATGTTTAACAATCAATTCATACTCGTAGATTGCTTAAAACTAAATTTAACACAAGATAGAAGATCTACACTGAGGGTAACAATCAACTGTGCTTAACAGGACTTCACAGCAAATATGACAAAAGCCATAAACGTAAATGAATATGGAAATGGTGTGTTAATGAAGCAGTTCGAATTGAAAGCTCGGGAAAGCTTCCTAAGCATGCTGTGGAAGTATTGAGACAAATTAATCAAGACCAACTTATCTATTATCCAACACTATCGTACCCTTGATGCAAGAGAGTCATGAACTTATTCTCTAATCCACCATTTAATTTTATTGTCAAAAAAGAAAAAGATTTAATCGAATAAAAGAATTATCACTAATCCCTGATATAAGTATCCACACCCAAAAAAGAACCCATATCGCCCAGTCTCACACCAAGGTGGAGCAAGCCGACGTTGATGGGTCAAACAGGGCCGGGACCACGTACTTCCTCCCGTGGGCCCCATTCGCGTTGTAGCTCGCTCCCGTGTTCGGGTCCAACAGCAGATCCCCAGCGTACCCCGGGTAGGCCCCCTTCCCGTACACACCCGGGCACGCCGTCGCGGCCTCTAACGGCGCCTCCTTCGGCCCCTGGAAGTAGCCGTCGCCGAACGGGTTCGTCACCGTTCCCGCCATCATGCTCGCGAGGTTGATCACCATGCCGTCGACCCCGACGTCGCCGTTAGGCGCCACTAGCGGCGGGCTCTGCGGGCCGTAGATGGGCTGGTGGAAGGGCCACGCGCACTGGCCCGGGCACTGGGTCGCCGAGTTGCCCACCCAGATGTACGCCGTACCGGTCTTCCGGTCGGATCCGTGCAGGCCACACCGGCTAAGGCAGAAGCCCTCGACCGACACGTCATCAGCCGTGAAGACTAACGCGATGCCTCCCTTCTTGGGCCGGGCCGTGGATGCCAGCGTAGATATCTGGGCCTGGGTAAGGGACTTGCCCATAGAGTACTTGTCGTCCGAGACTTGGTTGGCTAATAGGATTTGGGTCTTCACTGGGCCATCCTTCTTGGTGTTGGATAGGTAAAGCTCGTCAATGGTGCTCCACCATTGATACACCGATGGGTTCGCAGCTTTAGGAGTGGTGGAGGTGAGGGAGAGGAGGAAGTCGGAGATGATGGACTTCTGGGTGGGGGTGAAGCGGCCGTACCAAAGGATGGAGATGGGGATGTCCCCTTGGAGAACTGGGCCATTGTGGTATGTGAGCAGATTAGGCTGTGGTTGAACCAAAGACGTTAGCTTTCTCGACCCCATGGAGAGTGGGGCTAAGCTCATGGCAAGTACTACTACTAGTAATTTGAAAGAAGCCATTTTGGAGCAAATGGAGGAAGGCGAGAAGGAGATGTAGAGAAGTTGTTGGTGTGGAAGAAGGAAGGGAAGGGTATATATACATATAGAGATATGAAGGGGTCGACTAAGTTTCCTGTGAGCTTCCTTCTGGTATTTTTAGTCTGGAAAGTGACACTAAGGAAGCAGCTGTCTTTTTACTACGTGTATAGATCTGAGAGGAAGTCAAAGGATGGATGCTGATTTAATTAATGAGAGCGTGTTGGATCGCGTACATGCAGGTGAGGAAGGTTCTTATGAGCTGGAAAGGTCCTTCATATGCATTGGTTTGGTGAAGGAGTAGGACTCTCCTACTGTTTCAAAGACATATATTGAGTCTCCCCTACTCTAATACCATGGCCCATGCATCGCATATTCGCATCTCCAGCATTCATCACTAATAGGCCACTTCTATATCATTCTATATATCTGAAGGAGCAATGGTGAGGGGACTTCCATACCTATCCTCTGTATCATGTCCCGTTGCCCGGTTCTATTCTTCTATGATATGATGCGGTTCCAATTTACTAAATTATTCCTAGCATTTTTACATTCGTATGTATTTCTATAAGAAAATTAAATTAAGTCTTTTTACATTCGCATTAACTACTATCGGGTCTAAGTCATTAACTTTGAAGTACATCAAATAAGTAAACTTCGAGCGGAATCACAAGAGAGGCTAAACTATATTTTAATCTATTTTTAATTACAAATAAATATGTTGCAATTTGAACTTAGTACCTTTTGTATTATGTTAACTCGTCATTATCTCTGAATTCTAATTAACAGTTTTGATCCTCTGCATAGTAACACAATTGTAATACTTTTAACGAAATGATACTACATTATATTTATATGGTTTGATATCAAAGAAATCTAGGCAATCTTGAACTATCCAATCCTAGTTTGAAGACCCCAAATTTTTTATTTTAGAAAGAGAATTCATGGACAAACATTATTTATTTCATAACACAAATACATAATACAGCGGGATATACAAAAAAAATGAAGAAAATAAGCAATAGCTGTAGAACAAGCTCTAAACTTAGCTACACACATTGTCCGACATTAATAGAACAAGCATCAAACCTCAAGAGCATACAAAAGATTCTCTCACATCTAAACATGACAAGAAGAGAAATGACTAACAGAAAACTCTAAGTTCCTCAACTCACCCACCATAGCGACCCCAAATATTGAACAAAGCTTCACATAGCCGAAACTGACTGGGAGTCAAGGAGGACCAAGCTTAGCCCCTAAACCCATCCAGCCACACTAGCCATGGGCTGATGAGTATCAAAGGAGGGGGTAGAGGCCTTGCCTTCCTCAGTGACTCACATCATTGGCCACTGAGAGGGCTATGACACGTCAAGGAAGAGAAGAAGATGAGGCAGAGACTGGGAAAAAGGATACTGATCAAGAGAGGGGGAGACAGGAAAGTGGCACTATCGATGGCACTTGGGAGATAAGGAATGGAAAGCTTAGCAAAAAAAATAGAGAAGCGGAAAAGGCCATTATCCTCTGTTTTTTCCTTGCATATTGCTCAAAGCTTTTTATATATATATATATCTTGTTTTCACTATTTCATTTTAACACGCCTAATTCATTTTATAACTTAATATAATACTAATACTATATGCATACGTTTAGAAGTGATTTCTAGATATAAGTTATTGCTTGGGTCAATGGGTCATAGAAAAATTTTATATTCTTCAAAAAATTTCCCTAATCTTAGGAAAAAATTTCTATAAAAGTAATTTTTTGGTTCACTGACTTACAAATATAAGTCGGCGACTGCATCGGTGACTTATATTAAATTATATAGAAATTTCTCACGCATACTTGATAATTATTTCAAAGAATTTGAAATTTCAACTAGTAGTCGTTGACTAGATTTGAGACATATATTTAGAAGTCGCTAACTAGATGAGCAATTTTTAAAAACATATAGTGCGGTATTTAAATTTTGAAATGCAGTATATGGTGTTGGGGAGCAGGGGCTAGTTTGATCAAAACCTCTTATTTCTTTCTAACTGGATTCATAGATTCCATCAGCAAGATGAAGATATATGAATGCATGCTCTTGGATGCCTCCCTACTATACAATACTACTAGACAGTAGATATGCCATCTTCCTAAGTTAACACCAATGACACGACTTTGCATGATTGGTGGTTAATAATTTCCAACATGAATCCTGAGAGGAGACATATGAACATAAAATAACAGAGAATCTTTCAAATTTTTATCATCACTCGGGATTCTAAATATATAGTTAAACTATTAAACTTTCCCTAGGTCAATACTTAACACCTTAATCAAGTGTCATTCGTGCATGCATGTCAGTAGTTAGAGCCCTTAATTTATAAATGAATGCTCCTTGTGAGACTAAAAGGTCGACGAAGACATCCAAGAGACACGGCGAATACAGCTTTTGAAACTAAACCCTGCTCCATTGTCACTAGATAACAAGATTACATAAAAGAGTCTTTGAGAGATAGACAAAGCTAAGTGTTCTTTTCAAGCTAATCTCCTTCTTTATTAGTGTAAAGTCTATGTCAGTATCATAAGAGTAGGATCATACATCATGTAGAAGTTTTTCTCTCTTTTCTTTTCTTTTTTCAAACAAAAGCTGACATTAAAAAGAAAAATGGGATTAGAATCAGCAGCTTACATCCCAATGAGTTATCCTTAATCCAAAGATAGAAGATAATTATTTCAAAAGCTTTAACGCAACCCCTTCAGCTTCTATGGCACTAAAATACAAGGTGAGCCTGCACCAGTACCTAATACAACCATTAGGCCCCATGAATTGTAAAGTCCACTACCCCAAGGTTAGAGTTTTCTCATTGACTTTGATGTGGTAGGGGGGGATAAAATAGTTCGATTAATCATTTAAGGGTACGTAGTTGCATTTTCTTCTTCCATTTGCCTAAAGGATTACGTACTTTAGTGAGACAAATTAATGAAAGACCAACTTATGAATTTGGCAACACTATCGAACCGTTAATGCAAAAGAGAATTATATTATAATCGACCAATCAATATTTATTGCTAAGAAGTATGAATTAACGAATAAATTAATTACAGTGTCACTAATAACCGATATAAATATCCACACCCAAAAAAAGAACCCATTTCGCCCGATCTCACACCAAGGTGGAGCAAGCCGACGTGGATGGGTCAAACAGGGCCGGGACCACGTACTTCCTCCCGTGGGCCCCATTCGCGTTGTAGCTCGCTCCCGTGTTCGGGTCCAACAGCAGATCCCCAGCGTACCCCGGGTAGGCCCCTTTCCCGTACACACCCGGGCACGCCGTCGCGGCCTCTAACGGCGCCTCCTTCGGCCCCTGGAAGTAGCCGTCGCCGAACGGGTTCGTCACCGTTCCCGCCATCATGCTCGCGAGGTTGATCACCATGCCGTCGATCCCGACGTCGCCGTTAGGCGCAACTAGCGGCGGGCTCTGCGGGCCGTAGATGGGCTGGTGGAAGGGCCAAGCGCACTGGCCAGGGCACTGGGTCGCCGAGTTGCCCACCCAGATGTACGCCGTACCAGTCTTTCGGTCGGATCCGTGCAGGCCACACCGGCTAAGGCAGAAGCCCTCCACCGACACGTCGTCTGCCGTGAAGACCAACGCGATGCCTCCCTTCTTGGGCCGGGCCGTGGATGCTAGCGTAGATATCTGGGCCTGGGTAAGGGACTTGCCCATAGAGTACTTGTCGTCCGAGATTTGGTTGGCCAATAAGATTTGGGTCTTCACTGGTCCATTCTTCTTGGTCTTAGATAGGTAAAGCTCGTCAATGGTGCTCCACCATTGATACACCGATGGGTCCGCAACTTTAGGAGTGGTGGAGGTGAGGGAGAGGAGGAAGTCGGAGATGATGGACTTCTGGGTGGGGGTGAAGCGGCCGTACCAGAGGATGGAGATGGGGATGTCCCCTTGGAGAACAGGGCCATTGTGGTATGTAAGCAGGTTCGGCTGTGGTTGAACCAAGGACGTTAGCTTTCGCGACCCCATGGAGAGTGGGGCTAAGCTCATGACAAGTACTACTAGTAGCAATTTGGAAGAAGCCATTTTGGAGCAAATGGAGGGAGGCGAGAAGGAGATGTAGAGAAGTTGTTGTGGGTTATGGTGTGGAAGAAGAATATATATATATAAAGGGGATCGAGGGATGAGGGGAGCCAAGTTTCCTGTGAGCTTCCTTGTAGTATTTTAGTTTGGAAAGTGACATTAAGGAAGCAGCTGTCTTCTTACTACATGGATAGATTGGAGTCGAAGTCCAAGGATGGACGCGGATTTAATTAATGGGCAGGTGTTGGATCGCATCCATGCAGGTGAGGAAGGTTCTTATGAGCTGGAAAGGTCCTCCTTACGAATTGGTTTGGTGTCGGAGTAGGGCTCTACTACTGTTTCAAAGACATAATATATTGAGTCACTCTTACTCTAATGCCATGGCCCATGCATTGCATCTCCATTCACCGATCCTACGGCTGCGCCCTTAGTTTTGGGATCATCTTAATGTCCATATGCCAGTTCTAGATCATTCTAAATGTTCTAAAGAGCAATGCTGAGGGGCCTTTTAATGTTATCTTTTGTATGCCCTATGCAACAAGGAAAAGAGTGTATTAAATGGGAGTGTAGATTATCATTTATACTTTTATGATTTGGTATTATTTCAACTCGGAAGCTTTTACAATTATTTTTTTTAATTCGCAAAATTGTGCTGTTGAAAATTAAGTACATATATATTTTTTATAGTCAATACATGGTGAAGCCTATTATTGACAACTGGAAAACAAAATGCGTTGAAGTTGCAAAAGCCCTTTCAACTTGCTTGGTGGGTTTCAAACTTAGCATTTGGACCTAGCAATCCTGTGGTCTACACCAAAGTTACAATCTATAAAGTTTATATAATTGACAATATTTTCTAAAATATAAAAATTGTATGAATGTCTAGAATTATTATATAAATATAGAACAAGTTTGTAGAGCAAAATTAGTTTTGATGAACAGTATCCAATTAATAATATTCTTTGAATGATAAATAGTGCGTTTGAATACGCTTAAGAATTATTATTTCTCTGTCAATTTTATGGATAGTTTTTAAAGTCTATTTGAATTCTACATGGAAGAAGTTTATATAAAATTATTTATACTTGGGATTATCTTTCTATGTTTATTGATAGGATGCAGTGGATTTGATCTCTTAGGTTATATATATTTTTTTCACAATTGTTACATAAATAACATCCAAAATTAATGCTGCATATGCTTTTAAAAAACACTATGTAAGTAAGTTACTAAATTACTAAACTATTCATAGCACCCTCAAAATATATTTCCACAGAGATGATAATTTTTTATATTAATATTAATAACTAACTAATAGTTATAACTGGACCATATGAAAAATAAGTTAAAATCAAGGAAAACCATGTGAAAGGCTAAGTTATACTTCACACTCTCTTTATAATTACAAATTAAGTACCATCTGTA
This sequence comes from Typha angustifolia, assembly GCF_048772165.1. Lineage (NCBI taxonomy): Eukaryota > Viridiplantae > Streptophyta > Magnoliopsida > Poales > Typhaceae > Typha > Typha angustifolia. The sequence continues at coordinate 7,259,178 of NC_133243.1, read as the reverse complement.
CTATGTTACCTCACCATTTTCTCTAAATTAAAAAGAAAGGATAAAAACAGTTAAAATGGTACTACATGATATTTATACTTATAGATATCATGTAGAAGATATCTTAATTTTGCCATAGATTCCATCATCAAGAAGAAGAAGATATGTGAATATGACAGCACCCTTAATTGTGGTCCAATCAAAGGACAAATTTTGCTTTATGATGCATGCTCTTGGATTCTTCCCTCCATAGTCGTAGACTAGTAGATATTGCCATCCTCCTAAGTTAACACCAATGACACAACTTTCCATGATTCGAGGTTAATGATTTCCAACATGAATCCTAAGAGGAGACATATGGGCATAAAAATATATAACCCAGAATCTTGCAAACAAATCTATCATCATCACTCGGGATGTAAGTATCTAATTAACTCTTAAAGTCAATGGTTAAGATATCAATCAAAGGTCACTCGTGCATGCATGGTAATAGTTTAGAGGGCCTAATTATGTTGTATAATTAGCCATGAATGCTCCTTGTGAGAATGGCAAGTAGACACCCGAGAGACACGCCGAAGCCTTTAGTCAGACCACTCACGTCCTCAAAGGTGACAGCTTTTGAAGCTACACCCTGCTCCACTGTCACTAGACAACAAAGATGCCATGAAAGAGCCTTGGAGATGCAGAGAGAGCGAAGTCTTCTTTTTCCAGCTAATCTTCTTTTATTATTATTATTAAGAGTAGTATAAGGTATAACAGTAGGAGGATGGAGGTCTAGAGGGCAAAGAGTTTTTTTTTTTTAATTTTATTTTGTTGATAATTTAAGAGCTTAAAAATTAGATATGAGAGAGACAACGAGTTTAACTCTCACGAAATATAAAAACACTTAAATATTATCAAGTTTTACCCAATATACTTAACTGCCTAGTCTAAGGTTTAAGTTGTATGTGTATATCGCCAAATTATTGCTCTGAATAAAATGACACCGAGATATTGCTCTTGATCGTTTCGTTGTTAATTAGCTAATCCTCCGAGCCAATCGCACAGTCGAGTTACTCATACAAACTAATTAAACTGTGGAACCATCATTTTTATAACCTCATTGGTCGTAAAAAAGATACCTAAGTTTTATTGTCGATCTAAATATATTTTACCTACCTGTAAGTTTATTTGTATTGCTTTATTTTTTTATGAACTATTTTAATTGAAATTATTATTTTTCTTATAATTATTAACTAATCTACCGATCAAATTTAAAAATACTTATTAGAATTAAAATTATAGATAATTAAATAAATCTGCTAATGCATCTAAAATAATTTTTATCAATTTTAGATTACAAAAAAATATTTATCATATTTTTATCGTCTAAAATCTTATTGATATTATTTTAAATATATTAAAATTTTATCACTCATCTATATCTTTTTATCCAACAGATATATGAAAATTCGACCTTTAGATTGATAAAATGTAATGAAAAATAAATAAATATTACACTATAGTTTAGACCATAAAGTACTTAATTGGTTAAAATTGAAAATAGATAGTGATTTGGTGCAATTAAGCTAAATCATAGACGGATAAAGCGTAATTAACACATAACTTTTATTTATAAGAAAGGGAGAAAAAGGTGACATGAAAAGTCCACTATTTTAAAGATGCAGGTAGTCATTTATCAAGTGCTTTGAGCTAACTACCAGTCTACTAGCATGGCTTTCTTTGTTGCATTGGGAACTCATCATCTTTGTTCCTCACCTTAATGCCATTTTAATTTTTCAATGTACGAGCAATAGTACATCTATATATATATATATATATATATATATATATATATATATATATATATATATATATATATATATATATATGTGTCAAGGATCATTGGATTCTAGCTGTGTCTATTAATGTCCCCGTACACTAACGAAGATAAGACTGCAGGGGGGGGGGGAGGGATGTAATGTAATAATCGTTAGAATAATCGAAAACTAACGCAAATAAAAAGCTAATATCTTACATACATCTTTTCTTCTCATTAAATTTCCCTCATTTATTGAGATGGCTGACTGACCTTGATAATCTGAAATATAATTAATTAAATTAATTATCTATTATGCTCCCTAATATCATCCGACGTGTAAACCTTACCCTCTTGGCTTTTGGGACAGCAAGGCTGAGTAGGAGGGGGGGGCCGGTTGGGGGATAAGAAATCGGGAGACGCCACGAGTTCATCGTGAGGTGGAGGTCGTACGAGAGCGTCGGAGCGCGGCCTCTTGCATGCCAACAGCTGTCACGCACGGGCTTCCTCTAGAACCAAACCAGCGCCACCCAGCTAAGTCACCCGCTTCCATTCAAGATTACGAACTTCCAGCTGTCTTCCCATTTTGCCCCTCCTCCTCTCTTCCAACGTTCGTATTTCCACTTCACTGACTTTTTAAAGAACCTCGACAGTCGAGCCCGCTCTTTACCCTCTCCTTTAACTTGCTTTCCCGATATACCCTTCGATGTGAGAGAGCTCCCCTCTCTCTCCCAAGTGTTTTCCCGTTCCTTCGGAGAAAATATCTACTCTACTCCCTCTCCAAAGCTTTATTTTCTTTTCTTTTCTTTTTTTTTTACAGAAGTTAAAAATTTAGTAAGCTAGTATCTGTGCGAAACATTAAATGTTTGGAGAGATGTAAAAATAAATAGGAGATTTTAAAAGGATGTGTGTGCAAAAAGAGATCCAGAAAATAAATAAAAAACTCGTGTGCCTCCCCCCTAGACAATAAAAGGAAAAGGGCATTTTGGTAAAACGATGTGCGGAATACTACAGCTGGAACGAAGAAAAGGGCAGAGCCAGCTGTATGGTGACCGTTGAAAGGGCCAGGCACGAACTCTTTACGGGCCCTAAAGCCACCCATATGGGTCCCCCCCTCTTCTCCTCTGTCTCTTGTGTCACGTCACTTAACACTTATAAGCTACTACCTCCCCCTTTCTTCACTTTCCCATTATATAAACCCCACCGCTCCCCTTCTTCTCACTCACCACTCTCCTCTAAGCTCTCTACTCTTTTCTAACTATGGCTTCTCCTCTTTTCCTCGTGACATTCTTCTTAGTTTCCTCCTTCCTGCTCCACTTCTCCTCCGCTGCGAGGCCGCTCACCGGCCCGGTGGATGACCAAACCCTCACCCTTACCTACCACAAAGGAGCTCTGCTCACTGGCCACATATCCGTGAACTTCATTTGGTACGGTAAGTTCACCGCCTCCCAGCGCGCCATCCTCACCGACTTCGTCACCTCCCTCTCGTCCCCAGCTCCCACTTCCCAACCCGAGCCGTCCGTGTCTACCTGGTGGAAGACCACCGCGAAGTACTATAGCCACTCGAAGGTTCGGTTGCCTACCCTCACCCCCGGCGCCCAGATCCTCGATGAGTCGTGCTCCCTCGGCAAGTCGCTCGCCGAGTCGCAGCTCGTCAAGCTCGCGAGCCGCGGGGGCCCGCGGGACGCCATCAACGTTGTGCTCACCGCCGACGACGTGACGGTGGAGGGCTTCTGCATGAGCCGGTGCGGGTCCCACGGGGCGTCGAACCGGACCAAGTCGGGCCGGTTCGCGTACATCTGGGTCGGCAACTCGGCGACCCAGTGCCCGGGCCAGTGCGCGTGGCCCTTCCACCAGCCCATCTACGGTCCGCAGAGCCCGCCGCTAGTGGCCCCTAACGGCGACGTCGGGGTTGACGGCATGGTGATCAACCTCGCAAGCATGATGGCCGGAACAGTGACGAATCCGTTCGGCAACGGCTACTTCCAGGGGCCGAAGGAGGCACCGTTGGAGGCGGCGACGGCGTGCCCGGGTGTGTACGGTAAAGGGGCTTACCCAGGCTACGCTGGGGATCTGCTGTTGGACCCGAACACGGGAGCGAGCTACAACGCGAATGGGGCCCACGGGAGGAAATATCTTGTTCCTGCCCTGTTTGACCCATCAACGTCCGCTTGCTCTACGTTGGTGTAGGATAGAAGTTAACTGAGGGGAAAGTAGTATGTATGTATACGAGTTTGATAAGGGAAAGGGATGAACTGTTGGGAGGAATAGATAATATAGTTTGTAATTCTTTCATTTGTTCGATGAAATTAATACTTAATATCTTTTGTTTAAAAGTTGGATTTTCCTAATGATTGGGTCTAAAGCTGCTTATCCATCCCATGCAGTAATTGATGTTACCTGATACAGGGGCCAATGTGGCTTTTATCTCCCAACGTTTGAAAAGTTTGATTTCACTAAATCATTGTCTTACCGAGCCCCAGAATTATGAACAAATTACTAACGTGGGAATCCATCCCATTTGGTTTAAACTATGGTGTTAGCAGAGTACACACTCAATTTAAAATAGAACTCTTATTTGTTTGTATAACTCTTGAAACATATATTTAAGAGAGGCCCTACTCGGAATACCATCAAATAATCATTATTAAATTTGATTCTCTCTTCTTTCTCGTCAACAAAGGCTACTGTGGAAGACATAAATTTTCTAACTTGCAATTGTTAAAATAATAAAATTAATTATAATTTTAGAGAGGCTAATAATTAGCTGACTAATTATAATAGAATAATTGGCTATAGTTTATAAAATCCTTTGTTTTTTTTATTAAAAACACATATATAAATTTATATAAATACACACCTAATTATCTTTCAAATTAATTATTAATAATTAAACAGAAAGAAAATAGACATACCGTCTCTAAGAGATTTTATAAAAAAATTAGAATAAGATATTTTCTATTTTTTATTTGTAAATTATTTAAATATAAATGGATAATTAATTCTTAAAGATATCTATAAAAATATAAGGGATTTGAAAGGTATAAATATAATATCAACTTTGGAAGATATACAAGTAAATTAAAAAGAAAATCAAATGTTATGTATAATTTTTTTTTAATAAACATTGGTATAGAGTCCTCAACTCATTTATTTTAGTAATCTTTTCTGGCATTTTACATACATCACAAAGATTTGTAACGTAATATCTATATACACTCTTTTAATATCTCGTAGCCAATAATTATTGTCAAGAACCATGACTATACAACCGAAAGAATATGGATGCCACGTGTCTGTTGGGATGAGTTATAATATTTTATTTTTTTAATCAATCACAAGCCTCAAAACTATTAGACTAGACAATGAGCTAATTAATGTATTAAGAAACTAATAAGTTTAAACTATCCAAATATAACACTCCAATAAATTCTTTATTAAATATCAAATAGTAATATTTACCAGGACAATTAAAACCATAACCTCTGTCATGAATCTCGATAACGCGCAATCATTAAATTACAACAGTGGATGATTCGAGAATCGATGTTCAATGTTTACTTTATTGTTATTTGAGTTCTATTCAAACAATACGAGGCCACTCCTGTGGTCTGCCCCTGCCCCCTGTTAGCATCTCAAACAATGGCGCGTCGTTCTTATCCTCACTCATTCCCTCTGGACAACACGGTTTACAATAGTACTATCAAACAACTAATCCCAAACTCCATTATTAAATAAATCTTAATCCAATCCAGCTTCATTCCATTGTACATAATAATTTCCCTTGTTCACAAGAACTTTCGTCATCACATGCACTCTAATTCCCCATCCATAAACGGCGGCTCAATGCACGTAACCGGCCTCCTTATCCATTACCCTTCTTTGACTTCAACTATCTCTTTCTTTAATAAATTCTCTACGAGTATCCGGCAGGCAATGGAGACTCACACAGACACAAAGAATCCAGTTGCCTCCCCAGTGTCCATCCCTCTCTCTAGAACAATAGAGAGGAAGCTGAGAGGAACAATCCCCACCTTAGCTCTTCTCTCTTCCTATAAATACCCATCCCTTAGCTCACCACAAACCACCACAACAACCATTGTAGCTCTCAAAGATCTAATCCTTTCCTATTCCCTCAATTTCTCAGATGGGTTCTTGTCACTTCGCTAACTCTACCCTTCTACTGTTGGTAGTAGTGGTATTGAGCCTGGCCAACTCGTCCATGGGGTCGAGAAAGCTAACATCTTTGGTTCAGCCACAGCCTAATCTGCTTACATACCACAATGGCCCAGTTCTCCGTGGAGACATCCCCATCTCCATCCTTTGGTACGGCCGCTTCACCCCCACCCAGAAGTCCATCATCTCCGACTTCCTCCTCTCCCTCACCTCCACTACTCCTAAAGCTGCGAAACCATCGGTGTACCAATGGTGGAGCACCATTGATGAGCTTTACCTATCCAAGACCAAGAAGAATGGCCCAGTGACGACCCAAATCCTATTAGCCAACCAAGTCTCGGACGACAAGTACTCTATGGGTAAGTCCCTTACCCAGGCCCAGATATCTATGCTGGCATCCACGGCCCGGCCCAAGAAAGGAGGCATCGAGTTGGTCTTCACGGCGGACGACGTGTCGGTCGAGGGCTTCTGCCTTAGCCGGTGTGGCCTGCACGGATCCAACCGGAAGACCGGTACGGCCTACATCTGGGTGGGCAACTCGGCGACCCAGTGCCCTGGCCAGTGCGCGTGGCCCTTCCACCAGCCCATCTACGGCCCGCAGAGCCCGCCGCTAGTGGCGCCTAACGGCGACGTCGGGGTCGACGGCATGGTGATCAACCTCGCGAGCATGATGGCAGGAACGGTGACGAATCCTTTCGGCGACGGCTATTTCCAGGGGCCGAAGGAGGCGCCGTTAGAGGCCGCGACGGCGTGCCCGGGTGTGTACGGGAAGGGGGCCTACCCGGGGTACGCTGGGGATCTGCTATTGGACTCGAACACGGGAGCCAGCTACAACGCGAATGGTTTGCACGGGAGGAAGTACCTACTTCCAGCCCTGTTTGACCCGTCCACATCCGTTTGCTCTACTTTGGTATAGGAGAACTCGATTCGCCAATGTACATATTTTCACAGCGTGGTGTTAATGTTATTCGTTAATTTGTTCGTCCTTCTCTTTTTCCGTGAAAAGTGAATTAAGCAACTGTTTTGGAGTTTTTTTTTATTGCTATCCTATATTTGAGGGTGAAAACGAGTCGGAGCTTGAGCGAGCTACCCAGCTTAGTTTGGCTCAACTCGACGACTCCTTTTATGGCTGCTGGTTTCCCTCTAAGTTTCACCACCATAAGTCTGGTGCAATATCCCGTAGTTGGAAATACTTATAGGCCTTAGTAGGGAGCCTTAGTTGCCTCCCGGATCACCGTGTTGTTTGCAAACTCGACGACGCTAAGTATGAGGCGAACTATTCCATATAGTCCTCTAGCCATCCCCTTACCACTCCCCCATCGTCAAGTTCACCACTGTCGCCGTCCCCATCTCCATCTGGGACAGTAAGGTCGTGGAGGTAGACGAATGTGCGAATGAAGCCAAGGGAGGAGATTCTAAAGAGTTTGGAGAGGATTTTGGTGGTAAAGGGTTTGGTCGATGAGAATTTTAGGGAGACGAATGTTAGACGCTAAGATTTTTTATTTACTTATACACATCGTACTAATCATCGAATCTAAACACTAGTATATATATTATATGAGCCCATCAAGTCGAGTTTGAGCACGCTAGTACTAACTTAGCTCACCTCAATAATTTTTCTAGCCCAATATATCAGATTGACTAGCCTCATTTTGAGTTCAACCCTAGCCCACGATATGTTTTTGACACCCTTATCCTACATGTAGCGAGATTGTAAGTATGAGTTCAACACTTAAATTTATAATAATCTATGTATTATGAATCAAAATAAAATATTAAGTTGATTCCATCTCATGTTGTGCTCGTCTAACTTAACAAGCTATGTTTATTTATTTTGCATCGATAAAGTTATTCTAACTCGTGGCAACCGAATACGAAGAAAATTGACATCATAATACTTTGTCAAGCATTATAAACAAAATATATGATAAATATATATATAATAAAACATAAATAACAATAAATACAAAATATGTAGTGTTTTTAATTAAAAAATTAAAATTAAAATTATTTATTAAACAAGTAAACACATCAAATTTTTTTTTAGCAATTTTGAACTACTAGCTAAATTGATAGCCTTACCTTTCACATACTCAACTTTTGAACTCAATGGACAACATATTGGACAACCTTATTAAAGAGAGACATGTCATCCGCACGTGAGTGTATCATTCTTCGCACGTGCTCAAATGCATGTCTCCTAGTCGCAAGCTTTTTTGACCCACGACCTTGGACTCGATCTCCTCTGCTTCCTTTGCTCTTTCCAGCTGTTCGAGTCTCTCGTGCTTTATTTGCTATCATTTGAACTTAATCATGGTGATTAAGACTTCTCGTGCCTTCTTTAATCATGCTGGGTCCCCTTAGCCTATCTTCTATATTGCCTGCTAATTATCTACGTCTCACTAGGCCGGGTTTAATTCCCTCATAAACCTTATTATTTGTACATCAAAGGGTTCTTTAGATAATCCAAATTCCTACACTATTCCGCCGGAACTAAATTTTTCTTAAAATAATCTGAAGGAATAGAAAAAACTTCTGTTTGGACGACTTTTCTAACGTAAATATATCCATAATAAATACCAAGAAAAATAGTGGAAATATTTTACCTAATTTTTTTTATAAGTTACGAATTTATAGGCTAATTATATATTAAAAAAATCTATAAATAAATTACTCAGATATATAATTTATCGAATATAAATCTCAAAAAGAAAACATATATAAAATGTATGTTATCTCATAATATGACACAACCACTCAGCTGCAATAATTATATTAAAAGGAAAAATATCACCTAATATTGTGAGCTACCAATCATTAGCAAATGGTCTAACATCGAGACAAATGTGATAATTTGAAAGGACACGTCATACAATGTCACGCGTATTAATTTCAATCAACTAAGTCCGGTCGGATTGGGAAAAATACTAGAATTATTATTATTATTATTTCTAACCACGTCTTATATGATTAAATAACGCCAATAGTAATAATAATAAAGCCAGTAGTATTACCAAGTTCATGACCACCACGTACAATAATTCCGGTCAAAGTTTTTAGATTCATGCACAAGTAATTTGAAAGAACCGACACGTAGAGGCAAACCACCAAACATTTTGGCAGTTTGTTGCTTTCTTCCTCCTTTTTCTTTTTCTTTGTTTGAAATTTAAATTTAAATTTTCCCATCATACAAAGCGGAAAGTTATTTGTTGACGCTATCTTATTATATAATATATGAGATCCAACTCACTTTCATTTTCCACATACTGGAAACTTAGATATAATAACTTGGCTAGGTTGATATCATCACATTGCTTGAAATGGAATTGGTAACAGCTGTGGAATTATGACATGAGATGGGGATGGATTTTGTAGCAGTCTAATAATAAGTTATCTCTGTCACGTCTATCACGAAGTTGACATCTAAATAAAGATTATGGAAGGGGGGAAAGTGTTAATATGTCATGTCGATTAGCCTAGTCAAGTCATTTCACCTCTGCCGTCCTTATCCCTTCTTTATTCCTGCTCCTGTTATCGGTTTTGGAAATTGTAAAGGGTTATTGGGTCTTATACTTAATGGATCCAGATCTTAATGTAGATCCGATACTCCCCAGGTTTAAAGAGAGAGCCTAAAAGAACGTGCTTTGAAAGGAATTGGACAGACTCCCTTTTGTTCACTGCTATGCACGCAGATTTGTCTGACTTTCCTCAACCGCATCTTTAACTTTTTTTTTTTAAATTAAAAAAAATAAAACCAATGTCATCTAAAGTACGATAAGTTATGTACTAATTCATACTTTCTTATTTGTCTTCCTAAAGTGAACCGCTGGGATAAAATTATCGCATTTCTGTCCCTTCTTTTTATATAAATTATAAATCGTAGGCTTATTATTGACTTATAAAATGACTAATTTTTTTTATATGTATAAGCTAAATCTTAATGAATTTAGACTTTGCATATATAACATTTGGATGATAAAATTCATCAAATATTAACTCTAAAATTAATCAATTCGATGGCTTGTGTCACGAGCTGATATAGAGCCGAATAGCATTTTACAAGAGGATTTAAACCCGATAACCCGATAACCGTGTCGCGAATACGATGGGAGAAGAAATAGTCAACTATATATATATTTATCCAAAGACGTGGGCACCACCGTTTCTATTTCCCCCACCCTCTTATTCCCTCCCTTAGCTCCCTACCTCCCTCCTCCCTATATAAATTCCCTCTCCCTCTCTTCTAACTCTTGCCTTCTATAAGTAGTAATCCCCAAACCAAAACCAAAACCTTGGAGCTCTCGATGGATTCGCCGCCAAATCTCCTCCTCCTTCTCCTTCCTCTCCTCCTCCTCCTCCCTCTCCATTCCTTCGCCATTGATCCCCGCAAGCTCTTCCTCGTCAAGCCCGACCCGATCGTTCTCAACTACCACAATGGCTCCCTCCTCACCGGTAACTACACCGTCAACCTCCTCTGGTACGGCCGCTTCTCCCCTTCCCAGCGTGCGATCGTCGCCGACTTCATCCGCTCCCTCTCCGCTTCCTCCACTCCTCCCCCTTCCCCTTCATCCTGGTGGCGCACCACCTCCTTCTACGCCCACGGCGGCGCTCGGATCTCCCTCGGCCGTCAGATCTGGGATGAGAACCTTTCTTTCGGCAAGTCCCTCAACGATTCTGCCCTTTTAAAGCTCGCATCGCACGCTTCTCCTCACCGCGGTGCGATCACTGCCATCCTCACCGCCCCGGACGTCCTCGTCGACGACTTCTGCCTCTCGCGCTGCGGGTTCCACGACTCCGCCAAGGCCGGCCGCCACGGGAAGGCGCGGTACACTTACCTCTGGGTCGGTAACCCCACCACCCAATGCCCCGGTGACTGCGCCTGGCCGTTCCACCAGCCCACCCACGGGCCCCAGACCCCGCCGTTAGTCTCCCCTAACGGCGACGTCGGAATGGACGGCCTCATCATTAGCCTTGCAACCCTACTGGCCGGGACGGCGACGAACCCGTACGGCGACGGGTACTTCCAGGGCCCAGCGGAGGCGCCGTTGGAGGCGGTGTCTTCGTGCACGGGGATCTTCGGGTCAGGGGCATACCCGGGATATCCGGGAAAGTTGCTGGTGGACTCCACCACTGGGGCGAGCTACAACGCCGTGGGATTGGCCGGGCGGAAGTACCTTCTCCCCGCCATGTGGGACCCGAGGACGTCGCAGTGCGCTACGCTCGTGTAGCAACTAGCAAGGCAATGGAATTTGCAATGATATATTTATCTCGTACATGAATTACTTTTTAAGTAAATAAGGAGAACGATACAAACTTCCTTTCTTTTTTTTCCCCCCTTATATCTGCAGAAGATGTGTTTTGGTGAATTATGAATATATGTTTATTGGAGTTTAAGTTTGTGTTTGCATTCTTAACTTAGTGTTGTTGTTGTGAATGTTTGATGTATAAATTTTGTGGGAGAAAATGTTGATGGTTTAAATTTGATTATTGAATATTACATTAAAGAAAGATTTTAATTCTCAGAGGTTATAATAATAAAGTAGAGCGACAACTACTTAACAAATGAAACATATTTTATCACCACTATTTTGAGGAATAGATAGATTAAAAGAGATTAGCATTGGCTTTGGATAGAACTGGAGTGGGGTATGCCCTAGCAAAATTGCAAAGCTTTGGTCCTTATCCTACCTAGAGTATGTTGCATCACTGATATGGCACATTATAGGATACGCCATACAATTGAAATCAAACGAAACTAGCGTTGTTTCTTTTTTGTTTAAATTAACAACTGGAGTGGGGTATGCCCTAGCAAAATTGCAAAGTTTTGGTCCATGGCCTGCCTATAGTATGTTGCATCATTGACATGGCACATTATATTAACCATAAAATTAAACTTAACTATTCGCAAAGATAAGGTAATGGAATGCATGAAAAGCAACAAACTTGAAAAGAACAAAACTGGTTCATTAGTGGCTCACAGCTGTGATGAGAAAATCCTACCATCCAATGGGTGTTTGATATTATTAATAACACTTTCTTTATGACTAGCAAATTATTTATCTATCACATTGTGAGTCTAAGATGCAGTAATAAAGTGAGCAGTATTCATTACATTATGAAATAATTGGATCGACAAAGACGAGTTGGGTTAAATTAATATCATTCCATAGCAATTTTGGCGAGTTTTGTTCTTCGAAACAGGAATACTGGTCGGCCACAAGCATAGCCACTTGGACAAAACTAGAGATCCCACTGTCTTGGGAGTTTCATGTCATTAGAGTACTTTTCTCTTCCTCCTTTCATACTAATATCTATCTTTTAGTGTTGTTATGATAAACTTATTACTTGATATACCTTTGGAATCACTTTCTCCTCCCTTTGGTAGGTGTATCAAAAGATAATCTTTTGCAAGAGCACAATTAGGAACATTAATTCACAATTTATTCCCACTGTTGCCAAAAGAAACTGATGCTAAATTTGGGTCTAAAATTTTCTCTCTGACATAACAATGCGAAAGGAAAATTTCACCTCCAATATCATATCTTGATTTAGACGTGCATCGCACTTTGGTCAGCGTTTATGGAACGAGTCATGAAGAGGGCTTCGGAGTTGAGATTTAGAGGTTTCATAAGTTAGAAAAGCTTACGCACGTAGTAAGCCAGTTTACATTTGCATGACCAGTTGAATTCTGGGCAGTTTCAAGCATGTTTGTTTAGGCTTTCGATGACGAAAATCGAAACTATGATCCATTGTCCAACCTACCGTTATGTAAATTGTCATGAGGTAACCACATATGTATTCGCCGTTTATACGGTGGTTTAATTTTTAGTATAATTAACATACTTATTTATAGTTAGTAACTAGAAATAAATTTTTGTGTAAATTTATTCAAGGTAATCGTAACGTTTTACAACTAAACAGTAAAATTAGAGTAAAATAGTATGCGTAAAGTTATCCTTAAAAAAATTTGATGCACAAATTATAAGATGCCTAGATGATTTGTTACAACTTCATACCCAATTATAGAAGAAAAAGATAGAACATCACAACCTATTTAAAAAAATAAAGTAAACGAATCTCTAATAACAACCAAGACAAGCGAAACCATAACATACAACACACAAAAATAAGTAACAACAAACTACTAATAACAACTAATCTAACAAAACAAACTCTGTTAAAAAGAAAGAACCCCTCAGTCGAGCCTTGCAAAGACGAAAACTCAAGCTGACCACAACGACCTTCAAAATAGAGCCAAGCCCAACCCTCTCAAAACTAAACGAAATCGAACCCAAATTTCAAATCAGCATAATCATTGGCCCCAACAAGGGCCAAAGCCAAACCACAGGCAAGCCCATGGCAAAACTCTAACGAGACACAACTCTAGCCAAGCCCATGGACAAATCCGCTCCCTCTCCCCTCCTTTAGACTAAACGGGTTAGGAGAGGAGTAGGAAGAAAAATGCCTACAATGACTAGGAAAAACTCCCCAACGACAGAAAGAGATGCAGCCAAAACCCTAGAAGAACTAGGGCAGACCATAGGCAGATGGAGGTGTTGAGAAAGTTTTGATTTTATTTTATAAAGTGTGGACCACCCACTCTACTCAAGCTTGACTAAATTCTAGATTTAGTTAGCGCAAGATTCATACTTGATTAGTAATAGATTTGAATTTGCTTTTTTATAATAGGCTCGAATTAAAACTAATCAATTCAAGTTTAATCAGGCTCCAAATTAATTTTCAGTAGACTCTAGCTCAACTCGATTACAACCCCTCCGGGTAGTCTTGGCACATAGTTAGATATGCACCAACACATCTATTTATACATTCGAATGTCTTAATTGTGCTAGGAAAACAAATAAATATGGGTCATAGGAGGATTTGAGTGAATGCAATTAGACAGTGGCTCAAACCGGCCAACACGGATGGGCCCGCATCTAATCCTAATTTCTTGTTCTTTTGGCGGCTCCTCCTTGGATTTTTAGATCTAGCTTTTGGGCTGGCGCAAGTAGTTTACGTATTGAAGACGTCTAGTCTTGAGGTAGGCCCAACCTAATCAAATGGGCCGAGTACAAGTTTACTAAGCCGCCCATCGAACACTCTTGATCACGGGAGCCCGTCCATAGTTAGCCAATTCACACTCCCGTTTCTTCTTCCTCCACCTCGCACAAGTAACTAATATGGCGGATCCCGATCCAACCACCACCACCACCTCCTCCTCCATATCATCTCCTCCTTCTTCCGCCGCCTGCCAAAGATGCGGCGGCCCCACCTGTCACCGTCCTGCGGTCCCAACCGGCGTCCCTTGGTCTTCCTCCTCCCCTCCCCCTGCCTACCGCCCGATCCGCGCCCCCGCCATTAACGCCCCCATCAACACCGCCGCCATCGTCCTCGCCCCGGTCCCCCAACCCCTCCCTGTCCCCGTCGCCTCCCCTCCTTTCTCCTTCCAAGACCCTGCGAAACACATCTCCTCTGTTGAAGACATCCACATCTTCAATTCGTCCCCTTCTGGCCGCCACTTCCTCGGCTTCGTCGCCGCCCTCTCCCACTCCGTCAAATGCCGTAAGCTATCCGATCCCCTCCCTTCCCCTCTCTCCCGACCCCTCTCCTCCCTCCTCTCCCTCCTCTCTACCCTCTCCTCTTGGATCGACTCCTTCCCCCCTCTCCCCCACGCTTCCCGATACGGAAACCCTGCCTTCCGCTCATGGCACGAGAAGCTTGTTTCCGACGCACAATCCGTTCTCCTCCCCGTCCTCCCCGAAGAATTCTACCCCGCCGCCATCGAATTGGTGCCCTACCTCCTCGACTCCTTTGGCAACCCCGCAAGAATCGACTACGGCACCGGCCACGAGACCAACTTCGCTGCCTTCCTCTACTGCCTCGCCCGCCTCGGCCTTATACAAGAAGCCGACTACCCCGCCCTCGTCCTCCGCGTCTTCACCACATACATCGATCTCATGCGCAGGTTGCAGAGTACGTACTCCTTGGAACCCGCGGGCTCGCATGGGGTTTGGGGGCTCGATGATTACCATTTCCTTCCGTTCATATTTGGATCTGCACAGCTGATCGATCATAAGTATATGAAGCCCAAATCAATCCATAACGCGGATATCTTGGAGAATTTTGCCAATGAATACATGTATCTTGCTTGTGTGGTGTTTGTGAAAAAGGAGAAGAAGGGGGCGTTTGCGGAGCATTCGCCTATGCTGGATGATATCAGTGGGGTGCCGACGTGGAGCAAGGTGAATAGTGGGTTGTTGAAGATGTACAAGGCCGAGTTGCTCGAGAAGGTGCCCATCATGCAGCATTTCCTCTTCGGATCGCTCATCAAATGGTAGAATACCTGTTCTTTGCTTTAAAGTTTTTTATTTTTATTGGAATATGTGAGTTCTTTGATTTTTTAGATGTATTATGGTGCATTATTTTCTAGGTGATGGTATAGTAGCCATCATTTGGTCTCAGAAGTACTTACTGGTTTTGAGATTTGATCTGAGGAGGAAAAAGAATCTTGTTTATAGTTTTAGTATTTCTAACTTAAATCATCTTATTAGGATTGTGGAAGCAAATTTGTCAGGCAAAAATTCTCTGAGGTGCGGACTAAAAAAGTTCAAGAAAAAAAGAAGAAGAGAGAATCAAATCAACACCATCTCTATAAATTGCCAGAATTATCTAAGAAAAGATTGGGTTACTAACATTAAACATCTTATTGTTTGAGCAAATATAATGCTATCCCAAGTTTCTGATATTGCTATCCATTCGTTTCCTCTTTTTTTTTCTTATTTCTTGTTTTCTTTTCTCCCTTTCTCTGGTCTCTTCCTCAAAATACGAAATTTGCAGTCTCCACGATATCCCTCTTGAACATTTTCCAATTGTTCTAATGCATTTACGGTTATTGTCTCTGTGAACATAGTAGCTAAATTATCCCACTGTATGGCATAAGGTAGATATTGTATAATCATTCATTTTCCAGTATTTTTTTCCCATTCCTCTGTGTAAATAGCCCAATATAGGTTCATAGTCAATAACATCTTCACCATCAAGAGTAACAATCAGCTGAAGAACACCTCGCATTGATGGGTGTTGAGGACCCATATCCACTATAATTCACATTCGAATACATAAAAGTTTGTCATGTTCCTATAGAACCTATTAGTAACTACCCCGATAAAAGAAGAAACTCCAGATATCTGCTGTCTTCCTGTTCTTCTGTTTCAGAGGAAGGTGCTTAAAGAAATAAAGGATTAATACTTTTTATTTTGGATAATTTAGATATTTAGGGACCAGGATATGATTCATCAATTGTGATCTCTATTACAAGTGGTAAGTCTTGAAATTGCTGAGATATATTCACACTATAGAATAGAATTGTCTTGGTTGAAATTTTTTTTCATGAAGATGGAGTAATGGTGATGCTCTGCATTTGCTTGGAATGTACAAGAAGGTTGGAAATCATTTTGAAGTATTGTAGCATCAGCATTTGCTCTAATGAGCACTTACTTGCCTAGCAAAGGTTCTTATTTATCATATGAACGGTGTGCTATATTAGACCTGTCTTGAGCTGAACCCCAGATGGAATTTGAGCTCATAACAAGAAACCTGAATTTCTTAGTGGATAATAGATAATTTCTTTACAACTGTGGGAAGAAGGGAATTTTATTAGAAGCCTCACCAGGTTGATGCCAGAAAGGCCAATAATCTGGACTGATATTGACACCTGGTTGTAAATAAATAAAAATTGTCAATTATTTCATGAAGCCTTCTCGAATTAGATTTTCTTCTTGTCATGATTGCTTAATATTGTCGCGCATTCCTGGAAAAGGCTGAATATGTGGACAGAGCTACTAATTGCTCTACTATTGTTGTTGCAATATAGTGCCTTTCCTCTTTGAGCTACTGGTGTTTTAAGATTCACAACTTTACTGAAGATTTTTCTTGATTCATGTCATATATCATGTGACCTAATTAAAATCCTCTATTTAATAAAAAGTTTATTTTCCTTTCAGATATATTAGCTTCTTATATTATCATTTGTATGCATGTAGTTTGGTTATCTTTAATGGCATTTAACATATGTTAGTTTGTCCTTGAGCTGTTGCCCTTCCCATTGACCTACCTAGGAAATTAGGTTTTGGGAACGCAAAAGTATGTTCGCTTATATGTTGAAAATAATCCAAGTACAAGTAACCAATTTATCCAACTTGTGTTTATAGAAATGGGATCCAAATACTGGATGAAGTATGGACTTACTCTATATCCTTGGTTTCCTCCATGTCTAGGGAAAGTGAAGGGTTATTCAAAGTAATAGCATAAAAGGTCAAGAGGCTTCCAGTCCTATCCATTTAAGGCTGATGCCAGTCTCTCGTTTTGCTTTTCTGTTTGAAGAATTCTCTGACTGTTGGTTTATACTTAAATCCATGAAATGAAAGTGTTCAACTAATCAAAGTTCTATGTTCATGTAATAGATTTATCATGCTAAATGTGCTAAAGTTGATTGGTGTAACAACTTTTTTCTACTGCCAAAGCTAGGATTTGCTTAACCTCAAGGCTCAAGCGCTAATTGACCATTTGGTCAACTTTTACCTTATCATATTCACAAGCATTGTGCTATCTTTCTCTTTATCATTATCATAATATGCTATATTGACCATTTAGTCATTTTTTACCTTATCATATTCATTAGCATTGTGCTATCTTTCTCTTAATCGTCATCATAATATGCTATGCTGACCATTTAGTCAATTTTTACCTTATCATATTTGTAGGCATTGTGCTATCTTTCTCTTTATCATTATTATAGTATGCTAAATATTCATGACCCGAAAAATTCTCTGTCAATGTACTTTTGGAAAATCAATAATTATTTGTCGGAACTAGAGAGATTTGTAGCTAAGGATGCCAAAAGCCACCAAAAGAGAAGCAGACCATTAATGCCTCCCACTAATTACCTATGTAATGCAATTTAAAATGACAAATAGATTGACCATATGTTATACATTCAGTTATTTGTTTTTATAAGAGGTGGATATGCATTCTTTGTCTAAGTAATATATGTACTTGTTCATTTTGTTGGCAATATAGATAATTGAATAACCATCAACCTTATTGTTTCTAGTACGCTTCGCAGATGATTTTGTCACAAGTCACAACAATAATTTGGCTCTTTGACCATGCTGCAAGATACTAATAGCATAACTAAAAATGTGTCTTGGAGTTATTGTGACCACAAGTTTCTATATATTATAGTTGTTTTGTCAAATTTTGATGTATAGATAAGTGGGAGAAAATATTGAAACCTTTAGCTTTTAGCTTACTCTCATCTTAATTGGAGTTGTTATGAATTCTTGATCCTAATCATTATATTGTTCATTTTGATGTTTGGGTGAGCTAATGCCTGCTAGTTTTTTTACTTTTCTTGTATCAAGTACTAGTAGTCAAATGCTCTCAGGGTTTGAAGTACCAATTTTGGTATTGGTCCAAATTGGGCTTCTGGGTTTTCAATTTTGGTTGTTATGTAGTTTTAAGGTTTCATCAAGTAGTATCAAACTTCAAATTTCAGTGAGGTCAGACTACTTATTTATTACCCTGGAGTCCATTTTACTTAATTTAGTTGCAAATGATACTCGAACGATAGAGAATGTCTTTTGGAAACTAACTGACCAGATTAATGACAAAAGGCTTGTGTCCAAAGTAATAATAATTTGCAACCAGGTCAGCCTTCATTATAGCTTTTCTTGTTTCGATATAATTAATTTGGAACTAATTGCCAGTTGCACATAGATGTAGATAGAGATATATTCCAAGTGAAAATTGCTGCATAAGATTGGATTTCACAGAATAATTAGTATTAGGAACTATTTTATATATCAGATTGCACACAAATTAAGAACGTGAAAAATATGGGAAGCTATATGTTGCTATATCTCTTAAAGAACTTCTGCTAAGCTTAAAACATTCTGTTGTCCCACATGTACAATCAAACCAATTGGATGGTTTAACTTCTCAATTACTTATCTGTACTGTAGCTAAGGTATGGCTAGATCTGATTTATTTAAGTCCATCTAATCTAAGTAGCCTAATTCATGCGCACCCACTTTGTCTCTCAGCTAGTTGTTCTCTCTTCAGTATAATATCTTAGTCTCTGCAATCTACTTCGACCCTCTATGGTGTCCAATGGCCCTGGCCTATTGTCCTTTCTTGCTGAGACTATCTGATTGATTGTTGTTCGATGTCTTGATCTTTATTTTCCGAGTACATACTTTTATTTCAGTACATTGTACTAAACTTTTTACACTAATTATGCAGTTGTTATGCTGGTACCTGATTTCTCTTCTATAGTTGGCAATCAATGTTTCTTCTGTGTTAGTATTTGTGCAGATGAGCATTTTCCGTCCTCCATTGTCATGTTGCTGAGCTAATATATGTCGTTGTTGTTTGTATATTTTAGTCTTTAATACTCAACATTCATGAGCTCGTTTCAGTACATTTATCAATTTCTTGAACTTATTAAGTTATAATGTTCTGTGTAACTATTTCAACTTCCGCTATATTTATATGGTTTTCTATGCCATCTGTCTTCTTTATAGTAGTTTGCTTACTGGTCTTATTTCTTTTACTGCACCGTTCTACAGTATATTCATAATATTTAGTTTCTATATGAAAGCAGGAAATATTGCAAATAGTTTATTAATAATATCAGATCTATATTTTTATGTTGGACAGGGATGGCTGAGACGGCCATCAGCAAGAAGATAAGGATCCTTTTCAGGGTCAGATTTCAAAGACCCAGCACGTTTTGATGAAGAATGTGATCATATTACGAACTGAGTTTGATCTTAGTATAGGGTTCAAATATTTTGACATAATAAGATTTTGGGGTATTGTATTGTGGTTTCTTCTTGACGTTATATTTGTTAAGAATGTTGTGTAAGCAATTGGCGTTGTGCCACCATTTACAGAAGTTTAGTAGCATGGATCCTTTTCTTCTATTTTAAAGTTAACAGGTGATGAGATCTCACCTTTTAATCAAGGAGACTTCGTCTCCAGGTCGACTAACCTTGATCGTTTACGTTTATTCTCTAAATCTCCAGATAAGTCGCTATAGTTTTTCCTCGACATGCTATATTTTGACTAAGAAATTCTATGTAGTAGCTATAGCACAAAAATTACGTACATTATACGAGTCAAATCTGTTCCCTTTTTAGGTAAATACAAACACAAACTTCTGTGTCAACCTATCCGGTAATTGGATTGGATCATTGCGTCACGCAGTTCAAACTTACGATGCTCGTAACCGATTAGCCCGAGTTGCCTTTTTATTGCCTTTTTCTGTAGACTGATCTTAGAAGCTTGGGAACACATCAAAGATCCCGAGGATCCAGTCAAGAGCGATTGGCATATAGGTTAGGGAAGCAAGATTGTGCGCAGCCACATTGTTAATCCTGCTTGTGTAAGAGATTTTGAAGTTGGTGTTGGACGAGAGGATCCCTCTGCAATCGTGGATAATAAGGACTGGGCGATGCACGGTAGCACTCTGGTCCGGCTACTCTAGACCAGTCGGCAAAGGGTTGGTAGAGGTGAGACCTGAGGCCATTCTGACAAACATCTCAGAGGATGCCTGTATGCTTCTGTAAGACGTTGTTTTGACCTGTTTCTGGCTTTTCCAGATAAGAATGAACAGTTTGACAGCTTCAGACATCAAAGGAGCTCCCTCCCCATTCAGGAGTAACATTCGCATCACACTATTTATCAAAAGAACTGCTAACAGAAGGACCAAATATTCATAAGAACTGCCGATGGCATCTAACTAAACTTAGTTCTCGAAAGGCACAGATTTGTATAGAAGGTGATAAAAAGTGCAAAAGAGAAAAAATAGTTGAAAAGAGAAGATACAACCCTGCACGGCCTTCCAAACAACGGAAAGATGCCATTATCAGCTGTGCAACGGCTTCTTGATCAATACATATAGTGAAAGCAGGATGATTTTGATGTCTCTCTGTATGCTATATCTCTCCCTAAGATATTATATGCTAAATTTTCATGTTGCTGATCCATAATGACGAAACAAATTCCAGAAAGTTTACGAATCAGTTAGCATGATTTTGGAAGTACAGTAACAGCAGTTCCAAGTGAACTAGTACAACTAGAAAATAAAAAAACGATTCTCCTGGATAACTCCAACGCTAGACTAGCAGAACGTTCATCAAACCACAGACCATCATCAAAAATATGGTCTATATCGCATTGGCCTACGGAATCTGGGAACTTTCCTGCAAAAGGAGGCAAAAGTTCATCATGATATGAAAAAGATAAAGAAGTAAACAAGAACTGCCAAAACAAATAGATGAAATTCATGAGCCAGGGAAAAGATTTACTCACCCATAACCATACGGAGAGTAGAAATATGGTGGCATGTATGGCCTCCTGAACCGATAGCCCAGGTAGGGATTGAAGCGCCGAGGGCGATACTGCTTCATGCCAGGAACATTAGTTCTTTTAGCTGCTACCTGTCGAACCAATCTCAAATAGAGGGGAAAGTGAGATGAGAACTGCAGGTAAGATTTTTCTCAAATAGAACAAATGAGAAGCTCCATAGAGTAACACACTTTTAGCTGACGACCATGTAACTCAGATTCATTCAAGAGAATAGCCTCCTGAACACCCTCGACCTCCAAAAATTCCACATAAGCAAAACCTTTTGGCTGGCCAAACTTGTCGGTCAGGATTGTCACTCTGTTCACAGTTCCACAAGATTGAAAATGCTGCTGCACTTCTTCAGGGGTGCATGCATAATCAACCTGTAGCACACGTTCATCATGAGATAACAGAGTTGTGGTATTTGAGAGAAGTCATAAATGGCGGGAAGTAATGTTACTGGATAGAACTTACAAGATTTAAGAAAGCTACTTAGTCTGCACGCAGACAGTACAAAAAATCTGAGGTAAAAACATTCTTCCACATTGATTTCACTATTCAAAAAATAATGCCTGATATCCAGTAAGTTGCTTAAAGATTGTGTATGAACCTCTATGCATAATCTACAAGAGTGTAGCTAAGATGGCTATATGCTATGATCTTAGCTCAAAGCTAAGATACCTGTTTCATATTGACATCATCATCTTCCTTGTAGTTTAACATAGTTCTTGTCCAATACAGAATCACCAGAATAGGTCCCATCATGTTTCCCGAGGAAAAAAAAAACCACAGCTAAGAAAGATAAACACAGCTTAATTTTTAATCATTGGCATGACAAATGACATTTAGTTAAGCACCAGTGTCTATTATGCAGCAACCAAGAAGGTAAAAAATGAAAAGAGCAACAGACAAATATAGGTTACAAATGGAATACCAGAAGAATATCAGACAACCAACAAAATTGTAGCAAATCAGTACCTCAAATGGAGCATGTTTGAGAGGGCTACTAAATATAGAAAATGATGGAAGAAAGAGCAACACATGAAAAGCTACTAAAGTAACAGGGAAGATAGATCCAAGCTCACATTGTAACCTGAAAATAATAATTATACTCTAGAATTACACCCAGCCTAGTAAGGTTTCACTGTATAAGGCTGCACTTATATGTCATACCTATGTGTGGTGCCAATAGTGCTCATGTTGACAAGATTTATAAACTTTTGGGGGCTGATGCATGTCAGTCCAAAGTCCTTCCAGACCTGAGTTTCAAGAGCTACTCCAGTTACCAACATTTGGCCTTCCTTCCATCAGACCTTCACCCACTTTTCCCTTCTTAATCTCCTAGGAACAGGAACAATTTTATCCTTGGTTACACAATTCCTCTTTTTTTATTTTTGCGTTTCTTTTCCTTTTTCTTTTCTTCTTGCAACCAAGTAATTCTTAAACCTTTTTTTTTTCCTAGCCTTTTGATCCTTCATGTTAATTTTTCAATTTTTGTTGTTTCTAATGTATCATAACTTCTTTTTTCCATTTCCTTTTGGTGTCTTTCTTTCTTATCCCCACCGAATTATTGAATTTCAAAAGCTTGATGAATGAAAATTGACCCTGCGTTCATCATTAGAATACAGTCAAAAGGAAAAATAACTTCAGAAGATAAGGAAGGCAGAGATAAATGAGTAAATCTTTGGACAGAAAAGATTTTAAAGACAACATCCATGCTAATAGCTCCTTCCCTGCAATAGTAAAATGACGCCTCTAGTACATGTGTGATGAATATGCTGCATAGCATGTGTGTATAAGTGTAAGCCTCTAATATCAAATATATACTAAGTTACAAACTAGGAGTTAATGACCAACCAAATTAAAAGCTACAAGATGTAGCCACAATATTTAACATGCAATAAAAATGATCAAGAAAACTCACATTTCCAACAAATACTGACCGAGAATCCACCTCCTCCTTAGATGCTTGACTAGCAGCAGCAGCAGGATCTAGATAGTACAACATACATGTTTTTATGTCATTTTATTAACACACATTAGAAAACCCAAAAAAGAAAACTATGAAGAAGGCCTTCTCATGAAATACAAGATCGGATAATACTATTCACATTTCGAGGTTTCAGTACAACAGAAATTGTTCTGAGTTCATGAAAGCATAGTGAGTCAATTAAAAATATATTCAACACGATTATGCATGCAGGTCATATGAATATTCAAATGTGCAATAAAGAAAGAGAGACAAACGATATTTTACCGCACACAACTTGTTAAATCGTAATAGTCATAAAAAAAAAATTAATGGCAGGAAAAGGAGATGCTATTTCCTAAAACCATTATATAATCGGCTCTTTTGATGAGCGGCACGAAACCTTGTACGGCTCCCATATCCTTCTCGACCTTGGCCTGCATCTCGCGGAGGGCGGCGGCCTCCTCCTCCATCTCCTTCAGCCGCTTCTTCATCTCGTCGAGCTCCTGAAACTGCCATTAGCACTAGGGTTAGATAAGGAGAAGAGGGGACGAAAGGAGGAGGGGGAACGAGACCTTGACGGCGTCTTCGTCGGCCCGGGCCATGTCGACGTCGCCCTCCATATCTCCCTCGTCGGGTATCTCTTGGCCGTACACCTCGTGCTCCTCTTCCTCCATCGCTCTCACTGTCACTCTCATCCGGTGGAGCACTGAAGCTTGTAATTTACGCATCGACTCCCCTACCTTTAATATTCACGGACTCCATGTGCGGCTCGGTGCAATGCGGACTTCTGGTCCGGCTAAACGAGTTCCGGGTTCGTGCTTTAGTTCGAAATACGAACTGAGTGTAACCATTGCTATATCTGATATCTACGCTATAGAAAAACCTACAATATCTTTATATTTGGCTTTGCAATCTATATTTCTTCAATTAATCCATCCAAATGCTTTATTCTCATCCTTTATGTGTATAGTTATAAACAAATACATATTATGAAAATGTTCTTTGCAAACGAAGTGCAGTTTTTTTATTCCAATAAATAGAGCAGAACCGTTTTCAAATGATAACTAAATTCAACTGAGCACTAATAGGTTACATCATGCAAGATCTGACTAACATCCCAGAAAGTGCATCCACCCGGAGAAAGAGAAGAGAATTTTGATGATGGCTAATCCATTCAGCATTCGGTGGAACTTCTGTTGCTATTGATCTATGTTGAAACTTTTGCTGCTAGATAGTCCTGTTACAACAACCTTAATCCATGCCAATTGCAATGACCGCAATGTGGTGGGTCTGGGGGCAGACATGGTCAAATCAATTGGAGTTCTCAATGACAGCTTACAAGTGATTGTTAATCACATTGGCCGCTTCCAAAACTTCAAGTCAGCAACTGTAGAGTGGCCTCAAAATTTTCAACCATACTTTTCAATCTAAGGCACAATTTCCTGATCAGTTGTCTCAATGCCCTCAGTGGATTCAACATCCTCTGGGGCATTTAGTGTCATCTCTAGATTGCAATTGTCGACGTCGTTGGATGAGGTGCCTCCAGTCCCAAAGCGAACTGCAAGTCTGTCTAGCAGTTCCCTCCCATCTAACTGGGAAACCATGATGCTCAGATTGGTCTTGCCTTTCCAGCAGATAATGGCGATGGTGGAAGTATCCACCACAATGGTATCAGCATTATGATTTCCTGCAACAGCATAAACCTAGATTAGGTGGAACAAATAAAGATAGCCCAAATACAATAAAATGTCAGGGTAAACACAGAAGTGTCACCTTCACGTAGCATTACTACACAGCAACCAGGCATCAAGTTTGACGCCTCTTCACCGAGTTTTGCATCAACAAAATCTGCAAATTTCACAACCCTGTACTGTAGAAGGTGTTTAAAGTCCACTAAAGATGCACATAAATTCTGTTTGCTAATGTATGGAAGAAGCAATGGTAATCCTTCTGATGATAACCGAAATGAACATGGTGAGCCATCCTTGGATGATTGTCTCTCCTGGAGAGTCAAAGAAAAAGAGGAAAAACATGATCAATTCAGACAATTTAAATTTAGAAAGTTCAACTCTCGACATCAAAATAGTAATCAAGTTTATATTGAGCTTGTTAATTGTTAACTATATATAAAATGAATAAGAGTTGGCTGCATCAAGAAACTAAAAGACCTCAAAGGAGCATACAATCAAGAAATAATAGATTTTCATTATTGCTGACAACCAAGGTTTATATAAGGTTTCCTTTTAGAGTTTGAACATCTTTGTTTGAACTTCTCCCCTCCAGTTATGCCCATAAAGAATGGCAAGTAAAGGAGCTTCTCTTATAGACTTCAGTTTGAATATAAGGGAACAGACATCCACTCAATAGTTAAACATCTACATAAATCAAAAACTGAAGTCTCTTATAGACTTCACTTTAAATATAAGGGAACAAACATCCACTCAATAGTTAAGCACTTACATAAACCAAAAACTCACTTGGGCCATCTAACTCAAACTACCTTTTCTTTTCTTTTTATAATTTTAGGGTAATATTTTGTTCAATATCGACTAAAATCTGGGAATCTAGCAGAAGGCGCAAAAGCACTATCACTCCATAATCCAGCCTTAAAAAAAGTCCAACCATATTTTCGGACTTCAACACAAGTTCAGATTTGCAATATACAATCTCAATCAATAAATACAATAAAAAAAATAATCTAAACAGATAAATGCACACTTAAGTTAATCAAATAAACTCACAAGCATGTATGTTGTAGTGAAAGAACAAAAACAGATATCCAGTTACTTTTTTAATAGACAACATTTAGTGAGCAGAATACAATCCAGATAAAGGACAGGATGATACTATCTAATGCAAAACTTCTTGACTAGGCATGTCCGCAGGAGAGCAGAAGTCAATTATCATCCGGAAATGAATACTAAATTCTACATTGTAAGCTCAATAAGGCTTTTAAAATCATAAATGGTATCTCAATTTTACCAAAAAGAATAGCTAAACTGGTTTCAGAATTTTATCTACAGAAAACTTATGATATGCACCTTTAGAAGCACTAAAACTGTGATACATGAAAAAAAGAGAACACTTACGAATATTTTCAGACCAAGGGAAGTTATCTTAAGCCGCTGTCCTACTTGGAAATTTAATTGGAGAAGATCATTTACTGACTTCGACACATAGTAGATTCTCTTGACATGGTTAGCATCATGATTACGAGTGACAAGATGACCGCTAAGTGGAAACGATCCACTGATTCCGTAGAAAGATATTATACTGTTAATAGTCATTTCGTCCGTGAAAAATACAACAGGATCAACCCCTCTCCACTTGCTTTCCATCCTCTTTATATCTTTTGTTTCCACATGGCCACTCTCTCCATTATCATATTTTTCTCCTTCCATTGATGTCTTATCTTTGGCACACATGTCATCAGAACTTAAATTTGTTTCCATTTTCTTATCTGATAAGTCTAAATCAGCATCTGCCTCAGCAGAGATTTGACAATTATCTAAGGCATCTTCTGATGGCAAGATCTCTGGCTGGATTTCATCCTTCAGGTCCACACTCATGTTTTCACAGTGTTTATGCCTAATATTAGTTGATTTGCTCATGTGATTCTCTAGAGAAGCTGCAAAAAAAATATTTATATAGTTCTATAAGATACTTGTAAAGCAATCATTTAACAAAGTGAAAATTATCCTTGACATAACTTCTAAGACAAACAGAAGGGAAAAAAAAGGCACTTGATCCTGAATTACCATGCACGGGGGAAACCTTTTGAAGAACAGCAATGAAAAATGCTCCACTGTTTTGATCATGAGGAAGGATTCTCATGCAACGCTGAAGCGGAAAACTTGAAAATTCTGCTTTGCTGGAGGCAGCATCCAACTCCTCATGAGAAACACTTTTGCACGGAATTTCCCCCAATTTACTTTCTTCAACATTCTCAGCAAAAGTGGTGTTTTCTTTGGGATTACTACAGTTACTTTCACATTCTATTCCTGGATGTTCCTGATCTTCAATTAACTTGTTTATCACTTCTTTGCCTATGGTATTGTCAAGTATCTCTACATCCTCTAGCACTGTATGATTAACGTTGCAGCTTTCACCAGATGGAAACATACTCGGCAAAATTGCATTCCTCCTATAGAGAGGGACATCATTGTAGGAGGCAATCCAAAGTCCTCTATCTCGTACCTGAAATGCAGTGAGGATATTTTCAGTTTTGAAACTAAAATCTAGATGCAACAAACAAATAATGACAAGAATCAATGAACAGTATTGGGATATCCCCAATAAATCTGCACGTGCAAATTTACTAGTATTCTAATGGGGTTTTGGATTAAAAGGTTGGATGAGGACCAAAACAACAATCATGATCGACTGAAGCATCAGCATAAATATGCTAAATTAGCACCTAGGAAGCACAATAACTTTCATACACTCGTTGTATTTGTATCAGGTAGGATACTCTTCGGATACTTCCGAACATATTGAATACTTCCTTAAAGTATCTGATCTTTTAAAAACAAAATTAACATTGTGAATAGTTCTCAGGTACTTCTTAGATGCTTTAGAGAATTCTATCAATAAGAGCCAAATTGAAAAAGATTATTACCTATTTCTCAGGTACTTCTTAGATGTTTGGATCTATATTAGGAAATCATGTTGCACTAACCAATTTCTGCTTATCTAATAGATTGAATTCATTTGTTTATCTTACAGTGTAGTTCGTAATGTACTATATAACATACGGAACATTTGTTATCAATGGTACTTTTTTATGGATAAATTAGAGGTCTTCTTAAATAAACAATCATACTCTACAATAATATGTAATCCCTCAATTACGAAAATGCAAGTATACAAGTTCACTGATATATATGTGTAGAACAAAAATATATACATATATGAGTTACGTCTCCTAATCATATCGTGTCCTTATTATTCAAGATTTGCCATACCAGCATAACCATATCGTAGACGTATCCAATATTCGTATTCATACTTCATAGATCAGCATCCTTTGTAAAAGCATCAATATTCTATGATTTTGCATATCATGTTGTTGTTCTTTAAATTGGCCCCATCTACTGCATCACCGAGTAACTAGACACCAGTCAAATTGAATAAGCGTAAATTATGTGAAAAGCCACTAAAGTTTTTATCAACCTAACAAATGTCTAAGTCACAGTTGATCATATTCTGACTCTCAGTATGGAATTTTTAGCAAGTTTTATTCTAAAAATTAGAAGCTCAAGAACTAAATCAATATCATGTTGTGCATCCCCATGACAGCCTTACTTATATAACCAATTACCAATAGCTTTTTTTTATTATTGACATCAATCAATGAGATTAATAAATTAGCCTTCATCTGACGGAAATCATTCTATCATAGTTCTTATTTAAATGACAGACCAAAATTCCATAATATAGAACAGCAACTAGCTAAATGAAAAAACAAACGAAAGAGAAATTATGAACTAGCAAATGCATGTTCAATGACCTTCCATGTCATGAGACCAGGACGACGGACCAACTCAGGTAGCTCACTGGAAACATCAAGAAGTTCAACAGAACCCCTGCTTCTTCGAAGCACCTAGAAGGAACAAAATACATGGGTAATATACAAGGGAGTGAAAAAGAAAAATTTGCTTTTACAGAACTACATAATGTGGATGTGACAGAGAAGCACAATATTGCAACAAATTAAATGTAGACAACTAAAAGGAGCCACTAAACTGAGCAGATTGACTAAAGAACATCAGTAGTGGAAAATTAATTAACATGTAAAATAGAAACATTTACATTTATAAATTGACAGAAATTCCAACGTTTGCAGCATTTTTCTACAATATTAATACATTCTAGAGAGATAAGATTTCCATGTTTGGTAAAAGGTTAGTTATAGAACTTCCAAACCAATCTAAATGGCCATGAATGGTGCACACAAGGGAAGGCCTCAGGGTATATCTATGAAATTAGTTTCTCCTAGAAGTATTTCAAATTTAATCTACTTGCTAGATTCCCAGGGGTTTGGAAACAATCTCTTCGAAAATGAAGATAAAAATCTCTGCAGAACCCCACATAGGCAGGACAATTATGCATTGGACATCCTTATTGGAATTCCGTAAGTCTAGTTCACAAGTGATTGATCCACTGTGTTCTAGCAAATAACCAGGAAAGGAAATGATAGGCTAATGGATATCAATGTCCAATTCATCAAGCACAAAAAACCTTATAATGGTACTATTATCAAGTTATATGAAATTCGTCACTGCATCTCTCTTCAGTTATAGCTGTAAGTTCCAATTTTCAAGTGCTTCAACCCTTCAAGTACAATTATTAAGTATTAGTTCTTCAGGCATAAATAGAATGCTACATATCAATACACTATAAAAAAATCTGTGATCTCAATATAAAAAGAAATATCAGATATCCAGCAAGCTAATAAGACATGTTAGAAATAAAGGTAAATACCTCAGCTACAACAGCCTCATTTTCAACTGGATTCATTGAGCAAGTAGAATAAACCATCCTTCCACCCACTTTAAGCGAAGCTATACCTGCATGATAATAACAATAGTGAATGAGCATAAAAAGTACAGATGTCTTCTTTCGAAAAGCATATCCTAGTAGTAAATAATTCAATATCAAAGGTCTTCCTTATGAGTTTAAATTCCTTATGTGATTCCCTTACATGAAAAAGGAACAAGTAAAAGTAGCAAATAAAGAGAGAGCATATGAAGATGGGTACGGTTACCTAAATATAGAAGCATATGCAGAATTAACTATCAAGTAGTGTCAGACCAAGGGGACAATTACTACGAAACATGACTTATGTGCTCCGAAATAATGTATATGCCAAAGTTGTTTTCATATTTCGTAGCCAACCTCTAATTTGCTTCATCATGCTTCTACCGGGAAGTCAGTAGCAAAAGTAGAGGATGCACATGAATATCTAATGGTGAATTCATATAGTCTAGCTTAGAGTCAAAAGGCTCTCAGCCCGTTCAAATTCTGATCAATATTTACAGAAAAAGGAGCAAAAAAATTTTTTTTAAAAAAAAGGTCTTATAAATTACACTTCAGGTATATCCCACCAAGTGCTATGGGGAAGTGCTCTAAGAGTATATAGAGAGGGTTACACTGTTACACATAACAAGTAGAAAATAACACTGGAAGTTAAACTTAAAAGAAGTAGAATCATGAAACCAAAAAAAAAGGTAAAGGCACAAAATTAATGCTACTTGATTAACTTTAAAATTGCTCCTAGGCATGGTTATAAATATTTACCACGCATAGCAATCTCCACCTGTAGACGATGAATCCCATTTCCCATCCCTGCATTCCTGAACATGTTTCATGTCTCTCAAAAGATAATTAAAGGGAAAAATGAGAAGAGTAATGCAAATGAAGATCACTTATGTGGTGCAGTACCACTTTCTCCATATATCAGGAGCCTTGCGTAGGGTACCATCACCACTACAAGGAACATCACATAAAACACGGTCGAACTGAAAATTTTTTTTCTCGACTGTCTCTTGTCCCTTAGAAATCTCCACCTGACCCTTTGCCAAAGAACAACTAGGGAAGTGTTGAGCCTCATGATTTGTTACAATCAAGTTAGCAGTGCACATCCTCTTTGTCTGATGGATGAGAAGATTACATCTTTGAACATCAACATCGTTAGCTATTACCTGAATTACAAAAGCCATAAAAAGATTCCCCACAAATATAGGGTATATTAGACTTTATTTTATCACAGCATCTGATAAAGGGAGACTAAGAGATTTAAGAACATACCAGCCCGTTGGGAAGTAATCCAGGTTTTATTGATTGGTGAATTATTTCAAGCAACTGGAAAGTTTTAGATCCTGGGGCTGCACACACTGAACACATGAAAAAACTTGATGAGAAGCAGACTTGAAATGTGACAAGGAACATTTTGCCATGTACAAAATAAACCATGATCTTGGGTACCAGAACAGCACAAAATTTCATGCCTTGCGGTGGCACGGCATGGTGGCACAGCATGGTGTTACAGGAGGTGCACCAGGCCTTATCAGGTAATTGCGTGTGAGCTTAATATCGTACTGACATGCTGACGGAACCAGCACACCCCCAAGCTGGGTGTATTTAGGAATCTTTATAATTTACAGCATGATATGACTTTTTATGCAGGTGTACAGTAGTATTATATCTTATACCTACTGTAACACTGGAAAGTTGTTAATCAGAATGCATCAAAGATGGATTTTGTGGTAAGTGAAGAAATTTCACAAATCACAATGGCAAAAACAAAGCAAATAAGCAATGAATAGGTTGGAAGATAAACAAAACATACTATCAAGAATGTGGTGATCTGGTAGTACATCCAGGAACAACGGAGGCACCTACAGCAATAATTCAAACATTATTATACCTCTGCAGAATAACATTCAAATATAGAATAAGGATAAGGGTATTGGGGTAAATGAGGGTATCCTACTATGAAGATAATATGTACAATAGCTGCTAAGAGTTTCAGATGGTATGTATATGCTTGACTAATACCACATAGCAACTGGATAGAAACAAGGTGAACGGAGGGAGGCAAGACAAATCACATTTAGATCTACAGAAGGACCTTGCCAAAGATAGAACTAAATTTAGGAAAAGGTCCATGTGGAGCCAAAAGCCAAATAGATAGGATCAAGGGCACCGTTGTTGTTGTAGGCTTGTAGCACACATTACAGTAAACAGCTGCTATGGAGAATCATGTAATAGTCAAATGCATTACAAAGGACGCCCACCATGCTAACTGCCTCTTGTCTTGTTATGTTGCCAATCTCATTCTCTAGCTTTAAGAACTCATGGAACCTGGAAATGACAAATGAAGGGCATGATCCAACAAGAGAAATCCAATAGTCAATTTAAGCAAGTTGCTAGTTATAAATTTCCGTGGAAAAAATAGAGTATAAGATAACCTGTGCTAATAATAACACTTTTAGGGTTAATGTGGATCAATACAGTTCATAAAAAAGCATAAAAAATTTAGAAGTAATGAGGTATTTCCCATTCAGCAAACATCTTGCATGAACTACTTCATCTTATCATATGTCAAATTGCGAGATCATGTTTTGCATTCATAAAAGGATGTCTGGATTAACATATTCCGCAACAAGCTTAGACATGACAAGTGTGCGGGGCAATACCTCTCAAGTGCCTGGTTTTTCCTAAGTTGCATGCGAGAAAAATTCAAATGCCATGCAAGGTTCCCTGGATACCAAGGCAAAGGTCTGATGGCTTCCACTTCATATTCATCATTGACCTGTCAACATTCAAATAACTCAAAGTTTAATTTAGAATAACCCAAGTGTTATAACTTTTTAACTTAAAGAGTCCAGAAAATTATTTAGTAATACAAATAAATGGATTGCATGGAACCTCGGCACCAAGGGATTTCATAAAGTCATTTTCCATCTGTGATCGGATGTCCTCAAAGAATTGCCCACTGTAAAAGTAATGGATGAGCATAATTTATGATGGCAGAGCCAAATATGAAGAAAATGAAACTAAGAAAGCGTTATAACTTCGAGGTTCTAAATGAGTATCTGGATTCTGTAAAAACAATGTGGTGTCCATATTCTAAAAAAAGACGTTTCGCTCATGCAATAGAACAGATAAGCTACACCTCATAAACCTTGAAAGGAAAACAAATTGATAGAACATTCATCACCATTTGACATTACATTGAAGTTTCCATTACTAACAATTCTTCTCCCAGCCACTGTACTTTGACAATTAATGCATAAACAAAGAAATGGAATATCTGAAATATATTCCAAACATGATAAAATAGTAAATATTATGCTAAACCTAAAAATGGTGCTGATTTTGCAATAATTGACTACCAGACTAAAAGGTAACTTTGTTTATGATCACAATGGAAAGAAATTTACCTTGAATTAATTCTAAATGCTGCTGGCAATGGCTTTCGAAGAAAAGCAATAAATGTATCCCACTCATCTTCAGGAACAACTGCTTGCTCCTATTACACATTAAGAGAATTTTTTTCAGAACCAATATGTCATATTATTAGTCATTATTATAAGACAGGTAATGAAAATTAGCTTATCAATGCAAATAATTATTCGATATCTAGTACCAGAATCATCAAAACTCAAGCCCCAGAAAAGAAAAAAGAATAAGATGAGCTCCTTGCCACATGCTTCGTAAGTCATGCACCAACACAACTTTCAATTAAAAGAAAAACTTATTGCTAATAAGACCCACGTTAGTGGTTCTCTTAAAAGACATAAGTCGATAATAAGACTGCCATATATTATTTCCAATCAATAACGAAAGACGCTAAGGCGGACTATCGAAAGGACAACAATCCCTGCACGGCACGTGAACAAATCAAAGGTATGGAATTCCTCCAATTCTAACTCCTTAAATAGATACCTATTAATGTAAAACAGACCTTGATCTCGAAAATTTGCTAAGATGCTATTTCATGTCAACGTAGTATATCGATAAGATATGATCCTGGATCGCATTAAGCACAGAATTCGACCGATTACAATACAAATGGAGAAAAAAAGCATCTTCATCTAAAATGTCTTTACGACAAGTTTATCCACATGCAGAGGATTACTAACAATACTCTTCACATCAACAAGGCAAGCCCTAAGAACCGAGAACTGGATGCTTTACCTTATAGTACTCGTCGAATCCATCGTTCTTAGTAGCAAATGGCTGCCAGGGAGGGTTGGCATTAGGGTTAGGTTCGTCGGGTCGAGTCTTCTTCGGGCCGTTCTTCCAAACGTTCTCGCGGCTCTGCTTGAAGTGCCTCCGCTGGGTGCGGCCGCGCTTTTGCCCGCCGCCCATGCCGGCTTCCGTCTCGAGAGGGAATGGGTCGGTCGAAGGGTACCGTGGTGGAGGGAGGAGACAACGGCGTTAGAGGTTTTGTGGCGGTTTTAGCCTTTTCTCTTTAGGGTTGCGTTTTGGGTTTTACTAGATCGGGCCGGCTCCTGTCACATATTTGGGCCGATATCAGGCCAGGCCTGGCCCATTCTGGGACAGACTTTGTCTAAACCCGTTCGGATCATGTAAAGGGGTCGTGGAGTTTCGATATTGGCCAACCTTGTATAGGACGGTCCTAATGCATCGCTAGATATACACTAACGTATCAATTTGTTCATATTGATTAGCAAACATATGATGACAAATATTTATAATATCCAAACTAGCAAAATAATTTAACCCATCAATTGTGCACATTTCATCTTGTTTGTTCTAAGTATGCAGTACATTTATATTCTCTTTTAGACATATTTGATGTGCTAGTCTGTATTCAACGGCGTGCCTAAATCGATTAGAATAATTCAACATATATTAAATTCAAGTCCTGTGGAAGGTGGAAGGAGAGTGATAGTGGGGTGAAAGGTTTGACTCTTGTAGAGGAAGTAAGGAAAGGGAGATAACGATGGAGTGAGATTCCATAAGAGCTAACGTATTGATTCATTTAATCCGATGGACCCGATTATATGTATTCATAATTCTGTGATCATGCGGAGGAAAAAGATTCTGAATCACTCGGCAGAAAAAGTGCGTCCACAGGTGGCCACAACTATAAGCAGACCTGAGACAATTGCCAGTTTAAACTCACCGCACAGCTCATCCATAGGCCATAGGCCATAGCAAATTTATATTATACAAACCTACCCTCTTTGGAAATAAAGAAAGGATTGATGCCCATGGAGTCCATGACTCATGAGGTCGGTCACTCACTGACCCAAGAGGCCAAACTAGAGTTCTCTATCGGGGCCGGGCCCACGTTGAACCACTCTCCAAATGGGGAGTAAAGGTAAAATATGAAGCTCCTTTTTTTCTCCGAGGGCGAGGAGTGAATACCAATAGCCAAAGCAACCACTAACCATTGGCCCTTTGCCCTTTATACTCTTCCAGAGTTCCATTAATTTCAATTCAATTCACCCCACCACCCATACCATCTTTATCCCCATTCAAGGCATCAAATATGGATGCTGCTGCCTATTTCAACACTTTACTCCCCGTGAACGAATCCCACACAAACACCAAACTATGTCTCATCTCCTCAGCTTTCTCCTCCTCTTCTCCTCCCTCCTCTGTGTCACAAATAGTAGAGCTTCCATTGCTGCCACCCAACTCCAGAAGGGCTACTACTCCAAGTCGTGCCCCAAAGCGGAGTCAATCGTGAGAGGAGTCATTGGCCGCGCCATGGCACGTGAGCCCAGGAGTGGGGCTTCCGTCATGAGGCTCCAATTCCATGACTGCTTCGTTAATGTAAGATTGTAAATTTGCGAATTTTAATCTTGGGTAATTGGTTGATATTTTTGTACTCAAATTTGGGTTCTCTTTTTTTTTTCTTTCTTTTTCCCTTCTCTTCTCTCCAAAGGGGTGTGATGCTTCTCTGTTACTGGATGATACGCCTACGATGCTGGGCGAGAAGTTGTCTCTGTCGAACATAAACTCGCTGAGGTCGTACGAGGTGATCGATGAGGTCAAGGAGGAATTGGAGAGGCAGTGCCCAGGAGTGGTCTCCTGCGCCGATATAATCGTCATGGCTGCAAGAGACGCTGTTGTACTAGTAAGTTCTTTAATTAATTTGTCAAAATTTATTTCCTTAGGCTTTACATTTTTAATAGCCTTAATACGCGAATTGGAATTAGTACTTCTTGTTATCAAATTCTATGCAATATATATATATAGTCAGGTTATAACTAGGGGTGTTCATGGGCATGGCAATCTCTCTGTTCTACTTCACTATCTGTAACAGTGGTCAATTTTTTATTGTAGAGTGGAGGGCCATGCTGGGAAGTGAAACTAGGGAGAGAGGATAGCTTGACAGCAAGCCAAGAAGACTCCAACAGGATCATGCCTAGTCCCAGAGCCAACGCAACATCCCTCATCAAACTCTTCAGCCAATTTAACCTGACCATAACCGACCTCGTCGCCCTCTCCGGCTCGCATTCGATTGGCCAGGGCCGGTGCTTCTCCATCGTCTTCCGACTCTACAACCAATCGGGCACGGGCCGGCCTGATCCGAACATGGACGCTGCGTTCCGCGAGAAGCTAAACCGACTGTGCCCGATGAGTGGCGACGGGAATGTCACCGGTGGGCTCGACGCCACGCCGGTGGTCTTCGATAACCAGTACTTCAAAGACTTGGTCCGGCTGCGGGGATTCCTTAACTCAGACCAGACGTTGTACTCGGACAATGCTGAGACTGGTGAGGTGGTGAAGAGGTTTAGTCTTGACCCAGATGCGTTCTTTATGGCTTTTGTGGAGGGGATGGTGAAAATGGGTGATCTGCAGTCAGGGAGGAGAGGAGAGATCAGGAGGAATTGCAGGGTGGCAAATGATCAGCTGAAGGAGGATCTCCAGCTTATTCGAGTCTTGTCACAGGGGTGATGAGAATATGGAAGGAATATAGGCTAAAACTTAAAAGTTTACTGATATAACTGGCTCAGGAGATTCTCAACAATGTTAAGAGTTTATATTATAAATCCTAAGAATTTGTTATGAGAAGAGAGTTATTGTATATTTTAAATTTTGAGTGTTGCAGAATGCTACTCTGTTTTAGCGTATAGCCAAAATTAGTTAGCAGCCAACAACTTTTTGGAAATTGGAAATCCATTATCCCAATTATATAAGAACTCCATTGAGATAACAAATATATAAATTTAAATCTCTCTCAAATGATTTGATCCATATCCCAAATGTACACCGAAATTCAACTATGGTAAAAATTGGATGTAAGCTATCTACTTATAATTGACATCCTGAAAGACCACCAGTAGCAAAGACAAAAAATATAGAGATTCATATAGCAAAATGTACCTTAGCAGTTCAATCTCAGGTTTCAATAACAAGGGAAAGTTTAGTCCAATACAGAATTCAAGAAGGCAAAACTGTCTTAATCAAAGAGAAGCAATATAGTAGGGCCATTGCTCTCCAACAACAAGCATCGCACCCTAAACTGTAACAGATGGCTTAGAGGCAGCAGAGAGCTTAGACCTCCTCTTGGCCAAGCTCTCGCTCCTGCGTTCCCGCTGCTCTTTGAGTCTGGTTGCAAGTAGCTTCTGGTACTCAGCAGCTTCAGACTTGGCCTTCGCAATCCTCTTCTTCTTGTCTGCAATCCTGCCTCGCTTCCTCTGCAGTGTTAGGGGAGTTACCAGTCTCTGGATTTTAGGTGCCTTGCTGCACTTCTTTCCTGCAATTGATATATACAAAAGCACTGATTAATACTAGTAGCAGCAGTACTAAATTACCAAGCACTAAGATCTGGCCATTAGGAAAGGCCCTATTGAAAGTAACTATCGAGTTAGGTGATAAACAATTGCATTTCCTCATTAAATGTCCAGGAACCCCATTTGTGAGATACTAGAGGTTATATGCGATATCTGCGAATCTGGATGTAAGTAGTACATCAAATTGCCTTCTACAAGCTCTATAGGCAACAAATTCAGCATATTATAACAACATAATCCATCAAAGTAATTTGATATTAAAATATCAGGACTTGTTCACTTATTTCTTCCCACCTATAAGTTAGGATGGATTAAATTATAATCTCTGTAATAAGGTAATGATAAAAAAAATGTCCACTCCGGTCAACATTCATATGAATAATAGAGTATTGCATAAAAACAAGAAGAACATAGAAGTAGCACATGGAACTAAAGGCATATAGCACTTTTAACACTTTCACATGGTGATGCATTCATGTTCATGGTAATACTTTAAATTCAACTAGCAAGGTAATTCAACTAGAGAGCAACAGTGCACAACATACTGCAAAGAACTCTAAAGAACCGAAAATCTAATATCAATGCTTTAGAAAGTCCATTCCCTATTATCAACAATTCTCTAAATTTGTAACCTGCAAACAACATACTGTATTAGATCCTTTTACTCAAAATTTTGAATTATCAATGAATCTTAAAAATCCCTTCGTACAAATAATGGAATAGTTCACAGATCATATATAACACAACTTGCAACTGTAAAACAGGCAGAGGATGCAAATCAAAGAATGTTGTATGCAAGCAACTCATTAAAGCTAGGGAAATATACACCAACCTGATTTAGTAGTGAAGGTTCGGCGATAAGTATTGACATACTTGCGAACATCATCCTCCTTTGACAGATTGAACAATTTCCTAATCTTCGAAGCCCTCTTAGGCCCTCTCATTCTTGGCTTCTCAATGTCAGTCAACCCAGGAAGATCATTCTCACCCTTCTTAACTATGACCAAGTTCAAAACCGAGAGATCCGGACTGACAATACATCCACGAACTGACTTCCTCCTGCGCTCTCCATTCCGCCTACCATATCCACGGAAGCATGGAGTGCCTGCACATCTTACAGTAAAAAGTTGTTGAGTACTTAAATCAGCAAAGATATTGGAATAGCCTTAAAAAAGAAAAAGTACACTTGCCTCGGTGAAGTAGCAGACGAACACGACCAGGAGTTAGTACTCCTTGCTTCATGGGAAATCCCTGTTTATCACATCCTCCCATGATTTTGAAAACATACCCCTTAAATTCCTGAAAAACACCAGGAGATGTTAACCAAAAAGATCACTGAAATTCGCAGTATGTCGCAAATGAAGTAAAGTCCATATTAAGACCATGTAGAATCATACCTCACCAAGAGCATCTCCACTAACTTCCTGAGAGATCCTCTTGTCATAAAATGCCCGACTAAAAAGCAGGAAAGAAATATATATAGGTATTAATCCAAGGCTCTTAATAAATACATGAAAAAAATGAATTTATGAAAAACAAACTACTGCCCAAAATAAGGGATACACGATAGCAGCCATATAGCTTCACAGAGAATGGCAAATCAATTATCAATAGATGTACACTGATCTAATGCAGATTGCAGAACTTACCTATATTTCAGCATTGCTAATGGATGTAAATTTCTTGTGCATTGCTTGGTAACAAAAGTTCGACAGGCATAAAACTTTTTCCCAAATTCATATGGTGTTAAGAGCAAGTTAGCAGTACAGGTAATGGGTCAACTAAAAGTAAACAAATACTCCTGGAAGCAATTAAGCTTGTACAACCGAGTAATTGCAAAGTGCAAACTGAAGTAAAAGAAATAGAACAGAGAACATATAAAGAAAATCTTCATGTAAAATAAAGCTAGTCAGAGCTCAACAACAAGGAACAGTTCGGGAATCAAATTTAAATGATAGAAGCTAAACTATAAATCATTCATTTTGCAACATTTCGTTAAACCATATAGATCAACTTAACCAAGATACTCGACCCTCAAAATCTAATAAGAAAATAAATGCCATCATTCAGAAAAGACTCACAGCTTCTGGTCGTCATCGATTTCGAGCTTCTTCTGGCACCCAGTCGTCGGATTCGCGATATTGAACTGCATTAGTAGCACGGAGAACACCACAAAATCGATTAGCAACTCAAAATTTTAGCTGGAAGCTAAATGTAGCGATTCAAAGATGCATCGAGAACTCGAGACTAGTTTTCTCGAAGAGTATCAGATTAGGAGGCGGAGGAGCACCTTCATCTTGGATCGAGCCCCCCCAAAGCCGCAGCCGCGAGAAGTGACGAAAGGTTACAGCGACCGCTAGGGTTTTCTCCTCCGAAGTGCGTAGCTAGGGTTTCCATCCTCGAAGCTTATATAGTCGACTGAATAGCGCATGGCGTGGACCAAGACGGCTCGGGTTAAGACTAGGGCTGGCCCGAACTCGAATTCGACCCGGCCCATTCCACACACAAGCTGAGATCTATTAGCAAAAATACACAATTAGTCTATATACTCGTATCCAGAAATTATTATGATGTCCATTATGTACAGATAAATATCCATATATCAAATTATTTCATATTTATTTTTTAAATATAAATAACTTTTATGATTTATAGCACAATCAGTATATGCTTACGAAAGGTAACTGACCCAAAATTTAATAGATGGGAATCCTATTAGGGCTTGGAACCAGAGACCTATATATATAAAGAGAGAGGAAGGCTAGTGCCGATCCAAACGAGTGGCTCGAGTAGTCGAAGCAAACAAGAACATGAGGAAGGCGAAGGGGATAGCTTCGACGTCCATGGTCGGTCCTGTGGAGCGACCCAGTCAGGAGGAGGAGGAGGAGGAGGAAACCCCGCCGTCGAGGTGGTCCGATCGAATACCGGAACATCTACTGACGGACGAAATTCTGCAACGGCTCCCCGTGAAGTCCATCATGCGATTCAAGGCGGTCTGCGTAGCTTGGCACGACATCCTCTCCGACCCTCACTTTGTCTACTCCCATCTCCTCCACTCCAAGAAGAACGTCCGCACCCTCATCTCGCTCATCACCCCGGTAGACGAGCCTGTTATGATGTTCACGTTCACGTTTCACGAATCCAGGTTTGAAGCGACCTTCTTCTTCAAAAAATTGCTTCCCTGGTGCGAAGAAATCCTCACGCATCCTCTGCACTGCAACGGGCTGCTGCTCATCTCCACCTCCGCAGAGATGTCCGTCCGCAACCCCGCCACCGGAGAGTCCCTCACCCTGCCGAACGGCAGCACTGACGACCTCCCCTTTTCCAGCGCCGAGCACGTCGGGTTCTGCTTCGACTCCAGAGCGTGTAGTTACAAGGTCGTCCGGCACTTCTACCGCATGGACCTTGACGACGAGAACGACCAGGACGAGGAACCGACATACACTTTCGGACTCGAAGTCCTCACATTAGGAAGCGATGCTTGGAAGCCAGTCACGGAGCCGCCGCCTTACCAGATTGAGACCCACTACGCTCCGGCGTCGGTTGGTGGTAACGTCTACTGGCTGGCAAAAGAATGGGATTTAGTTATTTGCTTCAACGTGGAAGAGGAGGAGTTTAGTGTTATTGATTCCCCTCCTGTTCCTAAGCCTCGTTGGGTTAAGCTCTTCGAATCGGAAGAGAGGCTGTGCTTCTTCTGCTTTTCCGACGTCGACGATACCGCCGAGATATGGATGATGTCGGAGGATGGACGGGCACCGTTGTGGACTCAGATCCTCAGCGCGAATCTTAAAAGCTTCATCGAGAATCTCGAAGACCCGACGAGCGCTATAATTCCCGTGAAGACGAGCAACGGGAAGTTCTTGTTTCTGGCGGGTATCAATTTCTGTTATTATGACCCTCGGAATAAATCGTTTCAACTATTCAAAATCGACACGTCTGAATTTACACGTGTAAAGGTAGGGATGAGCACTTACGTGGAGAGCCTGGTCAACATTAGATCCTGATACTGCGTACGTGGAAATTCAAGACCTTCTTCCAACCCGAAAATACTCACAGAAATATGAAATCTTTAAACTGATATCAGTTTCTTTTTCTCTTCTTTTTTTCAAAAAAAATAAAAGAAATTTTAGTGTAATCGAATATTACTAGCTAAATTAAGCCTTACTTCTCTGGATATGATTATGTCTTAATTAATTTGTTAATGTCGAATCTAGCAGAGGCGTACTTTACCGGCACCAGTAGTCTTTCTCTTTAGTTTTTTATATGGGCCAAAGTTGCTACACTTCTTTTATATCCATAATAAACATGATGATAAAGTTACTATTAGTTAATCATTTATATTTGTGTGTTTTATGTGTTGTTTTATTTAGATCATGTACTATCTTTGGGGTTGATGTTTAATTCTTTTTTTTTCGTTCTAATAGTAAGGTTGTTTCATCATCTCTGTTTTCTTTGGTGTGTGTATAAAACTTGTAAATCTGATTTGAATGAATAGAGTTACTAGCTTATTAGATATTGGTAATTGATATATTAGTCAGCTTAGTTTTTACGTAGTTCATTGATGTGCAGAGTTAGAAATTGAATACACTAAGATAATTCTTTTTTTATAGATTAAGAGGCCGTAAACTAATTATGACCTAATACATATTGTTGTACAAAAGGCATTGGAATAAAATTCAGTTCAAATTATTTATTCATGCAATAAATTTTATTGTAATGCTAAAAACGTGTTGCTTGTTTAAGATGAGAAAATTTCTATCTGTCCGTCATCAAATTACAAAGAAAGTCCAAAGTGGCACATTGCAAATTAAGGACAATTTACACAAAGAAAAGAGTAGAAATATTATTAACATCATGTACAGGCTAGACAGAACCTCAGAGAACCCAAAAAAAAAAAACCTAAAAAGATAGAAAGGAATATGTCAACAATAATCCGACTCCACAGTAAGCTCAGGGCCGGCATATGCCGCTCCTGCGACCCTAAAATCATCAGGCAGATCGATCTCTTCAAGTACAGCGTAACCTAAAATCACATACAAGAGTTGTAACAGTTAGATAATAAGTTGAACCCGAATATATATTACATCTTTAACACACCATCATATATAATCTATAATATGTAACCAACGATAGATAATAAAATATGCAACGCAACACACTGTAATAGTATTAAACTCACCGGAGAGAGAAGGTATGGGAATCTCCGCGAAGTATGTGGATGGCCGATCGAATTCTTCCGAGTAAGGCGGAGCCAATACATCCAGGATGGCACAGGGAGTTAGGGCAGTGAAGGAATGGATGTTTCCTCCACTTCTCGAGAACAAAACTGAGGCCTTGCATGGTGCTTCCAGGACCCGGTCCTCTGCTACCATCTTTGCTATTCCACCTGCATAATTAATAGCCAGCGGTAACCCCCGTTAGACTCACCCTAATCTTTTCCTAATTCAAACTTAATAGGATTCATTCTATGAACGTTGACTTTGGCATATTAAATTAAATGAGACGTGTAGAACATCTAATTTTTTAAGCATAAACCCACAGATTGGTTTAGTTTATTTGATTAGTATCACAGATACTTGCAACATTTTCATAAATTACGTACTCCTCGCTCATGCCTTTGAAAAAGTGTCCCAATACACGAGGCTCCTGCCCCTGCCTATGACTTTAAGCTCGGTCTTTAGAATCGTTTCTAATAATTAACCCTGTGATCTCTTAGGCTTTTTTGCTTTAAATTTAAGAAGCTATTTTTAAACTGATTTAGTAATTAAATATTTTTTTTTATCTTTTTCATATCTAATTAAATTTATTTTAAAAAAAATTAAGACTAAAAAATAAGAATAACTAATTGAGCTTAATTTACATATAATATTTTAAAAAATTACAATTAAGTAATATTTAGTTTTTCAATTTAATATATTAGAATTGAGTGTATTTTTTTCTCTCTAATAGTCAATACATATTTTATCACAACAGAGTACATATACAATGCACGCTAAATTTATTATTGTAAATTAAAAAACTAAATACAATTAAATTGTAAAATCCCCTCAAAAGTAAGTTTTTTGGCCGCCCAATAATCAATTCAAGATGTATTCATAGAGAGAGATTTAGTATGAGGTTGCTTACTTTTTCTGGGGTAGGAATTTGGGGTGGTGGTCCAATCGTAGGACTTCATCAGTGCTGATCCATATAATAGCTTGCTAAGTACTACCATATGAGGATGATCATGTAAAGGAAATGTTGCTCCAGCAGGGAAGCAGAAGATCCCAATCTGCCAACCCAAAACTACTATTAACAATATAATTAACCAAATGCTAATTAAGTTAGAAGACCGTTCTATAATTCTTCACACACGAAGCTTACATACCGAGAAATCATCACACTCGTGGACGTGTACATATGTGATCTGCGACACTGCCTGCCCTAAGATTAGCCCATCCGGGCTTCTAAGACTTGACTCTTCTTCTAAGGATCTTGCATCACTTAACCCATCAATTCCAACGTCCATGGGATTCATATCATCTGTAAACACTCTCATGCATGAGATTAAGATCCAGAGAGAGAGAGAG
The DNA here is from genome assembly GCF_048772165.1 of Typha angustifolia. NCBI lineage: Eukaryota > Viridiplantae > Streptophyta > Magnoliopsida > Poales > Typhaceae > Typha > Typha angustifolia. The sequence goes on along the minus strand of NC_133243.1, from coordinate 7,214,991 downwards.
AGAGAGAGAGAGAGAGAGACGATGATGAGGTTAATTTACTCACCGAGGATGTCTTGAAGCAGCCTAATATGCCTCAGAGTTGGGAACCCCTCCTTCCCGGATGAGAAGATTATATTGCAAGCATCGTAGAGCTGCTGGACTTTGCTCATCTCCATGGACTCCATAGCCATTGTTAGAGCTTAATAACTTACTTCTAAGATAAAGGAATAAAGGATGCATAACAGGAAGTACATTTGTCCATACGCGTATATATAAGACTTTCGAGTCCTTTTTCAACTTAGGGGAGGTTTTCCCATTTAAGGAAACCATGGGCTCCCTTTAACTTTACCTGGGGCTTCACTCTCTCAATCCTGGGTCCCCTTGTCCTACTGTTTTGCTATTCGGTATCATCACGTTTTCACACATTCCGGAGTTACCTTATTTTATGTTTGACCGTCGATTGTTCGATCGACGGTCCAGATTCTAGATGCAGGAGCTGCAAGTGAGTCACTAAAAAGTGAGCCCGATTGAGTCAGCCCAACGAACCCATTCGAGGAGGTAAGCGTACCGATCGGTGACCGTAGAGTAGAAACCACGGCCGAGGTTTCAACCGTTAGCGTCCGGGAAAACTCCAAACCTGTATGCCCGCAGTGGGACCGCCGCACGCTGGACCACAGAATTGTACCCACGTGGGCCCCAATCCCACCTGAGTGTTTTTGCCACCGCTCGATTAATCTACTCTACGTGCCACTGGATGACCTCTAACAGCTCCTGGTTTTTGGGGAGAAGGTTTTCCAGACTAGCCTTATCTGTTTATACCAAATTTTGTCAGAAACACCCTATATTTACTTTTATTCTCATTTACACTCTAGTTATGTATAGATACTAAACTCTTATATTATATGCCTAAAAGATAAGGCAAATTCTTGGCATTACGTGGCTTGAATAAGAAATAGACTTTTTAAAGTTAATGTAATTCCGTTTGATTTAAAATCTAGTTTCCTTTTATTTTTATCTTGAATTTAAAATATTCACTTAAAGATGTTAAGATTATTTTATATTAGTAATTAATTTAGCTTATCTATAACTAACTAATAGGAAAACTGCTTTGCGATGTCAGATGGAAGTTAGTCAATTTTATGAAAACATAGGTCCTTTTTATAAAAAAAAAAAAAAAAAAAGATAAAGCGTGCGCCACGTGGTCCACTACTATGTTCTTTGTTCCCTATAAAAACACGGATGTGATGCAATCTTATTCCCTATTACCCATAGATTGGTGGTTAACCACCTGTATAGCGCCAGGATCTATTGGCGGCTCTGATAACGTGGAGGGAGTTGGAGCCTTTTCACTTTTGGTGGGGTTGTGGAGTCTGATTACAATTAGGAGAGCTACACATAGGATCGTTGTTATTTTTCTTATTATCTCACGTGGCATTCAGCCGTTGACTTTCGGATCGAAGATCAGATTCGAAGTAAAACAATTCCACGCGTTTCCAAAATTTATTAGATTTAACCAAATCCTATTCGGATTACTATTTGCGTAGGTTATATAATATCCACGGTAAGTGTAACAGTACGCAAAGAGAGAAGATAGATAGATCTATCAAGTTAGCATGTCTCTAATGAGCCATGTCTTGGCCTAGCGACGTATATAAGGAATTCTGCAGAATAATGACCGACTTCAAGAGGGATCCGGACGTCGACCCCGAGGCCGTCATTGCGAGAGTTGAGGCGCTCTTCCACGGCCACTCCGATGCTTCTACTACTTCTTGCCCGAAGAGAACAATCGAAGGAAAGGCAAGAAGTTCCTCCAGAAAGTAAGAGACCGATTTAGGAACGAGGAGGGCAATGTCTACAAGTCGTTCTTGGGTGTTCTTGCTGCGTACGGTGCCGGAAACGAGTCCGTCGACGGCGTGCACCGACATGTCGCGCAGCTCTTTGTGGAGAATAAGGATTTGCTGGAGGAGTTCAGCGGATTGGGAGCTAAAGCCTTTGCACTTTTTTGGGAGTCTGATTACAATTATGATAACGCCACGTAGTATCGTTGTTTCGTTGGGGTACATTTATCTAAACACGTGGCATCCGGCCGTCGAATTTTAGATCCAAGAGAGCATTCGAAGTGACTAGAGCTGAGGTCGATTAACCAGCAAGTAGTAGCTCCTCTTCACACGTGGCTAGTGGAGGGATGGAGGCTGTTCCCCCACCCGCCCATGCCGGTGGGAATAGCCACCTTGCAAACGAGCCAAAGACCGTGGGAAAGGAGGAAGACAACCTAAGACGCTTGTGGCGTCCCGGAGGAAATTTTGGAAAAGCTAAGAGAGCAAACCCGAAAGTCCTGGAGAAATATAGAAGCCGATGGAAACTCACCCTCTTTGGGAGGTTCTTGGGACGAAGTATTTCACTAGATCTAGTTAAGCGTACACTTATCAGATTATGAAATGGAATAGATAGGTTTGCAGCATCGGACATGTCCGGCGGATACTATTTATTTCGATTCGTGAACCAATCCTCCAGGACCTGTACGTTATGTTCGAGGGAAATTATCCATCTGAGCCAATTATCAATAGCTAACACTAGCTCCATTAATCAAAAAAAAATTTATTAGTATTCAGATTACTCTTCCCCCAGGTTTAATCCCCCGGGTAGGTTATATCAATATGCACGGTAAGTCTGTAAACAGTACGCAAAAAAATTTGTGAACCAATCCCTCAGGGCCTGTATATTATAGTCGAGATGGGAAATTATCCATCCAATTATAGCTCCATTAATCAAAAAAATTTATTAGATTTAACCAAATCTTATTCGGATTACTCTTCGCCCAGGATATATCAATATGCACGGTAAGTCTGTCATAGTACGCAAAAAAATTTGTGAACCAATCCTCAAGACCTGAACGTTATGGTCGACATGGGAAATTATCTATCTGAGCCAATTATCAATAGCTAACCCTAGCTCCATTAATCAAAAAAATTATTAGATTTAACCAAATCCTATTCAGATTACTCTTCGCCCAGGTTATATCAATATACACGATAAGTCTATAATAGTACACAAAATAATTCGTGAACCAATCCCTGGGGACCTGTAATGGTCTGGGAAATTATCTATCTGAGCCAATTATCAATAGCTAACACTAGCTCCATTAATAAAAAAAAATATTAGATTTAACCAAATCCTATTCGGATTACTCTAGGTTATATCAATAACAGTAGGCAAAAAAATTTGTGAACCATTCCCTCGGGACCTGTAAATTATGGTCGAGATGAGAAATTATCCGAGCCAATTATCAATAGCTAACACTACCTCCATTAATCAAAAAAAATTATTAGATTTAACCAAATCTTATTCGGATTTCTCTTTATTTAACCAAATCCTATTCGGATTACTCTTTATTTAACCAAATCCTATTCGGATTACTATTCGCGAAAACCAAATCCTATTCGGATTACTATTCGCGAAGGTTATATAATATCCACGGTAAGTGTAACAGTATGCAGAGAGAGAAGATAGATAGATCTATCAAGTTAGCATGTCTCTAGTTAACGACGTCTTGGCCTTTTTGAGCGACGTCAGGGGTAGGTTCCAAGATGACGCAAAGGTATACGAGGAATTCTGCAGAATAATGGCCGACTTCAAGAGGGATCCGGACGTCGACCCTGAGGCCGTCATTGCGAGAGTTGAGGCGCTCTTCCACGGCCACTCCGATCTAATCTTCCGCTTCTACTACTTCTTGCCCGAAGAGAACGATCGAAGGAAAGGCAAGAAGTTCCTCGAAAAAGTAAGAGACCGATTCAGGAACGAGAAAGGAAATGTCTACAATTCGTTCTTGGCTGTTCTTGCTGCGTACGGGACCGGAAACGAGTCCGTCGACGGCGTGCACCGACACGTCGCGCAGCTCTTTGCGGAGAATAAGGATTTGCTCGAGGAGTTCAGCGGATTTCTTCCGAAAGTGAAGGAAGATCGTCCCGGAGTTCAGATACCGATGACTACTATTAGGCGTGAGATCCCCGTGCAAAAGAAAGCGCTTTGGGAGTTAGACACATCAAATTTGCCTCTCTGCACGCCGAGCTCCCGCTTTTTGCCGGAAAATTTTGAGGAATCTCATTCAAGCTTCATGGGCGAGCTTGAGAGATCAGTGCTGAATACTAATGTGGTCGTATCAGTCCCTTCGCAAGATTACAGTCGTGCCAGACGTAGGTGGCAAAGCTCGGAAGAAATACGCATGCTCATACGCGAAGACGAATTGTTCGAGCTACACATGAAAATTGAAGCGTTGAGAACAGCGCTCAAATGTGCCAGGAGATTGAAGAAAAAATTGCGTTCAAGTTCAGTGCAAAGGGACCAAATAATTCGACTCGAAGACTACCTGGGTGCTTCCGGCATGAGAAGAATCCGAACAATATCCGGCGACTTTGGTAAGCCATTTGTTGATGCTCTAAGAAAAGATACTTCAGCAAATAGAGTAGCAGTCCTTAGAAAAGAATTCAAACGTAAGCTAAAGCTATTGCTGAGGAGGTCTCGTTCAAAAGATGATTGAGTTGATCATGTACGTGTGTCAAGTTTATCTCAAGTGGATATGGAATTGTAAATAAAACGAAAATTTATATTTAATCATAGATGGTTTTTACGTTTTTCTCTAACACTCTGAGATTTTAAAAGATGAATTGTTGGTCAAAATTCGTGACGCGCACGTCTGTACATGGATTTTTAAAACCTCCCATCTCCCTCAAACCCATCGAACCCATTCTAAAAATCTAACAATTCGTCTCTGTTTCCCTTCAAATCTCTCTCCGTTCCTTTGCTTTCTTTTCCACCCCTATTGTTTATTGTTTTCAGGCGGCGGAGATGGCAACGGCGACGAGGGAACAGAACGTGTACTTCGCGAAGCTGGCGGAGCAAGCGGAGCGGTACGAGGAGATGGTGGAGTTCATGGAGAAGGTGGCGAACGCGGCGGAGGAACTCACCGTGGAGGAGCGCAACCTCCTCTCCATCGCCTACAAGAACGTGGTCGGGGCGCGGCGCGCCTCGTGGCGGATCGTCTCCTCCATCGAGCAGAGGGAGGAGTCCCGCGGCAACCGTGGACACGTGCCGTCTATCCAGGCCTACCGCGCCCGGGTCGAGGCCGAGCTGGCGACCGTGTGCGGCGGGATCCTGCGGTTACTGGACGCGCGCCTCGTGCCCTCCGCTTCCGGCGCCGACTCCAAGGTCTTCTACCTCAAGATGAAGGGCGACTACCACCGATACCTCGCCGAGTTCCGGACCGGGGCGGAGAGGAAGAGCGCGGCGGAGAGCACCTACGCCGCTTACAGGGCTGCGCAGGTCTGATCTATCTGATCTGATCCGAATCGGATAAGAAAGTTAGGAATTTTGATCGCCGAAAGGTTGCATTGCAGGAGATTGCGGCCGCGGACTTGTCGCCGACGCATCCGATTCGTTTAGGGCTGGCATTAAATTTCTCGGTATTTTTCTACGAGATCTTGAATTCGCCGGATAAGGCCTGCAGTCTGGCAAAACAGGCGAGTTATTTATTTATAAAATAAATTAAAAAGAAAAAAAGAAAGATGAGGAACCTATATGGAAAATAGTGGCAATTTTATAACTTGTTGGTTATGGTAAAATTTGTTAGGCTTTTGATCAAGCAATTGCGGAATTGGATAGTCTTGGAGAGGAAACATACAAGGATAGCACTTTAATCATGCAGCTACTTCGTGACAACCTTACTCTCTGGACTTCAGATATGCAGGTTAATTTGCTGATGTGCTCTCATTAAAGGAACTTTCTATCCTTTTTCTTCGAATGACTTGTAATGCAAATAATTGCTGCTTGTGTGCTATTCGTCGCAGGATGATGGTGTTGATGATATCAAGGAAACAAGCCAATCTGGGGTTGACCAGTAACCATGAATTTATGACGTTGCTCTTCGTGCTGCTGTCCATCCCTTTTCTTTTGGGTTTTCCTTTCACGCCATTTTTTTGGGTTGGTGTGCTAGTGCTATTCATGGTTGCCTTGGGGAATGTAGTGGGTTTTTTTTTTTTGAAAAAAAAAATCTAACACAATTTGCTTCTGAAATCTTCCTCTGTACTTCTATATAATGGTTATATTCCATCTTAAATTAATAAGAATGCCTGGATGATTTGTCTAAGAACATTTGTTGTATTAATTTTCTGGGGCGAAAGCATGTGTATGGGTATTACGGCCATCATTGGTTCAAACCAATTACCTGAGTGAGGATGAACCTTATATGGGAAGAAATACGCTAACTCAATTCAAGATACAACATTTTCTCTGAAACATCTTAGACGTCTATATCATGAAATGTTGAGATCTTACAACACTGCCAAAGGAAATGCATCACAATATCACATCAAAAGAGAGGCAATATCTCCTTAAACCAGACAATTCACAAGCATTGCAAAGATTTTGGTCATTGCTTTCTTGTGCTTCAGTGTCATGTAATTTTGAGTAACATCACAATATTTCATGTGCAAATGGCTGTAGGTAAAGCGACAGAAGATTGTGTTAATTCAGAATCGCTAGAGCATAACAAAGTAAAATTCAGACAAAAGGGTGTCGAAATGAACTTTTGCTGCTACTGCTGCTGATGAACTTTGCTGTTCTCTCAGGAAAAAAAAATGGGACAATGAACTTCTGCTGCACAATATGTTCTACTTTACAGTAAATACAGTACTAAGATGCCAAAACCAACAACTTGGTCACCCTTTTCTGCCTTGCACTCTATTTTGATATTGTGCTACACCATTCCATATACTGTGGCCCACACCCAGCTTCTCCTTTTCACGAATTTGACACCCATCAGATTGGACGAGTATTAGAAATACTAGTGGCAGGAAGCATCAGCCAAGAAGCCACAGGTATTAGCAAGGTTGTACATAAACATGGATGTCAACTATATGGGTAAGAATGAAGTGTGGCTTTATCACCCATTGCAACAATCAAACATTTATCCTCTCATATAAGAAGAAAACAAGATCATAATGATAAGTTTATGTTTTGCCATGAAATCTAGTGATCATCTAGATCTTCAAGTTATCATCTGAAATTACCTTGGAAGCACTTTAGCCTCAGATATCTTTACATACTCTAGGGGATGCAGTATTCGTGCCGGTGAGTGAATTCTGATATTTTGTCAGTTTCATTATCAGTCATTTTCATATGCAAACCAATTCTTTGAAGTTCCGACATAATCTTACTTATCTCAGGATGAGATGCATCCCCTACCAAAAACAGATGCACTTTGTCAGCAATCTCAGTCCAACTGTACCCTGGTTGTTTCTTCACTCCTCGCTCCTTCATCAGACCCCTCATCCTAGTAACTTCGCTCCACATGCCAGAAGCAGCATATATATTTGATAGCATCACATAAGCACCTGAATTTTGAGAATCCAACAGAACAAGCTTCTTAGCAGCTAATTCCCCTAACTCCAAGTTAGGATACGTTTGACATGCTCCAAGCAAAGCACCCCAAACAGCACCCTCAGCTTCAAATGGCATCTCTCTGATATAATCACAAGCTTTCTCCAACTGACCTGCTCGACCAAGAATATCCACAAGACAAGCATAATGCTCGGCCCTTGGAGATACACCATATTTGGATATCATTAAATTAAACCAATTTAAGCTATCATTCGCCTTACCTGCATGCCCGCAAGCAGATAAGATGCTAAGGAAGGTGAGACCATTTGGTGCCAATCCACTTGCTTCCATATCACGGAATAAAGCTACAACTTTTTCATAACGTCCATGTTGTGCATAAGCAGCAATTATGGTATTCCAAGAGACCAAATCTCGACTTTCAAAATTCTGAAAGAGTAAATCTGATTCACAAATGCTACCACATTTGCTATACATTGTCATCAAAGCATTACACAGTGAGATGTTAGATTCCAGCCTGGTTTTGATTGCAACCGCATGTGTAAGCCTCCCATGTTGGAGCAAAACAAGACTGGAGCACGCCGTCAATATTGCAATAAGGGTTGCATGATCTGGTTTTACACCTAGTTCTAACATTTGTATATGCAGCTTCAGTGCTTCCTCAGCATGCCCATTTTGCACATATCCTACAAAATTTAGGAGAATAAATTTTACTTATCCAGAAGTAATCATGTTAATTTATATGTGCTAAACTTTATATACTAATGTATCATTCATGACTCCATTTGAGAGAATGAAGAATTCATAAGATGGAAAACATCATATGGAGCTCAAAGATGAGATTGAAAAGTGAATTATTAAAGCAAATAATTCATCCTAGAAGCGATGACAATATTTGGAAGATGTGATCTTTGTAGTAAAAAAAAACATGGAACATAATGTGACTCTAACAAGTCGCTATGGTGAAGCTGGTCAATGTTCTAATACAGAGCATCAGACTAGATCGGCAGATATTCACATAGCTAGAGCTGGTCCAACAATATAAATAATCAAGTCCGTGTCATCAAGCTAATGGACTATAGGAATCTAATTAAGTACCTCATCTGTATTTTCTCTATCTCACCAACGACATTAATGAAAGAGTCAGCGTAGAGTTCTTCATACGTACCAGCAATCATGGCATTCCATGAAACAATATCTTTAGTCTGTATCCCATTAAAAACCATCCTTGCATCCTCCACCTTCCCCTCTTTACTGTACCCCGTAATCATGGCTGTGTACACGACCACATTCTTCTCTGGCATCCGATCAAACAGCTTCCTAGCCTCTTCAAACATCCCATTCTCTACATACCCACTCACCATCGCAGCCCACGAAATCATATTCCTCTTAGGCATCCTATCAAATAGCTCACGAGCCTTTGCAATCTCTCCATGCCGAGCAAACCCATCCACCATTGCAGTATAAGAAATCACATTCTTCTGAGGCATCTCACTAAACATCTTCTCCGCTTCAATAAGCCGATCATATTTAATGAACCCAGATAGCATTGCATTCCAAGAAGCAATATTTCTCTTCGGCATAGTGTTGAAGTACTCAAAAGCCTCATCGGGCCTGCCATTTTCAATGCAACCAGCGATCATGGAATTCCAAGAGACGACATTCCGTTCCGGCATGGAATTAAAGAGTCGCGTGCACTCCGCAAGATCTCCATTCTTCCAGTGGGCACTTATAATGGCGTTCCAGGAGACGACGTCTCGGTCGGGCATTTCGTCGAACAACTGCCGGGCAGCGTCGATCTTCCCGCCGCGGCAGAGAGCGCTAATCTTGAGGTTGTGGTGGAAGACTTCGACGGTGGAGAGACTGCGTACGCAGAATGGGCGAGGGTAACGCGTGAGAAAGCGGAGGAGGAGGGGGGCTCGGATCTCGGAGAAGGTTGGCATTGGAATGGCATGGTGTTTTCTCCCTGTTTCTTTTCACGAGCTGAGCTATCTATCGTATCGATTGCGAACTTTTCCAAAGTGAGTTAATTACTCCGATAATTGAAGACAAATACGTTATGGGCCAGCCCTACTTCAGCCCATGGGCTTAAGGTTCAGAATCATAGCAACAGTATGCAAATCAAACGGCCCGAAAGCGAGCATTGTATTAGAACAGGAATAATTATCCTTTTCTAAAATAATTTGCAGTTGCTCCACCAATTACTATTATTTCTTCGGGCTTCGCATAAAGATAATTATGACTTTCAATTCTCACGTACAAATAACATCAATATTTATTAAAAAAACAAATTAGCCCCCCAAAAGATTAAAGAATAGAAGCGTAGTGAATGGATGGATGGCCGAGTTGGGCCGGGCCGGGTCTTAGTCCATTAAAACCCGCAAAACTCCCTGGGATTGGGCTGTCCTTGGTATCCGGCCTGGTTGCATCCCTCGGTGCAGGCCGGTGCGCACTCCTCCCTGGTCGCGTCCTTGATCGTCATGCACTTGTCCCTCATGCACGGGCAGAAGCAGTCCTCCTTATTTTGGGCCGATGGGCTCACCAAAGCCATCACCATTAGGCCCACCAAGGCAAGGCCCAACACCACCTTGTTCGTGTTGTTGTTCTTGTTGCTAACGGCCATCTTGCTGCTATCTCCTTTTAAAGATCGGTTGCAAAGATCTTCTTCTTTCTACTTCTTGTAAAGCTCTCTCTTTTTCTTTTTATTTTCCTTCTGGGGTGAAGGGTTTTTATAGTTGTGGGGGGGTGGTGGGGAAGGCTAGGAAGGGGACGATGGGTGGGTGGGAGTGAAGGGAGGAAGGGTGAAAGGTGGAAGTTGCTTTGTTTGGGATGTGTTGAAGATAAGAGGAGAGGAGAGGAGGTGCTGTATAGACCATAGTTGGATTGAAAGCTTCAAATTGGGGTAGTCAAAGAGCTAAAAATAAAAAGGTTCTTCTTTTTTGTGTGGAAATAAATGTTTATTTACAAGAACAAATTTTTATAATGACAAAAGTACCCCTACGTGTAATTAGGGGAGTGGATGATCTTAAAATAATGAAGTTTGAGTAGTGTGTTTGTACTACTAATTGGTTTGTGCTTTAATATATGATTTATAGGGTTCCTTTCCCATGAGGTAATTTTCTAACTTGATGTACCCATTAATTTGAGCCCTAGATACCAGCACACACTACTTACTCCAAGAGAAATAAATAAATGTAGTCAATCTTATAGTTTGTGGCCAATGGACATCCATTTCTTAAGCTACACCCAATTCCCTGGTTGGCACTTTTCAAAACAATCCACACCAAACCCAATAGTTCTGTACATTCCCCTGCCTGCATTGGAAGTCACAATCCGCCGTATATTTATGAGGATGGTGGAATTCTGGACTACATATCCAACGCCGTAATCCTAAACGCTCTCGAATTCATTAACCACAGAGCTTAGAGCTAATAATTATATAAGATTAGTGTTTCACGGTGGTCACGTCGGCAGGAGACACCGCACGTGCGGAGGCGGGGCACCGCGAGTCACGAGGGGAGGCCACGTGGCGCCGGGTGAAGACAAGAGCCCAGGGTTGGATGCATGCACGTGGAGGACTTTGTGTAAGTTCCCACCATTTCCGGGTTACTTTTGTCCTCTTTCGCCGTATGACCAGTTGATTAAACTTCTTTATTTATTTGTTTATAAACTATGTGATATTATTGTGATGTCTAAAATTTACTCATAGATGTTAAATAAATTATTGTTTATATATTCAAGTTATCTGATGTGAAAGTCATCTAGTACAGTAAATTTGAAGATAATATATGGAAAACTCACAAAGAAATGCTGACTTTCTAAAAATCTAAGAGCTATCAGGCCAAGAAACTATATTTTTATCGTGGCCACCATCTACATTTATAAGTAGCCCCCCTGCCCATTCCACAAATCAAAGTGGAGAGAGAGAGAGAGAGAGAGATGGGAAGGTCTGATGGTGGGGAGGGGAGGTGCAAGAGACACCCAAGACACTTGCAGTCCACAGGGGTGTGCCCCTTTTGCCTCAAAGAGAAGCTCTCTTGTCTCTCTTCTTCGTCATCTTGCTATAGCCATGCTTCCTCTTCTACTGCCTCAGTTTGTACACCTTACTCCCCGGACGACTCCGCGCTCTGCTCTCTCGCTAGCTCTCCCACCCACCACCACATAAACAGCACTGGGTTTTCTCTTCTCCTTAAAGAAGGCGTGGATCTTGGTGGGTTAGTGGGGAAGAGTGAGCCTTTGGCAAAGAGCAGGTCTTTTGTATTCGTGGTTAGGCGTCGGAAGGGAGACCGAAAGGAGCACAGAGAAGTAATGGAGAAAAAAAAGGAGGAGGAGGAGAAGAAGAGTAAGAAGAAGAGAAGAAGCTTTTGGTTCAAGATGTTGAGTGGAGCAAGAAGAGGGAAGAAGGAAGGATACTCTTTGTTGCAATCCGAGACACTCAAGGAGGAGCCTGCTAGTACCAAGTGGGTTTGATTCCCATTTTGGTGTAATTTGCTAGATATATTAATGCCACCCTCTCTAGTTTTTCTTATTTGTAATGGTTTTGCTCCTTGCCGTAAATTTTCACTTGAAGATATCGGGAACATTTTAGTATATATGAGCTCATTCATCCATCACTCGTCACATGTAAATGGAAAGACTGAGAAAGAACATAAAAAGAGGACATAAATGGTGGCGAAAAAAAGAAACCATAACTAAATATTAAGCCTCATGTAGCCACACCGATCCAGTCACCTTCCTGCCGTACGTAATATTCTACTTTTTGAGAGGTTAAAATGGCTCATATTGTATGTATAGTATGAATATTTTCAAATTATATCAGCTTAATTAGGAAATTATTAAGTTTTCACTTATCTTAAAAATAAAATAAAAAGTAGTATGATCTCTGAGAAACTAGATGCAAACGGAGTGCCAAGAATCGCAATGTTTTTCCGAACATCAAATATCGTATAAAAACAATGGGCGAAAGAAGAGAAACTTTCAGAACTATAAACCCTCTCATTTTCAACTACAAAATGGTCACTCTCCCGATTCACGCATAGAAATGCAGACAAAAAACTATATCAATAATTCTATATATCACATTACTTTGAATTGTGATCAGTACAAGGGACAGAATAACCAAAAACGACACAATAAAATGCCAATTTACTCCAAATACAAGTCATCCGTGCAGACACATAACTGTACCCATGGATGGTCCCACTCTTTAATTGTGCTATCGTTCTATGCCAAACTACCTGTTAATGGTTCATGCCTTAGAGCTTAGATGAATACAGCATTTAATATGCGATTGAAACCTCCTCCAGGAAATCTGCCCATCATTAATCAAGTCTGTACATTTTCTCTTTTCTTCTTCCACCTAATATTTCATTATATATTTACTGGAAAATTGGTGTATTCTACTTTAAAATAAATTTGTCAACTATTATCTTGCTGAACCTGAATCTGTTATGTCCATATCGTCATCATCGTCAGAATTCCCTTTCCCGTCCTTCGGGCGCTGCTTTAGTTTTTGAAAAATGTCATCAAGAGACTCAGACGAGGAGATTCGTGTGTGCAGAGGCCCCTGAACTTGCCGCAGAGGAAGAAACTTCTTAGACCCCATATTTGCTTTGAAATTCTGAAAACCATTCTTCATTGAGGCCCATGTAGAGGTAAGCCCAGCTGATGAGCCAACTAATGAACTATTAGATTGCTTTTCTGAACTGCCAGCATCAAGCAAGGATACGGAAGCAGATGATATCTCTTTCGACACTGGGTTGGATGACTGCCTCCCTTGCTGTTCTCTCATGGCAGCATACTTGTTTGCAATACTATCCCGGCTGTTACCATATTTGTGGTTTCCTTCTTTCAGAGGTTTTGATTGTCCACCACCTTTTCCGTCCTCATTGGCATGGGGTGCTACCATTTTCATCTCCAATATGTTTCTCTCCTGAATAAAATAAATAAGAAAAAAAAAGTGAGAATATCCAGATCATTGTCTATGACCAAATCCATTCTACAGAGAGCAAAGTTAGGAGGATGAGCAAAGGAAGCTTTCTTGACTGAAGTAACCAGGCAAAGTAGCCTGAGCTGGTTGATACCAAAACAAAGGATATGACTTACCAGGGGTGCATTTCCAGATTCAACATCTGCAGTCGTACTATTAAAGTTTCTTGCCAATGGAATAACTTGTTCACCGACTTTACATCCTTGTTCAAGCCAAGTCCTCTCTGCACAAAATATAAAATCTAGCCACCTTAGTTGATTGACACTAGGTACCATGAGTCAAACAGATTTTTAGGACAGAGTAGATTAACAGCTGACATATTTTAACATTAACAAGGAAAAACTCTAGCATTTGAGAGAGATTGGACAATCTCTATTAGGTCAAATGACGAAAGAGCTTGACAAGACCAAGAAGCTAAACATCATCTACTAAAAATGTAAAACATCCACACCAAAGAAAAAAGGAAAAAATGAAAGGAAAGAAAACGGCTAAGGCCTTGAAGATAGATGGGATGTTAGTCTCACCTTTCTGCAGAATAATCATTCCAGATGGATCAAACCCATCCATATCCTCTTCTTCGCTTTGGAATTTGAACCTTTTCCAGCTTCCAAGAAAATCAATTATTCGTCCAAAGAAATTACTAGCAACCAGTAGGGTATAAACAACCATAATAAGTGGATATATTTTGTTAAAACCTTTCCCAAAGAAAGGGACGGCATCATCGATATTGCCCATTCTCTGCATGACAACATAAATGTCAATCACTATATTGCTGAAAAAAGGTATCATGAAATGATTAAGATTGCTCTATAAACGATAGATATACTGTGCACAGATTCACAAGGTTGAATTACGAGTTTATGACAGATGAATGATTCAGCAATCACATCAAATAAGAGATAGAAATGGTTAGTTAACTATCAACTAACCAATTTAATCCTCTAGATCAAACAAGTGTCTTTTCCTCTTTCATTGCATTAATGGAATGTGGAATAATAAGGAACAGAGGTGTACATACGAATACAAGATATAGAAATAAGCACAGCATAAACTCCAAGTCCAAAAAAGCAGATATATAAGAGGTAAGTGCATTATGCTAAAAAAGATGAAGATTCCTTTATGACATTTAAGAATAGAGATGATAAAGATTCTTTCAGGAAGACCAATATCTTGTTTTAGATTGGAGATAATGATTCTTTCATGAAGGCTAATAAATTCTCAACATTCCTGGGAAGATCCGGCAAAACATTGTTTCTTACATTGTGGTCTTCTAGCCATGCTTAAGGAGATTAATTCCATAAATTTCTGGCTCATTTTCCTCATCCATCATAGCAGGACAGATGTGAAAAGCCCACTAGGAAGTACTTCTGCAAGCCCAAAGTTACTAGCTAGTCCAAAAAAGGACAATTGCTTTTGTTTTCATTAGAAGTTACATGACAAGAAAACGTAAGAGATGTTTTACTGTCAACTGGATAATCATATTGTACATTAGGATCTCTCTAAGCCATTGATATGTACATTAAATAGTGTTATGCTTGGTCATTAGCACACCAGGACAAACTCATGTGCAGTGACCCATGACGTGGCCTCACAAGGGATGCTGCATAATTTAGTTCTTCAGTCATCTAAGATACAATAGTCATAAGACAACACTTGGTTGTTGCCTGTTATTACTGCAAAGGTTACAACAGAATAGAAACAAGGCGAATGAGATTAAGAAAATAAGAAATAGGAGCTGCATATCTCTATACCAAAACTAAAAAAAGTTTAACAGGTGAATAAATTGCAACATACCTTTTCAAAAATAGTTTTAGCATTACCATCAAGGCGAATCAGATTTAAAAAATTATAAGATATAGGAGGTGCATATCTCGCAACCATTCTGCAAAATATATTTTAATTATAACAGCTGAAATTAGTTCAATAGAATAAAAACAACTTGATGAAATCTGAATAGATTAATCTAGAAAAGAGAAACTTACGAGCATATCATAAGCAAGCTGACTGAGCTTGTTTGTCTCGGAGTTAATGAGTAAAACATCAGCATTCCAATCTTGAATAAGGAATAATATGTGCAAATGCACATATACATAAGAGGAACAAATGCAGCAACCTGAAAAGGGAGAGATTCATAATTAACTAATGAACAAATA
The DNA here is from genome assembly GCF_048772165.1 of Typha angustifolia. Classification (NCBI taxonomy): domain Eukaryota; kingdom Viridiplantae; phylum Streptophyta; class Magnoliopsida; order Poales; family Typhaceae; genus Typha; species Typha angustifolia. The sequence continues at coordinate 7,199,478 of NC_133243.1, read as the reverse complement.
TGGTAGTGGAGAGGTGAGCCTACATTAAACCTTTTGATAGAAGATTCAACAGTTCTTTAACCACAGTATCAAATCGGTCTTAGTTATTCTCAAATGATATTTCTGTTTCAATTCTGCCATTTGTTCTCCCTCTGAAACAAACTCTTCATTCATTTAATCAAATGTTACTGTGAAATTGCATAGTTCACACTTTTCTGGCTCTTCCCATCAATTATACTATAATAGCCCAAGGCATTTCTATAAGCAAAGATGGTTGGACCTCAAGATCTTTGGTCTTCACTTGGACAGGATGGGAAAAATTTGATAACTTCTTATGGATTCATTGAGGTGATCATGATCTAGTTCATGGCTACCAGGTTTGCTATGATTTTGTACTATTGTTCAACCATTAAAAGTGTAGATCTAATTGCTCTAATCCATCATAAATTAATTGTTGCAAATTGCCACAACATAACAGATCAGGGATAACCAGAGATCCTTTTCCATGTTTCTCTCTTTTAAGCCTTTTGATTATATATTCACATCTATTATGGATATTTAAATAAAATATACTGGATGAAAGTAGATAAGCTGCAATTAATACTCTAATCCCAAGATTTGATCTATCTTTCAGCAAAGATATTTACCTGTACTAAGACCTCTTGCTTTCCCACAGCATTTATAAGAATGGAGAAAAGAGATAAGTCGACTCCACTTGGCAACAAAGTTGCCTCAGCCAAAAGAATGGCAGCTGACATGCAACCAAGGATCACCGCCAATGCTTTCTGAAGCTGCTTTCTAAATATACAACGCCATAATAATGCTGAAACATTAAAACACTTCCGCCATTAACTCCCAAGGAGAAGCAATGCTAAATCTATGGTTTCTATTAATCAAGTAACAGACAGTACAGACTTATTGCTGGTTATATAGAAAATTAAATTTAATAATTTTCTTCATGAAGATAGACAGAGATAGACAGAGGTATACCCATAATATCAAGAAAGGATCCTAGTGTGCCTGATCGGCTGTCTCTAAAACTTGAAATGTATCTCCTGCAACAGTCACCAGCCAAATAATTATATGTGGATCCAAATCTGACATTCTAAATGAATAAAGAAAGTTTATTTGATGACAACATACATCCTTTTGTAAAGAACAAAATGGGAAATACGATTTCTTTAGCATAATGATATCCGAATCAAATCTGGAATGTCTGTCATGCATGACTAAATGTCTAAATCATGGGCAAACCAGATCTGGCCTATCAAGTTGACAAAACATTAGTGGCTTACTCAAATCAAATGTTTCAACTCCTTACGGAATTCTAGCTAAGTTTAGAAATTCACAAAATTAAAGAATGAAATAAAATTCATGTATGTTCGTAAAAGGCAGCATGCACTTCTCTGTGGTGATCATGATTCATGAGAACAACTTTAATTTCTATAGAAAATTAATCAATTGTTTAAATCATTAATCATATGATGAGACATCCAAAAACAATTGTCTGCATGAGCCATCATGATCTATGACATGAGATGTCTAAAATATATATTTGAAATGCATCTTTCCAAATGATTAATTTATCACAAAATAATATGAGAAAGGAAGAAAAGGGAGTTTTCTGATGTATGGTTTAGAGCAGCCTAAATGGTATGGATTTGGTAATGCAAGAATTTCTACATACATAAAATGTTGCAAACACTGAATAATGGAAGACATGATCAATCATGATGCATAACCTAGTAGGAAAAGAACCCAATTATTTATTCTTTGGAAAAAGTAAAGCATCAAAAAAGATTTGTAGATGCTTGTAATGTTATATGTAGAATGTTAAGCTGGGAATGTCATAACCTCTATTATCATTCCAGTAGTTCGGAGCACTGAACAAAATGTATATCAGGAAGAGTACTGTCTGTACACCTATTAATCCTAGTCCATATTATTATCCTACCAAATGGAAAGGATACAACAAAAGAAACCTGATGGCAGAAAAGAAAAGTATGCCTTACTGATCTAGCTATTTAGGGTCCATCAAAGCAAATGTGAAAGCACAATGACAAGATGGCAAGTTGGTTGGACTCTGGAAAGGCACCATCGACTCGAAGGCCAATGCCTGTTTTTTTCTGTGTAAAAGGGAAGTCTCGGAGCAAGGATAGTACAAGTTCTTCTGGATGTCCTCTTGCAAAGAAGTTAGTTTTCTTAAAGATCAGTCAGAGGTCATTAAGTGAATTATGAAGCCTGAAACTTGCAGGAGGTGATGCATTACACTATGTTCATCCAACTTTCTTTGTTAAAAGTACACTATGTTTGACAAACAAGATAACATGCAGTAGATCTGAAACTCAATAAGGTTTGGCGACTATCAGATTGAAAATCAAATACACCACCTTGTGTGTTGTATTTGAAAGTAGACTTGGTCAGATATAGGAGACAGTGTCGTGGTCAACGATGAGATGTGTGATAAGGTCGACGATGAGCTGGGCGATCGAACCGTCGGCTGAGCTCGGATCGGTGGCTGTGAGGCGTCGGGTTGTGAGAGTGAGGAGATGGAAGGAGCTCGGCTGGGGAAGGGAGGTAGGTGGAAGAAGACCAAACTAGTTGTATAACACTAGGTTGTTTGTATTGCCTAAACAATTAGGTTGTTTGTATTGCCTAAACAACTTTTTTGTAAAAGAAGACCAAACTAGTTGCTTGGATCAACTTGGAAGAACATATTTGCCACTAAAATTTATATGCAAAATTGCACTGTAATTTGCTTCCCTGCTATGAAGAAAGAAATCCAGAGCTAAGATTTAAGAATAAACATCATATTATTAAACTACTGAAAGTGACAAAGAATGACATAGAGGACTTGTCGCCATTCCTAAGAATTATTAGTTTTTTGGGGGCTCATGTTGTATATGACTAGATAACTTGTTTAGAGATAACCAAAATCATTTTCAAAAAGAACGGCAATAAACAAACCATCCATTTGAATCCCGACGCTCGTAGTTTTTGATAGTATCTTCTAGCTCAAGAGCTTCCATGACGTAGGCCATGTATTCACTGCCAAAAGAAAGAGTAAGCTAATGAATGAGCATTTAATACACATCACAGATACAACACCATTGACAACTAGTATAAAATCAAGTTTAAAAGACATGCTTCTATAATTTTAGAAACTTCTATATTGTAAATTAGAACCTATAATATCATTTCGCCTCTATTTCGGACTGCAAAACTCTCCAGTTCTTAATGGGTAAAGACAAAGTCATGTAAAATGATTACGCGCAATAAAAACAGTCACTTTCAAATGGCTACATGTTCCATACCTTTTACACCGATAGTACTCCTCTCGAGCCATTCTGAGTTGTCGTCTAAGTGCAGCCATTGTTTTATCATCAGTATCATAGTCCATATCATTTTCTCCTAATCTACCACCTGACGGTTTAAAAGATTGATCCTCCTGTAACTGAAGAAAGGCATGTCAAATTTGCCGCTAATCACATTGAACCATAACACTAGTTACTGACATGTCCATAGTCAACCAAAGAAATAAACATTCATAATAAAGCAGTACCATTTGAAGCAACATTTTATCGATAACATCCATATAAGGCCTTAATGGATCTCGCTTGGACATTTGATTTGATGTCGCTTGTGCAACCTAGGGCATAATAAAAGGAACAGGAAATTTGAGACTTTGGTAGAAACAAGGAAACTTTTTAAAATCATCAAATCATTAAAATGAAGCAGACATACAACAATTGCATTTGAAAATTCTTGATGAGCATCATCAAGTTTTACGGCCATTTTTGCAACCCTATGAGAGAGAACTTTTTGGCGGTTACTCCAATCTGCATTTCTCCAAATAGTCTTCGGAATTTCGCTCAAACCAAAGCCAAGAAGGAATGCACCTGTAACTAGCCCAAAGGTATTTGAGCATGCCATGGCTAAGCCCACAATACCTCCACTCCTGTCGATCAAATAAAATAATTATTACGGATTAGCTTTAAAATAAGTCATCCATGTGTAGGGTAAAATATGGAACCACTACAGACAACAAAAGAGTAATATATGAAAAGATCTTAAACACCAAACTTAGACAAATATCTCAGATAATAAGCATACAACATATCCGTAAACAAACTGTCTACTACAACAATTCGCCAACGTCCCCATTGCTCCCGTTGGTCTTCTAGTTCTCCAAATCAGCTTATGATGAGCTAAGAGAAATGAAACATTTCCCCTAGCCACGTAATGCAATTCTGGCAAATAGTGGGACGTAGTTACTAACTACGGAATATTAATTATTTCAGCTATCAGAAAAAATATTCTGTGATTGTTCCATCAAAATTATTTCCTGTTTTCTCTGAAAAAAAAAGACTAACTTATTATCTCATTGCTCTGCCAAAGTACTTGCATGACATAATAGAACACCTGAAATACATTTCACTTACCAATTGCTCCTGCAATCTACTTTCTGCTATGACTTACATACACTTCAATTGCATAGCATGTGAATACCAAGATAAGGATGTTAAAATAAGTTACAGCTAATTGTCTTAATCTTAAGAAGGCCATGAGCTAAAAACCAAACAGCACACGTCTTAATTAAGGTTCTAAAATCATGTATATGTGTAAAGGTGCTGGCACATTTTCCAAGTCACAAGTTCTGAAGTTTTTTTTCCTCAAGTTGAACCAGAATGCATGCAGACAACCACATATCTTCCAGTTTGAACAACAAAAATGCAGAAAATGAAATCACGGCCTACTTGCATTTGCTATTAGAAAGCCCCTGGACACTAAAATACAAGAGAATCCTCCATGGCAACACTGGAACAAAAAAAAATGATAATAAATGTATGAACAACTATGATAGTTGGTAGTGAGAAGGCATTAATGAGGGACTCCGAACTCTACCAAAAAAAAAAAAAAATGCATATTACATGTTATAAAATTGAATAGCTGCAGAATGCAAGCCACTACTTCTTACAAGAAAAGTACATTGATAGCCAAATGACTAAGCTGCAAATATTTGTACTTGGAAGTATATTAAAAAATATCACTAGCATAAATAAGATGGAATACTCAAGTCCAATATAAATAGATACAAACCAATTCCGATGCATCACAATAAGCAGAATAAGTCCAAAAAGGCCAATAGATCCCACAACTGTATAAAAGACTAGGTTCAAATGGATGCTAGTTCTCAGTCTTTCTTTCACTGTGAAGTCTCCAGCATCTTCATAGCCCTGAATTGTGGGAACCACAGCCCTGTTTAGATAGACAGAAATAAATAACTAAATTAAAACAATCAGAATATATCAGCTATGACGGCCAAATTAAATTATGTATATGCAAATAAAAAGACCATAAAAATCGCGTTATGACCACTGAGTACTATAGGCAGAATAAATATAAGTAATGCCTGAACTAGCCCAGAAAAAGAGTAAGGTATAGAGGAAGAATGGAGTACATTTATTACTCAGAGATCAATAAAGCAGACCGAGTACTCTATTATATGTTTATAGAACTAGAAGACTTAGATTAACATGAGAAGGCGAAAGAAATCTTAAAAGATATGGAATATGAATACAAAAGCATAGTTTATTTTAGTTGATAACTAAAAATCATAATGGTGCATTATCATTATATTTACTTCTTTTATATGTAGATTTTTGAACTATGTTGAGAAATCATCACACTATCTTACCATATTGAAAGAGTAGTAATCCTAAATCAAAGAGATAACAATATTCATATTTTATTGTTTTGATGATCTCAGCTAGTTAGAGGAACCATAGTTGGTTTTGTTATCGATAGTCATAGCAAATGTCACATAAACTTGCAGTATCCAAATAAAATTAAAATTAAATGGAATACCATGTCAGGATGAATGTGCTCCAATAAGACCAACTCCAGAAGAATGCAATGCCACCCTTTTCATGACCTATAATTGTCTGCGAGGCAAATAGGAGTACATAACAGATTAGACAACCAGAGAAAAAGGAAGCTAGCTTTCCTTAGAAAGGAAAACAATACTTAGAGCACCAAAACTCGATCCAGAAGTGCTTTCAAAACTAACCATTTTTCTATCCAATTAGCCAAATTCGTAGTACGCAAAACACCGTAATTGTTTCCAACCATATAATATTTGACGCAAAATGGAGAAAATCCACCACCTAAGAACACCCAAAACGTAGGAAATCTGAGGAGTTCCTAAACCCTACCGATATAAGATCAAATCCAACTTTTTTGGAATAAGAAAATATCCCAATTTTGCCACAAATCCTCGATCAACAATCCAATATTATCAACGCAGTACAATAGAACATCAAGATCAACGCCGAAATGAATAGAAATCCAAATTCCGCGACAAGGAGGGAAGGTTGTTAGATCTTACGGTCCAGATGTCGGCGGGCACGAGGATGATGATGGAGAGCGAACAAAACCACGCATACCCGACGGTGAACAGAACGTATCGCGGCACGTCGGGCCCCGCGAAGTACCGGAGCGTTATCGTCACCATCCCTAGCGTGAGCGGGAGCGATATCAAATAGAAGACCCACATCTTTGCACTCCTCCTCCTCTCCTCCTCCTCCTCTTCCTCCCGGAGCAGCGAAGGTGGAAGCGGTCAAAGAGGAAAGGGTCCGATGCGATCAGCGTAGACGAGGAGGGAGGAAGGAGAAAGAGGTGGTGGGAAGGGAATTAAATAAAGTGCGGACAACCGCGGAACAAGTTACCGGGCGGCTTTGGGTCGCGGTGAGTTTTTACTACCGAATCGCTTTTCTTGCGTCGGAGGGAAGCGATGACGTCTGTCGGTGCCGGTAGCGCGCGTGTTCGCAGGAGTTTTGGAGTTGGGTTCGGTCGCACGGCTCAAGTCGTACCTAATGCTCTTGTGCGACGAAAGGATCCGGTACGTCTTTAAGAACTTATTTATTAAAGTTTTTTAAACTTATTATTTAAAACTTATTTAATATCACTTTTGCTAATGTTGTCTTAGATTATTAATAACACGATAAATTATATTATATAATATTTTTAATTTAAGTAATTAGCCCTTTGGTTCAAACTAAGTTGCAATTATTAGCCTATTGTTAACCAAAATATAAAATAATATCTATTTATCTATGTATTAACTCACATTAGGATAACTTAGGGCTAACGATCCACATATGGTTAATGATTGATATTTATTAAAAGAAAATAGCTGCACTTTGATTTGAATGTACGGTGGCTAAGTGTTTGAGTTAAAATATTTTTAAAAAAAATTACTTACAATTTGGAGACGATGGAAAGTTCTTTCAAGCTGAAGGATGGCTAGATTTTCAATTATTCACTTAGTATGGTGAATGTAATGAACGGGCGTATGGTCAAACTAAAATATAAATTTGTTTAAATATTATAGGCTAAATTGCATTTAAATCCTTTCAATTGTAACCTAGTAAGTAGTGCTACGCTTTAACTACCGTTTGTTTTGCGTCTGAAATTAACATATGAATATCACATGACAAATTCTAATCCCTGGTTAGCTTAACATAGCACATCACTTGACTTTTGCTTGTTTAGTAGATGGTAGGGTGTAATTTGAATATTAAAATCACGCAATTGACTTCTGCCTAACAAATCACAGATCCATAATTAAGATCACAAAACGTGGTTGAATGGTAGCTGGTGTGGAAATAATAAATGTAGCCTCCCAGATTAATATTATCAAGACTGTTTATATTTCATCTTAAATTACTGTGAAATGGAAGTGGTATTAGTCTACTACGTACGTATATTTAATTTAATAAATCATATAATTGGTGTTTAGTAAGCTAACAGTCACTATTGGTAAGATAATTTATTATCATACTAGTATCTTCATTTTAAATATAATTAGCTGACGATTTGGATTGCACTAAGATGGGGTTTTTTAAGTACCGCCGTAACGTGCGCATGGGTGCGCAGCATAACAATCGGGCTTCAAGTGGGGTCTAGAATGTGTTTATTTAGGTTAAATTGATTAGATCGTATGCATTAACATAATAGGAACAACTAATAGTGATTAATAATCGATGCTTATAATTAAGTGACTATTTATATTTTTACAATAATTAAAATTTATATTTGATTAGTTATAAATTTTTTATACTGTTGTTTTAATTTGTGACAACTAATCTGTATATAATTATATATTAAAACTACGTGCAAAATAATTTTGATATTTACTCGTATAATTGCCTATGTTTTATGTCAATTATTAAAAAGCCGATTACACGAAAATTAATAATAGTGAAAGTACCCCTTGTAAAGAATTGGTTGATATAAAAAATATACATATACTGGCACTTTACGAATTAGAATATCTATTATTATATATTTTTAAGTGCCATGTTAGTTTTTATTTATTATTTTTATCAGATAAAAATATATATGGCCCTCTTGAATTTTGTTTTGTACTACCATTCTTTCCTAAACTTATTAATTAAACTGTAAAATACTAGTGATGTCCGCATAGATAACAAAATAACTAAACTGATCAATGTTTATGTTAAGGTAAATACTTCAATGCTTGAGAATAAATTGTAAGTATGATCTGACAACTGTAAGAGCTGGTTTTATCGGTACCGATTTCAACCCGTGAAAAAAAATGTATTAGTCCTTTTAGCACTCCCTCACGCTTTACTCTTCCCCTTCTTCACCGACCTCCGATCTGTTCTCGCTTTTATGTTAAACGAATTGATGGTATTTATTTAAATTGGTAGTAGTTTTTAAATTAAAAAGGCAAATCGGGATGCAAGGCTTAATTAAAAGTACAGAGAGACAGGATGATACAAAATAAAATTTAGTGGTTAAAATAAATTTGATCAAAAGTATCAGGGTAAATTATATTTAACCAAAAAAAAAAGGGAAAAAAATCAAGGGGCAATCCAGGCTCCGAGTCACGTGCCGGACCATGGCTCGTATATTGGATTCCTCCCCCAGATACTTTTGACGCGAACCCGATAAACCACTTCCTAGCTCACCTCTTCCCGCCTAAAGGCTAAAACTCATCGCCTCCTCCTATCCCACCATTGCCTTGCTTCTCGATGGCGATGCCTAGAGACCCCGACTCCCTCGTCAAATCCTTCGCCAAGTTCCTCATCAAATATCACTCTCCCGATCTCCGCTCTATTATTCTCTTTCCTGACCCCAAACTCCACTTTCCGCTCATCATCAAGTAAGTCCCACTTCCTCCCTCCCTCCCTCCCTCTTTCCATTTATTTATCTCACTCGTCCCACTCTTCTACTTCCAGCTTCGCCGAGCTCCTCGACTTCGACCCCGATCTCGCTCACATCCTCTTCTCCCGCCCTACGGATCTCCTCCCCCTCTTCGACGAAGCCGCTCTACGATCTCACGTGAGCCATCTCCTTCGTCTCTCTGTTCTCTTTCTTCATATCATTCGATCTCACATCGGTTCTTGTTTCCAGCGCGTCGTTCTCAAGGAATCGGCAGACCTGACGGAGGTCGCGAGCGAGAAGGAGTACATCCATGTCCGGATCAACGTCAGCGGGTCCCCGTTGGAGTTTCCCGGTAACAGTTTCTTGCGTTTGGTTTTTTTTTTTATTTTTTTGGTTTTTCGGATGGTTGTGAGAAGGGGAATGGTTTAGGGTTTTGTCGCTTCTGCTTCTTGCAGAGACGTTTCCGAGCATTGGGAGGGTGAGGGTGAAGCATCGAGGGATCCTTCTTACCCTAAAGGGTACAGTCATAAGGTCCGGGGCGGTTAAGATGATAGAAGGAGAGCGTGTGTATCAATGCAGGAAGTGCAAGCACAGGCAAGGGTCTCCATGCTTTTTTCAATCTCAAATATGCGTTATGTTTTCAAGGATTGCTGCACATAGGCATGTATGTTTTTGATTTGTTTAAGCTAAAGCATTCCTTTTCTTGCCCATGGAATGGTCAAAGTTCTATATATAATTTTTGAGTAGTAGCTGATTACGACCTACTTCCGGGTAGAAATAGTTTGATCTTTGGCCTGATACCTATTCTCATAAGATAATGTTTCGAGGTATATTTATCCTGTTAATGACAAACTACATCTTGTTGTGACTGTTGCATTTTGATAAAGATTAGATGCTGTAACCTATTGCTTCTTGGACATGCATGATGGGTAGGGAAAGTTTAGCTTGTTCTAGCACTGATAATAGACTGATGCTTACAAATTCATATCGGCAACCTTGTAGCAGAGGTTACAGTTATATTTTATTATGATTTGATGCATAAATGTTAGTGCTCCTTAGTAGTCTTTTATGTGCTTTGCTTGAGCATCCATATTTCCATGATGTCTAAGCTGTTCAAATTTCCTTATGATATTTACATCTGATTTATTTGAGCATCATAAATCATCAACATTTTTATTATCTTGAATAGGTTTAAAGTTTATCCAGAGCTGGAGACTGGAAACCGTATAAATCTTCCTACTTCGTGCCCATCCAGGGTACCATCCTATATTCATAGTTTCCTAGCTTCCTTAGTCATTCCCATTACGTAATATTTGATTCTAGCTGTCTCTACTGACCATGTTTTTCAGTCATTACTCCCAATAATAATTTAACCGCTTCAAACTCCAACTTTCTGCAGCAAATTGGTAAGAATTTATCTAATGATTCAGGGGTCTAGAATCTGCGAGGGGACAAATTTCCAGTTCGTGGAAGATAGTATGGTGTGCCATGACTACCAAGAGATAAAGATCCAAGAAAGCACACATCTTTTGGGTGTTGGATCTATACCTCGTTCAATTCCAGTAATTTTAATGGATGACCTGGTGGACATTGTGAAAGCTGGAGGTATGCAATCTTGCCTAGACCCTAGTTCCTTTTTTGTATGTCTTTGCCCTTCCTTTTCCTAGACTTGTAAAAATGAGGACATCTTAGTTCTACTTGTGAAAATCAAGAAAGTTATCGCAGTATATTCTGCAAGAAAAAGTGGGAGAAAAAAATAAGCATATATATATTTCTTGCTCCCCTCCTAAATAATGATGGAAGATACTGAAATAATGAGTGGCTATATCATTATTATGTCCCAATTAAACTAAAGCTCATGCTAGTTTCACTCTGGAGTTGTAAGAGCCAAGTTTGTTGCATATGCGATTTGTGTTTAATTGCTTAAATAACAAGATTTTGGCTCAGTACAATTTTTTCTACACATGGAAGTTCACATGTATAGTTGCATGAACTCATATGCTTGGACTTATTATGTGGTAACATACTAAGGTCTGTGGTCATCTATCATGCTAACAAATAAATTTATGATTGTTATCTGATCTTTTTCTTGCTTCAGATGATGTCATAGTTACAGGTGTTTTATCTGCCAAGTGGTCATCTGATTTAAAGGATGTCCGTTCCGACCTTGATCCTATGATAATTGCTAACTATGTAAGGTAAATAATTGTTTCTTAATTATTCTCCGAGAATCTGTTAATTTGTCAACTCAAATTGCTAGCTTTCCATTTTTGTATTTGCCACTTTCCTATTATTTATAGCTCTTAGTATTGATAAGATAGTTGACCTTTCAACTTTATTTTAATCAGCAACTTCTTGACAGTCATGTTCTTTCAATATTGCTTTCAAATTTTGACATCTCTTAAGAGTTTAGACATCTAGTGGAAAAATATATCCTCATGAATCTTTAACTTTATTAGTACCTTACTAGCCAAAGCTTGCTATCTCAATTTCCTTAGCCTGTAGAGTCAGAAAACAGGAATCGAACGTGCTCCTTAGTCCTGTGTTAGGGATCCAAAGATATTATGCTTATTAAACCGAGAGTAGCTCACTGAATAGAGTTAACTTGTGGAACCATAAGAATAAAGGTGTTTCTACCTTGCTATATATATGCATAAGCTTTTACTTTATCATTCCAATTAAAGTTTCAAGGTTTATAAATGGAAGAGATGGTGGAATATCCGTGAGTAATCAGTTTGTTTTCCTTTGAGACGGTGCCACTATCGGTATTTCTGTTTCTAACCAGAAGTTTCAAATCCAGGAAAGTTTTGGCATTGTTTATATCATAGATATGATTTTTATTTATGAATTTAAGTGTATCAGTGCCATACGAGTGTATGGCTTCTGTTCGATGTTCAGTATCTCACATACAACCCCAAACGTTACCCTTGCTGTACATTTCAAACAACAACACACAGCCACAGTCAATAGCTAGATCAACCTATGGCCTTGGAATTCAAGGTTTCTATTATAAGTCCACTGTTCTGGTATTAAGATCATGATGTGGCGATGCATGATCGTAACATTTGATATTGATTGAGCAAGTGTGCTTGTGAGAAGAAAACATACTGCTATTCTTTTCTGAAGCCACTTTATAAATTTATGTATATATATAGATATGTATGTATGTATGTATATATACACCTGGCCAACAATATGTCTAGATAACTACTTCATGGAACTATATCTCATTTAATTGTTTGTTAACTCACCAATTTCTCCAAAAGTTTAAACTACTAAAGGATGGTGGTTTTTTATTTTTTTTATATTCTAATTCTCATCTTACATTGAGCTTAATACATTTTAATGGACACAAGATATGGATATTCAATTAAATGGGTGGATCCATGGATGCATATCTTTAATATGTATGCCTGATGGGATTTAAACTCATGACCTCATGTTCTAATATTATCGACTTACAAACTTTTCCAAAAGTTTAAGGTGCTGGAGGATGATTTTTCTTTTTCTTTTGCACTCTAACATAGCTCATCATGATGGTTATAACACTACAAAATTTACCATGTGACCAATAAATTTATTTCTCTTGTTTGTTTTTTTGGATTAACTAGTTTATTGAAATATATTTGTCTATCAAATTTCAGTGCTTATAACATTTTTACAAATTTTACAATCTATATACTTAAATATCCTGCTGACCAGAATAGTTTGTTGGTTGCTGGTGGATTGAGGATAAACAGTTACCTAAATAGTAAATACATCTTCTAGGCTTTCTACAATCTGGTGTTATTTATGTTTTCAGGAGAACCAATGAGTTGAAGTCTGATATTGACATTCCTGATGATATTATCAAGAAATTTGAACAATTTTGGTTAGATTGCAGAACTACTCCATTGAGAGGTAATCTCATTCTATATTCATTTACTTTGTGTATTTTGTTTGGATAATAGTCTAGTCTATGTTTTTATTCTACCCAACATACCATGCTTTCTAAGAAGATATCAGACATGTATTTAGCTTTCCTAGGATCTAATAAACATATATGTTGTCATCATTATATCTAGAGAATGCTCATGGTTATATGAATAAATAATTTTGTTGAATAGAACAATTTTTTCTGTCTGTAACTATTCTCTGGTTCCAGTGAGAAGCTTGTCCTTTTAGTTCCATTTCATGTAAAATTGTTGTAATGCAACTTTCTCTTAAAGCATATTTTCTAAATTAATCCCGCTAACTTTTATTCATCCGATCTCATTATATGCTAATCTGTTCTTTATGTGGGTGTCACAGGAAGAAATACCATTCTGCAAGGTATTTGTCCTCAAGTTTTTGGGCTTTTCACAGTCAAACTTGCAGGTATGTAAATTTGATGTGCATCCAGCCGCATGCATTATGATGAGTGATTATTACAGAATTCGTGTTTAGAGCAGATACTTTTTCTTCTTGACATCACTCTTCCTGAAACTACTGGGTTACAATTTTTTGCTCAGTAAGAAATTTACCACTAAATTTAAAATATAAAAATCATAGTTTTGTAACAACTTAAACTTTTATAGTAGTTTGTAAGTTAGTATAATAGTATGATATCATAATAGAGCCATGCCTATCTGTCATTTAAAATATAAAATATTTGCTAATTTAAATTTAAAAGTCTACTTTTTTGGCCCATCAAATTGTCTTAGCCTCAGCGTGAGAGGAAACATTAAATATAAAATATAAAAATCATTGTTCTCTAAAGTTCACATTTGCATCTACAGCTATCTTAATGAGATATTTGAATATCAGTTGCTCTAACGCTGATTGGAGGTGTGCAACATGTTGATGCCTCGGGGACAAAGGTTCGTGGAGAACCTCACATGCTTCTTGTTGGTGATCCAGGTACTTCATGTGGAACATGCATTTTTCATGAACATCATTTTTCCTTTCCACTCTTGTATTAAAACATGGCCATTATTTAGTAATCTTGGTAGAGAATCATTCTTTTGCTAATCTTAAATTAGATACGAGTACCAGCACAACTTTCTGTGGAGGATTCCAAGTTTTTTTTTTTAAAAAAAAATGTACAATATCAATTCAAAGTGGTTATCTAAAATTTCCAGCTTCTATACATCTTTGATTTTGTTGAGACTGACGTAATAAGGCCTGATAATTTGAGTTGCAGTTGCTAAGGACTTTCATGGTAAGTTTGGAGGAGATTGTTTGTTATTAGTATGAAAAATGAGTTACTCATGGAGCATTCTGAAATGGCTTGGTCTTTTGATGAGCTTCTCTTGAGAAGTTGAACTGTGTATTGGCATCCTGGTTGTATAATGGGCAATTTTTTTTTCTACCAAGTTTTGTTATTGATGGCTAGGGATTTATGAGCAAGAAGTTTTCTTTTCCTCATGCACTATTTCCAGAGTTGTCTTATGATCTTCGTAATAGGACGGTAAGAGCTGGTTTATGTTATGTTATATAAATTCTCAACGTGGAAAGATTTGTTCAGTGTTTTGCAATGTACCTCCCCTAGCCATTTACACCTATACTGCACAAAGCTTGTCCTAATTTCATGTAATCATGCCTAACTGAATATGTTGAGCTTTTTTCCTCCCACAAGAAGTATACTTTATAAACACTTCTTTACTTTAGAAATTGTCCATTGAATGTTGGGTTTGACCATCCTGCCCTTTTATTATTTTATACTAACACCCCCTTTTGCTTCTGAGCTCAAGACATTTTAATAGGCCTAAGATGTGAATTTGGATTAAATTGAGGGAGGTTATATATTTTAAATAACAGATAGGCCTATGGGATCTAGACTCAGGGCTTCTTGTTCTGATACCATAATACTCACATATTTATCTAAAAGCTTAAGTTGTCAGAGAAAAGCGTTTTTATACTTTATATTCTAACAGTGTTATGCTGTCCAATTTACTATGTTTTGAGACATGGTTACCGATCTAATTCTTCATTTTCCAAGCCAACATTTCTACAAAATGACCTGGATGTTATGTTGCATTTCATGATCTTACTGCGTAGTTGGTAAGCTATTGGTTCTTTATCCCATCCGATGTACATCACTTCAGCCTGCCTGCCTGAGAGATAGCTTAGATACTTTTATCTCATCGAACTTGTCAGCATTTGAATGAAGATTAACAGATATGGTTGAAAGGAAGCATCTCTCCTGACTTTCAGGTACCGGTAAATCTCAATTTTTGAAGTTCGCTGCTAAATTAAGCAACAGATCCGTGATTACAACTGGGTTGGGAAGCACCAGTGCAGGTTTAACTGTTACTGCTGTGAAGGATGGAGGTACTTATTTTATATTTATGAATTTATACCTATGGTAGTTCAACGATTGGTGCTATACTTGAATCTTGTACTCAACAAACTGGACGTTATGTTTGAATGTGCTGAATTTATCATTGTCCAAATGCTATATTATGTTTTGCGTTTAAGCCTTTGGTAGTTTAATGATTGGTGCTATACTTAAATCTTTGTACTCAATTTTTTCCCCAATTTATCTAGAGTGCCATGCCAAACTAGATATTATCTCAAATGTGCTGAATTTTATCATTGTCCAAATGCTATATTATGTGTTATGAAGTATGGAATAATGTGAACATCAGGCTAGCCCAAAAGATGCATATGATGTGCTCTAGGTCTGCAGAAAGTAAATTGTGGACTTTCAACACAATAAATCCATAAAGAAGGAAAAATTGTATTCTTTTTTCCTAGTTTCTATTTACTCTCTTATTGTTCATCTTAGTTGTGAAAACTTTTAGGTTTCTGCATGATAATTGTGGAGGAAAGTTAATAAATCATAGTATCATTATCTCAGTAAATGATAATTCTTTCCTGTTATTTTTCAAAGGAGATGCACTTAATAATCTTGTCTTTATGCAAGTCTTGCTAGGTGTATCCTTTATTTTGCTATTATTATATCTTATCAATCATTATGTTATTAATTTGTAGGGGATTGGATGCTTGAGGCTGGGGCACTTGTTTTGGCTGATGGTGGACTGTGTTGCATAGATGAATTTGATAGGTTTGGTTTATGTAATTAATATCTTACTGCTTCATTTGTTATACAGTTGAAACTTGGAAGTGTCATTTCTCTTACTATAATCATTAAGTTTTGTTGCCTCATTGTAGATAAATCTTGTTTCTTTCATCCACTTCCTTATGAGAACATGAGGGTCCTGATCTAATGATCATATACTTACATCAAACTATTTTCTTGTGACATATACTGCAGTCACATTAGTTATGCACGCAAAGTTAGTGATATTTTACTGGACCACAATACGCTAATTCAGCCTCAAGAGTATAATTGCCTCCAATACTTTTATCAATTTACCATCCTTTTTTCATTCTTATCCATAGTATCTGATGATTTGAGTTTCACAGCCTGTTCATGGAGTTTATTCACAAAGTTGTCTGTGTATGCATTGAAGACTGTTATGGTTATTGCTTTCATGACTAGTTTCTATAGATTATCTGTAAGAAAAAGAGAGATTTTATTGACACATTTTTATAGTAGTTACCTTCTGTTGTTATTATCAACGTCATTCTAATAGAGTGATAAATTTGGTTGTATGAGCAACTAGAAAGAGATTCTTTAAGCATGTGCAATCACGTATACTATCTACTTTACGGTGCCAAAATGGGTTTGCCATGTCCGGCTTCTTTCCAGGAATTAGTTTCAACATAATTTTACAGGTTTATTATTTTCCAATAATCTTGGTGTTGGTCCTTATCAAATCTATATGGCTTTTAAGAGCTTCACAAGTTTTCATTAACCTTGTTTGTGCATCTGAGAAGCTTATGGGATATGGACAGCCATTCTCAATGAGATATCATTTAGACATCCCATTAGACCAATGTATAATTTGCCATTAATGTCATTCTAGAGAGATAAGTTTGGTTGTTTATACAGTAAGCTTTAATGCGACAAGGTGTAGTCTAACACCATTGTCTGCATGTATAGCATGCGAGAGCATGACAGAGCGACAATACATGAAGCAATGGAGCAACAAACGATAAGTGTTGCCAAGGTATCTATCGTCCAACTACTTTTACCTGAATAACCATTATAAGCAATATGCTACTTTTCTTTTTGTTTATTCCATATTTTGTGGAGTTTAACATATTGACATCAGATACCCGCATTCTATGTTTTCTAGTTGAACTTAGCATTGTACTAATGGATTGGTGTATAATTGTTTTATTTTCCAGGCTGGCCTTGTGACAAGTCTGAGCACAAGGACTATTGTCTTTGGTGCAACTAATCCAAAAGGACAGTACGATCCTAATCAACGTACTTCATTTATTTCATGCATCTCCGCTTACTGTTATTCTGTAATTAAGTGGAATTAAATAAATTATTTTTATCTTGGATAGATAATTAAATAAAGTTAAGTGAAGTTTTTCCATATTGACAATTATGTACCTGAGTCATATCTGGTTGTCATATGTTTGTGTCTAGTGGTGGCTACCTCAATTGAGTTATTCAAACATCAACAAGGTCGGGTGTGCTTAAACCTATAATTTTAATGGAGAGATCTGATCATAATTGTGCTTCAAGTCCTTTTTCTTTTTCACTTGACTTTCTCTTATTACTGATATTGAATTTTATTGTTCTTGAAGGTTCTCTAGACTCTAATTTTAATCTTCTCAATGTAACATTTTGGGTACATTGTTGCATATTTGCATCCAAATGGTAAAACTTGCAATACTTCTAATTCTATCTCCTAAGGTTATATGCTGGTATTCTCACACATAATTATTAGACCTAAAACTAAGTTTTCCATGTGGAATTATTTGTGGAGTCTAGGCATGTCAGCTATTATTGAGTGCCTATTAATATAGCTATACCTCATTTCTTTCACTACCAAACAAATTGCAGAGGTGATAAGATTTATTAACATAGCTGATTTATTTCATTTGTTTTCTATTACAAATCTTTTTTTCATACCAGATTATATTACAAATCTTTAACTTATATTGTTGTTTGCTATAACTTCAGCTTTGTCTGTCAATACAAGTCTGTCCGGACCACTGTTGAGCCGATTTGATATAGTTCTTGTACTATTGGATACAAAAAATCCTGAATGGGATGCGATAGTTTCATCTCATATATTAGCTGAGGTATTTTTTTTTCATTCTCATAACTTCCTTCTTCCTGGCTACATTTCTTGTTCTGTGAACATGTTTTATTTCTCCTAGGTGTCTTATAAACATAAAGTTAACTCCAGCATAAGTAATCTTCTTGCTCTATATTTGAAAATATGCAGAAAGGTGAAGAAACAAAAAACAAGAATGATGACTTAGAAAATATGTGGTCACTACCAATGTTGCGAAGGTAGCACTTTGAGCCCTTCAGATATCTATGCTTTTTGCTAGATTATATTTGAACTAGCTAGTGAAATCTGCATGCATGGAGATCCTTATTTGATTTTCAAGTCAATAGGATTTATTTAGTTTCGGCAAAATGGAGATTGTATATTAGTTGGGAAGTGTGGAGACTTGTGTTAGGGCGTGGTGCTTCAGAGCTTTTGTGTCATGTTAGGCCAATTGATGCAAAAGCTTAACCTGTTGCATCTACCAACAATGCAGCTTTATTATGACCCCTCCCTTGTGGCTTCAATACTGCATGATGTCTTTTTAAGCATAAATTTCAGAATCCAATGCTTAATTACCTTAATAGTTCCTTTTAATAGCTAATATGAAAATATCTCAACCTGATGGTTCAAAAATATGATGGCTAAGCTGTTCCTTTATCATTAACAAAAGCTGCAGAACTGAAGTGCTATATTTAATGTGTGCATTAGACATCTGACAATCTGTTAATAACTTAATATATTATACCTCTTTAAAGTACCAATGCTTGTCGATCTATTAGCACACAGAAAATCTTACTTGCTATGAGAATGGAAGTGCTAGAAAATATAACAATTTGTGAATGATTGCAAGTTCAAGAGAAAACTCTTTTTTTTTTTTTGGTTTCAAAGAAACTTAAATCTGAGAAAATCCAAAAGAATTAACTGAATCCTGAATCAGGCTAATATAATAATATTAAAGTCAAGAAATGACCTGCCCGGAAGGAAGAAGCATGCAATAAAATGCATTTCCCTAAAAGCATATTGCCTCCCTCTTGTGTAGGTTGTCCATGATAAAAAAAAAAGTTCCCAAGGTACAATGTCTGCGACCTTTCCAATCTCTCTGATTAGCACGATCCTGGGAAGAGAGTTATTTTGATCCTGTCTCGTTGATACTTGATGCCAAGGAAAGAGAAGAATGAAACCGTCTGTATTGTTTTTCAGTTTGCAAAAATGTAAGGTCTTGTTTGCTTTGAGACTAAGTTTCAAACTTGATTAGTTAGTTTTATTTTTCAGTCTTAATTTTTTGAAGAGTAAACTTGATTAGATATGAAAAAGATAAAAAGATGTTTAATTATCGAACCAGTTTAGGAGTTATTGAATCAATTTAGAGAGATCCCTAAACTCAAACAAATAAGATCTAAGAAAATAGTAGATATGAAACTTTCCTATAAGAGTCAGGCAACTTCTGAAAAAAGTTGTAACTAGCTCTTCCAATAAGAAAGTGTTTGACATGATGACAGGAAGTGTTTCTACCAAGAAACAACACATTCTGTTGGAAATCAGGATGACACTTATCTTTCTTTTTTTTTTCTTTTTCTTTTTTTGACAATAAGATAACACTTATCTTAGACGGAATTTGATGTACTAAACTTCTGCAGCACTATCATTTAGCAAAGGTGGGATAATTATTCTATATTTTAGATTTGATTCAACACTTATTTTACATGATTATATATAATTCGCTTTGGAACATTCTGAATGAAATTTGATATACCCAATAGTTGTCTCTTGAGATTTTCCTGGCCACAAAGTATAATAATACTCTTATGGACACCAAGTCTAGGTTGGTTGTACAGAAGCACAGGTCTTTAGTTTGTAATGTTATCTAGTACAGCAAAGTTCATGGATGGGCATATTCACTAAGATAAGAATGTTAGGACCTCGATGAGCAGTAACTGATTTTCCTGACAAAAACTGATTTAGCTTACATGACATTTAACTTGTCGACTCCTAAGATAGTGTCCTTTATATCTTTTGATTATTTTAGGTATATCCACTATGTAAAGCAACGTTTTAAACCGGTGCTGACAAAAGACTCAGAAAGAGTAATTTCAAGCTACTACCAGCTCCAGCGAAGATCAGCAACACATAATGCGGGTGAGTATGGACTTGTTTTTTACTAGATAGTTTCTGTACTGTCTCACATGACTTCTGGTGCAGCTAGAACCACTGTACGCATGCTTGAGAGTTTAATAAGATTGGCCCAAGGTAGGGCTTTGACAACTTATATATCCACACAACTATACTTTTTATTTGTTCCTAATTAATATGCTTGGGCTCCATTCAGCACATGCAAGACTCATGTTCAGAAATGAAGTCCTCCAACTTGATGCTATTGCAGCCATTTTATGCATTGAATCCTCAATGACAACTTCTGCAATTGTTGACAGCCTTGGAAATGCTTTACACTCCAACTTCACCGATAACCCTGACCAGGAGTGTATCCTAATATGCTGCCTCATTTTCTGATGAGAAATAGTTATTATTGTTTTGCTGATGGTAGCAGTATATTGCTTTCTATGATAATTTCAGCGACTCCAGGATGACGGCTTTCTTTTATTTTATGGTTAATTGGTTCACTAATTTATTGGATTTTCAAGCGCGAAATAGTTTCTACTTTCTAGGTCACCACCTACGAACTTTTGTATATCTTGACATGCTTCAGATGCTAAACAAGAAAAGATGATCCTCGAGAAGCTTAGAGTGATCGAGGAGTTCCCCTGATGCCACCATCTGGAATATTTGACCTGTAGTTATCAGGTGCCAGAAATCTTGCTCATTTCCTCTAGTTATGTGCACAATTAAGAGCGGTGTTAATGATTCATCTACTATTTTTCTTGCGAAAGTGAAGACCCATGGTTATCTCATTAAGAAAATGTTAACGATTCATGTACTATTACCAGGCAAAACAAACTTAATAAATTCATTAGTGTGCATGGCTGCAACGGGACTTCGCGATTTGACATCATGCCACTATATTCGAACAAAAGAGTCTGCATCAATGTTCAGATAAGTGTGAGCATGTAGATTCGTACTTGCTACGTGTATTGACTAGACTGCAGGTTTGGATATCAGTTACTGTAACTGATAGATACTAATCTGAGGCTGATGTATGTAATTTGTCTTTACATTAGGTAGCTGTCATTTTCGTAGCGGAGGTAGAGTGCTTCCCATGTTCTCCTAGGGTTTTGATGGTAACCTTCCACTCCTTGACAGCTGTTCTAATGTAAGGTACACACTTATCAGCATCTACCGTCTTCATTTGCTTATTTGCTCCGCTGTAGTTTTGGATCTGATCTGATTGGTTAAGGTTACACTGTTATAGTGTTATATGATGTTCATGTGATCCTGTCTAATTGTTAGAATAGATCCTCAGTTGACGAGACGGAGAGCTCTCCTTAAAGCAGCTTGGATTTGTTCTGATTCAGATATAACATGATGATTAATAGTATATAACACGATATAAAAGTTCTGCACGTTGATATTGGGAAATCTTGATATTAACAAATATACAGATGTGAATAGGAATTAATCAAATTCCGGAAATCCGAAATGTTAAATAGTAAATAATAACTTGCTGGTATGCTAGACTCTGTGAATCACTTGTTTCTCATAATGTTATCTTAAGTACCAAAATATATTCTCATTGTTCTCAGTCAATAATTTCTCCTGATCATAGCAATAAAGAGGCATCGCGGTTGCATAAGCCGTAGGCTCTATTACTTTAATGGAACGTTAGCTTTGAGTGGCTTGTGTCCCTCTTATCCTTTATTACATTGTTTGTACGCTCATATTAGTGAAATTGGATCTTTATTTGGATAAGGAATATACTTGATATGCTAGACTTGTATCTAGAAATTGTTGTACTTACCATCTAAAACTTGATGTCGGAGAAGTTGAAGTTGAGAGTCCCGGCCAGCAGAAAAAGTGTCTGGAAGGAATTAGGGTATAGTGTTGAATACGGACAATAACATTTTGGTTGTTTCCTGGACAGGCCAAACACTGTGGTCCTGGTTAGATCAGAAGAGCCCAAAACCAGAAATCACATCCGAAGTTCTACGTGCCTACGGGCTCTTCATAAAAAATAAAAGAACATCCGAAGTTCTACATGCCAGAATAGTTGGCTTATAAATGATATATTTGTCTGGCTTCAATCCAAAATTAAGTTCAAACTTAAAACGGTACATTTGGAACCATAGATAGAATTTAATTGATTTCATTTAGTTAGAATTCGATTAATTTTATTTGGGAAGGAATTTTTCTGTTTGGATAATAATGAAATTGAAATAAAATTCTTTTAATCTTATTGTTTGAAACAAGGTAGGAATTTATTTCATTATGTTTCTTTTTCCTATTTTACTCGTAAGCTTCAATAAGAATGTAACTATTAAACAATTTTTTTGATATTTGGTAAACTTAAAATTAAGTAAGAAAAGAATTTCATCGAGTCGGACCTCAAATTATTGGATTTCATTATATAAAATCTGTTCAAATCCATTGGAATCAGCTGAAAGCTGATCACTTAATGATCCCAAACAGCATTTTCGAAGGACTTGAAATTTTAAATCAATTGAATTCTGCTGATTCAAACAAGAGTGTAGCGGGATCTAAGATAGGTCTGTTCGGAGTAGTTTTGAAAGTATCCAATATCCGTCCAATCTAAAGTTTAAACCTAACAGGTAAGATAGTGAAAACATTGATACTAATCTTGCCCTAATTATTCTAGTATTAGAATTACTATTTAGTTTTTAATTTTATTTTGAATAAAAAATTGCTGTTTTAACTGAACAACAATCATATCTGGAGAATATTATCCTATTCTTAGTCAAATGACCATGCCGTGATTGTGAATTCTCTGTTATTTGAAGCTAGGGCTCAACATCGATTTCGATGATGCGTCCATCAAGAGTGGACCTCTCATTCAAGTCAAGTCTTCGCCCGTAACTTTCTCCAACAATAATGTGTGGTTATCAATCTATTGTTTTTATGCAGGATGGTGATTATTTGTGTGTTAAACCATGATAAATGGTAGAGTCGTCGTACTCTTGTTTATTGTATAATGGATTTGGTGCAGCCCATTGTCTCTTTAGTTGAAATCCTTGACAACTTTTATATTTTTTTAAACGTTCCACAGTTATTGTTTTGTTCTCTTTTACGTTTGCCTGGATTTCCTTTAAATTTGATATCTTTGTTATTTACGATGCCCGATGAAATTTGCGATGCTTGTCACATCCAGCTTGTACGGTCATATTGATAGCCTTTCTGCTCATAGTTTTCTATAGTTAGTGTAGCGTTCCGTTTGTTTATTTGTTTGTTGTGTGCCGACTACATTCTTGCATCCACCTTCCAACCTATCATTCTACTATAACTTTTCATGTTACCCAAGTGGTATGGTTGCGGAACATCATAGATCTTATGAACTTCCAACCTTTTCAGCTAAAACCATTACTAGCATAAAAATGCGGCTAAGCCCCCCTCCCCCTGGGGGTAACAGCTCTATTTGCACTAATTGTGAATTGACTCAAAATTTTGATTCGTAACTTGTTCTGGTTCAAGTTCGTGAAATTGTGGCTGGGATGTATGTGTTTTTCACGTGGTGCTTCTTTTCCGTCTAAAAATGCTTGAGGAGGTGTTCCATATGGCTGGCTGCCACTGTGTTGTGAAATAATTCTATTTGATTTCCGATTTCACAATTCCGGATCAAAATGTGTGATATTTTTCCTCTATATGTGCACTGCTCTGCCCTGCTCCTTCGCCCTTCTGGAGTACTCTAAGCATTGCCCTCGTCAATCTCATCCGATGTGCTATGTCGTTAATTAACAAGTTATACAGCAAGATAGCGTCTCTTCCCGAAAGACCCGCTAATTGAAAAGCTGGAACGTTGCAGTAGATCTATTGTCGGTTAACATAACGTGTTAGGTAAGAATATGCAATCACAAGTTAACAAGCGAGCATAATGTTTTTTTTTTTTTTTCATGAAACAGTATTAAGTCCCCAATTGTTTTTGGAATAAGAATACTTAAAAAAAAAAAAAGCTTAGTTATTTTAGTATAGTAACTAAATAACTACTTAATGTTTTAAGTATACTAACTCATCGTTATCTCTTATTTAATTTCATACGACTTTTAATAATTAATTTAATAATAACTTAAATGATTATTTTGCTCATAGATTAAAACTATTGAATTATTATTATTATTTTACATCTAATTAAATAAGAGTACTTTTGTTATTTAGTTTAAAATGTTTAAAATTTCAATACAAATTCAATTTTTTTATTAATATTAATTTTATGTCATATCAAAATTATTATAATAGTTTTCAACTAAGTAATAAAATAATTTAGCTCTCTTGTTATAGTATGATCTAAGTTTGAGTGAATCGAGCCCCCAAGTAATGTGATGTGAACCCAAAAGTCTTTAAGATTTCTCATCGTCGTCACCATCTCAATGCCAGCTTCTCTACTATCTCCCTTTCCCACCCAATATGGTCGGTATCCAATCCTTGACAGCTCTTCGGGGGCGTTTACGTGGGCCATCGCATTTAACAAAAGTCCATAGGCCGCCCCAATCTCTGACTTGGGCGCCGAGAGCGCCGGACACGACTCACGAGGCTCTGCTTCCGCCGCGGGGTCCACCCCCCATCCCCTCTCTCTCTCTCTCTCTCCGCCTCTCGTTTCGTTGGCCCCCACGTCCGACCTCTTTAACTTTGCCGCCGGGGCCGGGTTTGATGTAAGAGGCTATGTGCTGGACCACTCGGGTTTTGGATTTTCCTGGGGCTCACCTCCAAAAAGAGCCTCGTCGCTTTCCATCCTCTTCTCCGGTGGGCCTTCTTCCTCCTTGGAAGTGAAGCTATATATAAGCAGATAGATAGGCGGAGGAGAAGAAGCATTTGATCACCGTCTGGTGACGGGACTCTCTCTCTCTCTCTCTCTTCTATCTATTTTTGCCCTTTCGTAGCATTCAATTGCTATACGACGCCAAGTAGCAAAACGACGAGTGTACTAGTCTTAGAGTGAGAAGGAGAGAACGATAGGGATAGGGATAGGGATTGGGATTGGGATTGGGATTGGGATTGGGATTGGGGGTGGTCCTGCCCCCCTACGGTGGGCGGTGTAGAGAGAGGCGCTCGAGGAATCCCTATTCCCTTCCTTCTCCGTCGAAGGGTCCCACCTTTTGGATCGCTTCCACCTGTCCGTGTGGTTTTCAGAGCTTACGCTTCTTACCTCATGCAACCACTCACAACTCTCTCTTTTTTTTGCACATATACCCCCCTCAAAAACCCCTTATTTCTCTCGCCACCCTTTTTAAAGTCTTCCATTTTACATGCACACATACTCCTCACGTGAGAAAGTTTCAGATATGCCCTCAAAATTCAGTATGAAAATAATATTTATCCTACTAACTTTTCTCTCTTCTTCTTCTTCTTCTTCTCAAAAGAAAAGTCCATTCCATACAACATGAAAATAATAGTCCGCAGTCACATCTTGGTTTCCCTCCAGATTGAATGATCGAGTTGATTAATTGTCCTGCTTAACCCAAATAAGTAGCTCGAAAATGATCCACACCAAACGCCATTAGATACTGAGATGTTTAGCCAATCACAAACTATATATATGCTCCCTTAATTGGAAGAAACCCAAGACCAAAACGAGCCTTACATTAAAATGTTGAATATAGATACAAATTAAAGAATAATTCGCCACCCAAAGTGGCTATAATATATGTCACAGGATACAGACATGCATGCAGTTTTCAATCTCTACCACGATCTACCTTTTAGACAAAATGGGTCATCAGGAGAGAGAGATAGATAGATAGATAGATAGATAGAGAGAGGGGTATGGATTCCTTTACAAAGAGCAAGGGAGATCTATTTATGGTGTATGATTTATTGCAATTGGAATAAAAGATGTCTATAGTTTTGATACCTAAATTCATACTCGTCTTGGTTATCAAAAGAAAAAGGGATCACTTGTCTTCATAACTTTATACTGAAACATGTATATATTTA
The DNA here is from genome assembly GCF_048772165.1 of Typha angustifolia. Classification (NCBI taxonomy): domain Eukaryota; kingdom Viridiplantae; phylum Streptophyta; class Magnoliopsida; order Poales; family Typhaceae; genus Typha; species Typha angustifolia. Next base: position 7,173,151 of record NC_133243.1, on the reverse strand, counting down.
ATAACTTAAGCTTTTGGTTTCAGAGAAGAAAGAGATCCTGGAAAGATATATTTGTTTTAAGAACGATAATTTTTTATGTTTTTGAACTTAAAACATTAAATATCATTTTAATTCACTGGGTATTAAGAAAAATGGTGGGTTTTTATACTATCTGTCGTCTAAAATATATAGCAGCTCTTCATTTAATTAACATCTACTTCTTTGATCTATTAAGATACCTCAAACACGCAATAAAAGTTCAAGTGTTAAAAATATAAAAAGATTGAATCCTGTAGCACGAGTCGTTTCTATCCTTTGGAGCAAAGTATCTTTGAATCACCAGTAACAAGATAATTAATCCATGATTAATGAACACGGCATTAGATCTAATGCTTGATGACAAGTGGAAAGAAAAGGAAGAAAGTGCTCTAGAATCTCGTAATTTATAATTAATTATTAGATGCTAAAGTTTCAATCTAATTAACAAATTAAATTAAGCTTGACGGACACCAATCTCTTTGATGAAACGCAACGAGATTTAGAATAGACCAGGATGTGATTACTCTCCTTCTACTCCCATCTATTTTCGACTTCAATCCCTTTCCTCTCTTTAATCCGTGAATAAGACTGCGTTTAAGTATTCAACGACACTACCCTACAATGGAAGGGGACAGTTACCAAACCTTTATATTTTAATGGATGCAAAGAATCAATTCAATTCAAAGTTTGCTCCCACTAGACTTAGGTCTTAAATTGTTTCAGATTTAAATTTACTTATTGATCGACTCATTTAGACTTCAATTTAAAATTAATTTAAATTCAAATTTAATCTGAGCTTGGCTCAACTACACCCCTAATAGAGATATCTAAATAATAAAAATTATTATTGTATTTCGCTTTTACTTTTTCTATTTAACTACTAATCTAGCATGAATCGGATTAGAAACAATCAGTTAAACCAAAAGTTTGAACTAATAACACGCAATCTCACATCATTTAATATGGTAACTAAGTAGGAGGTTTGAGTTCCAATTTTTACAAAATTGATCTATTATTTAAAGTAAGAATAATTTATGTTTACTTAAGTCAATCTTTTTAAGTTCCAAATTTACCACCCTTCAGCAAAGAGATGCATAATATAGTATCAAAATATGCGAAAGAAAACCCCTCCTAAGTAGACAAATTAATTTTGAGGGTGACATCAGTCGACATCCTTAATTACTGGAGAATTGTGGACTTTCTAAAGGCTTTTGAGCAAGGAGTCAAGTTCATGAAGGACCCCAGTCTTAATTTAGATTGAAATATATATATATAGGATGTGATAATTATTAACAAACAACAGCATCGATATTAAAAGGTAAATGAGCATCTTCCAGTTAACTAATTAACAAGATTAAGGTCTCTGTTAACATTTTTGTAATATAATATACCTAAAGAGGGGGTAGTTAAATAGATGGAAAAATTACCAGTGTAATAATTTCCCCTTTCTTAAGGCCATGCCAGTAAAATACTCTGCGACTGTCGTTATCACTAGTAAGACGTTAACAATAGGACATTAAAATGCTTACAAAAATCCCAACAAATCTCAACCTCCTTTTCAAATTAACACTAGTCTAAACCATCTCATACACATACACAGAGGAGAAAACAAAATCTCATCGTTTCTTTCCGCTCGTTGTTTCTTTTCTTTGAACATAAGCGTGTAGCTTCAGTTTTATGAGACTGTATTTTAGACTGTCGGATCACGACGAAACTGCAGAGTGACTACGCATTCCTTGTTCCCGTGAATCTTCTAGGGTCGACCTTTCTTTTTATTTATTTTATATTATTAAATTTAAAATAATATTTTTTATATTATAGTGTTGTCTATTGTAGACTAAGTGTGATATTTATTTCAAAAGATATCAAATTGTATTATAATAATCTCTAAGAGTTAATAAATTATTTGCGCCGACCAACTTAAAAAACTAAAAAGGGCCCACCAATCCAGGCTAGCCACCAAAATTTAGCTCTAATTTTTTTGGTTGTGATTAAAAAAATTGAAACGGTCAAATGGTAAATACGTAATCGTTATAAGAGTAAAACATTGGGTGAAAAATGTAAATTTCTCAAAATATGCAAGAATTTACTGGATGGGCAATTGAACGTGGACGTAAAAACTGTCCACATTCAGGAGATGAAGAGGTGAAGGAAAGCGTCCGTCCGTGTATTGAGCATGAGCGTGTTGCATGGAGAGACGACGCCGGAGCAAATACATCCGACCCGTATTTGACGGACGGACGGACGGATGATTAGTTTATTAAACAAGCTCGTGTGGTGCGTAGAGAATATAAATAATAGAAGGAGAATAGACCGGCGAGACGTCTTTCGAGGCGGCGACGTCATTGCGGTACCACTACCACGTGAAGCCGTTTCCCTTCCTCTCCCCCATCAAAAAATATTCCCTTCTTATAACGTCATCGCTCAATTTCCAAATCGCACCCCCCCCCCCCCCCCCCTCCCATATATATATTTTTCTTTGCCTCCTTTTTCATATATAACCTCCTCAAATTTATTATTCACGTTTGTGTTTTATATTTCTTTTATTAATTGTTCTCATGCAGGTTAGGTTAATTAAGAGGGATTGTTCTTCACTAAATATCAATTAAGAGGATTCAAAACAATGACCCTATTATGATATCCATACAACTCATATACATACAAAATTTAAAACAGCATGACGTAAAACAAAGGGATGCTGGGTGACATACCTACAAAAGAAAAAAAGAAAAAGAAATTAATATGAAATATAGAATAAACGTATATATAATATCTTTAGTAAGCTAAATGGTCTTTTAATATAAAATATTATATTAACTTAACATAATATCTGAGGAAAAATCTAGTAGGGCCTATCTACTTAAAATATAATTAGAGCGGTATTAGAAGAGAAGAGGGAAGAGAGAAAATGATTTTAATCCCCTTTTTTTAATAAATTTTCCTCTTAATTCCTCCTCAAATTAATTGCTTTAAAATTTCATCTTTTTTTTTTCCGTTTTATTAAGTCACTTGAAAAGCATTTTGTACACTACGGAGTACATTAAAGAGATTAAAAAGAAAAGAAAGCTACATACATTTTTTGCATTATACAAAACTTTTCAAACTACCCCCTCCATTCTCCAAATATTACCAACTCTATTATTCTCCATCCTCCTCCAAACCTGAATCTAGCTTTAATTCCAGTGCTCGCTGTAGTACCACGACAGCGGCGGCGGCTGCTCATCGGAGAAGAAGCTACTACTGCAAGGCTCATCCCCACTAAGAAATCCACTCTCCTCCACCTTCAAGTAATGGTGGCCATGGTACAACCCTCCTTTGTAAACTCTCGGATCCGAGCTCATCAACAACGAGGAAGAAGAAGAGGTCGTAAATGGAGGAATGGAGCCATCGAAAGGCATGTTGTTGGAAGCTACAGCGGCTACTTGCGAGCTATTCTCGTCGTTTAAAACCACGCTGGAATCGCTATCCACGGAGCCATCCTTGTAGATCAAAGGAGGTGGCTCCTCTGACACCTTGTCCTCCGATTCGGATGCTAAAGGTTCCTCCTTTACAGAGGAATAGCTTAAATTATCCTCCAAAGCCAACTTGGCCTTGAGCTCTTTGATCTGGATTACATAAATTTTTAACAAATTTTAAGTACTCGTAGTGCAAATAATCTCAAGCGAAATCGAGAGATGGGTCTCTTTTACCTCGGCGAGAAAGGACTCCTTGTCGCGGAGGAGTGCGTCGTAGTCGACTCGAAGCGAGTCGTAATTGGCCTTGAGAGCGTTGTAATCACGTTCGAGCCTCTTCGTCTTCCACCTCGCTCGGCGGTTCTGGAACCAAATGGCGACTTGGCGAGGTTGGAGGCCGAGATCTTGTGCGAGCCTTAGCTTGCGCTCTGGCTCGAGCTTGTTCTCCACTTCAAAGCTGTTCTCTAATGCTCTCACTTGCTCTACGCTTAGCCGCCGCTTCTTCTCTCCGCAGCCGTTGCTCCCCTGGCCGCCCACGGAGCATAGAAGCTCGTCGTCCCCGCAGTCGTCGCCTTCCATGTCCAAGATGCTCGACGGAAAGCCTCTTCCGTGTACCCCCTGCTCTTCTCCTACACGACCCAAGTGAGAAAACGTGTCAAAGTCGGTACCTTTACTTACTCCCTCGTCTCCCTCTCGAGATTATAAACCAGTGCAAGACTAGTTGTAATTACCAGGTGGGCATATGGGAATCAGTTGATCCGCGCAGCTGAGCCTCTTCATGAGTGCTTTCTCGATTGGATTTTTACGGTTTACCAATTAAGAAGAGAGATCTCTACAAAGGTGGTGGCGATTTTAGATGGATTAAAGGAGTTGGGCAATAGATAGTTTACAAAACGGCCGGAGAAGCGGCTTGCCATGGACGAGAGAACAAGAAGAAGAAGAAGAAGAAGAAGAAGAAGAAGAAGAAGAAGAAGAGAGAGAGAGGAAGGTCTCTTCTTGCACGACGACGACCCTTCTTCTTTCTCCGACTTCCCCATCTCCTCCGCTTCTGATCCCATCATCCCAAGATGGGTTCTTTTTTTTTTCGTCCCTTCTTTTTCTTTACAAAATAAAAATACAATTAAAAAAAGAAATCTCTTTTCTTTGATCACCTTGGATTTGATTCCTTACTAGAGGCGCTCATGACCCATGAATGAATTGGCTATTAGAGGAGGAGGCGATGAGGGAGAAAGGGGGGAGCAGTGGGATGGATGACGACGATGGTTAGCGAGGACTCATGAGAGAGAGAGAGAGAGAGAGAGAGAGAGAGAGAGAGAGAGAGGGAGCGAGGTCGGGGATGCGGGATTCTGTGTGCGTATGTATAAATAAATAAAGGGGAGAGAAGTACTAGCAGAGCACCTACAGGCTACAGCCGAGAAGAAACTAGAGAGAGATGGGTTAGGTGCAGGTGGGTTAAGAGGTGACCCTGGTTAAGCCTTACGAGACTACTCTCGCGAAATGAAATGAGAAATCCATATGAAATGTCGACCAAATGCATTGCCGTTCCTTATTTTATTGCTATAAGTTGGTCGCATATTTATTTGCCCATCTTATTATATTCTGCAACACCCAACAGGTGACCGGGGATTGCCGGTTTTGGAAAGTAACGTGGAGATAAAAATTACTTTTTATCCGGCGAAGATTTTATTTTATTTTTTAAAATAATAAATATAAACTTTAAAATTCGCCCTAATTACCATCTCTACATCTAATGAGGCTTGAACTCAAACGCGGCTTCTTGCTGCTGGTTAAAAAATTAATTAATTAATATTCCAATCGGTATATATATCTCTAATCAAATAAAATAGCTAATATGTCATCTGAAGTTTGAAATCTTAGTAATAAATAGTATAAATAAATCTATATCCTCGCATACAAGTTTCTTGAATTGTTCTTCGTACATTAAAAATTGACTGAAAATTAAGTTGCCTTTGTTCCCACCAAAATCCTGATTCTCTCTAATGTTATGAACTCCATAGAGTCAGAAATCCACTGCCCATATTCGGAAAAGTGAATGAGATAGTTCTTCTAGAGATGACATATTTTCCAAGTTATATACTTATATATATATATAAGTTAGATTGTGACAGCTAATGAGAGCTGACCAAATAGTCATTATTCTGGGATTTTCTACTCCTTGCAATACTTGCTCAGCAATCTTCACTTATATACATATATTCACGTGTAATTTTCTCCACAATTTTTATCTCCTTTTCGTATAAATTAATCAATTAATACAAGCTTATGAGTCAACTATTCACACCTAGCTTGTCCTAATCTACTACTCTTATAGCTCTAAGTAAGTGAAAATATAAAGCCAGGCAGGGTTAATCTTCTCTTAAAAGAGTTATCCTCAAAACTTATTAGATATCTAATACCTGCCTGCACCTTTATGGATTAAGAGTATATTAATCCCGGATGTTAAAAGGAATGCTAAAGCTTTCATTCTTTTGGATAACATCATATGGACTCCAGCATAGGTTTCATCGTATAAGCCAAAAGACTTTTATTTTCTTTCTTTTTCCTATAAAGTAGCTCGGCAGATTCCTTGTATGGTGTTGTTTAATATTAATTATCATTACTACTGTGATTAGCAACATAGAACGTTTTAACAGGTTAGATAATTAAGTTAATCCTCCTAAAAGTTATTACAGTAAAAATTATACTAAATATCACATAATAATTCATCATATACACAATAAGGAGCCTTATGCTCACTTGGAGGTGACCACATACCGAGTTGATGGTAAGTACGTGGACATTTGCTCGTCACGGTCTGGTCCACAAAGTCTAGAAGAAAACGATCGAGAGCTCTTAAATATATATAAAAAAGACTTTAATCGATAATGACAGAAATTAGAAAGTAATAATTTTTTTTTGGTTGATAATAGGATGGTGTTTACATAGTTAAAAGGGATAGTTATATTAAAATTTTAATTTTGAAGTTAATTATAAAATTATGCTTGAATTGATCCAGTTGAGCTGATAATCACATTGAGGCGAGGAGAAGGGAATTGAGAAATGTGGGATCGGGTGGAGGAATGAGTGAGGACGATGCCGGATAAGATTAAGATGGACTGAGATGAAAGAAGATAGGTAGATTCAATGTTAGAGAAAGTTAGTAAAGGCTATAGTTATGGAGACCGACCAAGCTATGACAACCTCAAGCCCTAAGATTATCGGTGACTAGGACAGCCCCAGAGATATGGGTAGAGGAGAGAGAGAGATGAAGAATAAGGAAGAGAGATAGTTAAATAGAGAAAACAAGGGAAGAAAAAAGAAGAAAAGATAAAAGAAATGGTGAAAAACTTCTCTCCCCTCCCTTAGTCACATAGATCTAAAAGAGGAGAAAGAAGAAAAACGTCAGACCACGACGTTATCGATCTTCCTAAAATAAAGAAAGAAAAAAGTGACCAAGATCCTAACGGAGCTAAACCGTTCGCTTAGATTGTTGACTAAATAAGACTACATTCAATGATAAATGTATAAGAAGATATTGACTAAAGATTCATATTAGTTATATGTATCATATAATGCATTAATATTAAGTATCATATTATGAATTATTAAGCTGAGCTTGATCGAGCAGGCTTATGATCAGCTCGAGCTAAAATTAATAGGGAGCTTGTTCTGCAGATCAAGTCGAGTCAAATTAATCTAAGCCGAGCTCAATTGAGCCTTAAGTGAGCTAAACTCGGGTCGAGTTGGAGCTTGAGCTAGCTCTATTATTTTGATACCTCTATATATAACTGTATTCAGGCTCGAATCCCAACAACTAAATTGTGGAGTTGGGACTTATGGTAACGGTTAAAAAAAGGTACGGATAAATGGTAGTTTATCAAATAATTTAACTAGTTAAAGAGACGTGGATTGTTAAATAATTAAGTCCCTATTAAGAAGATTGTTAACTAAGCCGATCTCCTTCCACGTAATGGCCGTGCATCTCATTCGGATCTTATTGCTTGGATTGTGACTCGGGATCAAATTTATTAGTTATAATGGAAGTCATTATCAAGTTAAACACGAAAGAATGCACCTCAGAATAAAAGAATAAGATTATACCACAAGAAACAGTGCGCGAATTTCAAGACAGTAGTGGGCTGTCACTCACTCATCTTCTATATGAATACCTCTTAAATATATTATTTATATCTATATCTTTCTGTTTGCTGAATTACTAAGTTTATTTTTAGTTTATACGTGTCAAAAATTAAAAAGCCATGAGTTTTAGAGGGTATGCATGCAAATATATATATTTTTTTTGGAGGGAGAAATTGGAGTATTTACTAGAGCACTTGATGGGAAACTAAGTAATTAGCAGATTAAGCATTCTTAATTTCAATTCCTCAAATCTTCTCACATCCTCGGGATAAATCTGTATTAAATTAGGGTGAGGTATTTAAGTCAGCCATCCTCATCCGATATCTACCTTATTTGTTTTCATATATAGGGTCAATATAGTTTAACTACTATATATGCATAGTCCTTAAATATATCATTTAAATGTTCATTCTAGGTATATTTTAAATGGGTTTTAATCCTCAATTTTTCTCAAAAAAAGGTAAAATAAAACCACTGTAGAGAGAGAGATATATATATATTCTCTATTAATAAACTCTTTTGACAATATCTATGAACTCAATAAAACCAATAGTAGTTTGGGTGGTAAGACTTAACCAAAGAATAGAGCCCAGAATGCAATTAGTTCCAACTTCCAACAACCATGACTAACTATTTTTATTTTAAAAATTAATGTTCACACTAATCCATTTAAGAAGAACTCATAATTTTTATAGGTCAGCAGAACTCATAATTTGTTTTCTTTTTTAATTATAATGAAGTTAGAGATACAGCTAATTAATAAGCAGCAGTGACCTATATATATCTATCCGAATCTAAGTTTATTGTGCATAAATTTAGGCTGCGACTAAGAGAAGCAAGCCACGAGTGTTCACATGCTACACTAACTATGATGTAGATCTTGCCTACAAAATAGTGTAAGATTATTTTATGAGAGCCTAGTCTAAATGTTCATAAGATATCATCTCTATTTTAGGAGGGAAAACATAGTGATATATGGACCCACCTAATAAATAATGTTGTTTCTTTTACCAATTTTAAATGTATCGTATCCAGATATCAATCAATCATGCGTATCCTAATATTGCACCTAGAAATTTAGAACGAAAAAGGACAAACTTTGATACTTCTAATGATATCACAGTGGTTAACTTTTTTTTAAAAAAAAAGAATTATTCTGAAGTTGTTCATAGCAATAAGGAAAGGCCATGGCCTTCCAATGAAGCTATAACTATAACTATATGTGCAGCATTGTAGTGAGTAAGGTGATCCTCACATTCTCTAAATTTTAATGGAAATTTATTTTTAATCAAAACAATAAGGAAAAGGTGAGCCCTTGGCAGAATTGCATTTTATGTCCATCAAGAGAGGACCCACCTAATAGTTACTTGGGCTAATAGTGTGAGACTACATGGCATGCTTGGTTTTACCATTGGAGGATCCAATGGGACCAGAGAAGGACAAATGAGTGTGGACTCATTAGCTAGTGGCTCTAACCTTGGGGGGGTCATAAGGTGCACTTCCCTTCTCCTGTTCCTCTCTAGCTTTGTTATCTTCTTTATTTTGAGAGAGAAGGGGTATTAGCTTTTTCTTTGTCATCACTTTCTTCTGTGTTATGATTACTAATAAATCTGGTGGTCCAATGGGGCCTCTCCTTTTTATCTCTTTTTTTACAAGTAATGAGTGATCTGTAATAAGGACGTATTAGATATCAATGAGCTCATGATAGGTTCTTTCTACTGTTTTTTATTTTCTCTTTGGGATAAGAGAGTAGATTTGGCCAATCTATTGTTTTTATCATTTATGGTAGTCTCCAGAAAAGAGTTACTCTCTATCTCAGACAAAGAAAGTTATGAGGTTATCTCTCTGACCATTTTTATTAAATTTAGGAGATCGATTTGCTTCATATATGATAAATAATTTGAAAACTACAGTAAAGTAATAGGATTATTATTATTTTTTGGATAGGGATAGTAAATCGGTCAAAAACTCATAAATTCCTAAAGTTATGCAAGTACTTCAACAAAGTCTTCCTTTTTAATCGTACAAATATACTAAACATCTCTCTATTCATGCACCGGCAAACTTTGGCAGAAAAGTAGGATCCAATCTCTCTGCAAGGCCTTGGAGTTACAAGCTATAATGATCTAGCAATTATATGTTCATAATTTACCAACTTCTATTTGATACAAGATCTGAAAAGATCTAAACTAAGCCGCCCATATCTGGATATATCACTATTTCTCAGGCGAATAAGATATATAATAAAGTCAAACAGTCATAAAGGACAGCTTAACTACTAGTAACTTATCATGATTATCCTCCATTCAACCTCACCCATCTATCTAATCACCCACCATTCATTCCTATAAGCAACTAAGAGTCTTATATTAACCAGAGTTAATAATCACAGCTGTTAAGTTTAATATCCACCTGCTGAAAGTTATGTTGGCCAATGCCAATAAAATGGACACCAAAAAAGCTCTTTTTCACTAAGGGCTAAGGGGAAGACTTCTACTTCACTTGAAGGAAAAAAAAAAAAAAAGAAAGAAAGAAAGAAAGAAAAAGAAAGGAAAGTTCTCTCTCTATCTATCTCTCTTCCCTCAACTTTCCAAGGTGGCAAAGAATCCAAAAGAGAAGTTCACAGGTAGAACAGACATGTCATCCATCTCTCATCTAAAAGTAATCAATTGCATTGGATTTAGGAACAGACATGCAAAGGCATCTACACAAAAAGCTCTTTCCCTCTCTCTTTCTCTCTCTATGTAGGTTAGGAAAGTGATGGCCTGCTCTCCTTTTTCTTGGTTTTCCTGATAGAGCCTATGTTAGGCGTCCACCTAATGGAATCCTGCAAGAGAGAAAAATAACAAATAAAGAAGAAGAAAAGGAAAAGCTGAAGCACAGAGGAGGAGGAGGAGGAAAGCAATTGAGGTACTTAACTTTTTTGCATGGTGTGTGCCATGTGGGAAAGCAAGCCTAGAAAAAAAGAAAGAAGAAGATAGGGAGAGATGGAATTGCTTTCCTTGTTCCCTTTCCCCTCCCCCACCCCCACCCCCACCCCCACAAGTTTTTCACACATGTCATGATCACACAAAGGACAAGTGATAATAACTTTAGGAAAGAAAACTTAGGCTAATTAGTTGAGTTAGAGAGAAGGACAAGGAACAAACTCCACACCAGGGGGGGATGAGATTAAGCTTTGCTGGGGGGGATGATATTAAGCTTTGCTGGTAGACAAGTAATGGATGGCATGATGCATATGGGAAGAGGTAGTTTAGGGGTAGTACTTTATTTAACTGCAAAAAGCTTGATACCTGGGAATTGGGATCAGAAAGGTAAAGCTCCTTTAGATAAGGAGTCCAAAAATTTTTTTAAAAAAAAACCTATTTTGTTACAAACTAGATAGATATCAATATTATGGACATCCTACCTAGATATTGCTCAATGTTAGAACAAGCCAAATCATATCAAAAGAATGATGATAATAATAATTCAGTCAGAACTGGATTTCAAACTTTCTCCTTTTTTTCTCCCCTTGATAGATTCTTCTGATTTAAAATGGATTTCAATTCCTAAAACAGTTTAAGGGCCAAAGATAGCAAGTGTCACAAGGAACTTATTAAGAATTTGATGGAGAAATCAGCAGTGTCTTTCTCAAGAAGATAGCCCAAACAAGAGGCCACAAATTTGGGAAGAAGATCAAATAGACAAGGCATGAAGGCAGTATAACATCAAATAACACCAATTTATGCTAAAAATAGCTCCTCCTAATATATGACAAAACTATCTGGCTCACTAATGGATAATGAACTTTCACACTTTACAACACAACGTAGATAAGCAATTTATTAGCTATTCTTCTAACTAATGGTACATAACAACAATTTATCTTGACCATTATTCTCTCTCGATTTTTTCATTTATTTATTTTCACTGTTCGTCTTCACTTGTGGATTTTCAGGTCCATGTGAAATAATATGAATCATAGATAGTAAGAAGAAAGATTACCATGTCAAGCAATGAGCCTCCTAGATCAATCCCAAATTCTACAGGAAGAAGCACTTTAAAGAATTGCTGTCTATATATGAACATAATATACTTCTTCCAATTTTTTTACCTCCTCAGTTACAACCCTTATATGAAGCAGATTAAACTTGTTTACAAAATTTTGTTACTTTTACACTACTACATGAAAAGAATGAGACCAAGTCAATAACATAATAGCATCAAGAGAATTAAAATCACATACCACTATATGCGCATCTAGATTATTCTTCCTCAGGAAACAATCTCCTTTTCCAGATTCGTGCGTAATCAAACATAAGAAATAATTATTAACTCCCAACTTTGTTGCTTTACGAAATCCTTCAATTCCAATCTTATCATTAAGCATGGCTAACTTTGCAGAATGTTCCCAAAAGCCTGCCAATTGGTTAGCCAAAGAGAGCAAACGGAAAGATAACATCAAGTTTATAATTTTTCTTTGCCACAACCTCATACTTCCGTGCCAATAAAATATTGCTCAAATGATGAAAGGAACTCATGGTATACGAAAGATCCCGATATCACCGGTTTAATTGAGACACCGTTGAATTCTCTCTCACAAATGACAACATCCATACTACTTATGATTATGTGAATCATCTTTAATATGTCTTCTGACTATGAGGTGAAAAATCCAGTATAAAAGTTCCACTGAGGCTATATATATATATATATTATAGAAGACTCAGTTTTAGACCATGTTCCAGCTTCGGATTGATTAGCAGAAAAGAAGCAACAGAAAGCCGAAAAGAAAGATGAGAAACGTTATTTGCTGAAACTTGGGAGCAGTAGGAAAGGTAACTTTATCATTTTAGTTTGACAATAAAGCTCTCTTTGTTGAATTATTTTGAACATACGCCTGAAATGCTGTTCAGGGCAGTGTTTTTCCCAGAAAATATACTAGTTGACAGTCAAAAACAAATTACGCGATAATGGAAGTACTTCCTTTCAACTTATTTTTGTTCAAGAAAGAACTATGTATGTGTGACAATATGACCTTGCAATTCTCTATTTTCTAATCCAAATAGAACAAGTAATGGATGGCATGATGCATTATGCATATGGGAATTGCTTTGCTGTGCTGGTAGACAAGTAATGGATGGCATGATGCATATGGGAAGAGGTAGTTTAGGGGTAGTACTTTATTTTACCTCCATACTTGTTGCAAATAGTGATAAGATGGCTTTTTTCCTATAAAATCAGCAAAATTCTGGCGATTACATGAAAAATAACAATGCAATATATAGAGAAGATATCTCCATTAGATTGGAAATTTGGAGTACAACATAAAACATGCTGATCCTGCCGTACTTAAAAGTGATCTAGAACTGCACTTCAAGTCCTCAACCTTCCTATCGAACTCTTTCAACGTGTTTATGAAATAATATGTGATCATTAAGGTAAAAAAAAATACTAAAAAGGACTAGTTGGCAAATTAAGGATGCTCAGAAGTGTACAAGATGGTCATAGCGTACAAATTTGAATGAGCTAATAAAACATTCAGCAAACTTAAGATTTCAGAATTGATATCATCGTGTAAATCATAAAGATGGCAGGAACAGAGTTCCATTTTACTGTCAAAAGAATTTGGAAATCCTAGAAAGAACATAATTATTTTCAGCAAATGATTATGAAACACTAGAACTTCAGGGGCTGAGAGAAAACTTGTCTAGACTTGCAGAGTTGCAGTAAAAACAGACTCAATAGAGTCCCAAAAATTTCCACCATATGGATCCAACAACTCCCCAGATCACAGCATTAATCAAGGCTGTTATAAAACCCAGCTTAAATACGTCAGGAAGATCCACATATCCCGCTGCAGAAACAGAAACAGGGTAAGAAAAAGTTGATTCAACATCAGACCAGAGGAAGAAGAGGCTTTTTATTCATCAACTAGAAGAAAATGGATCGCAGTTCATAACTAATCTCAAAAGGGAGATGGATGTTTCAGGTGTAGGAATCTAGGACTTCTCACAATAGGCAACTAAGACAATTATTCATATACAAAATAATCATTATTTTAATTTCTGATGACTTGTTTGGTAGCTTAATCTGCACTATCAAGTGAAACCATTGAATCAAGTCTGCAATGTAGATGGAAGAATCTAACCAAAGAGTTGGAAAAAGTAAGTACCTCCATAGTAGACAGCAGCCTGACCACTACTATAATGTGTTAGTGCACCAAAAAGATTGGTATTGTATGCCAAAGCAAGTGCTGATATTACACCAGGAACACCAGCTGCTAAGTGCATTGCAAGAAATGCCGAGTAGAGAGCTCCTACATGCCCAGTTTGACTTGCAAATAGATAGTGGATTATAAAGTAGGATCCCTGAAGAACCCAGAATGCAGCAGGCCAGCTCAATGAGAACGATTGAAGAATCTTCGCAACACAATTTGACATCCAAGACACTATCCCAAGATTTGTCAGCTGCCCTGCCATTCCAACTAGAACTGCAAACCAAGCCAAGGTATCCCAGGCAGATTTTTCACTTAGGCAATCATCCCAATCCAATACGCCAAGAAGGAGAAGGATAGACAACCCAAGCATTGCTGCAACAACGCTTGCTATACCAAGAGCATCTCTGCATGGATACAAATACCTTTATAATTTCTACATTATTTGAGCATAGAAAATTTTAAAACCCAACTTTATATCTTAGAAATGACTTTTATTTTATCGAGGGCATACCATTTTGATAACAGGTTCATTATGCTTAAGAAAAAATAATGACATTTATAAGTGATGCAACAAGATTATAGACTTATAATTGATTATACAGATACAGAATCAGAGTCGTCAAGCTACTAATCTTTTAACATAAAAATTGTTTTCTTTATCAAAAGCAAAAAACCTATAAGCCAATCTCAAATAACTCATATGTTTACTCATGCTCTATAGCTAAGGACATCCAATCATTTTTGCTAGAGACAATGGGGCATCCCCTTCTATTTCAGTCCAAAACTTAACCCAATCGTTAGGAATCTAGGAATAGATATTAGAGAAGAGAAGTACAAGGGAAAAAAGCAGTGCGAGCGAATAACATAAAGGAAGAAATTAAGGGAATGAAAAGAATAAGAAAACATCTCTTAAGCTGACAAAATCAATAGCTCGGATGCTATAGAGCCTTTTCCAATTTCTACCAGTTGTCCTTTTGTGGAAGCTCCATTGTCTTTGTATGAACATTAGTGATTTTCATCAGATCTGTACCAGTGCAATCAGCTGTGCAAGTTCCAAAACAGAAATGCCATCAAAATTCTCTAATTGATATTTAGTTTTCTTTTTAAAATGACAGTTCTGAAAATCATTTTTTAAGGTTGACAGTTGTATCTGACTCCGCATCTTCGACAAGATAGCAAGAAGACAGCATGATAGCTGTTTTGATGTGCAACAGTGCTCGTTGACAATAAAGAGATGATCTTTTAATTTTGGTTTAAAGGTCGAACTAGGCATTACACTCTTTCAAAACAATCTTTTTCAGTTTATTTTAGATCTGTAATACTTTCCTTTAGTTACAATAAATGGACAGATGTTTGCATTTCAAAGGAAAAATATCCCAGTCGTGCATATATAACGCTACAAAAAATTGCAATCACTAAGAAAAAGAAAATCTTCGACAACTAGCAACAGACATCTCTCAGCATGGCCCGAGTAAAAGGAAAGCAGCAGGGTGGATGTCCTTGTGATGAATAGTATGTTAGCAACACTTATGTGGCAGCTATTGCACGAGCTAAAAGCATTAAATTTGTTAGTTGCGAGGTGAAAACGTCAAAGTTACCATGACTAGCCTACAACTAAAGAATAAAAGGAACAACATTTTTACTTGTAATATACCATGTTAATACTGTGAAAGAAACTATTTACCCGAAAACCCATAGTGAAACTGCAAGAAGCATGGTAGCAATCATCGCCCATTCATTCTTAGTCACAGGCCCCATCTGCTCCAGCTTTTTTGCAGCTAAAGCAGGTGCATCTGGAGTGTCCTTAATTTCTGGAGGAAATATCTTGTACAACAGATACGGGGTAGCTAAAAGAGCCACAATGGCGGGTAAGCTTGCAGCCTTGAACCAGGACACCCATGGACTTCCAATTCTGACACCAAGTTCCTCTGCCAATCTAAGGCATAAGAGGTTTTGAGCTGCAGCAGTTAGGAAAAGAGCACTCGAGTTACCAGCAGACTGTCATGCATCAAAAAAAGAAAAAGAGAATACAAACGAATAAGCCCTTGAAATATTTGATGTAAGAGGATCGAGCTACACATGAAGAAGTGAAACTACACCAATGAAGCCTTTTTGGACGGCATGACCTCTAACAGTATAATCAATAGGATGAACAGAAGTTCTCACTCAACAAATGATGAAGCATTAAATTGATGATTCCTCATCCTTTCTCAAATGCTTCAGCATAACGAGAACAGAGTCTTTTATATTCTAATACTATCTTAGTAAATTTACCAACAAATCAAAGAATTTAATAGCTCTTGGCATGGAGAAGAACAATACCTGGAATTGAGACAGAACCAAATAGGATCCAAGCTTCTTTGCCGAGGGATCCCCTGGCTTACTACCTGCCGAGAGTGATAGGGACTTAATAATCGGCAAAAACACCCCGCCGGCCCTCGCCGTAGTACTCGGCATCGCGGGCGCAATGCATGCCTCACTAATGGTGAGCCCATACGACAGACCTAATGTACTCTTCCCGAGCCATTTCACGAAGTATGTGGCGATCCGATCCCCGAGACCGGTCTTCACGAACCCTCGCGCGAAGAAGAAGGAGATCACGATAAGCCAGATCACCTCGTTGGTGAATGCCGCGAAAGCGGCAGAGAAGGTTAGGGTTCGCGTGAAGATGGCGGTCGTCAGGCCGAGGAACGCCCAGGCACCGACGGGGAGAGGATTGAGGACGAGCCCGGCGATGGTGGAGAGGAAGATGGCGAGGAGCTGCCACGCTTGAGGCGAGACCTCGGGGGGCTTGGGGATGAGGAAGCGGACGGCCAAGCCGACGGCGAGAGAGATGGCGAGGGGTAAAGGCTTCGCGCCTTGGGGAGGAGGGGATTTAGGGTCAGGGATAGGGATTGAGGATGTGGATGGAGACGGGGATGGAGATGGGGATGAGGAGGAGGACGACGAGGCTTGGATTAGATGAAGGGAATGGTGTTGATTGCGGCGGAGGTGAAGGAGGGGGCGGTGGCGGATGGCGCCGTAGGAGGGGCGGCGGGCGGAGGATATGGTGGGAGATGAAGGAGAAGGAGGTCGGATTTGGCGGAGGAGGATTGGAGAGGCGAAGGTGCGTGTGAAGGCGATGCTCTCCATGGCGACAGATCGGAGAGCACGAGGAGGAGGAAGAAGAGAGAGGAGAGAGGGAGAAAGAGAAGTGGCTGGAGAGTGGAGGACGAGGACAAGTTTAAGTTGGGATCTTCTCCACTGACCGGAGATGTAGAGTAAACATCCAGCGGTTTAGAATCGCCGCCGCGCCGCACCATAGATTACCCCGCCATTAGCTTATTTTTACACGTGGAGAAAATGAACTGTAGCATTTGCCACCACCACCTTTATTATTTATATTTTTTAAATAGAGTTTTTAGCCAATATACTAAAAATACTTCAATTCTTATCGTGCTCACCAACGACTTTTTATAAATTTAATAAAATTTATAATGTTCATACGAATTACTTTTATCTATTTCTATTCAAGAGTAATAGGAAAAATATTCTCCGTGCATACTCACAATTTCTATATTATCAATATCAGAATGCTATCGATGTTATATCTTGAAACACATGAAATTAAAAAATGTCTATGGCTTTTGTGATAGACTAAAATAAAAAATTTAATCACTTGAAAATATAACTTAGATAATATTTATCTACGTGTGTATATGTATTTTGTAACAAAAATCAAATCTTAGTTCAATTTCATTATGTAACCCCACATGTGAGTCTATTTAAGATAAATCCATAGTAACCATACAGTTATCCACGTATAAATAATTAAGTAGGAGATCACTATCTCTCAATCAATATCACACTACTAAAATACTTAGACTTAAGTATTAACACTTACACAACAGTGAGTAAATTATCATCTCGTAACTAATACACCACCACCAACAAACTAACATAGTAACCATAAGTTAAAAATACATATCAAAATATATAATTGATGTTAGCAACCAAGCCATAAATTACTCATCAATCTTAATAGCATATTAATTCGATAGATCAACTCTTGAGCCATCCTAGGCTTATAAGTATTAAAAATATTATCATACATTTTAGTCAAATTAATAAAATATAAGTTGGCATTCACATCCTTCAAAAGTCTTTTACAATCACTCTTTCCTCCTTCGTATTTCTTAGCCTTTCATATATCAGCAAAATTTCCAGGTAACACAAAATTGCATCAAATTTACCTCGTCTGCTATAAAAATCTACTCAACAAAAACTACATTTTCAAAAATAAATGCTTTCCTCTTTCATTATTACTGCAGAAATTATACTGCGAAATTTTATGCTTAGCCAGATTATACTAGTAAGAACTTGATTATTACAAACAAGACACGTGAAGGCTTTTATTTTCAAATAAATCTCTATCTTCCACGGATTATGAACTATTCTTAAAATCACTCCATCATTTATTCAAAAAATATATTTAAAGAATTTTCCGAGAAGATATTTAAATCTCCTCCATACTAATTATTCTTAAAACCCATAGTTTAGAAGTCGTCTCAACTATAATTCTATTAACTCTTATCTAAAAAATGACTATACAAAAATGTTAGTTTTTCTTATCCCAAATAATTAACGTATGAATAAACATCTTCATTCAAAATAATATCAAACAACTTAGGAAACATAATTGTTAAAAAACACTCTCCAACCTAAATATCTCTCTAGAATTTAACATCCATCCCTCGAATTTTATATATCTCAGCTCTGAAAGAGGAGCCTATTTGAAGAACACTCCTCCAAAAATAATAAAAATATATTTAGAAGCCAAAAACTTAAATCCATCCATTTTTCTATAATATCTTCAACCCATAATATATATTCCCAAATTTAATTTTTAAAAACAAAAATTTCCACGACCATTTCGCAACGAGAGCCACATTAACGTCCTACTGATTCAAAAATATTACTTATAGAATTATATTCCATATTTATAGTTATATATAGTGCGTATTTAAATATATGGTAGTTTTGTCCAGGAGTTGACCAAAAAAATATATGGTAGCTTAATTTCCTTCTAAATTAAAGACGTTGACCACAAGCATCAAACAAAGTCATGAAAGACAAAGATCGAAATTGAATTCTATTAGAAAAAGTAATAAAAAAAGGTTGTTTAAATTTGAAAGATTAGTCTGTTATTAGTTATTCGACATATTGTGCTATTTGGAACGAGAAAGTATTTAATCTTAAAAAGTACAAGTTAGTTAGTTAAAAAGAGAGAGTAGAAGTTAGATTGAGTAAATAAAATTATAAAAGAAAGTTCCAAAAATTAGAATAAAAATTTACATTGTGGACCCGCGAAGAACCTTTATTTCCAATTTGCCCCACATGGTACTAGGCTTTTATCCACCACAAAATTCCGACAATATAAACCCTATCCCTCTCGATTTCTCCATCACCCTTCTCCTTCGTCTCGACTCTGGATTCCTCGCGTGCTCCTTCAGATTAATCCAAAGAGACAAAGATGAAACCCTCGAATTATTGGATCCTCGCTCGAGTGCTTAGCTGAGAGCAACAATGGCGACGGCGTCGCACCACCATCACTTCACTACCCGATGCTCGCTCGGTTTCTCGAACGGGGGCGAAGTCCCCACAGTGAGGATCATGGCTGGTTCCGTCACAAGGTTATCTCTTTAGATCTTCTTCTCTTTCTATACGGTTTGTCTTTTAATTTGAGCAATTCTTCGTTGCTTGAGTTGGATCTTGGTGATTGCCTTTGCAAATGGTGTTCTGAGGAGTAGGTGGAAGGATTTAGGATGCTATTTAGATTTCTACAAGTTTTATGCCTCGTTTAGGCTAGTACATTTCGGGAAAATATCTGTAAAGTTATTCTTAACTGCTCACTTGGGTCATTTACAGTTAAATTGCAGAGTTAATCAGCTGCTAGTAGTCATATTGATTGTTGCGATATGTTGCCATTGCTCAGCATATTTTTTCTTTCCGTTCACGATCAGTTTCTTGTCTGTATTTATATCTGATATAATGTAAGAACAAGTACATCTTATATGGCTACTGATTTATCATCTCTTAATGTGCAGCTCTTCAAAGTTTTATGCGTCACACAAAGTTTTAGGTATAAAGTTTATCTACAAAGGTGGTGTTGATTTGAACCACCAAAGACATTACCCTCGGACTTCCCAGAGAAGGTGCTCTTTAAGGGATGCACTGTCAGGATATGATGAAGGTACTCTTAGGTATAGGTGGCTAGAATACAAGAGACACTCGTTACCTAATCGCAGAGATAGAAGGACGAAGCGTTCAACTCTGCTGACTTCTCCTGATGATGGTGTAATAGTCAATGGAAATTCACATGCAAGTTCAAATAGTGATGTGGAGCAAATGAGGGTTAAGTTGGATCAATCTTTACAAAGTGAAGACCTAAGTACTGTACTTATTCAATCCATACATAATGCAGCGAGAACTGTTGAATTAGGTCTTCTAGAACACAGTTCATCATCAAAGAGCTCTTGGTTCTCAAAGGCGTGGCTTGGTGTAGATGAAAATGCATGGATTAGGACACTTTCTTATCAGGTATGCAACCAACATTATTAAGAACTGTGGTTCACATGAACTAACTGTAGCCCATATGTCATGTTATTGTTCAAAATTGCCTCCAATAACAATTACTTTCTTAGTCGTTGGATGTTTGGTGTTATCTGGGAGGGTGAGCTCTTTTAATTTGTTTATGTGCATATGAATTCACATATCCTTCTAAGGAAACACTACAAATCCTCATCAATGATCTGATTTC
Organism: Typha angustifolia; assembly: GCF_048772165.1. Taxonomy (NCBI): domain Eukaryota; kingdom Viridiplantae; phylum Streptophyta; class Magnoliopsida; order Poales; family Typhaceae; genus Typha; species Typha angustifolia. The sequence goes on along the minus strand of NC_133243.1, from coordinate 7,152,540 downwards.
TGAAAAATGTTAATCCTTTTAGAATCTTCTTTCCATGAATTCATCCTTGGTGTGGAAGGTCATACTGTACTAGCTTTATAACTTTGTCGACTAGATGCTGGGTCAGCATGTTATCTGATGGGAGTACTTTGTGTCAATCAAGAAGTCCAACCATATAGTAGCATCTTTTGCTGCAGTTAATAAAGGCACAATTATTTTGTGAAAGCTATCTAATTTATTACTATCTCTCAGTGACAACTTGATTTCGTCCCATAACTGATGTCCAGCTAGACATTGGCCTGGATAAAGGTGTGAAAATCACCTCCCATTTGTTGCTGTTGCTTACTCCTTTTGTGGTCTTATCACGAATTTGTTACTAAGTCCAAAGAAGAAGCTCGGACTAGGTGCTAAATTTTGGACACATAAGCTTTTAGATCAAACTAATGGGAACTTTTCTCTTAGGACCAGGAGTAAGTACATATTGTTATGCATTCTCTTCTTTTCTTCTTGATGTATACTTTCCACCATACGTCCTGGAGATTATGCCATGACCTTAACCTAAAGAATAACATGCACTACTTTCAAATTTTGGTAGCTTTTATTATTTGATCATTTAGCCACCATCATGCGGAAAACCTATCATCTCCATGTTCACAGTTAGCTGCTTGGTTACTCTTCCTAAATAAATGATAAACTTGACAAAATTTAAATGAGATTACCTGTTCCAAGGGCAAACACCTCTCGAAGGATGTTTATAACATCTTTTTTTTTAACTTTTTTGGACTTTTTCACAGAGTTCTATTTAGTGATCTGCCTCTGCCAATAATCTGCACTGCAGGAAGTATTGTTGTTGTTTCTGACAAGTAGTTTAGTCTTTCTTTAGATGTAAAAATATAGTGTTCTTATGGTTGTCGAAAATTTATTGTTCCACAGGCTGCTGTGAACTCTTTATTGCAAGCAGCAATTGAGATTTCATCACAGGGAGATGGAAACGATAGAGATATCAATGCTTCTATAGAAAGAAGGTCAGTATTGTTTTGCTATGTTTGTATCTCTGGACTTTACTTTTCCTTTTTTTTCTTCTTCTTGATGGTGTAATCTTTATTGACCTTATCACTGGATGTCTTGTCATTCATCATTATATATTTCCTTCATTTGAAAGTGTTTACCAATATTGCAATTATTAGTTCCTCTAAACCTTTACATGGTGGGACAAGTATATTATCTTTGTGGTTTTGGATTATATGTTAGAAAAGCATTATATGAATTTAGGAACTGAGGATACATATTTATAATTTGTGTTTAATTATACTTACACCCCCTGAACTATAGGGTAGTATAGAAGTGACACCTAACGTTTTTTTTTTCGGTACAACCAAACCCTCAAATTATCAGGGGTGAGATGGAGTTGACGACATTAATGGAATGTGTGAGTAATCTTTTATCCTTATCCATGTTGTGCAATACTAGAATTGATACGAACAGGCTTGATCTGATTCGAATAAGTTTTTATACAGAATTTTATATTGAACTTTAAATAGAGTTTTCAGTAGATCTGGTCATTGGATCGATATGAAATTTTGATAGGTTGTAACCTTGAAAAAGATCTTTCTAGTGAATATAGTTTCCTGCAGATTAGATGGCTAGATTAAAAGATATTTTCAGAAAAGTGGATAAAAGTCGGAGGGTCAGTTCTGATACTAATGTTACGAACCAAATCTGGACCGATTCGAATGAAAGAAAATTATGAAAATTTAGATGGTGGTAGCCTCGAAAGTTAGGATTCTAATTGATTTTGGTTTTACGTAAGTCGAAGGTCGAGATGAAAAAATATAAACAAAATTGTGGAACAATGTTAGAACAGAACAGATCGATAAATATCTAACGTTGCAGCAGTCGTCGGAGGGTGCGAATGGTCAAGGGTGGTGGTGGATGACCGTAAGATAGGGTGACTGCCAGAGGTGATGGTGGCTATGAGTTGGAGACTGAATTAGGATTTTTAACTTAGAAATATCCTTAGAAAATAAACGGTTATGATTAATTTCTACTCTTAGATTATCGTATCCTTACTTCTAAGATAAACACAAGACTAAAATAAATTTTCAATGCTTCGATACGTGGATAAATAAACAACGAAGCCCAGCCCTTCTATATATAGAGGTTGGGTATAATGAGTCCTACTCAGACTTAACCCCCTTAAGATTTATACAACTCGAATTAGGACTTGTTTTAGAGGCTTACATGACTTAATTAAACTTATCTTAGTGACTTGCGTGACTTAATTGAATTTGTCTTAGTGGCTTATATGGTTTAACAAGATGTACCTTAAGGGCTTACATAAAAGATAGACATAAATTAATTAAAAGATAAATAAACTCGATTCATCCAGTCCAATGTTCTCATAATGCGATTCGATTTGACCTAGTTCACGTCAAGAGTTCTATTGACTGATATATAAAAGATTTAAGATGTATGTGAAATATCCATTATACCCCCCTACCATTAATGGGATGAAATGTGAGTCTCTTGCGATCTCCATCTTAACACATCACCTCTCTCGAAACCTAACTATAACCTACATCATCAACATCATGTCCTCTTTTGGCGAGAACAACCTCTCCGCCAACACCGACCTCGCCAACCGCCTCCTCGTCCGCCACCACTCCCAAATGACCAAGCTTTCTCTTGTCCTTTCCTCGACTGGCGTCGATCCTTCCCTCCTTAGCCTCCTCAACTGAGTCCTCCTTTGATGCGGCGACTCCTCTTCCCTCACCGTTTCTTTTCCTGGTCCTCACACTTTGCTCCCTCACCTTCCTCCCTTTGCTGTGGGGCTTGCAGTAGCTCTCAAATCTTGAAGATCAACCGGATGTTAACAGCTTTACCTGCTGTGTGAGAGTTTACTACATTCCTCGATTCCTTTATGTTTTCCATAAACCCATGAAACTTGGTTTGTTTATCTCAAGAAATCTTGGGTTGATAATGTTTAAGAAAATATGTCCGAAAGCTCTAGCAAGAGTTCAAACACAATTTTTGACAAGAGTTCGTAGTGAGACCAAATTGAAATGTATTAGTTGAAACAACTTCATCATGTTGTGTTCACACAAAACTAGATGGCTGGCCTTTTGGGGATTCCTTAGGGTCAATTGATTTTGCTTAGATTTACTAAATGCAGAAAGCTTCCACTGGATAAACTCATATCGTCATAATAGTTTGAATGTTGTGTGTGTGAATGCTTAAAGTTTACTTTGTATTTCATGCTCCTTCATCAATGGAAAGTGGTTTAGATTATGACGTTAGATTATCACCTTGTTTGATAAGTTAGATTCTGATGTTTGGGGTTAGGTTGGGGTTGATGTGGCAGAAAGGTTTATTTTCAGATTTGGGTTGGAGTTGTAGAAGTGTTTAGGTTTAAGTTTAGGTTAGCATTGGGGTTGAGGAGGAAGAAGGGTTTGGATTGTGGTTGAGGAAGAAAAAAACTTTCTTTTAAGGGTGGAGGAGGAAGAAGAAGAAATGAATGAATGAAGTAGAAGAAGAAACAAATGAATGAAGAAGAATGGTATTTCGGTCATAAATTAATGTAGGTTTTTAGTCAAAGCGCATAGTTTTCACAAATTCCTCACGTGCATTGCACATGATTATTTTCAGTCAAAAAGTTGAACGTCGATATAATGTTATGGGGTCGCTGCCATACTACCCTATAGTGCAGGGAGTAAGTGTAATTAAACCTATATTTATGTTCGTTATTACTAGTTGTGCATAGATTGAGAACATATTCTTTTATCTGTTATGCTACTTTCCTCTTACCCTTAATTTTCTGAAATCTTAAATTACTGCTTTTGTGCATGTTTTTCTATCTTATAATTGTGCATTATGTTGTTACGTTGCTTGCCACGTGTAGTTTCAGCAATTGCTTTGCTCAAATACAGCTTACTACGGTTGCGTTGTCCATTAGAAAGCACAATCCGGGAAGAGTTGTCCAGGAAGCAACCAGCAGCTTCTGAATGGTTTTGGTCACATCAACAACCAATCATTGTCACAACATTTGTAAATCTTTTTGACAAGGATCTCCATTTTACTGCTGCAACAGCGATGTATATCCACATTCTTGTACTTTAAATGGTTTTAATTTCATTTAGATGCATGATCACAAAATAAAGTTGCTGAGGGTGAATGGATATTATTATTCTTTCTGTCAGATGCTGTAAAGGAGAGCCTACAAGCTCAGACATAGCGAGTGATGTTTCACTACTGATGCTTGCACTGAGCTGCATCGCTGCCATCACGAAGCTTGGGCCAGCAAAAGTTTCTTGTCAGCAGTTTTTCTCCATGGTCCCTGATATTACTGGTAGATTGATGGACATGCTCCTTGATTTTGTCCCAATAAGAAGTATGTATCGTTCAATGAAAGCTATCAGTCTATGTAGAGAATTTCTCTTCCATTTTGGTCCTCGAGCTGCTATTGGTAATTTGCATCGTGATCATGGAGCTGAAGAGATATCATTTTGGATTGATCTTGTTCAAAAACAGTTGCTACAAGCTATTCGCCGGGAAAGAATATGGTCAAGACTGACGACATGTGAGAGTATTGAGGTCTGTACACCAAAGTCACCTTGATGTAGGAAATATTTGTGCACAGTCTTCCCATATTTGAGAAATTTTTACTCCCCAAATAGATAATTAATTACTAAAATTGCAATTAACTGAGTTCTACGGCCACACTATTACTCAGATTGACATTATTCATGCTAATGACTTTCTTTGTAATTATCTAGATGTACAAATTATTCAACTAATTGAATGATTTCTTCTGGAACTATTCTATTAAATATAATGGCATGTATAATTATATTGTTTTGCTGGATCATTTTGGAAATTGTGTGTGCACTGGTCTTTGTAGCTCATAAGGTGTATCCATTCACATTATTATTTTTTAGCCTTTTTGTTCATAGACTGATGGATGCTTGACAATATGGACATCCTAACATTTTCTTCTTGGTAGATGCACATATTCCAGTTAATTGTTTACACACAGTTTAATATGGGATATTCTGCAGGTGTTGGAAAAAGATTTAGCAATATTTGGGTTTTTCATTTCCTTGGGCCGAAGCACACAATCATTTTTATCTTCGAACGGTTTCACATCTATAGGCGACCCAATTGAAGGCATTATAAGGTATGTCTGTGTAACATGAATTTAGTTCTCTTGTTCACTAATTTGAAGTGACCATCTTTCCCACAAAAATATTCCCCAATAGCTCTGATGCCAGTTTATTGTACCCACTACTGTTTCAGGTATCTTATAGGGGGAAGTGTGTTGTCCTATCCAAAACTATCTTCAATTAGTTCTTATCAGCTATATGTGGAGGTGAGTGTACAATTGAACAATCTTGATGAAAAGAGTTGTCAAATCTCATCACTTAATCATAATATATGTTAATTTATGATATCCAGGTAGTTTGTGAAGAGTTGGAGTGGCTTCCGTTCTATCAAAGTACCACATCAAATGGACTACCTGATACTAAGATTAAACAACAACAAGTTACTAAAGAGGAAATAATTTCTAGAGCATTAAACGTGTGTTATTACTGGATGACAAGTTTTATCAAGTACAGCCCGTGGGTTGAAAATCCAGCTAACATAAAAACGACAAGATTTCTATCTAGAGGGTCTGTTAACCTCTGGTTCATACTGATAATGTTCAATATCACATGAACTCTTAAGGTATAGTTAGTCACTAATTCTTTGTTTATGTTTTAGACATGAAATGCTGAACGAATCTATCAGAGAATATGGTATAAGTATAGCAAAGTAAGTGCCAAGGTGAACCTGTACTTCTCTTATCATTCTATGCAGTTCATGCATAAAATGAACACTTTCACTTCCTTTGTTTAATAGATGTTCTGTATACATGATAAATGATTTGCGGGTACAGGGACAATTTTGTTGCGCATCAAGAACAGCTTGAGCGTGGAAGGAAGCTACTGCTGGAGAGAGACTTAGGTTCTTTTGACAAGGTATTCAAACTTAGTTTTTTCAAGGTTAACTTTATGGTTTTGATGAGTTTATGCCAAGTTTTGGAAGATAACTCTTCATTGAGATAAGATGTTCTGGTCTATGGAACTAAAAGTCAGCTTGTAGTAACTTTTACAATATCTTTCTAGAAAAACAGTGGCTCTGAATATCAAGAAGTTGGTAAGCTTCATGCTTGATTTGAGCCTCATGTAAGAAGTTGAGTCTTGATTGCTACTGGCAATGTGTTGGTAGGAAGCGTAGTGATGTAGAGCGAAACTATCGAGCGAAGTACTAACATTTATGGAATCTACCAAGAAAGAACAAACAACCTTGAAATATGAAACTATTCAGTAACCTTCAATAAGAACATATCATGCCCTTATATAGGCAAAAAGAATAAAAGAGAAATAAACTAATACATCCTAACATAAAAAGAACGTAAAAGTCTCTCTCATAAATTATTGCCCAGCTAGAGTGGACATATGTCTAAAGGTTGTATTCACACCAGCTCTCCTAAGATGGGAGAAACTCAACTTAGTCGAGTGGGACTGAGGGCAGCTCTGGTAGAACCATGGAACTCAGTTTCAGTCTATCTTGAGTTGGATCGGCTGAAACGGATCGGGTTGGGATCAGTCGATACAGCTCGATATGGGTGCGGGAGGGAGAGAGAGAGAGAGAGAGAGAGAGAGAGAGAGAGAGAGAGAGAGAGAGAGAGAGAGAGAGAGAGAGAGAGTGGGCTGCGATAGTAAGAGGGAAAGGGAAGAAGAGAGGGAGAAAAAGAGGGGTAAAGAAGGAAGAGAGAGAGAAATGGAAGATAAAAAAGAGAGGTGGGCCACGGCAGTATAATAAAGAGGGAAGAAGAGAAGGAGAAAAAGAGAGGGGAAGAGAAGGGGAGAGAAGAAATAGAGGAAAAGAAAGTTGTGGGATGCAACAGAAAGAGAGAGAGAAGAGAGAGAGAGAGAAGGGAAGTAAGAATAAAATTAAAATCATAAAAAAATAAAATTTGGCTTGTGTGGCAGTAAGAGAGGTTCCCAGTGGACGTCAATTACTTTATGGAATCTGGCCATAAATATTTCTAGAATCTTCACATCCTTCAATTAAATAGAAAAAATAAAATGAGTCATCTACAAGGTGAATAAACTAAAAGATGCTGCAAAGTCATAAAATAGCTATTCTTGAGATTCAAGATGGCAGAATGCACGTAAATTCTTCTATCTTTGGATTGGTAAATTTAGGTGGACCTTAGGCTTTAGCAGTAGACGAGTGTAGAAGGTCTACTTTGTGTATCTTAATTTTGGTTACTGTTGAGACATGAAAAAAATGCCATTAACCAATAGCGAAGAAAGTTCTTTTAATTAGAGCAAAGAAGAAAATTATAATGCTATAGGGATAGCCCCCCGCCCTTAGTTATCAATGTGGTCAGACTCAAACTTTTTCTATTCCCAGTTAGATAGCTATCAACCTTGTGCTATGTTGACAAAGGTGTCATTACTTTGCTTCTCCAGATGATCACATCCGTGGTCAGAACTAAAATGGTGTTGCTTAAAGGTTAGAACTGAAATTATTTTGCTTTAAAGCATGAAGGAAAGCGTGAAGAATTGGCATCTAGGAAAATAGATTTGGAAAGTATAGGCTTTGTGAAAAAATGGCACTAAGGCATTGCAGTTGATGCTGGTGATACCACCTTGTTCTGCTTGATTCATCTATTACTTGCTTTTGATGCTTTTTGGCATATGTTTTTTCATTCTCTCCGTTATTTATGTAATTATTGTTTAGTTTTCACATCTAGCTGTTTCTAACATAAAATGGTTTTTTGTGTGTTTACATTTCCTAGTTTAACTTATTGTATGCTGTCTGGTATCCAATTCAACTAATTCCTGGTTGCAGGCACTTGAAAGTGTTGAAGAAGCTCTGGTTAGATTGGAGAATTTACTGCAAGAATTACATCTTTCGAGTTCCAACTCTGGAAAAGAACAACTAAAAGCAGCCTGTTCTGACCTTGAGAGGATAAGGATGCTAAAAAAGGAGGCTGAGTTCCTTGAGGCATCTTTTAGAGCGAAGGCAGCATCACTAGAACAGGTGAGGTTAATTGGTTTTTTTAATTTGTTATAGTTACTCAGCAATCTTCCTGGACTTCTCACACTGATCATACATGAGATTTTATTTGTGGAGTTATTTCGAGAGTTGGATGACTAGGTGTATTGTTTATCATTGTCGGTAACTTTCTCTGATGCCAACATCCTAGAGTCCTGCCATCATGAATCTTGAACAGCACTTTATCCTTCAGGAGGAAAATAGCTTTCTGAATTTTCTGAACTACCACCCATAGCAGCTATGCTCTCTCTGGGTTGGATATTTTGTTTGAAGGTTTTATTTGTATTCATGAGGGTAGAGAAAGAACTCGCTTGCTCAATGAGGTTCCCGAAATATACTTTGATAGGTTATTGGACACATCTAAGCACATAGCTTTCTTTCTTGCAAGTAACACCATATTATAGAGCATTTGCTATTCTATTTGTGTGATGTCATATTTCAGTTATATAATTCAGCATAGCTCTCTTGCTTGATCATTGACATTGGAAAGAGCAAGTAATGAAATCGGGAGCTTTTAACTCTGCAGTAGTTTCTTTTCCTGACATTTATTACCATTTGATTAGGTCGATGCTGATGACAACCTACTCTCTTCTAGTGACAAAGACCGTAATAAGAAGGGCAGAAGAACTTCTGACAGGAGCGGAACAGTACCAAAGCCAGCAGAGAGGTAAGTTTGACCATATTATTTTAGGGTCAACTTTTACTCCTTTCTATTTGAAGTTTGGTTGAAGAACAATCTAGTTCTATGTGTTCCAGACGATTATAGAATTAACATCATGATGCAATCTAGTATTATTTAATAATTGATCGTCTTTTGTCAGGTTGGAAGATAAACCTCATGGTCTTTGGAGTTCCTTAATACAGAAGTCAACCAGGAAACTTGATACTGGAGTGGAAATAGTTGATCAAAATGTACAGTATACTTTTAAAATGTCTTTTTTGTTTTCAATTTTTTATATAGATCCATACTCTGATATCTTTTTGTTTTTAATATGGAACCTTCTGCAAGGAAAAAATTGTCTTGTGATAATCTTAAAATAATGGAAATTCTAGTATACAGTTTAACATATAACTCAAGGTGCTACATTAATCTCTACATGAACTCAGGCAGTGTCCCATACAAATCATCATTTGTTGACAACAGTTCTTACAGGTTCTAATGTACACCAAAACTGCACCTGTTCTATGTGGGTGTTAATGACCCCTTGCCAGATGATTTATGAGACTGTAGCTAAATGTTAAGGTTAAAATTCTTCTGGTCTGAAGTTCCTTTTACAAGATAAAGCACTTGGGTTTCTATCTAGTTCCAAGGACCAAATATAGTACAATAGTCTTTGGTAGGTTATTTTATTGTAGATAAAATTATAAAAAACACCCTACATTTTGACTCTATTATAAATAAAATCCTCTCTTTTCATGATTTATAAATAGAACCTCCTACTTGCTAAAAAATAGCAAGCAACATCCTGAATTAAGCTTAATTTAAACAAGCACCTGATAGAATGGAATCAAAAGTAAAATATTTCGTCCATTTATGATATTTTTTATATTTCCTAAATTACTCTTATCTCACTTCTCTAATATGACTCTTAAACAAAACAACAATAGTTTTGGATATGTACATTGATTTTGTGGGATTCAGCATTTGAATGCGATTTTAGTATTTTAGAGGTTTGGTTTGATCCTAGTTTATTGGAAATTGGTGTTTTAATTTGTCTCCAAGTATTTTGAAGGTTTAATTTGGTTCTATAATTAAGTTAACCTGATGTTTGGATTAAATTATATCTATCTATCAAACGTTAGGGTGTGGTTTGGTATTTTTTTAGCAAATAGATGGCTCTAAGGGCTTTATTTGTAATATAGTCAAAATGCAGGGTGTTATTTGTATCTTTATTGTATCTGTTAGTTAGTTTTCTCTTTGTACATTCTAGCTGCATAATACCTGATGACTAATTTACTGGTTACGTTACTTTTAATAACATTATGATCTTTCATGTGTTTAAAATCCATCTACTGAATAAGAGACTGATCAGATAAGGCAACTGCTTGCATTTTTTGACATTGTTGTAACTTGTAATATACTATTTCCTTTTAAGTCTTTTGAGATCTTTTATTATCCCCACTTGATTCCCTAAGATAAAAGTTAACCTAAAGGATGGTCTAGAAGTACAGATATCTAATATTAGTGGAAGGCTACCTTTTTTATCTTGCAATACTGCACATCAGTAGCACCTTTCCCCTCATTTATTATATTATCCAGCTTTTGTACAACATGATAGAAGATAGACACATGCCATGCTTTATTAATTACCAGTGGAATGAAATTAACAAAATGCGGTTTGCTTGAGTGTATGTATGTGTGTGTGTGTATATATATGTATATATATATATATATATATATTTTTTTTTTTTTTGCTATGTCATAGATTATTTGTGTCATTGTTCTGTGACAAAAAGAATTTATAATCAGAAGAAAATTCCTGCAGGTTTCTATTGCTTCAACTAGTAATCAGGTCTCTGAATCAAATGATATCCTTCGGTTTGAACTGTTGAGAGATGAACTGTTGCAGCTTGAAAAGAGAGTCCAAAAGAGTACAGATGATGCACCTGATGAGGAGGTATACCAGTAAAATATGGACATTTAACTAATTTATTAAGTACTCATAAAGATATCTTGATATTTGAATATCCATAGATTACCTTCTATGTACTTGTTCTTCTCTAGGATCTTTTGCTCTTAGCAATTTCTTGAGCTTCTTGTTGGCCTCTTCTGCCATCAGAGCAGTGACTATTTAATCAGAAAAATTTCATAAATTACTTTCCTAGCTCTACAAAACCATGATATCTTCACATGCAATATCTGCCTTCAGTTTATACGCTTTGATGTTGCAGAGGTAGCAATCTTTCACGAGACCTCAAATTGTCCTTAATCATCTTTTGCAAGTTTTCTATTTCACCATACTTTCACACAGTAACAAGGTGAATGATGTGCTGTTAATACTTTATGAAAACTGAATCCTCCTTGACAGTCACTCTTCTAAAGATTGGCACCATGATACTCCATGTATTAATGTAGCTCAGCTGATTCTCTTACATTTTTGAGATTGAGTTCTTGATTATATGCTATATACATTCTCTCAGGAATCTGTTCCTGTAGATGGTAAAGACAATCATGCTTCTACTATGTTAATGGTAGCTCCTAAAAAGGATAATTTCATTGCCAAATCAGTGAAGAAGATTAAGGAGACGACTACGGTACGACTTACTCTACATTTCTTAGTTTGATTTTCTTCCTTACTCTATGTTTGCTAGTTTGATTTTCTTCCCTATGTGTTTGATAGTGAGAACATATAAACAGGACAATAAGTATAAATAAGTGAAATAATAGCTTCTCTGTTCAACTGTATCTTCTGTACCAAACTTCCGTTTCTTTTTAGCAGCAGCAAATTGCTTCAAGACATAGAATGAGACAATTTTGTGACGGTTACAAATAGAGCAAAGAAGCACGTATTTTGCAAGATAATCTGAAAAAATAGATTCCATATTCAACTGTTTTCCTGAAGTAAAATCACATTTCTTTGGCAGCAGTTTGTTGCTTGAAGACATATAAATCATCGTGTGTCAAATTTTGTGATGGTAATAGAAGCCAGAGAGAAGAAGGCTTGCAGTTATTTTGCAAGATGATATGATAAATAAGTTCTTTGTATCTAACTTTAATCACCATTTGACCTCTGTCTATAAATTTCAACTTCATTTTAATGGGCCCAGGCCTTAAAATGTACCAGGAAATATCATTCTTTTGGCACCATACTACCTTGCTATCCTTTGTCGCTCTGTCTGGCTAGCTACTTTACTTTATCTCAGATAGGCTTACATTTAGCTCAATTGATTTTTTTTCCCAAATGCAGGATGTTTGGCAAGGAACTCAGCTGTTAGCAGTAGATACAGCGGCTGCCATGGTTTTGCTCAAAAGATCACTTTCTGGAGATGAGCTTACTGAGAAGGAAAAGAAGGCTCTGCAAAGAACTCTGACTGACCTGGCATCTGTTGTCCCAATAGGAATTCTCATGCTTCTTCCTGTAAGTCTTATTGTAACATCATAATTTTCTGTGGTGTTCTCGTCTCTGTCTACTGGCGTGCTAGTTCATATTCCTGGTTAAGCTGATTTACTTCTAAGTATAATTGTACTTTTGGTGATTCATTTTGCATTTATCTGCCATCCTGGGCAAAATCTATATGGTACTGCCAACAAGCCTCATTTCATGGCAGCAGGTCACTTTTCCTTCTCAGGATAAAAGTTTAGTAGCTTTCAGGAAGTCTTCCTGTATATCTTTATTTCGAGAGTCACATTCACTAATGAATGCTTGGGGAGCAGTAAATTTAGACTCTGAAACCTCCTCGATAGTATAGTGCACTTCTAGAATGAAGAGTTGCTGAATTCTGCATTAGATATTTTTGATTTATCATGGCACTTATAGATGACAATGAGATCATTATTCTCATCTCCAGGTCACTGCAGTGGGGCATGCAGCTATCCTAGCTTTTATTCAAAGATATGTACCTGCCCTGGTATGTATCATCTTCCTATCAATTCTTCATTGAAGATAATTTCGAGTAGGTCTGCAGACTCATCTCTTGTTGTTTGGCAGATCCCATCGACTTATTCACAAGAGAGGTTAGATCTTCTGAGGCAGCTTGAAAAAATGAAGGAAATGGAGATCATTGATACCAATGCTGAAGTAGCAGAAGTGGTTAGCTTGGGCTGTAGCAATTCAGAATAAGCTAAAACATGCTACCTAGATGTAGTTATCTTCATCTAGGTAATGAGCTAAAACAAGCCAGCCAGATGCAGTTACCTTCGTCAATTGAGAAATGTAGGTAGTGCATGGTTAACCCATCAAATGTTCATCTTATGTTAACCTACAACTGATCAATTGTATATTTCATTCTTGTTGTAGCATAGCGGAGAAGCTTATATGATGCATTTGACGTTTTGAGAGCTAATAGCTGGTGGTTGCAAACTTGCTTGACGGGATGATAATAGTCAGTCTTCAAGAGTCAAGAATTTGTCTTCTCTATAGTCCACAAAAAGATCTTTATTCATACAGAATAGGATAGATCAACTCAATTACAAGTTTTCTTTTGGGTATCCACTCTTGTCCCCAAATCAAGTTAGAAATTCCACATTGGAATCTTGTATTATTGGTTTATAGAGAATTGTATATAGATTTTAGCTCATAATAACAAGTCTGCTGTCCTTACATTTTTGTAATACCAACTTGATTCTTTGAATTTTTGATCCGTACTCTCATTTATAATATGGGTTCTAAAGATTTTTGTTGAAAGGTAAAAGTCTCTTATGGTGATTTCTGATGGTTCTATCTGGGTGCAAACATTGAGGTAAAATATATTACATTTATGAAAGCAGATCTTGAAATATGTTGCATATACATATATAAATTAAATACAATATTTTGATAATGATCCTCTTATGTAGGGTCTTCATGTACTAATCTAAATTATATATTATATTTCAACATCCATTCAACCAGACTGGATGTTGAAACACGGTTTCTATGCCTCTCCACCTGGAAACGAAAGCTGACGAGGAATTTGCTAGCTGTTTGTAGGTGGTGTTTGTTTAAAATTATATCTATTTCTACATAACATATGCAGTATCTACAAATACGTCGATCTTAGTTCGTGACTTTATTTTCCTTTCTGCTCCTTAAATTCGTCTCTACTCTTACAATTTCACTCAGATTATATATCTTTAAACCCATCTCAGTATATTTTCAAATTACCATAATACTAATGCTCTTCCAATGTAAATAAGAAGTTTGTTCTTGCGAGAAGGGGCAGGCGACCTGCTCCATGTACTATTTTCTAATCGGGTACTTGCTCTCCATGTTTAATTTCCTAATCCAGCTGGGTCGAAAGTGGCATGCATCTATCCATATGCCCTTCACGTTAATCCCTCAGCAAATATGTTGTTATTAAAATCCACCAAGAATTTAATAACCTCAAACTGGCCATAATCTCTTATGATTGGCAGTCCTTTTCCATGCTATTTATCGCCTGCTACAATTTTAAACCAATATAATGCTGGTTCCCATCTGTCACTCTATTTATTGTTTTGAGATTAAGGTCAAAAGTAAAGTATAAACAATTGGAGAAGCTTCTAGTCACAGAGACTACTTTAATTACGTGATCCCACGTTATTTCACATCAAAGCGCTTCAGTCGCGTCGACGCGGTTAAGAGAACATTATACTTAGAATAGTTAGTTATCTGTTGATTAAAAAGCTTATGTCATATAATAGAACATTTTAAATTTTAACGATTTTAATATTTAATGAGACCCTTAAATTTTCATATCTTACCAACTCACAGAGAGAGATATATGTCTTAAGAATTATCCTACAAATATTAGATTTATTATTGGATAAATTTTACTCGGAGAGTTGGATTAGTTTTCCAAGCTTCTTGTCGGACCAGGATAATAATACTTTTTTTATTTTATTTTTGGTTTATATCCATCAAGCTCTTATAAGATCTTGATCAATACTAAATAAAAGAGTCGATGTGTAATTTCCATTTTCTAGAGGTAGTAAGTGGCAATATTCTCAAGAACGATACCGTTACCGTTATCCTGATTCTATTCATTATATTCCGGATTGTACGGTGTTATTTTGAAAAATACCCATCCCATTCCATTATTCCAGCGGTCCTTCCCCTTTATATAACCACCCTACCGTCCTCTCTCTTAACCAAAAATCCTAAGCTTAATCTCTCGCTCGAACGATCGATCGCTCGCGGCATTTGGCAATGGCGGTCTCTACCTTTCCCCTCCTTGCCGCGGCGATCGCCTTACTCGCAGTGACCTCCTCCGCTCAGGCCCCGACGATCTCCCCCGCCGTGGCACCGGTGTCCCCACCCCCTGCCTCTCCCCCGACAACTCCGCCGACGACTCCCCCGACAGCTCCCCCCACGGCTCCCCCCGTCGCTCCCCCAACGTCACCCCCAGCACCGGCCCCTAAGGCCCCGGCTCCCGCACCCAAATCCAAGGCCCCCGCCCCGGCCCCATCAACTTCCCCGATAAGTTCCCCACCCTCACCTCCTCCGTCGTCTCTCCCCCCAGCTGAGGCCCCCATCGACAATGACAATGCCGCCTATGGGATCCGCCCCGCCTCCTGGGTCGCCGCCGCCGCCGCCGTTGCCGTTGCTTACGCCTTCTAGATCGTCTCGGAGAGATCTCCGCCGTGGATTGTTGATCGGACGGCGCTCGGTGATGGATCTGTGATCATTGCTACTCTCGCTCTTATCTGCTGCTTTATTCTGCGTGGATTAACTTTATTGTAATTATTCAAAGTTTCCTTCGTTATTTCCTCCTTTTTCTTTGTTCTTTTTCCTGGGATCTATTTCTCGCATTGGCTTTGTTAAGACTTAAAGAATGAGAGAGAGAGAGAGAGAGAGTGAGAGGGAAGAATTATTTTTGTGTTCTTTGTGTTTATTACTTTTATACCCTCCTTTTCTGCGTGAATTTGCAATATCTTCTCATATACGGTTTGTTAATTAATGATGTTTTCTAGGGGCAAATATGGAATCTACGAAAACTTGGAATAACGTTTTAGAACTCCCTAATCGGCTTCTTAATCAAGTTGAGAAGGACAATTTATTTATGTTTGCTCTAATTTTTCGTAATCCCCTCTCTTATGCAGCAACGAAGTGGATTAGCCATTGATCATTAGAAGCATAGGCCCAGATAAAAACTAGCTCAATGGTTCCTAATAATTACTTCTACAGGCCTGGATAATTATACAAGTCGGGCCTGCTTGGGCCCATTAAATGGGTGGGCTTTAAGAAATATTATCCAATTTAATCTGGGATTGGGTTTCATACATCCATTGCCTTCAATCATGCTTGCTTAAATTTTACGACTCTTTATATTTATTATTATTAGACCTAATCTGAATGGAGTTTTCCTTACATGGGCTTTGAGTCAGTTCTGGTTCTGGGCCTCATATAAATAAGAGAACTTAAAACATCTCATGTATTATTCTCTGATTCTTTTAGGCAAAAAAGATTCATCTGGAAAAAAATATATATATATAGTTTTCAATTTTGTAGGATTAACCATTTTTTATTTTACCCTGGCGGAACCAACAGTAGCAATAAAAAAAAAGGAATTAAAGTGAAATAAGAATAAGGTGGTACTGCGGAATCAAAAAATAATTTTAATTTTAATTTTTTGGAAATGATCAAAAGAAAAAGGAGAAAAGGAAAGAAATGTGTGTGGATTTTCTGAACTCCTACGTTATTTACTGAGAGTGCTTGAGAGGTGCTAGTTTGCATAAATCGCATTGGGAGTAAGTAAACGATAGCATTCATACCAACTCTTAGAGCTCACTCTTTCCTCATGCCAACCTCCTCCTCTGTCTTCTTGCGTTATAATTATATTTCCTAGGAGTTAAACGTCAAAAAAGTAAATTAACCACCACCATCGCGTTAGGCGAACCCGACTCCGACATCATCCACTTTCTAAAACTCGACTTCCTACGTTTCTTAAACTTCGTTAGAACAAAAAAAAAAACAAAGCAATATAAGGAAATTAAAATAAATTCAAATAGAGCACAAGCCATGGCAATACACTCACAAATACACGACGTACAAGAAAATAAACAGCACTGCCTCTACCCTGACGAGTCCTAGAAGAGGCGTAAATTAAGGCCTAGAATCACTGCAAACGCCATAACTACCAAGGAAGCCGGCGAGAGGCGAACGCCGCCAGAGTTCTTGGTGGCGGTGGGAGTGGTCGGGGTGGCGGAGGAGGAAGGAGGAGTGGGCGAGGAAGGCGTGGTCGAGGACGCCGCGGCTACGGTGACGGCGAGCTTCATGCCGCCGCTGCAGTGGCCCGGCACGCCGCAGATGAAGTAGTGCGTGCCGGCGGTGCTGAGAGGGATCGTCGTCTCGCCGCTGCTGTCGCTGTTGATCGAGTTGGCCGTCGAGCATGATGTGTAGTCACCTGAGCTCACCTGGTTTACGGTGTGCACACCGGATGCGTAGTTGAACACTGCATCAAATATTTATTAGTCGATCATACTACGTGCATAAGTGAGTATTATTATTCGTGAATTAACCCTCCCTCATTTATTATAACTAAGACATTACTCCCTATCTGAAAGAACTATACTAACAGAGGCT
The DNA here is from genome assembly GCF_048772165.1 of Typha angustifolia. Taxonomy (NCBI): domain Eukaryota; kingdom Viridiplantae; phylum Streptophyta; class Magnoliopsida; order Poales; family Typhaceae; genus Typha; species Typha angustifolia. Next base: position 7,135,252 of record NC_133243.1, on the reverse strand, counting down.
ATCGCCGACGACGAAGGTCTTGCCGGCAGCCCAGCTACTGTAGTCGAAACCGGTGGTCCAACCGGACGAGTCGCCGACGGTGTGGACGGTGGCCGAACCCCATGAGACATAGCTCATGAGAAGAAGCAAACCTAAAGCTAAAGAGCTACTGTAACAAGCCATATCTTCTCCTCTAGTATACTTTGTTTTGAGAAGAGAGGAGATCAATGTGGGGGTTCTATATATAAAAGACTTGGAGTGGTTGGCTTAATCAGTTGTAGTGAGTAGGAGTTGGTACACTTTGTCTAATATTCCTCACAACTTTACTAGTTTTCTAATTGGCATTTAAGTTAATAGCTTGTTATGATGGCGAGACATGGTAGGGCTTAATCATCATCAAATGCACGCCTCCCCTGATGCTGTATACCTAAAGTTATTTAATTAACTAATTGAATTACTAAAGAGTTTAATTAATTTTTGGAGTTGGTAAGAATAAGTCCCTCTGTCCATGCCCTTAACCTGCTCTAGATGTCCCTAATACAGAAATACCTAGTCCAAAGGCTTCTTAATCAGCTACACGTGGCGAGTCCAGGTGGGCCCAGTTCCAGCTCTGTCGAATTTGTTTAATAATTATGATTAAGGTGAACTGATTAAGGGGATACCCTTAATCATGATGAAATTAACAGTAACGTTAGCCACGTGGGTTCTCCTTGTTGAGCTTTCATTATTGGGCTATCTTAAGAGTCGGCTCAGTTGTAGGCCCATCGGTCCACTTATGGCCTAGTTTGGGCTACTCCAATCCAACATGACATAATCCCAAAAAAAAATTTAATTTTTTTTCTTATAACTTTAAAGCTCTACGCGGAAGAGCTTAGATAGAGGTGATCACCGGCCAGGCGAAGCTTTTAGGTCGGATTGGATTAGGTTTGTGTTTGTCCGGTTGGGCATGATTCACTCAGGCCGCATCGGGTTCAGACTGAAATATTTTATCTCATTACCGTGCATTATCCTGTAAGATATCGGACTTGAGCCGGGCATAACGGGGCGAGTCCGGATAGATAATGATTTTTTTGTTTGTTTCTCTCGGTCATTACGTGGCCCATGATTCTAGTAGTCGTTTAGATATGGGCCTGGCCCACGATTCCATATTTAACTACCTTTTTCCCTCTTTTCCTACTGCATAATATGGAGTTTTGGGAGATGAGACAGAGGGGTACTATCGGAAAAAGATTTCGTGTTTGACTTGGGAAACAGCATTGACTAATGGTGGCGACGCGTGTTCTCATGCTCCAAATGACACGTAGTCACATCAATTGCCACACAACATAAGAGAGAGAGAGAGAGGCTTCCTTGAAATTGATACATAATTAGTCTTAATTTTCTAAGATTATTTTAAAAAATTTAGGCCTTTAATTTGGAGGAGAATTATTAAGAGATTTGAGAGAGTAAAGGAAGTATAAGAATGTGTGATGAATTTTTTTTTAAATTACTATTTATTTATAAGCATAAGAGAAGAATTAAAATTATCATAATATTTTGTAAATTACGTGTTTATTAAAAGGTTAAAAATGAGAATGTGTGTTTTTAACTCCAAACTATCCTCTCTTTTATTAAATTTTATATATTGAGATAATCTGGACGACATGCCTACTTAGTAATTCTGCTGTTCTATATGAACTTTGCGCTACGGACCTAAGCTAGAGATAGTTTGGCTTAGGCTCGTTGGACTGGGCAGGCAAAGTTCTGGCTCGTATCAACCATTACTAACCTGAGCTAGGATTGAATTAGATCTAAGTCAGATTTGGGCCGAGCGTATCCTAATTTATTACAAATATGTTTAAGCTAGGGTTAAGTGAGCCGATCAATTTGATCACCTCTAAGTGGAGACACTAAGACCATATATTTAGGTCTACAACCTCTTAAGATTAATTAGATTATACAGTCGAACGAGATCTTACATTTAAGTGTAGGTTAGCCATCTCTATATCCTTAGCATATAATGCATTTAGGCCTAAAATTTAAAAGATTAATTAAGTTAAACATTTAAGTCAATTGTCCGACAGAGATAAACTGTAAGGAGCCCACCCCGAAATACTTTAGTCAAAATTCTTCTGGAGGGTTTGAATCCCAACTCTTTCAATGTGAATGTTGCTATCGTTTTATTTACATTTCGAACAGTATTTGTCTGTCTTGAAAATGAAGGAGTTTTCTCTCGTTAGAAATTTGGCAAATTTCCTTGGAAAATTATTATGGTAGCCATCAATGCAATGGCATTAATCTGCCACACAGACAGAATCAATAACTCCAATCAATAATGTTGGACCACCACACTCACCTCTACAAAACTTTCTGATGGATTCTCTCACATGTTTCGATTGCAGTCGAACGACATGTCTGATTGAGCTTGACTTCTGACACCTATAATCTTTGTCGATTTCCCGCAGTGGAATGGATGAAGCCATTAACATAGTCAACTGTCTCTTTGTTCTTGTTCCCATTAGAGGGGTCCATTTCCTCTGTCCTAATTGTGTATCCCCCTCGGATTCTGGTCTTGTTTTAGCTACAGCTTTGTTTTTATATATGCCCATTGTAAGAATTTTGAAACATAAATTAGAAACTCCCTATGCTTGGCCTTTTATATAATCTTTTGCACTTTGCTGTATAAATATTCTTCTTATGGTCTGTATTTTGTTTTGCTTATCGTCTCAGAAATACTTTGACTTTATGTTTCATTTATGCAGAGTGATCTTTATATGTTTAAGTTTTTTATGACTAAGATAAATACAAAACAATATCCATATTTTTAAGATCAAATGAGAATTAGCTATATAGCAGAGTGTGGATGATGTTAAAGATAAAACATAGATTGTCTCTGTGATGGAGTTTATCTCTGTTTACAACATCTACTTAGCTTGTGGAAGAACAAGAACACAGTGTATGAAAGTATTACAGACTAGAGCTCTTCATTGAGCTTCTTTACTCTCGAACAGAGAGAATAATTAAGTGGTTGGTCATTCTTATACTCCAAGAAATATTCAAAGTCCACTGTTTGGTATGTTTGATGCTAGAGATCTATATGATGTAGAAGTTCTTGACATGTTTCATGATATATTTACCCATTCTATGTTGGGGGATTCCTTTCAGATTGCAAATTAAATGTTTAATTTTCTTCTAAAATCCTACGCGTTTCTTTAGATGTTGATGATCTGGTGGTGATGATGATGAGAAGTTCTTTAAAATATGTTGTCCTGCAAAGAAGTACTCTAGACTTGAATAAGAAGTTTTTGTATGAGCTGATGAATTTAAGTTAATTTTTTTTAACAGGATGATGTCTTTGGAAGCTCTTACTACATGATGATGAGAGATTAATTATTAAATTAATCTTGCAACTTGCTTGCATGAATTGAACACTCTCCTAAAATCTCTAATTCTCCCTGGGAGAGCATCTCTTCTCCTGTCAATTGTCAAATTGTGTACGGCAGCTTAGCTTACAAGCTTGGTTTACAGCTTTTGAGGCTACTCTCACTCTTTTCCTTGTCTCTTTTGATTATAGAAATGAGAAAGGAAACGTATGAGATGTTTATATGTGGGTCCTCGTTACTAATTGCTAATTATTATCAGTTATTTTACTCCTTTTCCTGCTGGAATGCAGCATTTAGAGAAATTAATTATCTCTCCTTTCACTTTTAAATCATTGATAAGGATAAACAAAAGAAGTTGTATGAAAAGGACATCTCATCCTAAAACTCAAACTTCTCTTAATCCAATGACATAAGATGTACAGTGCTTAGATAGCTCTTGTCTAAGGATCTTCTTCTTCTTCTTCTTTTTCCACATAAACATAGATTATATATATATAACACCGATCATTAAGCACCAAAGAAGACCCTTAATTAAAAGATCACATATAACTAAAACCCAATTGTTAGGATTACAGTAATACACACAAGATTAGCTACAACCAGACTCCTCTTCAATCTTGCCAAGCATTTGATTGACCGCAGTGGCAATGTCATCCACTGATGAGAGCTGGCAATCATCTTCCACCTAAATCAATCAGAGAAAAACAAACTTAGAACCGCCATTAAAAGGTAGAACCTAATAGAATTAGAATGTTACAAATCCTAGATTACCTTGAGACTAAGAGAGTAGAGCACCATTTGATCAACGGTGGTAACATTGAGGTGCATGGTGGAGAGCCTGAGATTTTGCAGTCCCACCAGCATCTTCAGCAGCTGCTTTGGCCGCCGCCTTGCGAAAACCTTAAGACTTGCATGGCTCTCCACCATGGTCACCTCTATGTCAGCCATGGCTGCTCGGTTCTCTGCTGCATCTCCATCTGAGTTGGGTAAAGAGGAAGTTGCAGCAGTACCTGTGCTTCGAGAGTACTGAGGGAATGCAAAGAAGCCAGCAAAAGGAGCAGTGTCTGAGCTCTGCTTGGTTCTCTTCTGGGCCTCCAGAGATTGAAGGAGTTGTTCTAACTCCTTGACAAAATTTATTGCACCTCCAATTATGGAAGCTTGATCGCCCTGGTTAAAATTACAAGAGGAGAAGAGTTGGTACTAGGCCTAGAATTACACAAGCATGTGCAACAAACAAAAAGGTACAAAACTTTGGATGTAACGTAATGCTAATAGCAGGTTAGGCTCTGTACCAACCCAAGAACAGTAAAATCTGGGCCTAAAAAGTTTTAAGAGGAGCTTACTCTTTGGACATAGGAAACCGGCATTAGCGACCGGAGGACGGCGAGGTACTCGTTCATCTGTTTCCGGCGGTTGCGCTCGACGGCGATGTGGGTCATCCTCTGGTTCTCAACCTCCTCCTTGTTCTTGATGCTCTTGGTCCGCCGCCTCTTCCTCCGGCCGCAGGCCGCCGCCGCCTCTTGACCCGCGACTACGCCCTCACCACCGACGCTGCCGTCCCCGGAGGAATTCACATCCCACTCCTCAAGTCCATGCAAAATGGATGAGCAAGAGGTGCCCCAACTCCCAGGCATTCCATCAAACACCCTCTTCTCGACTTGGTCCTCCTCTTCCTTCAACCCATTGGAGTTGTTACCATAACCCCATGGTACCCCTCCAATGGTGCAACCAAGAAGGTCTTTTGGGAAGACCACTGCTTCAAGTGCCATCCTCTTCCACCTCCACCTATGGACTGACTCCAAGGAAAAAGAACTCAGAAGGGAAGGAGAACAGGAGAAGGGCCCAACTCAACTTTCCTCCATGAGTGGGGGGAGAAGAGGAGGAGGAAGAAGAGGGTGATTTTAAAGGCAGGAGAGGTGGCAAAGACAACACAAGGCTGCCAGAAGAGGACAAGGGAGGAAGGAACAAGTAACATGTAGCAATGTAGCATGGTGGTGATGAGTTGGTGGAATTGGTGTTTGTTTGTGGTAAGGAAGCTGGAAACCAGGGGTTGAATTATGGATAGAATGGGAGGGACCTGGGAATGCCAACTTGGTGTTTTGATTGTGCTTTGATTAGGCTATAATTTGGTTTGTCTTGTCTGGTCCCAGACTCACTAAATATTAGAGGAGAAAAAAAGCTTGGAATGGAGGGCTTGGAGGAATTAGAGGAGCCTAGCAAGGCTAGGGCCTCTGCATGTCTTGGAAGTGTCTCCTCTTCCTTTTAAGTAAATTTTTCTTCTCCTTCTTTTTTTTAAAAAAAAAGTGAGACCCAAAGTGTTTTCCCTTTCTTTTTTGCTTCCTTTATTTTGAAAAATGTTTAGAAAAGTTTGTGAGTTTTCAAACATTGTAGATCAATAACAAGGTGTGAACAATTTTATGAAAGCAATTTGTTCTCAAGAATCAATGATTATAAATAGATGAAATAATTAACATGCACACACACACACACACTCAAAAGAGGTGCCCCAGCAGCTATTCATTCACCCTTGGACTACATTTTTAGGCCTTCTGGCTTTTATATTCTGTAAGGAAGGCTGTAGCGTGCAATGCTGGGATGCCCTTTTGGCTTTATATTTAAACTACACTGTAGGCCTCCTGGCCTTCTAGTTATCCTACCTTGTAAGGCAATAATGTGCAAATAACCCACACACAACATTTAGTTCCTCTTTCTATTGAAAATAAAGTAAGGTCACTTTTTGTCTAAAAATCCATCTCCTTTTATCTTATCAAATTATTTTAAAGAATTAGCAAGAGAAGGCCACCTGAAACCCATGCTCAACAGCTCATGTTTGTACTGAGGACGACAAAGAATCCTCCTCTTCCATTGCAATCATCTTCCACAAAGGCAGCAGCTCTCCACTTTCCCATATTTCTTCTATTCACCCTTTGTAGGTCATCATACAAATCTTACAAAAGAGTTTTCAACTTTATTTACAATCTAAAAGAAGTGAAACACTGAGACATGGGAAGGAACAGCAAAGATGAAAGAAGTTTCTTGCAGTACAGCTCGAATTGACATAAGAAACAATTAAGCATTTCATCTGATCATAGAAGTGTAGTTGATTTGAGTTGTATTATTGGTGAGAAAAGTTAGATGATAGGAAGAGTGATTGCCTTCACAAAATTGTACAATAATTGGAGGGTCCAGTTAGTCCCTGGCATTCCCTGCAAGTAGCTAACGAAATTAATTTTCTAATGTTGACACGAATGGATGGGTGGATCCCATGATTTTAATGTTTCCGAGGTAGAATCCTTAAATCCTACCCTAACATTGCAATTAGAAGACATAATTCATAGTAATCAAATATTATAAAATATCCTTAAGAAATGTTCCTGAAGAAATTTGGGTTTATTTTAGACAAGGGTATTTGGAAAGTTGAATAAAAGAAAAAAAGAGAGAGAGAGAGAGAGAGAGAGAGTGTGTATCTTAAGAAATAAATAAGTATTCCTAACAAAATATTCCTATTAAGATATTATTTTGTTAGAGTTTAGTTAGCTTAAATTAATCCAGAGTGTAATATGAGCATTGTCGGAGTGTTAATCACAAAGTCAATAAAATATAGCATATTGTTTCAAATTTTTTATGTCTCTATATTTCTTTGCTTTTAAGTAGTATGATTAGTGACTATATACTTTATTATCTATGAGGAAACCTATATAGAAAAGGGAGAATAACATATGTTTTGGGATGTCTATTTATAATTGAAAAAAAGACTTCTTTAATAATGAAAAAAGTACAACAAAAATGAATCTTGATTTTATTTTTGTGGGAAGCCTAAGTAAATAGATCCATTAAATCTAATCAGATTGTACAAGTTTGATATAATTAAAGAAATGAGAGATATTTTGAAACTACTGCACTACTGGTATAATAAAGAGAAATAAGCATTAAGTCCAAAGGAAGGATGAACAAGATCAAAATAAAACAACCTCCAGACCCACAAACATAATTGACCAGCTAATTATAGCCTCATTTTGATCCTTGTGAATCTTAAAGCAATGTAGAAATGTGGCTGTAGAAAACTTAAGAAGATACATATAAGGGAAAAAGTGATCCCATAGCCATCAAAATCTCATTCAACATCATACCTCCTAAAAGGAGGGAGAGTGAAACTGTGATGATGGAAGTGCGCCAACAAAGAGATGGGGCTGGGGTGACAACGACGACAATCATAAGTCTTTGTAATGGGAGGAGTTGCAACGACATTGGTAACGAGGCTATGGTGACTTAGAACAAGGAGAAGAGAGGAACATAATAAGAGCAAGATACAAAATGGAGATGAAAAAAAGAAAGAAGAAAATACTGGCTTTAGTGCCGGTGGAGAGAAACCCTAGCAGAGTTCCTCTACTATGGTTGACAGCAAGAGAACATCACATAGAATCAATCCTAATTGAAATTGACAGATTTACATCAAATATGTGATGATAATTACAGAACCGATTAAAGGGTATTACCATCATGCGCCAGGAATGGAGAATATACTAATGTCATCTGTGGTATATTTTTACCATAGATTCTTACAACCAATTGCTATAGACCTTCATGCTAATTAGTTTGCTAGTACATATTCTTTTCCTTCCAGTAGTACAAGTTACGAATCCTCAATAAACAACACATAGTCCCATATGACTACAATAAGAAATGAATTAAGTACTTAAATCTAATTAAGACAAGAGTACCAGCTGGTGTCACTGTACCCTAACCAATTTTAAATAGGTCATTGTTTACGAGATACTGAAGATTTTCAGTCATATTAAATAAATGATTAAGAGCTAATAGGTGTCCTCCTTTGGAGAAGTACATCCTTTTTAGCTTAACCTAATCGCAACTTTTTTACACTAATTAATCGTGACGATTTCATCATGCAAGATTCCATCAAAGGCTCCTGTTCGTGGTGGCATATTACGCTATCCATGCAAAATATTTTAAGGTATAATAGGATTAATTATTCAACAATTTGTACAAGGTGGCTAATTCTTTTCTTTCTCTTCTTCTTCTTCTTCTTCTTCTTTCCTTGATCAAATTGGGAGGGTGGGGTTGCAAATTTGGATCTTGACTCAGATTAGGGTTGATCTCTGAGGGCCAGGGAAGCAAACCTGCCAAGTGAATCCAAAATCCAATTGGCATGGGACCCTAATCCACCCAATATGCCCTCACTTTCTAGTGGATATGATTCCCATATTATGCTAATATATTAATATGCTAAGTTGTTAATATATGGGTATATGGCATCTTGTTGTTAAACCCCTAGAAGATTCTCTTTCAACCTATTTAGACAAATGGGCAAATTATGGAATTGAAAGAAACTAATATGCAAATCAAATACAGACATACTTATCAAAATGGGGTGTCTAGTTTTGTGCAACATTTATGTGTCCCATTGGGAAAGAGAGCAATATTTTATTCTAGGGTTTGCTCCACCTAGACTACTATTATATCTTAATATCTAAAAAAAACTCTAGTTTATAAGAGCAATCAAATTAGTGATGATCAAAAAATAATTCAAGATTTTTAAACTATCAGCTAGCTCTGATACTAATTATGACAGAATTTAAGGTATGTAAGACTCACGCCCTACAAGAATATACAATAAAACTTATTAACGAAATGGAGCTAAATAAGATTTAAGGTTAAATTATATTAAAAAAATCTGACTCTAATCCGCTAGAATTTATTGCTCATTAAGTGTGAGAGATATTAGGACTTTAAACTCTTCTCATCTGAATGGCAAACTTGGGGTAGCAGTAGTAGCAGTAGACAAGAGGATTCCAAAAACTGTGACGTTTTGTCATTAGCAAATTAACCTGGGGAATGAAAAGGCTTGGTTTTAATCGCCATATATATATATATATATATATATATATATAGATAGATAGATAGATAGATAGATAGATAGATAGGAATGAAAAGGCTTGGTTTTAATCGCCATGTATATATATATATATATCATAAGATGTCAACTTGCATGCAAAACTTCTGAGCTCTGCTATCTCCTTTTTGCTCACGTACGTCCAAGCAAAGCTAGCTAAGCTTTATCAGACCATATCCCCACACTCACATACTCACATACTCACATACTCACATGCATGCATGCATTTCCCCTTATCACGAGATCGACGTACGTGGCAGTCTACGGCAGCAGATTAGTAGGTTAATTAAGTGTGATTTGGTATTTGTATCATGCAAGATGACACATGAACAGGACCACATTATACATGTACCAATACCATGCATGCACTGATCGAGGTCCGTACGATAGCCTGAGAGGTACACTGGTTTATTGATTGAGAATTGAGTATGTATTTATATATTATAGCATAGTATATGTATATATATATATATATATATATATATATAGAGAGAGAGAGAGAGAGAGAGAGAGAGAGAGAGAGAGAGAGAGAGAGAAATTTTAAGATAAGAGTCTGAATATAAAGTTTAAGCATTGCTTATTGATGAGAAGTTGTTGTAGTACTCCTCAAGCATCAAGAAGCTCAAATTATGGTGCCAATCTATCAATCCACAAGTGGATTATATTTTTATACTAAGTACTTTTATGCACGTAGAATGTAACATCAATTAAGTAATACTCTACGGAGCATGCCTGGCCAGTCTAATATTTCCATGCAATCTTATTAGATTAAAGATTCTACATTAATAAACATATCAATTGTACAAGGCTTCTACTATAATAGACTCTTAACAAAATATTTGTATTCAGTTTTATATGCTAAATTAAAGAATTAAATTACAAAAGCCCTCGAATGCTGCGTAATAAAAACAATAAGATAGTTAAGCAGACAGCAGGAAAGATTAAGGCTGGATTAGGGTAATTAATCACATATGATAGGACAAGCATTACACTGTGGCAACGTCATGAATTCATATTGGCGTGTTGTGCGACAGTACCAAGTTGCTTCCTCGAAATGCATGAACCTTTAATTTTACCTTTGGGGCCGGTGTTACTTGTTAGAACCCTAATGAACGAAATCCATCACTCTCATCTAAATTTATCTAAAAGAAAAAAAGAGGGAAGACAGTGTGGGGGCATGAGAATATCGCTAGATTGTGATGCCAACGTCTTTTTTAAGTTTGAAAATTAATGTAAGCTGTCTATGTCAAATAACTTATGATCTCGAATTAATTATATTAAAGAATGAAAAGAGAATAAAAGGTAACGGCCCATTAATGTGTTTTATGCTTTTAATCGGAAGAATTTTCTTAAGGTGACGAATTATGCTGAATGACTTGATCAGTTAGCCCATTTTTGCTTCTTTTTTTTTTTTTTTTTGAGAGAGAGAGAGAGAAAGATAGCCTGCGGATATAGTTTTATTCATTTACTAAAAAGATGGCTTGATACACAACATTAGTGACGGAATAGGGCAAACAACAAAACCACGGAGAAAACATGGTAACAAATCTATTGGTAGGAAAAAACATAATAAAGGTATAACCCTAGAATATTTATAGGAATAGAGTGTGTAACAATGTTCTACATATCTGTTGCAATCCAGCAGTCGAACACACAGACCTCAAATCTGATGAGGTAGCCAAGTCTAGACCTCCGATCCGACGACGGAGTGGTAAGGATTAGACCATGGGAGTGGGGAAAATAACAGCTCAACTCGAATTCGCCTCGAGTGAAAGTGGTGGTGATAGGAGAGGTGCGACAAGTCATGGGTGAGCAAGGTGGGAGTTGGGGTGATGCAATTATGTCTAAATTGGCGACATGGCTCAGGGGAAGGAGGGTAAGGATTCTATCGGGATGGAGGGCGAGCCTAGAAAGGGAAGGCTAGAGGGATCGATAATGAAGTTTGAAATTAGCAGGGGAGAGGAGGCGAAGTGTAGATTCAGCGGGGATGTGATGGAATGCTGTAATTCCAACAAATGAGGACAAAACATGGAGAGGGCAAGGGGTGTTGGCAGCCAGAAAGGAAGAAAGAAGGAAAAGGAAAAAGAGAAGACGCTAAAAGAAGAGGAGTAGAAACCTCAAATGGGAGCGAAAGGCTTCTCCCCTCCACCTAGCCACTAAGCTAGAGGAGGGGAGCGAAGAGCCACCGATGGCGGTGGTGAGAAGACCCTCAAACAAGAGAGAGAGAGGAGAAGAAATTGAAATTATAGCAGAGTCGACAGGTGAATATATGCTTAGATTATCCTAGTTATCAAACCAAAATGCCTAAATGTATACCAAAAGTAACTTGTCCAAATATTTAGCCAACAATCTATCAACTCTAACCTTGTTCAGTTATAGAACAATAAAATTCTCCTTATACTACCATAGCAAGTAAACAATCGATCTATTACAAAAAAAATATTTTCATGTCAAACCTTAATTTTATATCACTTAAAGTATAATTATTATATGTCTTACTAGTTTATAAAGAAACACAAGAGTAGTTTATACCAGACTAATTAATCTCTCTTAACGCCAGTATTAAAAATTAGAATAACTATTACTAACATTGAACTTATTCTAAAATAATGGAAAATTGAAAAGGAAAAGCGGGAGTAAATTCCTATAAGCAAGGTCGGAACCCCACATCTAGAAGAATATGTGTGTGTGTATATATATATATATATATATATATATATATATTTCCGACAAGGAAAGGGAGGTAACGTTAATTAAAAAGCTCTAGAAAGAGACTTCCCGTGTGGGATGTGTCGGTTTCAATGAATGAGAACCTAATCGGTCTCCAATTTGGATGTATTTTACTCGTACATGATGCCACAAAAACAAAAGAAAAAAAAAGTGTGCTGCCTTTTGGCTCTACTCCTTTCTCACGTCCCTTTCTCTCTCTCTCTCTCCCCCCCTCTCTATCTTTGAGTTGACATCCCATACCCCCTCCCCCATATTCCATGCCTACTCATAGATTCTACGATGCAATCCAAAAGGATCAGTTAATTTCTTGTTGATGGTGGTGTTAGATGGAAGAAGTTGAATCATCCATGGAGTTTGGATTAATTTGAATTCGGATACCCTCCTACTCCTACAATATGAGCTTTTCTTCTCTCCTTTTTTTTAATCATCTCAGTATGATAATTTTTTTTAATGGGTTTCCATAGCGGCAAGTCTACCTCACAGTTTTGAAAAGAATATATATAAAAGAAATGTAAATCAAATCAAATCCAGGAGTAGGAATATATTATGCAGCATTTTAATGGTTTATGGGCCTCCCAGTCCGGCCCAAAGTGGAGTCTTCTGATGGGCTTTCCAAAGTTGGGCTTCTCCAAAATCCTTGCAGTTTGGGCCTCAAAAGTTCCGAGAGAGAATTTATACCAGTAGGTACAAAAGATTTGGAAATCCAAGCTGGTCCCCTGTAGTAGTTTATAAAGAGCCCTCCAAAGCCAAACAATGGTCAATGGTGTTTGGTGGACCATGCGAATCACGATCGCCCTTATCACGTCCACACATTGATCATGCCGACTGCCGAGGCCTCGCCAATTCGCCATGCATAAACTTGCGGATGACCCCCTGACGTATTCAATATTACATGGATACAAGAAGGCGACGAGGACAAGTAGTCTGTCTTCCTCTACCACTCTCCTTTCCCTTTGGGAAAGGGTGAGTCGTCGTTTTCGGATCTTTCTTTGCCAGACTAATAAGCAAGAAGTGGGGAAGCTGCAAAGAGTGCTCCTTTGCGTATATATATAGCTTTGTTTTCGGCCATGGGTTTTTATTTAAGATTAATAAGGTAAAGATCGTATGATGGCCTGCTTGGAGAGCTGTCCTTGGGATAAACTTGGGTGCAAGAAAGGTACGAGGTCTCCCTTCCTCTGTCACGTCCTCCTACTTTTCTATGCTCAATTCGGAGTTGTGGGTCGATCTCCTCCTCCTTCTTCTCCATCAAGGCTCCATCAATAGCTTCTTGGGGCCCCATTGTCGCCTTGCTTTGCCACGGCGGAGATGGGTCATAGTGGCAGATGGGTATTTGGTTTCTTCATTCTTTCTTGGGTTCTCTCCCCATCTACTCTTTCTTCAGGTGAGGTTTACTCTATTTTTGTTGTCAAAATCTAGTCTCTAGACTGTTCTTCTCTGTGATTATGATGTTTTGGTGGTGGGGTTTTAGTGGATGGCTTCTCTAAGATCAAGGGAGTAAACTTGGGTGGGTGGTTGGTGGTGGAGGGATGGATCAAGCCTTCTCTGTTTGATGGAATTCCTAACGGTGACATGCTCGTAAGTCAGCAATTGCACTTTGAGATTGTGGGTTTTCTCCGTGGACGCAAATGGGCTTATCTTTTCTTGGTTTGGTATTAGGATGGTACCCAGGTGCAGCTCAAATCAGTGATGCTTCAGAAGTATGTCAGTGCTGCGGATGGAGGCGGCTCGAATGTGACCGTCGACCGGGACGTTGGTTCATCATGGGAGACCTTCAAGGTCTGTAATGCTCTAGAGTTTGCTTCAATTGTGTCATTGAAGTTCCCTGGATTTGGAATTGAGTTATGGATTGGAGACGAACTACACCTTATTCACTTTTGTGAAATTGGGAAAATATTCAGTTAGATGGGAAAACCTAGAATTCATTTCGATACAATGTTTGCTCCTTTTGATAATTTTCAGTTATGTTTGCACATCATTCTGCTTATCTATTTGCTCGGTCAATTGTTAATTTGGGTGCTTCAGCATGAACATTTTGTAGCTTTTATACATTAGGGAACAGAATGAGATACATTTCATTGACGATTGCCATTTAGTTCTTTCTTCATTATAGTATATTATTTGCTGTGAATTGGTTGATAGGCTCTTTCTTAAATATTGCATCCTCTTATTGTTATGATGTTTTTGGATGCAAGTTCATCTAATGTTACACATCCATTCTTAGATTTCAAGAATGTGAACGATGTCAAACAATAGATCTTCGAACTTCCATGTGACGCTAGGATAACTCATCCAGAATGTTGTGCTTAATATTTTTCGCCAGCCTGCATAACTGATTATCTTGACCTTGCCGTGAGCATGTGATGCCAGCCTTGTGGAGGAATAGAATTATTTGGTTACTTAGAATCTTCTTTTGGTTACTTATAAGCCAACCCATTTCCCACACTTACCCTTATAAAATTCTCACAATGCAATATCATTGTAGCAATTTTCCCCCTCTTGCAAAGTTGCAATTTACAAGTAATCCTTGTTCTTTATGCTCTTTATTCTGCTAAATTTGCTCATGTTCCATTATACAAGAAATTCCAACTTTATCTATTTGCTCTTTTTTCTTAAATTTTATTTTCGTTGATAGCAGCTATGGAGAGTATCAGATAAAGAATTTCAGTTCCGATGCTTTCAAGGTCAATTTTTAACATCAAGCAGTGTGGATGATTTAATCTCAGCAACAGCAGATATGCCAACAATGACTGAAACCTTTTACGTCGAAAGAAATGATACAAGGGTTCACATTAAACAATTGACAGGAAGCTACTTGCAAGTACCTACCTGGACTCAGTTTCTTCATTCAAAATTTCCAAAATATTGCTTGTTATTATTTTTGTTTGTTTCTATATGTTCAATGTAACTAATACACGAATAAGTGTCATGGACAACAGGCTGAACATCTGTCTATTTCATTTAGGTAACAAATGATAGTCTGCTTTATTCAAATTATCAAGTGGAACCAGGGTGGGATGATAATGCAGCAACGTTTGAAATGATAATTGTTTCTAATAGTTTGCATGGAGACTTCCAGCTTGCAAACGGATATGGACATGACGTAGCCAAACAGGTTTTGACAGTAAGTTCTTTTACAACTTTGCAAAAAAAATTTACGAGAAATATCAACTATCCTGGATCTTTTGAAGCTAAAAATTAGATGGAGATGCTTCCTAGGAGTGTACTTCCTAATTTGACAATGTTCTCTTGTAAATTGACATATAGATTATACTTGTTTATTCTTTTTTCAACAGTATGTAACTTTCTTTAATCTGCAGACTCATAGAAGCAACTTTGTCACTGAGCGCGACTTTGATTTCCTATACCAGAATGGTATAAATACCGTGAGGATTCCTGTTGGATGGTGGATTGCTCAAGATCCCAATCCACCAGCTCCTTTCATTGGAGGATCCTTGGCTGCTCTTGATAGAGCATTTTCATGGGCACAGTAGGTCTAGTTTCTAAACTATTCTTTGCAGTTTGTAAGAGGACATCTATAAGTTTCTCAACTAGTACAACTTTTGAATTTTAAATGAATAACAAGTTTTTATCATTTTGAGTTCAGGACTTATAAGTTGAAGTGCATCATTGATCTCCATGCTGCTCCTGGTTCACAGAATGGGATGGAACATAGTGCTAGTAGAGATGGTTCGGTAAATTGGCCATCACCAGATTATATCTCACAAACCTTGGATGTTATTGAATTTTTGTCTGCAAGGTAGCTTTTCTCATAATTATTCATCATTAGCAATTAGAACAGGGATAAGGTTAGTGATATAAAACAGAAAATGTTTGTAAAAAGTGCTTCTTGTCACCATTTATGCATTTATTTAGACACATGGCAGCCAAGAATCATCATTTATGCTAAAAGAATTTAACTAGCGTTGCACTTACAGTTGATTCTTTTGGCTACTACACAATTTTTTTTTTCTTTGCAGGTATGCAAAAAATTCTGCTCTGTTAGGCATTGAGCTTTTAAATGAGCCTTCTGCAAGTGCAGTTCCTCTGGATGTTTTAGTTTCTTATTACATGAGAGGCTACCAGATTGTTCGAAATTATTCGTCAACAGCGTATGTTATTATCTGCCAGAGAATAGGAAATGCGGACCCTATGGAGCTTTATCAGGCTAACATTGGTACTTCAAAAGTTGTTGTAGATTTACATTACTATAACCTGTTTGATCCATATTTCGACAACATGTCCGGGGTGGAGAATATTCAGTTTATATTCAAGAGCAGAGCAGAGCAGTTGCAAGCGTTGAACAGTGCGAATGGACCTCTTGTCTTTATTGGTATGTTTACTCGGTTCAACATTTACAACATTATTATTTTAACTTTTCACGTGAGCCTATTAGACCTCGGCGTTGCTTTTCTCTATCTTAATGTTATCCAAGTTTCTTATAATTGTCAACTCGGTGTATTACTTTTTGAAGGTTTGATGCTTTGGACAATCAAAATGATACATATTGATATCTGTGTTCTGATTCTTAAGTTTCCCTTGTCTTCGAAGCAGTTGACCCCTATGGATATGTATTTCTAGTTTACTCTGCACATAGTCCTACTTACTGGATAGGATTTTCCCATACTATAGCTGTTTTTGTTAAAAAAAAATGGTGATGACTAACATATGTGATCTTTCTTTGCATCATTCAGGTGAATGGGTCAATGAATGGAGTGTTCCAAATGCTACTCAGATCCAATACCAGATGTTTGGAAGAGCACAACTAGAAGTCTATAATAATGCCTCTTTTGGGTGGTCATATTGGACACTGAAGAATGATAGAGTTCATTGGGATTTCGAGTGGAATATTAAGAACAAGTACCTTCTGTTTGGTAGGTTATCGATCTTTTCTAGTTATATATATATATACACATCTATCTCCTTTTGTACACTTTTCTTTTCTTGAAGCATCTCCAATAAGTTTTTTCCAAAATTTTCTTATGATAAATGACTCGCACGCCACCGAGTTCCGAGTTTGTTCTTGCTTTATAGTTCTAACAGTTGCATTGAAATGTTTCAGAAACTATATCTGATTAAATTTTAAAAAACTTTTTGCAGGTAGTTCATCAATTAAAAGCCCAAATTTTCTTCTAGTACTTGCATTGGCATGTGGGATATCTCTGCTGATATTACCTGGTTTGAATGGATAAACGTAAGACGAGCGCTTATTTCTTCGACACACGAAGAATTTTCGAAGATCTTCTCATTCTTGGGATATTCATCCCTCAAATCTCAATAATTATTTCAATTGCTTGATGACCAAATAAAAGCCTGAGACACATCATGTAAGTGATGTTACTAGCATACAAGATTCTTTTTCCTGAAGATTTTATGAATAAAAATTCCCATTTATATTCAACTGGCACAGAAGGAAATTTCTTCTTCTTCTTCTTCTTCTTCTTCTTCTTCTTATATTTGAATTTAGCTGTGTCTCAGTTAAAGCTATTAGGATTTAAACTGTGAATCAAGTTGTACCTAAACATATTAAAAAGTGAAGGAAATTTGTGCCTATGTGCATGTTTTTATTGATTTTGCAGTTCAAACCTTATTTTCCCACTATTTGCGAATCATAGGCTTCCTACAACCTACACTTAAATGTAGGGTGTTACCTGCAAATTTCCCTTCAATAAAGGAGTGCTGAGTGAGTGGTTTGGCGCCGTCTTTTCTTCGCCGTCGGGTTTGCATACCCGCTTTAATTTCTGCGCACGTGGCAGTAACTCGACCCGCCAGGCCGCCACCCCTGAGAAAGACTTATGGGGCCTACTAAAACGACTCAATCGATTGGATGCCGTGGCGGAGCTTAAAAACAAAAGACTTATTCTTTGCGTTATTATGGAGTTTGGATTCTCCCGGGGAAGTGATATAAACATACATATTTTATGTTTATTATGCCACCACTCTCCAATAATTTAGTATGATAACGATGTCATTTATTAAAAGTTGCCATACTAACTAAAATTAATTTTCATACTTTGATAAATTAAAACATATATAAGACATTTTATGTATGTGATTAGATTAATCCATAGAAAAATTAGAATTTAAATATTTTCTTATCTTTATAACAGTTTCTTAATAATATAAGCGTTAACTTCTACCGATTAATTATTATTATTATTATTTATAAAAAAAATAGATAACTAAGAGAGAAATAAAATATGACTAATTTATTCTTAAAGTGATATGTACTTCTGGTTAATAATTCTTATTGAATCATTTGTCATTATAAATATTCTAAACCTATGCCATCACTAAAATCTAATTGGAGCCACCGACCTTCGTCTAGAAGCCAAATACATCAATGGAGCGTTTTTTCTCAATCAGAAACAAAACTCCTCACGATGGTTACAAGGAAATATTGAGACAATAAGATCTTGACCTCCTAGTCAATCGATGAGCCGGTTCTAATTTTCCCCCCCTTCCCCTCCTTTGTCCAACCCAATAGCTTTCAACATTCAACTTTCAACTGCATACTCTTGCAACTAAAAGTATTAAGAAGAAAGCTCTTGCCATGGAAGAGGAGATGGAGACTTATTCGTAGAATCATATAGCTTTCCTACTTATCCTCTGTAACATACGATTAGGACAAGCATTTAATATATATATATATTGAAACAGAGCCGTTGGAAATCGAAGGCTGTTGCCCATGTACATGAAACTATAAAATAAAAGAGAAACGGGGTCAGGTGAATTGTACGTTTATTAGTGTGGAAGGAATAAAAACTAGGGATAAGGATAAGGCTCATTTTTTATTCTTTTTCCACTAGTATAAAATGACAGAATATTTATGCTAGTATATATACTATGCTTTGTATCCGAGTGGGGCAATTTGGACAGCCATTTTAACCTAAGCCCTCCATCTTATTTAATCCTTTTTTTTTATATTCTTTTATTCTTTTGCTGAGCTTGGATTATTTTTCAAGAATAAATAATATAAAAGTTATTATTCTCTAGCTTAAATTTTTAGAGAAGTCGATGAGCTAACATAGTATCGAGTCAGAGCTAATAGTTGTGCTTAAATCTTGAAATGATCGTATAAAACTCCACTTATTTAAATTAAATTTACTTTTTAGGCTTATTAAAACGGCTTGAAAGTAAGAAAGAATATTAGAATATAAAATATAAAAAGTATTATTTTAATAAATTAAGTTTTTAAAATATTTGGTGAGTAAACAATAATTAAGAGCAACTCTTTCATAGTAGGAAATTTTTACAAATCACAAATTTTATTTTACCTATTTTGTGGTTCAAACTCGACTCCATATTTATCTTATAATTTTTATCTGATATCCTGTGTTAACTTGAACAGTACAAGTAAACGAATGTTTCATTATAATATACTAAATAATTTATAAAATATCTAAATTACCTCTGTTTTTTTCATTCTTTTCCATCTTTCCTGTAATCTACACCACCTCATCATGCCCAAATCAGAGATTTTGATCTCTAAATCAGAGTCAGTTGAGATGATCAGCTTGTTCCATCTTCTCCGATGAATCTTTAATTGGATAAATAATAGGTAGAAGAGGAGACAGAAGGAAAGATGAGAGAAGGTGGTGGCAACCGTAATTATGCGAGGAGGTCGTTAAGGGAAGATGGTGAAGGAGTAGAAAGGAGGAGAAAGTATTTAAAAAAATTAGTCAAGTTAGTTAGTCAAAATAATGTTATAATGCTAAATAAAAATTATAAAAAATTATAGGGTCAAATTATAAAATACTTGAAGACGGGGTATGAATCTAAATATAGGTCATATTTAGAATGTGATTTATAATATTTCCTTTGTTGCTGGAGGTTAGTCCATTCTATTATTTCTATCTAAAGAAAGATCTAACTTCAATTATGATAGGTGGATGGTGGTAGGTGGCTTCCAACCTATAACATTTATAGTAAGTCTTCTGTATGTATTAAAAGAGGAAAATTTATCAAAAATATTATCATATTTTTTGTTTTTATTATTATTATTCATATTTTATTATATAAAAATTTATCATTCAATATTCCTAATTCAATCTTAAGATATGATGCCCTTCATTTTTATCTTAATCTTAAAAAAAAGTTATTCAAAGATATTAAGATCATTTTATGTCTATAGTTATTTTTAACTCATTTATATGATAATTTTTTGTTAATAAAAATAACAACATAGTATATTTGAGATATTAACACCAAAATATATGGTCAAATGATAAATATTAATATACTTGAAGTATGAACGATAATAAATAAACAAAAAATATAGAATATTTTTGATAAATTTCCTAAGAAAATGGAGCCAGACTTTGTCCTCTCCAATGTGTAAGTGTATTAGTAAAACCTATTTCCCAAAGGATGGCTTAAATATGAACCATTTTGCTTGTCTTTCTTGAACAATCTCTCCAACTTTATTCAGTCATATATTATTCTGGTGATGCCATAAAAATTCACAGGAACATATATTATCAAAAGCACCAACTTGCTTTGATACCATGCATCTAGATTCTAGATTCAATAGAAGATAGAGACGTTCTACAACCACTTTTTATGTTTATGTTGCATGAATCTAATGATGATTAATTACAAAGAATCATGAATTATATCCCATGATAAATATATTTCCAAATAAGTTTTCTATGTTGTTCTACATAAACCCAAAATTCTTTCTTCTTTGTCAATGTAATTATGATCCCTTTAAATTATGGATTAATACTTGCCTTAATTGGACGTTGGATTATTTTGTTAATTGATTTCAATATATATCATCATCACTGCTTAGACTTTCTAATCTTTGTTCTAGAACGAAGTAATGTTACTATAAATAAATGCAACTATCTAGTTATATATTTTTCAAAGGATTGAATATGTTTTACTCTTGTGTACTTATGCTTAAAATTACTTTAGCTTATATACTTTAAAAAGTTTTATATCAATTTCTGTATCTATTACTAAAGTTATGTTATCTTAAAATTTACATGTCTTCTCTAACAAACACGATAGAAGTATTTTAATTATTTCAGTATTATTCAGTTAACTTGTAACGAAAAAAACTAACTTTTACTTTAGTCATAAATATAGAGATTAGTTTAATATTTTTTAAAATATAAGAAGTAAAATAATTTTCGATATAAGCAAAGAAGATTAAAATATATTTAATCTTTTCTTTTAAAAGGTCACATTCAGATAATATTTTTTAAAATCGGAGATAGAAGTATAATGCTCGAACGAGTATTAGTTATCAGTAAAGATAAAAATATAATATTTAAAAATAAGGCAACTGTGGTATTTTATTGTTCAATCATAATTTGTATTTTTTTATATAATATTATATTATATATGATATTAATACGTTAATATGTATCTAATGATATATTGCGAAACTTCGCGATTATTGACCGCGGAACTGAGTGCGTAGCCGCTGGTGTCATGCAATTCAATAGCCAAGAAGTCGTGAGAACTCCGGTCAAGCTCAAAATAATAAGCCTTCCAGAATGCATCCATCTCTTTTGAAGTTCTACACACTCTACACACACAATACCCGTAAAACTAATTCATTCCCTTTGACCAAATAGCAACCAACCCACCTCTCAATCCACTGATCAAACACGCAATCCTTCTTTCCAGACACAGAGAGAGAGACCTAAATATCGATTAGGTCTTATTGCTCATTCCGTAAAAATGATAAATGGCAGGGTGTGATTTGTAAATAGGGAGATCAATTAGCTTGGCCGCTACGGCTTTATAATCCCATCCGGTTCACTCGCACCTAAAATCTCTCTCTCTCTCTCTGGAAACGTGTTAATTATCCGCGATGATGCCGACGACGACGCGCACGCGCCCTTTCCTTCTACTCCTTCTACTGGTCACCGCCTCGGTAACACTAGCGCAACAGTCACCGAACAACAACAACGGCAACGATGCCGGCTTCTACGGCCAGGCTAGCTTCAACCCCACCGTCGCCGTCCTCATCGTCGTCCTCGTCAGTGCCTTCTTCTTCCTCGGATTCTTCTCCATCTTCCTCCGCCAGTGCAGCGACGACGGCGACGGAGGGGGCGGCCGCCGATCCCTCCGCGGGAGTATCGCCGGGGCCATGGGCCGGTCGCGGCGGCAGAGGGGGCTCGATAAGGAGGTCCTCGATACGTTCCCGACGCTGGTGTACTCCGAGGTGAAGGAGCATAAGATCGGCAAGGGGGCCCTTGAGTGCGCGGTTTGCTTGAACGAGTTCGAGGACGAGGAGACGCTCCGCCTCCTCCCCAAGTGCAGCCACGTCTTCCACCCCGATTGCATCGACGCGTGGCTCTCGTCCCACGTCACTTGCCCTGTTTGCAGATCGAATCTCGTCCCCGATCCCGACGCGCCGTCGCCGCCGGCCGCCGATCTCGAATCGGCTGCGGCGGGAGAGCGGGGAGGTGAGGCGGTGGTGATCGATGTTGCTAACAACGACGGCGGCGGGGAAGGGGGAACTGTGTTCAGGACTAGAGAGGAGGCGATCGAATTGGATCGGATTGGAAGCCAGAGGAGGGCGGTCCGACCGGCAAGGTTCCCGAGGTCGCACTCGACCGGGCACTCCTTGGCGGTCCGGCCGGAGGAGAGCTTGGACCGATTCACCCTCCGGTTGCCGCACCACATTAGGAAGGAAATCATCACCGCGGGTAAGCTTAAACGGTCGAGGAGCCTCGTCGCGTTCCCAACGGTTGGAGAAGGGAGCTCGAGGAGGGGGTATCGCGGAGGAGGAGGAGGAGGGGAAGGGAGTAGCCGAGGAGGGAGGAGTATCCGGCTTGGCCGGTCGGGCCGGTGGAACTCATTCTTGGCGAGGACGTTCTCGGCGAGGTTCCCGTCGTGGGCGACCGGGAAGAGAGGTGAAGGAGGAGAGGGCTCTGTGAAGAAGGGGGAGGGAGAAGGATCGACGAGGGGGAAGCTCGGCAGCGTCAAGGGCTCCTTCGACTGCCTCGGCGGCGGCGGCGGCGCCGCCTCCGCCGTAGATGACGACTCCCCCGCCGGGCGAGTCTGACGGCGTGTCCGAGCTGGGAAGGTTCTCTCTTTTACCAGCTTCCAATTCACGGTTGATTCGTTAAATGTTGTGCATCTTTAAGGATGACGTGGCGTCACGCAGAACCGTTGGTGAATCGTCCTCGAAGAAAGAAATGTATATATATCTGTGTCAATGGGAACAAGGTTTTGTTTTGTTTCATTTGATTAGGTTATAAGATGTAATAGAGGCAGTCATATGTGGAGATGGGTTAACTTTTTATTTTTCTAATCATAGTTTGCTTGTTTTGAGCCACACTAGGAGTTGGAAACGAGGGTAATCGTATGGGTTAATAAGCTTATCTTTCCTAAGTTGGTAGGGTAACGTGAGTGAAAAGAGGGCACGCTCCCCCTTCTTTGGGTGCTCCACTCGCTATTAATCCTATCAGCTTTCCTAAATTAAATTGGTAGGGTCACGTGAGTGAAAAAAAAGAGGGCTCACTTTCCTTCTCTGGGTGGCGGCCCACTCTCTAGAGATTAAATGGAGTAATTAGGTACAGCAATTGGGATGTTCAAATTGCAAGAATAAAGTAGAAGAGCTTTAACGATCTTCCACAGAGATATTTCGGGGAGGAAATATTATTTGATATGCAGGTTGAATCTGGTCGCACTAAGCTGAATTAGGTTACATTTATAAGTAACTGAAACTAGTGTCATCTGGAAGAACTGATTAAAATCATATGCCCCCACAATAATATATCTCATGACAACTCTATACTTGTGGTATCGCTGGGATAATTTAAAAAACGATCCACTATCAAATATTATGTACTATATATAAGACTAACTGCACATCTACCCTTTGATGTCAAATTGAAAACAATTCACCCTGTATTTTCACTATATTCCAGAGGAAATCACAGCACCGAGTCTCAATAAAGAGCATCATATGCCAATGTACATAAATCTAGACATTCTCCATTAGCTATATCCAGAACACATAAAATAGCACAAGAAAACAAGACACCGTCGACGGTCATCCAGACCAATGTAGTTCTTTTCCTTCTTGATACTTCAATTTCCAGCAGCAGCATCTTTAGCCTCAATGTAAACTGCATCACTTGAGCTGCTGCCCAAGATTTTTTTTTTTTTAAAAAAAAGGTCAGTTTTAATAATAAATAAAGGTGATCATAACTTCATCTTTCCTTGTCTACTATTCTGATTCTGTCTATTTGAATTGATTAAACAACCATTGCTATAATATCTGAGTCTAGGCTAACATTCTTTTCCAAGGTTTTGTGCTTCCTCGAATTGAGATGTTAATAGGTTGCTCTTAGAACTGTAAAGCCCCTCAATTATTGCCAAGTATATCTAAATGTTGTCGACAGAACTGCGGTAGCCAAATTTACTTGCAGTGCCCTATCGATCTCCCAAACAACAATCCACGATCGATAAATTTTACATGTTTATCCTAATCAAATGAAGCAATGTTGTAGAGTTGAAAAGTGACTAGCCAAAAAACAAAACAACCTCAGGTCTCCTATATGGGCAAGCTCAATAAGGCCCAAATATGAGTACAAAGCAAGTTAGAGCTAGTCCTAATTGGGGTGATTAGGGACTTATACAGGGGCAAATCGAAGCAGACTTCTTAGTTATGCCCATGCTCAGGATTGATCTACTACAACCCGAACTAAAACAGTCAACTACCAGGAGAACTGAAATGACCTAAGGGAAGGGAACATATATAGGACTAGACGAGGCAGTTCGCGCTAGTACGCTACTGAATTGAAGGTTAAGCTCAGAAGCCCAAACGGAAAACCAGCCGAGGCCAGAGCATGCTTGTTCAGCCACCCAACTCAGACTTAATATGCGTAACCCTACCTGATCTCTAGTCCAATAGCCCAAATGAGTTGCAGGCACTATTTTGTTTGCTACAAAGGGTACATAATCACTTCAGTTCCATTTTTGCCCGTCCAACCCTATCATTGTGTCGATCAGGACAACTAAAGAGACGGGCGTGAAATACAATGTCTAGAGTCCACCATTTGAACTAGTCTAATCGACCTGCTTTATGATCCACTCTGATCACTCAAGTGGTGGATGGTAAGGGTGAAATGTCCAAAGTAGACAAATTATACCAAACAGCGAGAACATGATTACTCACCAAAAGGGCAAAATAAGACCGATCCCCAACAACCCCACCTTACCAATTCCCATGGACACTAGCAATACAAATCAAAAGTTTGACAAACAACAGTAAAGCACAATGAGAAATTCTTTGACAGATTATATTGAGTAGAGTAAAAGATCCTGATTGCTGCAGTAATATACATATGTATCTGATAATCTGATTGAATGTATAACGAGGTGAGCCAATAGAACCTTACATGTTGCCTTCATCTTCTAGAGAACTTTGACAAGAGATAGACTACAAAAAAGCAGATCAGTGCGAAGAGGACCACATGGACGACATGATTTGAGCCCTGCTGAATAATTTTTTTGTTCATTCTTCTCATATTATTCTTTACTCCAGCCTGAGCTTTTAGAAGTGTCATTTGCTGTCAAAAAACAAAATACATATATGTAAGTCATCCAATTACATGTATATAAGTCAAATTGAAGGGTTCAGCATGGTGCTGAGGAGTAGTAAGCAGATAAGTCAAATTGAAGAAATACCAATATGTTTTATTTCCACATGGGTGGGGAAAGGTTCTCTCATAATAATCCAACCAACTATTTTATGTATCTTCTATGTATTTGAGGAGGTTCAACTTTGAGCTCTCGTCATAATGACAACTATTAAGACCTATACAACACTTTTATTAATCTTTTATATAATATAGAAAGTTTGTGATGAATGTTTACTCCCATTGATGAATATGGGGATTCTTGCTTGGTTATTACCTACAAAAAATAAAATTTATAAATTCACAAGCAGATTATAAGCACTACATAATAAAGGATACATATATCTCATGTATATGGTGTGTGTGTGTGTGTGTGTGTGTGTGATGAATATATATATATATATATATATATATATATATATATATATATATATATATATAGCTTCTCATCCTTGTTTTTCAAGACTAGCAATATTGGCAATCCAGTACAGTTTTATCTCCATATCCTGTATATGAGTCCATGCTTCATTAATGGCAAGACAGCATCACAGTAAAAGCAAATAACAACTAGTAGACAAATCTTCTTTAAGTGTGCAACCATATCTACAAACTTACCGTGGCTATCCATATTAACCTACAATAAGAGTAACAGAAATAAAGAAAAAGTCATACCCATATTTTAAAAGTTAAAAACTCAAAAAAATAACAACAACAGAAAAGGGCAAACAAGGGAATAGAAGGATACCAGTTGAGATATAAAATCGTTTTGGAACTTTGCTTCCGACTGTATTTCTTGAGCTACCTGTAACATTACCATTCAAACAAGATTAGATTGAAATCTGGTTTCATAGAACAAAATCCATTAGCAACTAGTCACAGATAGAAAATAAACCATCATGAAATTGAGCTTTTCACATAAAATGTGTGGTCTACTCCAACTAGAGTGAATTCAAAATTCAGAAAGCTATGTAGAATAATTCAACCCGATTTATAAGTTGTTCAATTGAAGACCAATGTTCTACTTGTTAGCAATATAGACAAGACGGTGTTGCCTCGAGACCTACACTAGTATAATTCATGGTCCAATTTCGCCAACAACTCTAATATGTGTCACAGAAAGCCTAAACGATAATGCAGCCAAACAGCTTCTCAATTTCTCATCGATTACGATTGTTAATAGGTTAAGCACATGAATCCTTCACTTCCCTTTGATCACACATATCAGAAGAATACCTAAATTCTGGAATAGGAGCCATTTCCAAAACAAAATCAACAGAACATAGTAAAAAAGCAACAAAAAAAACTTACTCCTTTCAAAAGCCCGATCTTTTTATGGAGACCGTCGATCTCTTCATCCAAATCTCCATGCATCGGATCGATCCTCAACTGAATCTCATCCGAGCTAGCCGCAGGCCTAGCGATGAGACCTTCCCTGAGATCCCACAAGCCAAGAATTAAGATCGTGCGAAACGAAAACCAATTCCTCCGCTTAACGCAAAGAAATCCCAAAGAAAAAGATCGATTTCTTCTGAGAAGGAGAAGAAGAACAAGGATTCGATCACCTTGATCGAAGAGAGCCTGAACCGTAGAGAGGATTCGCCATCGGAAGCCGAGATGAGGGTTGATACGCGAAAAGAATCGGGAACTGGAACTGGAAACGTCGACGACGAATTCAAGGGTTAGGTCTGGGCCTAAAAGTGCAAAGTCGGCAAGTCGCGTAATGAAGCATGCTTTGCATAAACGCCCCCACTAAAGTCCTTTATTTGTTATATGCCCCTGTAGTTACATGCGAAAATAATTAAATTATACACAAATTAGTAACTTCGAAGGGTATTGACGCAAAATGATTTTCCAAACCCTTCTATCCCCAATCCTCCACGCCTTCGTCGCTCCACTTCTCGTCAATGCACTCTTAATTCGAAGGTGATTCTAAAATTCTCCTACATCTCGCTATCTCTTTTTATTTCACTTCTCTCGGTTTTGAAATGGAGAAATCGATCTCATTTGGGTTTTTTTTAGAGAATTTTCTGAATATAGATGACAAAGAACCGAGCAATCCCATGGCTATGCTGCTATTGTCTAATGTTAGTTCCTATATTTTAGAATTTTAGGCGAAAAATGAGGGAAATGCATAGAAATATTGTGGTTTTTTTTATTCATTTCTTATTTTGCGGTTTAATTTGAGGTTTTTGTTTAGTCAATTTATGAGGTCGTATTACAATTTCTTAGCAATTCCTTTGAGCAACTCAAACGTTTTGTGTTGTCTTCAGGAATCTTAGAGTCTTGGGAGTTTGATTGTTTAACAATTCTAATCGCATGGTTATTTTAGATCAAGGACATTTTGGGTGGAAATTTGTGATTTTTATGTCAGTGGCTGAGAGAGGTAATAAAGAGAAATGGCTTTTGTTGGAGCTTTGAGAAATGCAACCTTTTCCTCCTCCTTTGCTACTCTGGCAGAAGTTCCCCTCTCTTCTGTTTGATTCAAGCTGCGGAATTCTCCCAAATTCTACTTTGATACCCAGCAGAACTCGTCTTTTGGAAAGATGTTTGTGTGCTGCTTTCGATAGCTTAAGCTAAGCTAGATATCAAAGAGAAGGCCTGGGGGCTGGGACAGACTCTCGAAGAGAAAAACAGAACCCATCTTCAGACGTTCAGGTTTGGTTCTCTTCCTTGTTGTCCTGTTTGACAATTTCTGCCTTTGCATTTGAATATTTGGCAAATGGAATATATTGTACATTGTGAACATGAGATAATATCAGAATTGAGATTCGCCACATTAATTAGCATCCTCAACCATCTTGATTTTTGAAAAAGGGGGCCTCTGCATTTTGCTTTTTCTCTACTTTCTAGGCTATTCATGCATTTAAGAATCTAAGAAACTCTTGATGTTGCTGTCGGTTGCATTGGCCTATAATGTTATCAACAACTCTACTGGCTAACCAATTGCATCACTATTATGATAAGTATTTTTTTTGTTCTAGTCTTACATTAACAAGAACTAGAAAACAAGTTTTTAGATGGTCGATGCCAGGGGCAGACCCTTGAAAGAGCCTCTTCGGAAATTGAAGGTTGCAAGTATCTTCCTCTATGGTGGCTGGAGCATTGTTCCCTAGAACGCTATTTTTCTTGTTTTGTGTTAGACCCTTATTCCTTATGACATTTCATATTGTTTGAAGAAGTGGTATGAACAAATTTGTTTTGTTTAAATTTAAACTTGCCGAACAATATTAGGAAATTGATTGCAAGATGATATTATTCATTAATATTAGGCTGCTAAGTGAAGTATCCAATTCCTTTCATGGTAGTAGTTGCATTTTATGAGAACTTTGGTTCCCTTGCAGTTCCCTGTTGGTAGATCTATTTTGAATTTTTTTTTTCTTTGAGTAAAAGCTCATAGGCTAGAGATTTCATTCATTCCAAACAGATGATTACAAGCTTAATGAACAAAGGAAATGAGGAGATAGATTGAACAAGTCCCCACACTTAGCAAAATACATCACAACAGAAAAATATATTGCATTAAGCCCATAGGGCTAACAGAAATTAGCCAAAAAAACAATCCAAGGCACTACTTCAGCACAAAGATCCAGCTTCTGATGATTCCATCGTGCCCATTGCAGATCCAGGTTGCCAGGAAGCACATCTACACAAACACAAAACAAAAACTGAAAAAAGAACTAAAATAAAGGGAGGAGCTCCATCGTCTGCGAGCCAAGACAACAACAGATCAATGGCGACACCAAGTGCTCGATGGAAGAGGAGGGTTTGGGAGCAGCAGGAGTGGCGGAGAAGGGGCAGTGACATTGGTGATAGGGAGCAAAAAAGCAGAGAACAGCAAAAATAGAAGGAAAAAAAGAAAAGAAAAACAAAGATGGGTGAAAGACCACCACTCCCTCACTTTTCCATTCACCAGCAAACCCAGCTCCACCTCCACCGCCTCCGACCTTGGAGGAGAAGTGATGACAAGGAGTGAGGGAGAGTGGCACAGAAAAGGGTATAGGCGGCGGCAAGCATGGAGAGGGTGAAGGTGGTGGTGTCTAGGTCGAGGAACATGGTGGTTGAAGAGGACTGAGAACCCTGCCCCCTCTCAGTGCTGAGATAAAAGTTAGTTTCTCTAAAACTAGTCCTAAATCCATCTTGAATTCATAGTTCAATTTATGTGACTCTGCCGACCTATTGTCTTCTGATTTATGAGAATCAGTTCTGTTCTTTTTTGGTTCCGCTATTGGCTTGTTTTGCCGGTGAATTAGACTTTCTCGCCACTATTCTTCCACACATAAATAGGTCCTTATGCTTGGGTCCAGTATGTGCCTGGAGAATGAAATCCCTAGAAGTCGGCCCAATGAAGGAAGTATCAAGGGAAGGAAGTATCAAGAAATATGTATAACAAAAGAATGCATTTGTACTGTTATAATTTATGAGAATTTTTAATCTCAGAAATTGTTCTTCTTTGTTAGCAACTTTCATACTAAACTGTTGCGCAGGACCTGAAATATGGTAGTAGTGATCGTTGCTTATAACCCTCTTTTTATCTGTATAATATATTATCCAGTGCAGCAGTAACCATCTTCTTACGGTTTACCTCTTTGTTTGTGTCAACAAACTTTGTCAAATTATTTTGTGGATTACTTTCTTTTTCTTCTTTGATTGTCTGATGGATCTGAAGAAATCAGA
Organism: Typha angustifolia; assembly: GCF_048772165.1. Lineage (NCBI taxonomy): Eukaryota > Viridiplantae > Streptophyta > Magnoliopsida > Poales > Typhaceae > Typha > Typha angustifolia. Next base: position 7,104,989 of record NC_133243.1, on the reverse strand, counting down.
CTATCAAATAGACACAAAAGTGCATATCAATTTTAATTTTAGTCCTGTGTTGATGAAGGTGTTCAAGATTTATTTAGTGAGGCACCATTCTCACAGAAAATTTAATTATAACAAAGATTTTATGTGGGATATCCACCCCCTTTGTAGAATGGATTCTATCACTCCGCATGAGTCATGGTCGAAGATTAGGATAAAGCAAGCTGTAATTGTAAGTATGCTCAAGAGATTGAATATCTGACTGCTTCCAAATTTCTTCTGATATTTCAGCTTTAAGCCTGTTGATGATTGAAATATTAATATGATTTATTTAAGTATGATCTCTTGTTTGAGGGGTTTCAGAGAAACTTGACCTAAAATAAGGCCAATTTCAAGCTTTCAGTCCTCCAGTAACTGTTGATATTCTAAGTATTCAGTGGTCAGTACTCATTATTCCGATGTTATATCCAAATTGTTTGTCCCTGAAAAGAACGAATTGATATTGTTCTAAGGTTCAAGTACAGGGTACTTCTCTTCGGGTCTCTCTGTAAACTCTATTTCAGTCCTCGTAAATTTCTGCATGTGGTCATTTTTCGGTTGGAGTTGGCTTCAAGTTCTGGAGTAAGAAGCAAAGAGAACTTGTTCCTCTGAATTCTCACTGAAGTTCTTTTGTCATCGATATTGCTTGGATTGGATTACTTATAAATTTATTTACATGGTTGACAATTATGCTTTATATATACATTTGATTACATGATCACATATTCTCTCAAATCTTCTAGACTGAGACAATCTAGTAATTTTATTAGCCTTTTCTTATCAACAGTCGGAGGAATCGAAACGCCAAGCTCATTGATTGAGCTGAGGCTAAGAAGAAGAGGGGCATCGAAAGGTTTGAAAGGAAAGATAGATCTACAGCAGCTTGCAGAGGCAGGAAAGGCTTCGTTGACTTCGCAACTGTAGACAGTGATGAGCTCAGTTTGTAGGTAATTAGAGTGAGTATTACAAGCTATTTGCGAATTTACTGTCAAAATGCTTTTTTAAAAAAAATAATTGACAAGGTAGATCGGGAATTTGAACTCAAGACTGCTTACTCTAATATTTTTACTTTTTACTAGCATGAAAAGGTTAGATTTTTCACATATTAAAATAAATAAAATAAATAAAAATAACCTGGAATCAAACTGGGTTTTTACATTAAGCATCACATTGGATCTAACATCTTTGTACCCCTGTGTATGACTCTTTAGATATAATCTCACGTTGACCCTAGGGGTCAGAGCTGTTCTTTATTTGATGCAGCCCCAGAGAGTACTACGTCAACGTGTCGACTGTTAAGGATCACGTTTCACTCTGTTGCAAATTCCCACCATTAGCGAGTTACGACGAGGTTAGTGGCTTACGGCCCTGTTCGCTTTCACATGTGCTGCCACAGTTCTCAAATGATGAGAGAGAGAGAGAGAGAGAGAGAGAGAGAGAGAGAGAGAGAGAGAGAGAGAGAGAGAATGAAGGCATCAATGCCTTTAAAGAAAGAAACGAGAAGGAGGATGTTCCTGTACTTGTCGCTTTATCTTGTTTGTTTGTATGTTGGTTTGTTTGTTTGTTTTCTTTTTCTTTTTCTTTTTTCCGATTGAGTTAGTCCATAATTCTTATAAAAGTCTACAGCAGTCGTAATAGAGTCACTGGATACTGAGAGCTCTTTGCATCTCGATGTAATATATATATGTTTCCTTGCTTAAGAGGTTTCTCCATTGGAGGAGTTAGGAGGAGAAAAAGAAAAAAGAACAAGGATACTACTGGAAGTGCTTGTAACTTTGTAAATTGTGGTGTGTTGTCTTAACTGGGAGATTATTTTCTCTTTGCAATCGAATACTATGCATCATATGATGAGAGGAGTGCAAACAAGTTGCAATGTGTTGTCTTAATTGTTTCTTTTTGGCCAACATGATTGTCCATTGGACGCATGGGGGGAGGAAAAGTTTGAGCTTATAACATGTCAAGACAAACATAGATGTGACTAATCATCACAACAGAGATTTGCACATCTCAACGTTAACCCTACACTACCTGTTCAAAAATTATAAACTTATATTGCATTATGATGGTCTTTTAGTTCAAATGTCATTATAATTTACACTCCCCTCTCAATTTTCTTTTTAGCACACAAGATACATTCATTCCATATTAAATGATTACTTAATTTGAAAAGTTAAACTCAGTTTTTATGCTAAGATTGATTGTTCCTAGACCTCCTAAACTACTGCTTATTTGTTATATTTTTGACTCTTTTTAAACATAATAAAGATTAATTCACCCTTAATTGTAAGTGAATATGGGTATTTAAAAAAATAAGTGTAATTAACTTGTCGCGTTATTAACTCTAAACACAAAAGAAGATTAGTTAGATTCCAGATAGATTATAGAAGATAGAGATATAAACGGCGGCTCTAAAAAGAGTGATTAAGAAAAGGGGGGGATTGGGGGAGAAAAGGTAAAAGAGAAAGAATTAAAACTAATAGAGGGAGTAAAAAGTAAAGAGGAAGGAGGAGAAAAAAAGCCTGCAAAGGAATAGCGATCGGAATCACGTTCGACCGAGCTTTTTATCGTCTTGTCAACATCCAACAACCATCTTCCCGCAAAATCCTCGTCTCTCCTTTATCCATCTATACTATTATAAGGTTGTACGTACTTTTTCTCACTTCGCACCCTATATTATATGTTTATTACGATCCACACCCTGTTCGATTTCCAATTAAAACTTTAGGAAAATTTATCATAAACATTATTATACTTTTAACAACAGTATGACGTTAATTTTCTTAAATTAAATTAACTACTCATACAATTTTAAGTAAACTCTCTCTGTTTCAAGATATATATACTGGATTCACCCACCCAGACACCCAGACCCAGTGCTTGTGGTTTCCTGCCACCTGACAAGCCTGGGAATACGGATTAAGAGAGTCCGGGTAGTGTCAGTCTGACCTGGACCAAGCACGCATGAGATTTTATTTTATTTTATTTATAAACCAATATCGTTGGAAAATTTTGATAGCTAATATTAATATTTTTTGGATCAATTATGATAGCTTAAAATTAGGTACAAAATCCATATAACTAATACGACAAACAACCATAAGATAGAGAGTGTTTTGTATCAATTTTTCTAGCGTTGGCCTTATGGTAAATAACGACTCTAGCTTAGTGGGCTCGGTCCAGATGGATGAATGCTTACCCGACCCGACCCGACCCGGCCCATTAAGGGCCATTTTATAGTCTGGAAAATAATAAGTTAAACTTGACTTTATTGTTACGTTGGCCGTCACCTTGTCACGTGAACCGTTTCTTTTATATCGTAAGACATTGACCATCGGGTATAATATAAATCATTACCAAAGAATGTGACATTATATATATATATATATATATATAATAACAACTTAGTAGTAACTTGATAAGTTCTTATAAAACATTATCTATTAAAAATCCTTATCCTACCAAGAAAGCTCTAATTCCTGCTATAATGGATCTATATGAATCCTTTTTCTCCTCTCAAAGCTATGTCTAAGCTATCATGCGTCTGTGTCATATAGTAAGTGTGATATTAGTATAGTTTGACATCGACTCGACTGGACTCTTAAGTAAAACATCTATTTGATCGTGATAACCATGACTTTATCAGTCTGCTGCATCTACATCTACATCATCACTATCTTCCAACACAATTAACGCCGTCCTCCAGATTCTTTTATTATTTTTATTATCCTTAATCATCTATAGTTTGGCCTCTACCTAACATTTTGCATACCAAGCCTGAGACCCAACTTCCAAGACGTTAACACCTCCTCCCCTGACTCGTTTACTTTCTAATAACAATACAAAAGCCATTCAAGAACAAATACCATCATCCCCTTGTATTCATACTCCATCCCTTGGTCCACATACTGGACATTTTTGTGGACCTCGAGGGTTTAGTATTACGGTTTGTGGTGCATAGGGACCTCTTTGTAGATAAGGTGGAATTAATAGTCCAAAAACTTCATAGGGACCTCCTCTTTGTAGATAACCATGCACATATATATGTATATATAATTTGAATTTCGACAGGATTAATTAGATAAAATGCTGAGTTTCTTTTCACTGTGGGTGATGAGGAGTATTAGCCACGTGTAGATGGAGAAAGCCAACGTGGCTGCGTCTTAAGGATAGGTTATCCACGTAAGCAGTTATATATGTCGTAGGATGGAGCATGGACAAAATATGAGGTGATGAGCTGCATCCGACCCACGACTTAAATGGACGATTTAGTCGGCTAACTGACTTTGTTTGGACTTAACCGAGTCAACCAGATAAATTTACGAGAAGTTTATAATTTACACCCTATCTTTTGCTGTTATTATCGTACTATGTATTATACCTTGATAGCATAGAGGGGGGAGAAGGCTTGGAAATTGCAGAAATCCCTCTGCTTGCTTTAATTACTTCCCCTTCCCCCATTTATTTCTTCCTTCCTTCTTTCTTTTTATCTCCTCGCTCTCTCTCTTTCTTTCTTCTCTTCTCTCTTTTCTTACTCCATTCCTCGAAGTAAATTCCAGTCTTCTCGACCGCCGAGGATTGCATCAGGCAGTTGTTGACGTGCTCCCTTCCTTTTCTTTTTTGACCACGGTCGTCAAACGCCATAACTAGTAAAAGAGAATGACCCGAGGGGGCTTTTTATAAATAACAAAAGAAGCACAATTTCTCATCCGCACCCTAACTCTCATCCTTAATTACGATCCCGACCCTGTTCCACGCTGCAGAGACGGAGGAATCACATCGTAAATATTGAAAGATAGGGTGTAAATAGTAAAATACTAGAGTTGTTAAAAAGTTAGGATGTGAAATAAAATTTTAATTTTATTTTATTTTATTTCTACCGAAATGGTTTCGGTCATTTCGTGTTGACTCGACGCTTTTTCCTGTTCGAAACCGCGGGGTATTTCGTAACACGGTAAAAATAAAATAAAAATAAAAAAGAAAAGAAAATCCCACTCGCTAATAAGCGGGTTTAAAAGGGGGTTGAGACTCGCTTAAGCAAACCGGGAGCAGCCGGTGGCCGAGGCTTTCTCTCTTCTTCTCCTCTACTCCTCCTCCTCCTCCTCCTCCTCCTCCTCTTATATCCTTCATCTATAATCCCTTGGTTCAAGTTTGGCAGCCATGGACTTCGACGACCACGACGACGCGGAGGAGGAGGAGGAGGAAGAGGAGGAGGAGGAGGAGGTGGCGGTGGCGGGGGTAATGCCGGTGGCCTCCGCCTATGAGGCTACCCCGACTGCTAAGCTCGGGGGAAGCGTTGGGTTAGTAGAAGGAGCGGCGACGTCCGGTAACCGCAAGCCTAGCGGCGGCGGAGCACGGTACCGTGAGTGTTTGAAGAACCATGCGGTGGGCATCGGCGGCCACGCCGTCGACGGGTGCGGCGAGTTCATCGCCGCTGGGGAGGACGGGACCCTCGACGCCCTCCGCTGCGCCGCCTGCGGCTGCCACCGCAACTTCCACCGCCGGGAGGGCTCCGAGCTTTCGGCCGCCGCCGTAGGCGGCTGCGGCGGCCCAGCTTACCAGCATCACTTCTCCCCCTACTACCGAACCCCTGCGGCGTACGTACAGCCACTCCCCCAGCACGCTCGGCCGGCGCCGCCGCTGGCGCTACCGTCGACGTCCGGAGGCGGTGATGACGTGGCGACTGGTTCGGGTAAGAAGAGGTATCGGACGAAGTTCTCGCAGGAGCAGAAGGATAAGATGCTGGCGTTCGCGGAGAAGGTGGGGTGGAGGATTCAGAAGCACGACGAGGCGGCGGTGCAGCAATTCTGCGAGGAGGTGGGCGTGCAGAGACACGTGCTCAAGGTGTGGATGCACAACAACAAGCACACACTCGGTAAGAAACCCTAGGAGAAATCGATCGTACGTTTACTAATTAATCCCTCTCTCTCTCTCTCTTCTAATTATTACTACATTACATGCATTAGTAGTAGTAGTGGTAGTAGTAGTAGTTTTGTTTAGCTAGTGGTGTTCTCTTTGGTGGAGGTGTACTTTGGAGAAAGTTGTTGGGTTTTTTAGATGGTGGGGGTATGTAGGAGACGAAAGTGTGATTGGTAATTAACAAGTTGCATGGATGAAGGAGGTGATGGTTTTACTGTTGGATTCCTCTCCTCTCTCTTCTCTCTCTTAATCTCTTTTCTTTCTTTCTTTCTTTCTTTCTTTTCCTTGCTTTGCTTTGTCTTTGCTTTCTCTATCGATCTTATCTACTGCTACTTTTTATGTATCTTTACAACTTACTACAAGGGTCTATTTCCGTTGCTCTCCATCTCCATGCATTACATGTGGAGAGACACACAGAGAGAGAGAAGCGAGAGATATAGACAGAGAAGTGTAAAAATTAAGTCTTAGTCTCTCTCATTCTGTTGCATTTCTAGGACAAGCAGTAGCAGCAGCAGCACTGGGACGAACTCATGGAGCTTTATGGTTTTATTTGCTGCTTTTAATAGACTGATCGATCACAACAACCTCTCTCTCTCTCTCTCTCTCTCTCTCTCTCTCTCTCTCTCTCTCTCTATATATATATATATATATGTATGGTTTTTTTAGAGACTTTGGTGTGTGTATATATGTGTGTGTGTATTAGATACATTTATGAGACGATTATAAAGTCTATCTTCCAGTGGGTCAGTGAGTGCAGCTCGACGCCATTAATACCCAGATATGTAGAACTGTTGCTCGTTTGTCTCCATCTCTCTCCTCTCCTCTTCCTGTACATGTCTCAGTTTCGACACTTGTCATATCCCACAGGCGCACTCTGAGCAACCAGCAGAGAAGAAGAAGAAGAAGAAGAAGAAGAAGAAGAAGAAGATGGGCTTTTAAAACTCTTTATGTACGGATACGACCCTCCTCTCTCCCTCCTCCCTTCTCCCTCCTCCCTTTCTTTCTTTCTTTCTTTATTTCTTTCTTTCTTCCTTCTGCTCCACTACTACCATGTAGTCCTCACGCCAAGACTACTAAAAAGCAATCACATATCGTGCACTTTTCAGGGTAAGTTTGCATCCGATACTGTAAATGAGAAAGACGAAATGGTTTGTATATATTAAGAGTAAACTCAGATCTCGTTCATTCCTTAATTCCTCTAACATGTAGAGAAGAATGAAAAAATAATAATAATAATTAAGAAACAACCTCTCATATTAGTTACTCACTCATTCTCTAACAGAAGAACACACACACACACACACACACACACACACACACACAAAGAAGATAGTTCTTTAGTTAAATTCTTTAAATTTGCTTAAACGTTTCTTAAAATAGTCTATAGGCTAGACAAAAGTAATACTCATAGTCTCCTGTCACAGAGTCGATAAAATCCCAACTACTAACCTACAGCAGTGGAGGCTTTCCACTTAGATCTTATGTATGCGAAGTGGGAGACGAGAGTAGTAGATGGGAAAGGCCATGGCCAAGGGTGGGGGAGGGGGGAGTGTGTGATCTTTGGGGAGATTCGAAGGTACAAGTTAGTAGAAGAGCTGGTTGAATAATTAGAAGAGGTGGGTAATGGGTTGGGTTCGTGCAGCTGAGTCCCCAATGGCTCTCCTTGTCCTTTCCCTTCTAGTCCAAAGGAATATGATAGCTAATTAATTCATCTCCTGCATCTTATCTGCTCCTCTCCCCTCCCTCTTCACTTTCCCATTTAAAACCCATACTTGAGAGTGTGATTGTCTCACTCCCAGATTGCAATTGTTTCATCTGATCTGCAATCATCTTTAAGAACAAACTATATCTCTATCTAGTCCACAAGGGAGGAGGTAAAAGGGGATGTAGGAGATTTCATGCAGTCGAGGCTTTAGATGATCTGGTCGGAGAGGCAGGCGAGCACTCATTAGGATGGGAGGGGGGTGGCATCTGCAGAAAGCTCAAGTGCTAAAAGTGACTCCATTTAAGCCCCACTACCACCTGACCCTAGTTTCTACCTCTGCCACCTCATCCCCTGGTCCCACATCTTAAGGTGGGGACCGCCATTTGTGCACGAACGACATCTCGTGACCATAATTCTTTGTTCCTAAACCCACCGGCAAGAGAAAAAGAAAGGTTAAATTGCAGCACTTTTAGAGCACTTGAGAATAGATTCATATCGAAGATTTACAACAAAAAAAAGAGATTAATGTATATATATATATATATATATATATATATATGTACATAATTATATAGCACATAAATTTTTATTGCTAATGTGTTCATGGCGATGGAGTTAATGAGAGAATTAAGAATGCCAAGTAAGCTTTTTATGTCACCATGCATGCTTGCAGAGAGTACAATGGTACTGCAGTTTAGAATATGGAAAGCAAATAGCAAAAGCTCTCGAGAGGAATTTATTTCAATCAAACACAAGGTCTCAATTGGAAGAGAAAAGAAAAGAAACAAGAAGAAGGAGGAACTGGCTTTTCCAAGCTTCAAGAGAGCATTTTGCATGGGCCTGCGTGCCCTTGCATGCCATGGCTTTGGCTCCAAAGCAAAGCAACATAAAGAGCCAGAGCCATCAGCCATGGTTGATGCCTGTAAGAGCTGTAACAGCCTTTGTAATTTGTGAACACCTAATTGTGTTGAGGAATAGAAGATCAAATGGACATATGGGCAACAATTTCCTTGATACTTTCTTTTGGTTGGATGCCAAGGATGGAGAAAATAAAACCCAGATTAGTGAAAGATGAATATCTACATACTGTATATGTGAGGCATAGGTAGAAAAATAGAAGTTCAGATTACTTAAATTCAACCTCAGGTACACATATTTAGCTCTTATTTGTAGTTGTTTACTTTGATTTCATGTTGTTTCTCAGTCAAAATGTTTTACTTTGGAGTATTTTGTTGGTGCCGTGACTATTTAGAATAACAGAGTTGTAATAAGGAATAGTAATAGCTCAACTTTATTATAATTTTAACTTAGGATAAGAATGGAATAATGGATAGGTATTCTTTATCCCCTATGATTATTAAAAATTTATCCGTGTTTGATGTCAGAGCAGGAAATCGTTAGTTTGAACCTACTCAGACTAAGCTATAAAATCACCACTAATTTAAATCAAAATACATATCTTGAGAGTACATTTAATTAAATGATACAACCAATCCACAACCATACTTTGCATTGTACATTAACTAAGTGGAAGTTACTTTTTACCATAACTAATTACCAATAAATTTTCTCAAAAAAAAGAGAAAGAAATTGAATAAAGAAGTAACTTAATTACCATCTTTGTTTCTGAGAAAGGCAACACTTTACTATCATCCTCATTTCCCCATGATGAACAGTTCGGTAGGGCCTCTCTGCATCAACCTCTGTAGCTTGACAATGACTTATCGAAGGGGGGGAACAGTTGGTCTTTGACCCATACCCCATTGATAGATCTCTGTGCTCATGTAAAAGATGAAGACACTAGTGTTAATTGGATCTTTCACCTGCCTCTAATTTTGATCTATTGAAGTTCTGGTGCTCGGTTGCAGTTCATGATTACTTTATTATTTCTACATATGTGGATGTGAAAGAAGAGTTTAAGAAGGTGTCAGATGATAAGATTCACCGGCTCTTTAAAAGACAAAAGAGAGAGGATTTTTTTAACAGTGGATATCATTATTGTTTGTCTTCCAGTCACCAAGGTCTCAGAGCTAGAGACAAAGTTCTTGCATCCTGGATAATTCCTAGCTGAGGGTAGAAAACCAGTGGCATGGCAGAAGAACAGCCAAAGATATAACATGAGGAATCTTGAAGCGGGGTATCGTTTTTGTGGATATGATTCATTGTCATGGACTTGCAGGATAATTATTACCATTTAAGTTTTTCATTTGAATACTTGGTAACAGAGGTACTGTTCATGAGGATTCCCTTTGGCATCAATTACAGTTCCTTAATTTGATGAGAAGGGAAAAAGGAAAAAAACTAAATTACAAACTAATGATTCAGTAATACATACACCCTCCAAAGAATATAGGGATTGTAATATTGTACTGGGTTCATAGTGCAGGATTGAAGGTATAATTTAGGAGAAGAAAAAGAGAACGAGATCCAGATTGCCATCACCTGAGTTCAAAACCAAGAAGAGCATGTGAACACTAAAAAAACTTGTTTCCAAAGTAGTCTTGATCTCAGTCTGACTCTTTTAAGGGGGACCAGTCCTGACCTAGCTTTTAGCAATGTTGAACCCCTGAGCTGCCGTTCATGGACAGCTTGGCTCAGTGGCAGGTCCTAGTGTCCTACCCTATGCCCTAACCTATAGACCAATTCCTTTGATAGATTTTAAGATTTCGATGTTTTTTGAAATCCAATGATCCATTGAAGCTTCTTAACGCTGTGTTGCTTTCTCTTTTCCTTCTCTTGGGTCAGGAGGGTTGTCTGAGTCAAAAAAGAAAGCAATTGTGAGCACGCTAATGAGCCACTGCTGTGGCCCAGTTGTTGGTCTAAGGTCATTTGTCTCTCTCTCTCTCTCTCTCTCTCTCTCTCTCTCTCAAAAGGGAGGGGGGTTGAGATAAGGTACTGTGAGTTCTCCAACATAGAAGCGAGAGAAGTGGGTCTCCATGTTGAACCTGAGTGACACCTGTGTTCAAATGAGAAGTACAAAGTGAAAGCCAAGAATATTGCTTTATGTAACTATATACTTTCATAGGCTTACATGATAGTAACTAGGACCACATCAATCGATGTGCACAAAAGCTGCTGATTTCAAAAAATTGTCCCAGTTAACCCTAAATTTAATTCAAACACAAATCCAGGATAAACCAACCAAGAAACTATGGATAAGATATGCGAATAGCACACCTGTAAATATAAATTTGATAACAAAAGAGATGATTTCTTCATATAGAGCAGAAAAGTAATCTATGTAACATTCAACATCAAATATGAATACAAATCACTCACGATGCTCTGCAGGGAGCCCTACTAGTTTACAAATTCTACAAAAAATTGCACAACTTAGACTATGTTCTAGTATTATAGAATTAAACAGAACCGAACAAAATGTAATATACAATTAAGAAATTGGAAACAGAGATAAAATAGCCAGCTTCTTTAGAATTGCCATTACTGTAAAAATAGTAAATCACCTACAGATCGCGTGTGGAAGATTGTGCTGCATCGGTGGTGACAAGAGATTACATTCAAATATTTTAGGCAGATCTTGAAATGATTAAGGGATCACAATTGGGAGGGTGTAGGGATTCTGTGTCGCAGGGTAGTCTCTCACAATATCATAGTAATACAGTTGAACTTTCAAAATTCTCTAAGGTTGCAAGTCGCGCATGCTAATCAGAGCTTCCTGAAGACTCTTTACAGCACCATCATAGTTCAGGAAACCCATAAACCAGAATTCGTGATTGTCGACAGAGACGACCTGAATATATTTTTCTGCAGGATTTACTTTGCTAATTGATGGATTAGCTGCTCTTAGCTCGTGCAAAGGTATTACCACCTGTTTACATTCATTTTACAAAATACATGAGTACAGATGTTCACCTCACAGTCTAACATAACATGTTGAAAGAAAAAATAAAAGTAAACAAATTACAGGCATGGTAAAAGAAACATATTTAGGTGATCGCAAAATGTGAACAGAAGATGTTGATTTGAGGAAAAGAAAGGGCAAACTAAAATCAGCATCGTAGACCTAATACCCTGTTTGGATGTGGTTTAGGCATAACTTTGAACCAGTTTATTGAATACTAAACTGATTTAATATCAAAACAACAATTTATCTCAAAACTAGTTTAGGGCAACCTACTTAAAACTTATTATCTATCTCTCCTCCTTCGTCCAATATTTTATATACACTAATATAACTTAATTATCATTTTATCCTTAAAAAGACATCACCTCAATCAATTGTCATTTCAAGTGTATAACCAAACATCATATCTACCGACAACCTTATTTATATTTAATAAATAAGCATAACTAGCCAGGTTTATGAGTTGTACCACATCTAAATGCCATCTAAGCTATAAATGTACAATTTCCAAAGTTCTTGTCATAATTGTCACATATCATCTCAGCAGTCTCCTCTAGTCCTTTTCCAAGAACAAAGGTTCTGTAGTTAAGAAGAATGTCGACATCCTTTCAGCATTCAAATCAAGTTCAGGTCTCATCCAAATAATTCAGCAGTCAGGACTAAGAAATCTCTGCGTCCTACATGATTTTGCTTAGAATCATAAACAAGATGAATATTAATACGCACGTGAAATTATTCTTATTTAGATTATGCTGAAGACATTCTGCTCTGCGCCGTTTTATTGCAATTTGCTACTGATATTAAGGCTTAACAAGATGAAAATGAAGATTTTTCTTGCAAAAAATAAATGAATAGTATGCAAAACAACTAGTGTCACATCTAACGTACAAAGTGTGATGTAAATGAGTGACAGCATAGAAGCAGCCTTTGACTCTTTTAGATAGTGCCCATTGGAGGAGGTACAAAGAGGCAATGGAAGATAAGATTGACAAACTATTGTCCTATCCAGAATATTTGACCACAATAAGTTAATTAGCTTGTGAGTGGCCTCATTATCAACTACTAGGCTATTCCAAACTATTTCCTTGAGAGGTGGACAACTTTCTATTGGGACCAATAGCCACTGTCTTCTATCCATACACAAATGAAATAGATGATGATACCTACTAAGCACCAAATGGCCTTAAAAAGTTTCACCGAAAGCCCTTTTCCTTTCCTGGCAGATACTAGTATTCTGCCGAAGTAGAGGCAACTAGACAAACTCTTTCATTCCTTTTCTTTTTCTTTCAGTAAAGTAGAAGCATATAATAATATGAAGTCTGACATAACATTATGAGTCAACAAGAAAATAAAATTTCAAGTTTTCAACTAAACTCATGGAGCAATCCAGCAAATTAGCATAGGTGATGAAAGATCAACCTAAATGTCCAATAAAAGGACTTGCTCAGAATGCAAAGTGTTTGGGGTACCTGCTTGTAAATTAAGTTTTAGTGGGTCGTTCAGCATATCAGTATACAAGTACAACAATGAGATTCACATCATAGTTGAACAGACTCTCTCACAAAAGGAATCAATAGAAGTTTATGGAGAACATAGAAAAGAAAATGAGAGATTAATACCTTATAGTAACTCCATTCAGTCTGACCTCCAACTTTGTAGGAAAGAGGATTGTCGCTACAGAATGCAAGTTTAGCTGTAGAAAGATACAAAATTCCCATAACAGGACCAGCAGATGTTGATAAATAGCACGCATAAGACTCCCTAAGTTGCTCTTCTGGTGATGCTTCAAAAGTTTGCCGAAATATTTTGTCATAACCACCTTCTGCTATCACTTTGGTTCCTTGAGCAATCATTCCCATGGCAGCTTCAGAAAAACTAGGTCCCGTTTTCACTGGATTAAGAAGAATATTAATACTTGAAAGAATTGACATTCAAATGTTTAATGAGTTTCACAAAATAGTCTTTGATTCATGAAACCTAGAACCAAATATGAGTGTACAGAATAAATGGAATTTCTTGGGAGTAATTCTAAAAAGTTGCAAAACAAGGACTAATCTTATGACAGGGATCTCTATGATCAAGTGATCACATTAAGTACATCTAAAAGATCGCAAATCACAAGGACCTCAATAAGGAATAGTGACCAAAGAAGTAAAATCTAATAAAAATTGCAGTGTACTTTCAACAGTAGCTATCTTCTCTCCATATTCTGATAGAAATAGGAAAGATCGAATTGTATCCAGACCTCACATGGGCAATAATAGTAAGAAATGAAGTAGAACAAACCGATACCATAGTGGGTCTTACCACACAGTTATAACTCACCACATTCTGTGAACTGCACAACTTCTCTCTTTCAACAGGTCCCTTCCAAATGAAATAATTTTTGCCCACTGACAATGGAATGAACATTACCTAATTGAAAAGAGCATGCAACATTCTCTCTTTCAACAGTCTGTATTTTGGAAAGATTTCAATTGAAAAAGGAGAGACATGTCATTTGTGGATTCAAATAATTGATAAAAGTAGGTGTTAGGACCTATTATGGCGCACGTGCCACAGAACCTCATCTCTTATGCTTATGAGTGGCCTAATGGGACAGGACTGTCCAAATACAACCTGAACTTTCCTCCTTCAGGTAACTTGGAGAATCAAACTCAAGTTGAAAAATAGAGCAGTTATTGATGAATCTCGGATAAGTTTTAATAATGAACAATCATCAAATATCATTTCCTTATCTAGTAAAAAGAAAAAAACAATCGCATAATTTCAACATGAGAGGACTTTAGATATATAAAACTTGCATTTGCAACTATTACACTGAGAAATAATATTAGACTTTGACCTCCAAATTATGTTTAGTACATTTGAACTTGCTATTTAGAAAAAAATTATATCGAAGTCTTAATTTGAATGGTATTAGTACTAAGTACTTTAGTAGTTTGTCAAATGAATTATAAGCATGGGTAGGTGTTATTAGAGACATAACACAACATCTAACATCACCAAAAAAATTTATGAAACAGTGTTCTCACATTGAAATTTTAATCAGAGAAATCCATTAACCACAATTTTCTTAATTTTCACCAATAGTAATAGAACATTGCTAATTCACATCAATAATCATTAGCCTTTGATATTTTCTAGTATCGCATTTCAATCACATCAATAATCATTAGCCTTTGATATTTTCTAGTATAGCATTATCGACAAATTTCACTAGTTTACTACAAGTTGCTCAGGGACAATGATTCAATGAACATCAATAGATAAGGATGATATTTAGAGAGGACCTCAAAAGTAATATGCTAAGAAAATAGCCAAGGTTGAAACATGCACAAAGAAAGATTATTACAAATGTCCTCAAAGGCAGTCCAGATAAGCGGACAATCAAGGGATTGAATACACGTAACGGCATAAGCTGAATGCAGGAGCACATGCAGATAAATACTTCTCCCTATAAAATGATATGTAAATTATGTCTAAATAATAGTTGCAGTATATATATAGCATACATATGTAGTATTGCTCAATTAGTCATATGTGGTTCATGCAATTAGCCCTATGAGGGGCAAGGGGAAACATAGGGACCATAAACACATATTGCCGCATAGCTCAGGGCATAAAGCACCTTTTAAGCATTGATTCTTACCCAACAATCATTATGTGAGATTATAGGCAATATAATTTAGGAAAAGAATTTGATATAACAACTAAGTATTTGGACAACAAAATCTTCAATTGAACAAATCACTTGAATTTATGAATGCTGACAGGTTTATTATTTACTTAACCTGAAACGAAAAATTGTAGATCATACCTGTAGCTTTGAAGTAAAGTATTATTCAGTTTCTTAATCGAGAAGAATGTATACTGCACAATGCACACGTTCATACCAACATAAAATATATATTGAAATTATACATTGTTACTACTGAATGGACCATATTGTACAGAGTATATTTCCAATGAGATAGAAGAAGAGAGTATATTTAAGGCTTCGCTATCACAAATGTTGGGAATTTCAATAGATACAGACTATCTAATTTCCTTACCAGCATCCAAAACCTAGCTACCTGTATATGCCAGCACTGTTAAAACTTAAAAGTCTCACTCGCAGCAAGTGCAATGGTTCTTAACCCAGCCCGCCTGTTAAATTATTTAAATCTATCTCCTCCTCTCTATGCTCGGCTCAATGGCTTAGCTCTGATAGCTGTGACCGAGCTTGACTACCAATTCCTCAGAGATTTTGTTAGTTAATGCTCGAAATTTGGACCTCATCTAACTTTCATTCAAATATAAAAGAGATAGAAGAATAGTGAATAGAGAAAATTATACTGAAAAATGAAGAATAGCCACTGGGATCATCAAGAACAGGAACTAGACGGAGACGAGTTTAACAAAGAATCCATCTAAAGACCACTACTCACAATGCTGCCACGTGTTTCGCGACAGCTCCTCAGCTCTCTTCGTTGCTTCCCCCACTTTCTTCCCCCATCCCACGATCGCATTCCTCACCGTCTCGATCCTATCTATATATCATCAAATTCCACAATCAAATCACCGAAATGAACTCCAAATACACAACTGCAATGTACAAATTTAAATCTCACTGGTCATCGATGCGGAGGAATTAACAGGGGAGGAGGTAACATAGGGATTCGAGTCCGCCTGCACCGCAGCGGCGGCGAGATCAGGCACCGTCGGCGGGAGATCGGAAGGCGGGGCGGAAGGCGGGGATTGGGGCTGCGACGGCGGCGCATCGGCGACGTTGGACTTGACCGCGTCGGGATGATCGACGGTTGGATTCATAGTAATGAGTGGGCAGAGTACCGGACTCAGATCGGAACCCTAGAGGTTTCTTCCAGGAGGAGAAAGTTTGGATTCGAAGTTTTAACGCGGGTGGCTTTTCTTTTTGTTCCGAGCTTTCGAGAGGGTCCTGCGTCCGGTCCTCCGCGGGACACGTTTAGCTTTTTGGTTAGGCTGAGACGCCAGTTGGCAGTGGTACTGGCAGCACGTAAGGGCGAGTTTTTAAATATAAGATTAGATGCGTTTAAAAATGGGTTAAGAGTAAATGTTAAAATCGCTAGACTGAAGAGACGACTTAGATAATAACTAATTAAAAACATTATGTTAATAATTTTTAAGACACACTTAGTTTCATAATAATAATACTAGCTTATAACAAAATTATGTTAGATAGCTTAAATTATTAGGTAAAAAACTAACGATAACAATATATATTCTAAGTTGTTTTAAGTTAGTTTTTTTTAACTGTGTAGGCCTAAACACATGCAAGTAGGGGATGATGTGGCATCAGTCATCACCCTTCACCCACCATGTGTTGATCACGTGGAGGACATCCAATTCTCCCCAACTCCCAGCAAATCAAAGGGAGGGATGGATGGATAGAAATATAATAGATGGCATCATGCAAACGAATCCCCATCGTGCATAGACTCAAAGGAGAAATAAAGCCAAGGCGATGGATAGATAGAGAGAGTAAAGAAGAGGACCACTGACCACACCCTTTTTACTCCTGACACCCACATTTCTTCTACTGTTCAAAGAGAACTACCTACTGTAATGAAGCCAAAGCAACTTTTTTCTTTTTAATAAATAAATTTGGAAGAGAAAATAAAAGTCAACACGATCAGTCTCTCTGGATATACGAGTATTTTTACAATTCTGTAAATTCGGAAAATTTTATTTTGCCTCCTCCTTTTTATTTTATTTTCATTTCGATCCTTCAATTTTTCGCCTACTTGTATCGTTAGTCTTTGTCGTGGAGACTAATTAGACACTAAGTTAAATTAACACATTATGCTCAAATTACTAGCATAGTCTTAAATATTATATCCATATCGCTAGTAAACCTGATTCATTTATTATATTAAAAAAACTCAAATCATTATTTCTCATCCGGTTATTCTCTTCTCAAAATCCTATTTTTTTCGATCTCAACCGGCACCTCTTAACCCAATAGAAGTAATCATACAACACTGGGGAATGAGATAGAAATCAAGGAAAAAACAAGCAGAGAAATTTCATTTTTATAAGATGGGAGAAATGATTTTCTTTTTTCTTTTCATAAAAAAAGATGACTCATAATTGGGTATTAATATAGTACGATAGATATTTTTAATATTTTAAAATCTATATTTTAAATTTTTAAAAAATATTTAAAAATGGCATTCCGTCGTGTTTTGTCCTGTTAAAGTTGACGAGAGAACTTTTCTAAAAACTTAAAATTAAAAGAAACGATCAATTTAGACATGCAAAAAGAAAAAGAAAACATAGGGGTAGAAATAAAAATATAATAAAAGGTGGGAGCGAAATAAAACTTTCCTTAAAAATTATGAATGAGATAAATTATGGATCAGAAAGCCTGAGTGGACTTGTTGGCTATGTTGACATGTAAAAAACGACTCCAATTAATTCAAATATTAGTGGCCTCTCTACCTTTTAAGATTGAGAAGAGCTTCCCTGCGTGGCCACTGAGCTATATAAGTAGCTAATGAAGTGGCAACTTATCAAGAGGTGCACTGTTGGTTTCTAGACTAGGCCATTTTCTTTCCCCTCTAATTCCTGGATAAGGAATCTCATTTTAGTGAATAACTCTCCATTTACTAGTGCATAGTTGATTACTATTCGTGTTGTTCATGTTGTCATAAATGATTGAGATTTCCTTGAACTTTTGAATGCCTCATTAGAATAAGGAAAATGACTGGGGCCCTCTGTTGTGTTATTTTAAATGCAATTGAGGAATAAGATAACTACCATCTTTTAATTTTTCTATTATTACATTTTTATTTGAATATAGTTCATACCTTGAATTATAATTTAGTATACATATTCACTAATCTAGATTGCAATGTAATATTATCAAAGTATAATTTAGTTTAAAATCCGATTAAATATATAAAAGAAGTCGCAACTTTAATTCAATAGTTAAGTCTTATATATTTATAAATACGATAGAGATTATGTGTTCAAATTTACATCATAAATTTTTTTAATTAAAAATAAATAAAAATATATAATATATAGAAATCACCACCATTAGCCCACTGTCTCTCTCTCTTTTTAATTTTTCCTCATCTCCACCTCCGTGACTCGTCTCCTCCCTCTTCAAATCTCTATCATTCTTTATACATCCCTCGTCTGACTCCACACTTGTCCTCTACCCACCTGATCCAATCTTGAGATGTCGGAGGAGGACGAGGGTGGCGGGGGAGGAGGACCGGAATCCGACATCGCCCCACCGTTCTCCGACCAAGTCCTTGAGAACGTCCTCGAGAGCGTGCTCCAGTTCCTCACCTCCCGCCGCGACCGCAACGCCGCATCGTTGGTCTGCCGGTCGTGGTACCGGGCGGAGGCGCGGACGCGGCGGGACCTCTTCATCGGCAACTGCTACGCCGTGTCGCCGCGCCGCGCGATCCGACGGTTCTCCTGCGTCCGTGCCGTCGTCCTCAAGGGGAAGCCTCGGTTTGCTGATTTCAGCCTCGTCCCCCATGGCTGGGGCGCGCATTTCTACCCTTGGGTCGTCGATATGGCCTCTTCCTACCCTTTCCTCGAAAAGATTTGCCTCAAGCGTATGACCATTAAAGATGACGACTTGTCACTCATCGCTCAGTCCTTCCCCTTCTTCAAAGATCTCTCTTTGATCTGCTGCGATGGGTTCTCCACCGTCGGACTCGCAATCATCGCAGAGAAATGCAGGTACAAGCATTATCCGTCTATCAATTTTATTATAACTCACTATAATTTGTATAATTGAGGGATGGAGATTGTCTCTAGGTGTCTCCGAGTGTTGGATCTGATAGAGGACTACATCGAGGACGAGGAGGACGATGCGGTGGATTGGATTTCGAAGTTCCCGGAGACGACGACCACCCTGGAGTCGCTCGTCTTCGACTGCGTCGGAAGCGCCTTCAACTTCGACGCACTGGAGGCACTCGTCTCGAGGTCGCCGCGCCTCCGGCAGCTGCGCGTGAACCACCACGTCGCGGTGGAGCAGCTCCGGCGGCTGATGGCGCGGGCGCCGCAGCTCACGCATCTCGGAACCGGGGCATTCAGATCGGCCTTCCCCGGGCCCGGCGGAGGCGGGGGAGGGGAGCCGGAGTTTGACCTGCTCTCCTCGTTCGCCTCCTCCAAGTCGCTCGTCTGCCTCTCCGGCTTCCGCGAGGTGGAGCCTGAGTACCTCCCTGCGATATACCCGGTTTGCGCCACCCTCACCTCCCTTAACTTCAGTTACGCCTATTTAACCGCGGATGAGCTCAAGCCTGTCATCTGCCACTGCCACAATCTTCAGACATTCTGGGTATTGATAAAAATCACTCCTTGTGCTATTCTTGATAGGCTTTGGCTGTCTTGTTGTTAAATTCTCTGTTGTTGTTCTCCGGGGATTGGATTTTTAGGTGCTTGATACAGTGGGAGATGAAGGGCTCCAAGCAGTCGCGGAGACCTGCAGCGATCTCCGGGAGCTGAGAGTATTCCCGTTAGATGCCACAGAAGACTCTGAGGGCTCCGTGTCGGATATCGGCCTCCAGGCAATCTCGGAAGGCTGCCCGAAGCTCCGATCCATTCTGTACTTCTGTCAACGGATGACCAATGCAGCGGTGGTCGCCATGTCCAAGAACTGCCCTGACCTCGTGGTGTTTCGTCTTTGTATTATGGGCCGCCACCGCCCTGATCGTATTACTGGAGAGCCCATGGATGAGGGGTTTGGGGCTATTGTGATGAACTGCAAGAAACTCACTAGGCTTTCGGTATCTGGGTTGCTCACTGATAAGGCATTTGAGTACATTGGCAAGTATGGAAAATTGGTCAGGACTCTCTCTGTTGCTTTCGCTGGGGACAGCGATTTGGGGCTGAGGTATGTGCTAGAGGGGTGTTCAAGACTTCAGAAGCTGGAGATCAGGGATAGCCCATTCGGTGATTCCGCATTGCTGTCTGGGCTTCAATATTACTACCACATGAGGTTCTTGTGGATGTCGTCGTGCAAGTTATCGATTAGAGGTTGTAGGGATGTTGCTCAAAGTTTGCCTCATCTGGTAGTTGAAGTGATCAACGACACGGTAGAAGACGGAGATACTGAGAATGTTGAGAAATTATACATGTATCGATCTTTAGAGGTGCCAAGAGATGACATGCCACCTTTTGTGAAGATCTTGTAGTTATTATGCTTCGCATATGATTCTGTAGGTAGGAAGGAAGCCAATCTCTCATTTCCTGGTAGCTCAACCCATGAACTTTGATTAATCTCGAGTTGCGCTGATAATGCATGGAATTTTTACAGACTTCTCATGCTTGCTTTCACCAAAATAGTGAGGAGAGCTGCAACCATTCTTTCTGTTTGGTTACTAGTTATTACATTCTCTTGTGGGTGGATTGTTGGAGTGGCACTCGACTTGAAGCTCTCACTGTATCTTTCTCTTGTGCATCTTTCTTGCGGCTGAGTATCTGGACAAATTAGTGAGGCAGCAGATGAAAATTGACTCTTCTTCTATGACTCCGCATGATAACGATGATACCTGAAATTTACTTTTAAATTAAGAGCAAGGATGCAGGATCAAAGGATGGGCCTCACTTAGTGGGTTTCGGATGGTTTCTGATCCAGAAAGTTTTTTCAATTCATCAACCCCTTCAGTCAAGGAATGCCAATGCCCATGCATCAGTGGATTACATCACCATTCTAATTTTGTTCTCTGAACCAAATGAGGTGAAATTTAGAACTATGATTTTTTTTTTCTTCCTTTTATTGTATGCAGAGGTTCAAACTCATCTTGGAAGGAGTTGTGCCTGCCCCATTGCTGCTTCCAAGTGTTCCTTTCTTTGTTTCACCTGTGCTGTTATTAAGCAAGATATGATGCTGTAGGACTGAAACTTACTGTGTTGCTCTTTTTCCTTGTTTAGGTATAGTTGTTTCATTGCTAAAATAAATGCCCTAGCTTTTATTGAGCTTCTTCTCTCCTCATTTATTATATAGTTATAGCCTATTGATGAATAATCATGGAGATCTGGTCATGCTACAGCCTGAAAAACCCCAAGTAGCCTTGACCCTTCCACTTTAGATGGTCAATACTTGTTAGGTTCTGGTCCACCAAGGAAAGGAACTGTTCACTGATTGGACTGTCCTTATCATCAGATTAGTGCACCTTTTGGACCGCAGGCCATTTCTAGAGATTGGTGGGAGGGTGAGCTGCATCTATCATTTGTGGTTATGGCGCAGAGTAGCTTAAATGTACCTGGCTCCACCACTGACCCTTGAGTTGAAGGGCCTCTTGGTTCAAACTTATGCATTAGGTACCCTGAACTGGAAGACCTTGGCTGCATGTGATTTCTTTTTCCTCTCTTTCTCAAGTCTTTTAAAAGTTTTTCTTTTAAAAAAAAGTTTTTCTAAATTGCTTTACTTATATGCGATTTTCTTTAGGACTAAGTCAATTGTATGATTGAGATGGAGATGTACAGATTGAACTGAAGGTGGTTACACTTACATCATGCTGTTTATGTCCTTCTCATCCTTGTCCATTGTAGTAGTGCTAACTTTTCTTTGTAGTTATCCTATGGTACTTTTGGTTGCCATGTTTTGCAGCTCACAGTTTGTGCACTAGAAATCATGTCAGAGTAACCAAGTTCTGATGGAGGTTAACTAGTTTTTAACACCCAACTTACCTCAGGGCATTGCAAAAGTTGGCTTCTGAGTTTTTGATAACCATTAGTATGAAGATATGTGAAAGATACTATAGCTCAGTACATCTACTGAACTCTTAGATGCCTTTTGGGTACCAAGAGAGAGAGAGAGAGAGAGAAATAAAAAGGAGGCAAATTGATAATCATTTCAGGTGGCTCTGATGATTGAGAGAACTTGTTCTAAACTGACATGACTTGAAAGTAATGAAAGCACTGAGACATAGACATAACAAAATCAAAGTAACGTCGATCTATATCTCCCATTTGCGCAAGTTGATCATTTTTCTTTTACCCCCAAGTGATGCTTTCTTTTTTTCCAGGCAACTCTACATGATATGACAGAGAACATTTTTTTTTATGGATTCTTTGATACCTTATATCTCAAATGAAAACAAGATTGATGTAATTTGTGCACTCTGATCCAAATCTTATTAGTGACAAGTTTTGTCTCCTTGGATCTGTTAATGATATCCTAGTTAAATTATAAGTCTCTTTAACCATCTGGGCATTATTGCATTAATGATTATATTAAGGAACAATGGAGTTCTTTATAAATTACAAAAGGAAAATCATGCAGGACATAGCTTCCTATATTATATTTGCTTCTATTTGTATGCATAATTATATATGTCAGCTTGCTTCCTAGTTCTTTCCTGTCCATCAAGTATAGGATTCTGAGAATCCACCATAATTGACGCACAAAGATTTTGTGGAAAAGTTGTAAATCTTCCTGTTGCAGCAAGCAATCTATAGTCAAAGACACACTTGTTCTTATCCAAGTGACTCACTTATCCATTCTCTCTAGATGCTACAAGCAATCAATGTCAATATATATCACACCAATCAATCCAAGGGCAAAAGATGGCAGCAAAACTACAATCATGGTGTCTGAGCCCTACTACAACAGGATGCAGAGCTAATTGAGTGTGCTGTTGATAAACATAAGTATTAGTGATGAACTGGTGTTGGATCATGTGCCTCAAGCAACACATCAATGAATCAATCCTAGGGTACAAGAGTTGTGGAATCAAATTGAGGATGATGAGGTCTTGCATGCTTAGAGTTCTCATCTTTCATAAATTGCCCCTAGCAGCCTAGCAGAGAGCACTGTTTCAGAAGAACACTGTTTTTATCTCCATGGCTGGATTCCCCTTGGATCTTTTTGCAGTACAAAGTGGGCTTTTTTTTTTCTTTCTTTTAAAAAAAAGGATTCTTTGTTCTTACTAAAAGTTCTTTCTTTCCTAGATCTCCTTATATAACAATTTGCCCATAATACTTTTTAGTGCAAAATCATCAAAGTGGTATCTGCTTTGAGGCCATTGCTGCTAATGGTCAGAGTCTGTCTTCTCTACCCTATGATCTATTTCCTCTCCATATTTTGGGCCATAACTCCACCATCAAGTTGTTGGACTCAAACAGAGGGTCTTCCTATTTCACAAGGGGCTTGGTGGGCTGGGCATCCAAGACCTCTGAAGGACCAACATTAGCCTGCTCTTGCCAAATAATGGCAGAAGTTTATATTTATAATTAATATTATTTCAATTCAAACTAATTTCAAACTCAAGCTTCTGTATCTAAACTTAAAAAGGATGGGTCAACTAGATGCTCTGCTTTATAGAAGGGGGCCTTCAAATTGGCCCTTCCTGGAAAATTTCCCTTCATCCTCGTTTCTTGTGCACGTTTCCCAACAGAATAATCTTCTCTAGGATGCTCTCAGCTGGAGGTGGCCCTAATGCTTAGGACTAGGCCATTAGATCAATACCACCCTCTGCTGCACTCTGCTAACCTCAAGACAGGGTCTTTTGGCGATTCTCCTTCTCCCCCATCTCTCTCAAATCTCAATTCCTTGCTGCTATTCGGCTCGACCATACCTTGACTAGGCCCCTAGTCCCTGAAAGTCCTCTTTGTCAGTAAAAGTGAACACCTTTCGGTTGACCGTCCGTCCCTCAACAGGATCCACATCGGGGATCAGGGATCTTTTGGCTACGAGCCCTTCCATTATCCCACGTATGGATAAGCTCCAAATCCCAACATCACCCTCTTATTGAAACTGGAGACTGGAGTCCATTCGGCTCTTGTTGGATTCATACCTTCCTCGGTTGGATGAGGGGAGCCTCTGGTGGGCTTCCATGATTTCTCGGTGCTTCTTGCCACATGGATTATTTTGTGTATTTCTTTCTATATGTACTCTAACCTTTTGAATAAATATAAATCTTTTCTATTAAAATATTTGAGTGCAAAATAGTGGTGCTATAAAGCTCCTGTCTTAAGTTTAATTTCTTCTTGAAGCATGTGTTAGTGATTTCACAAGAGTGATACAAGCCCACTTAGGCCTTCAATTTGAGGAGGGTTGGCCTAATATATTTTAGACCACTTATCCTGTGAGCTATAGCTGCCAAAACATCAACTAGCTTTTCATAGGACACAATTATGAATCTGATTGGAAGACGCTAGAAAATGTGATGAAATCTTTGCCACTCTACCTTACGAGTAAAACAATCCCTCCCAGAAAATTATCAAACTAAATTATCACCATGAATATTCCATATATTGCTTAAATGGAGAGTCCAGAATATAAAGAATTTGTGCTACAATTCTTTCCCTAAGTTTCTTCTGGGTAAATGAGGTATTAGCAGAAGAACATACAATGTCGGTGACTAGCAAGCAGTGGCAACACAAGCAACTTCCTTGTGCTCAACATTTGCTGCATCTTTGGGTTGATCATCTTCAATCTTATTTAAGAAATTGAGCATCGTCACTAGACTCTTGTCGTCTGCATTAAAAAATACACAGAATTCTGTTGATGAAATATATAATAAAACATTTTGAAATCATGTGAAGTCAACAAAATAAAAATTATAGACTGACATAGTCGATCTTTATGTGGAGCCAACTGTGAATGAATAAATTAATAAATATAGCAGCTACATTTATCTACAGCAGTTGCATCCATACTGCTCCCCTAAAGCCTACTTAAGGTTGCACTCACGCTACTCGGACTGGCTTGTTCCAGCCAGCAAGTATTGTTCAAGCTTCGCAACCGATACTAAAGTAACAAAAACATGCAAACTAGAAGAAACAAATACCATGCAAACTAAACATGTGATATGTGTAGGCCTTGCCGTAATCCAGTTTTTATCTAGGCAAACACTAATATATCAACTATAAGATCACTATAACTGAGGTAAGGATGTTTGAAATTAGTGTTAGAAATTGAGTTAGGTCGGGTCAAATTCAAATTAACACAAACACGACCCATTTACTAAACATGTTGAAATATTAAATATGAACGCAACATGTATATCAGATGGGTTTACATCCATCATAAATGAGTTATTAGGAGCATGGGTTATGTAAATATAAACACAACCCATTTAATAAATTAGATAGATCAATCCGTTTATGATCTGAACTAAATTATTTTAAATTCAAATCTTGCCTCCTCATTGAAATATCTGACAGAACAACATTATGCTTCTATAAGTTGACAGGGTGAGGGTACTTATCCTTTTAACAATGCTTCTCCACATGCAGTATTATTTTAATTCTACAAGAACAAGCAGAGATGATCAGATGAATCTCCTTTCATGAGCACGAGTGATGTTACAGACAAGTTTCATAATATGGATCACGGATTAATGCCATCTACAAGTGACTGGATAATATTGTGAAAACAATAAAAAAAAATGAATGTTTGGTCGTAATAAACTCACCAAGTCGAGGAACTGTGTGGCCCTTTGGGTGGCGTATGATGAAAGGATCCACGAATGACTCCACAAGTACTTCACCATGTTCTCTTAAAAAGTCCGTCTCACCTAAGAACAAATTATTTGCAAAGTTCATTAGCCTTTCCTCAATCAATTAAGTTATTGAAAAGTCCGTCTCAATCAATTTAATTTTTAAGTGTTTGTGTTTCCACTTATTTCTTCTTGAATCTCATGAATAAAGATCTGACATATTCGAATAGTACATTTATTACCAAGTAGAGAATTGTAGATAATATTCAAACATTAGCAGTCAAACCAGTCTTGGATTAAAAAAAAATAAAAGATGCAAAATGACGACATCATTTGAAACAAAGACAATTGAAGACCCATAAACTGCAGGTCAAAAGAAAGCATGATCTCACACCATTTCTTCATTTAATACAAAATCACAATTAAATTCAGTAATGCCGCTGACTTTTTTTACTCCAGATCTACTACCCAAATCACTTATATCGACCGAAATGCTGTCCTGACACATTTAAAAAAAAATGGTAACAACTCACCTATATCAACTAAAATCCTATCATCACACATCTAATAAATAAAAAGTACAGGCATAATTCCTAATAAGTATAAATAATGTTTAAAACACAAGGCCATGACTAAGTATATGAAAAATGAATGGATGACAAGAGTGCAGAACTGCAGATCTAACACAAGACGTTTCTAAACACGAAATCCCTTGATTTGGCTTTGGAAAAAGGTAAAAAGTTAAAAAGCAGATTAAAACTATTCAAGGCCAGTGAGCTGTAAAGCATAGTAGCATATAGCTATGTTCTACTCCTACCAAACCCATTTATGAAGTAGCTAGAGTTAAACCAATAAATTATGAACACATGGATTTCAAAGTGCTTGCTGACTTAAGATGGATCAGCTAGTTAATATATTCCAGTTACAGAAATGTAGAACATTTACATACGGACTTTCAGGGGATCAGATCTACTGCAGAATAAACAGATTTTTCTACAGCCAAGATTTCATCCTAAGATATCTCCAAAAAAGAAAATGCATCCCTCTGTACCACTAAAGAAAGATAGTTTTAAAAAATAGCATCCTCTAATTACTATACCATGCCATATGGTTATTCCATCTCTAAAAGATAATACTGTTTATTAATTATACGAGAAAAAAAATGTCAGTTGATTAATTGAACATGATTTGTTGCTGATGTCGCAATGGCACTTGTAAGCTACTGGCCCCCACACATTCACACATCTGACCGAGGTGTTCAAGCCTAGTGCCCTTGCTCAATAAATAAATAAATAAATCAACGAAAATAATAAAAGTCAAAAGAAGACAACAGAATAACCAATTGCTCTTGCCGTGGTTAAAAGAAACTGTCGTCAGATTTGGAAAAAAAAAATCACAATAAAAAAACTGCAGCTTTGACTATTCTAGAAACATTTTTGTGGTGCTTGAGAGATAAAATTATTTACCACCACTTTGACAATGTCAAAACCTGCTTGCTTTCACCACACATACATATCCAAAGTCTTATTTCTTATAAAGTAAGAGTTCATATGAGTAAGACAACAAAGAGAATGACGGGAAAGAAATTTAATACACATTTTTTGCCAGGTGTTCTCTCCACATACGGAAATCATAGGATCAACGATAACTTTTAAACTTGTCATATGGAAATGATCTTCTAGACATGCTGACAACCAGCACAAACCTCGAAGTGATGTGAACTATTCCTAAACAAGCCAAGACATATTTTAATTTTTAAATGATCATAAATCCAAGATTGACCATACAAATTAGGTTCTGGCAAAGAGAGCTTCTTAGGATGCTAAATGCAAATAGCTCAGTTTACATCTGAAACAAACAAGTGACTTGGAAAATCCTTACTCTTAGATTGTGACAGATTGAGCTGAGCAGGTAGTAAATCTTCATCAAAAGCTAATTAACTAGCTGAAAATAAGCTGCTTAAAAACTGCTCATTGATTTGACAAATTGTCCTAAAAAGTCACTGGCAAAAATGGACAAGGTTCAAACTTTTCCCTCCACCAAATAAATACCTTTCTCTCATGAAAAATGTTCAACCTCAGAGACCGAACAGCATATCTTAGCTAAAACAATAGCAGCCACGAATCTTAATACAACTAATCCTAAGCTAAACGTAGCAGCCACGAATCTTAAAAGATCCAGCACCCTATATGTCCACAAACACACACATTAGGCATGGTGGACCGCCACTCTCATACCTTCTGCTTTCAAGAGTAGTTAGTTATAAGCAACTGTTAGCTCCAGCAACCTCCACCGTCCATTAATGCACATTAAAACCTCACTTTTCTAACTCCACTTGTATGGAGAACAACCAGTTTAATTGCCGGAATCCCTCATAATGTGCAATTCCGATGTGCCTTAGAAGCATAATAAAAAATTTCGCCTAATTAATTCTTCGGGCCCCTCAAAAACTCCGTAATTAACCGCTATTTACTCAAACGGGACATCCGTGTCTATGTTATTAGACTTAAAATTAGAATTTTTACTAGTTAAGAGTCTTAGAGATCCAGCTGGCTCATGTGATCTTATTACTCGTTTCACTTTTCCAAGTTCGACCACAAAAGGTTTTCTACAGCTCCTACAGTTTGACCGAATCGTATTATTCTTTCCTCAACCTTGGGGACTGCTAATAACCGTAGGATACTAATCCGACGGTCTCAATCAATCAATAGTTGCAACTTTATAGTCGCCAATAACTACCCAAAATAGACGGAGAAATTGAGCTATTATACCTAGGAAGTGGAGCGATGGGCAGTCGATCTTGGTCGCATACGCCTTCTCGGCCAGCTCCGGTGACCGGAACTTCGCCCCTCCGATGATCACCAAATACTTCAGCTTTGGAACCCTCGTTAACGCCACCCCCTATTTCAAAATAAATAAATAAATACAATAGCAAGTAGACAGAAAAGGCCATTAGAAAGGACGAGAATTACGATCGGACCAACGTACCCTCTCTTGCAGACCTGGCAACGCCGCCGAGAGAATCGCCCCCTAATCGTTTCCAATTCCCAAATTGATCAGTTCTTTGTCCCCCCAACTATTTGATTTCGAAATTGAAGGGAGATCTACTCACCTGCGAGAAGCCCATCAACCCATCGAACGGTCCATCTCTAATCATCAACTCCTCGATGTACTCCAGGCACTTGTCGAAGTTCTTATACTTCAAAAATTTCTACAAATATTCTCCCAAAGCAATTTGTCAGAAAGATCCAAGGGGAGGAAGAGAGAGGTAGAGGGAGAGGAAGAGGGAGAGGGAGAGGGAGAGGGAGAGGGGAGATCGGTAAGCTCACCTGGTCGAACTGGAACCACTCGTAATAAGGCGGAGGGAAGATTCCCTCCACGTCGGACTTGCCCTCGGCGGGGAAGGGGGCGTCGGCGAAGACAAGGTCGAGGCGGGCGGTGACGTCAGCGGGCCACTTCCCCACCACCTGCGTCCGCATAATCTCGCCGCTCGTGCGGAAGCCGTGGAGGCATAGAAACCTCGGCCGCCTCCGTGCGATCGCCTTAACCTCCTCCGCGAGGTTCCCCATTTGTAACGGAACGGTGACGGTTAAACGTCGGAAGCCTTCGAAAACTGGAGTCGAATAGTCGATGCCTCTCGAGGAGTCTCGATGGAATAAAAAGAGGAGCGACGGTTAAAATCCTCCGCTCATATGCGTGCATTTTATTTATATAGCGCGTTGGAGAAGGGTCCGGTGCGGTGTACTCGAGAGGATTATAAAGTATCGTGGCTCGCAGCTTAGTAGGAGGCGTGTGTGATGACGTCGGTCGCCGACCACGGTGAGTCTAAACTTTTAAGGCGTGTGGGGTTCCTGAGGTGCAACTGTATGCCGTTGCTTCGTGGAAGCGTGCGCACCACCGCCCGTGAATCACGTGACGGAAAAGGGGAGCTGCGACGACTAGCGACTAGCGAGCACCGCGAACTGGGAAGGGCAGATGAGGGAAGTCTGTCACGTGTATGGCGCATGACCTTTAAAGGGCAGGTGATGGAAAGCTAGTGCTATTGTGACACGTGGATATTAGACGAGCCATACGATTACAGGCGAGAAAGGTTTGTGGACATTATAAAGCTGGAGGAAGGAGGGGAATGAGGCTCACACTTTGGTTCATAATAATTAATGTCAATGGGCAAGAACTAAGAAGAATAATGTATATTTATTTCCTTTGGTATATATATATATATATATATATATATATATATATATATATGATCACGGCCACCTGATGGACGCGCTTGAATGCATAAGATGAGGCTTATATATTTTCAAATAATATATATAAGCTGAGCTTGACCTAAATTCTGTCTTGAAATAAATTTTGAGCCCAGTCTGATCACAAGCCCAAAATTATAATACATATATCACAGTCAAACACTATTTTATCCCGTATTATTATTTGAACAGTTATCCTTCATATCCCAACGACATAGTAAATTAAAATTAAAAATAATTTCAGAAGAAATTATTTTTTTCTATTACAATTCTATTTTTTTTTTTGTTGCAAACCTACTGCTCCCATTGCATTACATCATTAAGATGGGACAAAGATTAAATTGTAGTTAGTAGTTGGGCATCACATCAGTTCGATGGAAGTGGCAATCAAGCCATTAAGGAAGTTCGAGGGTTTATAACTGCAGTAGTAAAGAGGAAAGAGACACAGACTGATGGGATTTTTAAAGGAGGACAACTTAGTTGTGAGACACATAGATGCCTATAAATGCAACAGTAAATATATACATCAAAATAGACTGCAACCATTCTTTTCTTTTCTTTTTTCCTTCTTGTATGAGTCCGCATGAAATTAGAGAGTAATAAGTTGCTGGCATGCACTGGGAGCCACTATTTAGTTTTTGTTAACATAAAGTTAATGTCAGAAATAGTGTCATTCTTCATCCTTGTTTTGTTTCTCCACCTAAAAATTAAAAAAAAAATAAAAAAACCTTCCTTCTTACTTAAAACTCGTTCCTTTCTTAATTTTATTATGCAACAAGTTGTTCATAATAATTTTGTGTGCAAAATCTTTGATACTTGAAAGTAAAAAATTGATGCAATAAAACTTATGTCTTAAATTTAATTTTTATTTGCAGGTCTGCACATATGATAAAACTCATTTGAATCTTAGATTTGAAAAGGTTGGCCGTATATGTTTTACCCACTTAGCCTGTGAGCAGCTCTAGATACGAAAAAGTATATAATAAATATTATTTTTATTATTTTTAGATTGATACATTTATTTTAGAAATAAATATTTTTATATTTACTTATATTTTAAAATAAAATTGTAATAATTATCTTTGATGAAATATAAAATGAATGAAGAAAAATTATTAAAAAAATATTATACCTTTTATAAAATTATCTTGAATACTCTTTGATTTAATATAAAGTAGGTTAATAAGATAGATATTGAGAGTAAATTAGTAATTAAGTTAGTATGTGACAAAAAATATAACTTTAATAAATAATATTTGTATTCTAAAATGAGATTATTATGAAATTTAGTTATTCTTCTGAAATAAAAAATTATATTAAAAAAGGATTATTTCTGAAATGAATAGGGCTAAACGAGCAGTCCAAAATATAAAAAATAGAGTTACAATTCTTTCCCTGTGTTTTTTATTTTGGGTTACTTATTAGACACCAAATGAACATAGCAAATGAACACACAACATAGAAAAAGAAATTTGACCATCAAGCAGTGGCAACACAAGAAACTTCCTTGAGCTTAACATCTATTGCATCTTTGGACTGATAATCTTCAATCTTGTTTAGAAAATTAAGCATCGTCTCTAAACCTTTGTCGTCTGCATTAAAATACACGGAATTCTATTGATAAAATATTTACTAGACATTTTAAAATCATCTGAAGTCAAAATGAAAAAAAAAAATGCAGATCCACATAGTAGATCTCTATATGGAGCCAACTGTGAATAAATACATAAATAAAGGAGCTAAAAAGCAAGTTCAAAGATTACTAGATTCTAACAAGCTTTATCATACTTATCTAGCCTACTTGGGTTCGCACTCAAGCTACTTGGACTAATTGGTTCCAAGCAGCAAATATTGTTCGAGCTTCATGATTGATATTAAAGTAACAAAACCTGCAAATTAAACATGTGATATAGGTCTTACAGTAATCCAAATATTGTCCAGACAATCACTAATATCTCCTTTCATTGTTGAAGTTTGGCTCATATCAAGCATTTCGAGTTTCATATGCCGGGGAGTTTGAATGCCCAGACATAAGAGAAATTGCACATTGCAGGCATTTGAAGTGACCTGTAAGCATTCAAACACAAAACTGCATCTCATAGGCGCTCGAATGGGCCTACGGCAGTTTGAACGCCCCGAGAGTTTCTTCACCATCAAGTTAGCCTTATAAATAGATGAGTTGGCATTTTCGAGTTATTATAAATGCGGCCTAAGAAATAAAACTACCATTATACTAAGGGAGATTAGAGCTGAG
Source organism: Typha angustifolia (assembly GCF_048772165.1). Lineage (NCBI taxonomy): Eukaryota > Viridiplantae > Streptophyta > Magnoliopsida > Poales > Typhaceae > Typha > Typha angustifolia. The sequence continues at coordinate 7,072,552 of NC_133243.1, read as the reverse complement.
AAAACTCTTTGTACTTAGATTTGTTTAATAGATTCAAGTCTTACTCTGCTCTGTGAATATAGGTACATCGCCAAACCATGTTTCTCTCTTTTATTCTCCACGATTACTTGCGATAGAGGTTCTCATACTTGTTTAGAAATACTCAGACTATTATTTCTTTATTATTAGCCTCATAATTGAGTTTTCCCTAAATTAGATCGCATTTGTCCATTACTATTTGTTGAAGAACTTTGTTGGTGTTGTGATCGCTTCTACTGCTTTTCACCTACTTGTCATTCAGCATAACAATTATGTTACAGACTAGACTCATAATATGGATCAACGCTATCTACAAGTGACAGGATAATATTGTTGAAACAGTAAAAATTGAATGTTAGATCATAATAAACTCACCAAGTCTGGGGACTATGTGGCCCTCTGAGTGGCGTATAATGAAAGGATCCACGAATGACTTCACAAGTATTTCACCGTCCTCTCTTAAAGGGTCCTTCTCACCTGCGAATAAATTACTATAAAGTTCATGAGCTTTTTCTCGATCAATTTAAGTTATTGCAAAGTCCAGTCTCCATCATTTTAACTTTTGCTTTCTTCTAATAAAAATAATTGTGCTACTCAGATGTAGAAGTTAATAATGTAAAAGAAGTCGCAAAGAATATGCTTGTGTTTCTTCTTATATATTTCTTCTTGAATCTAATGAATAAAGATCTGACATCTTCGAATGGTATATTTAATACAAAGTAGAAAATTATAGAGAATATTTAAAATCAATTAGCAGTCAAATCTGTCTTAGATTAAAAAATGAAAGAAGCAAAATGAAGATGAACATCACTTGAACTAAGAAAATTGAAGACCCAAAGACTGCACGTAAAAGAAGCATGATCTCACACCATTTCTTCATAAATTCAGTAATGCCGCTGACTATTATTACTCCAGATTTACCACCCAAGTCACCTCCTGATACATCTAATAAACAATATAAAATAGATCACCTATATCAACCAACATCCCATCATCACACATCTAATAAATATTATGTACAGGCATAACTCCTAATAGGTAGGAATAATACTTAAAAAACCATTTATCCTATCAAGATACATATGAAAATGCTTGGATAACAGGACTGTAGATCTGACACAAGGAGTTTCTAACAAGAGGTCACCTGAATTGGCTTTGGAAAGTGAAAAAGCTAGAGAAAATATATTCCATCTCTAAGTAAGAAAATTGCATCCCTTGCTACCCACTTAAGATAATGCCATCTATTACTTTATAAGAGCAAAAAAGAAAAAAAAGAAGCCAGTCGATGACATGAACATGATTTACTGATGTCGCAAAGGCACACTCGTAAGCTACTGGCCCCACACATTCACACATCTGACTATAGTATTCAAGCTTAATGCCACGAAGACAACAGAATAACCAAACTGGGGTGTAGTGAGCCGGCTCCAATTTAGATTTGGTTCAAAATTAATTTTGAGTCTAATTTTTTATTCAGGCTCTGTTTAGTTTAACTTGAGTTGAGCTCAAGCCGAGTCAAGTCTAAATTAAGCTTATTTTCGCAACAAAATTAAACCCAACTAAGCTATTTTTAAATCACGCTGAACCAATCTGGAACTGAGCCAAACCAAACCCAAAGTTGCTAAGCCTTAAAATGAGCCTATCAAGCTAAGCCTACAAGAGCCTTATACATATAATATCTTTAAGCTCAGACTTGGTTCAAAATTTAATTCAAACCCAAAAATTTATGTAGGCTTAAATCTGACTTTAGGTTTTCTACAAGTTGTTTACTTTGGGGATTGTTAACGACCGTAGGATACTTATCTGACGGTCTCAATCAACCAATATTTGCAACCTCTTAATTGCCCCCGATAACAACCAAATTAGACGGGGAGTTTGAATTATTTATTATACCTATGATGTGAAGCGATGGGCACTCGATCTTTGGCCGCGTACGCCTTCTCGACCACCTCCGGTGGCAGAAATATCCCCCCTGACATGATCACCACATACTTCACCTTTGGAACCCTCGTTAAAGCCATCCCCTATTTCAAAACTTAAAAAAAATAAAATAAAGAAGTAGACAGAAAAGGCCATTAGAAAGGACGAGAATTACGATCTGACCAACGTACCGTCGCTTGCAGACCTGGCAACGCCGCCGAGAGCATCGCCCCCTGATCGTTTCCAATTCCCAAATTAATCGCCCTATTTTTGTTTTCCAATTAACTGATTTCGAAATTGAAGAGAGATGTACTACTGTCTACTGTTCACCTGCGAGAAACCTATCAACCCATCGAACGGGCCATCTTTGATCATCAACTCCTCGATGTACTCGAGGCACTTGTCGATGTTCCTGTAGTTCATGTCCTACAAATAATATACCAATGCCAATTTAATTAGTTACTAGAGAGATCCAAGGGAGGAAGAGGGAGATGAAGTGGGCAGACCGGTAATCTCACCGTGTCCCTCTGGTACCACTCGAAATAAGGCGGAGGGAAGATTCCCTCCAAGCTGGATTTGCCCTCGGCGGGGAAGGAGCCGTCGGCGAAGACGAGGTCGAGGCGGGCGATGACGTCGGCGGGCCAGGCCCCAACCACCCCCGTCCGCATAATCTCGCCGCTCGCGCGGAAGCCGTGGAGGCATAGAAACCTCGGCCGCCTCCGTGCGATCGCCTTACCGTCTCCGCTCGCCTCAACGTCCTCCACGGGGCTCTCCATCGCGTCGCCTCGGTAACAAAAACGGTGATGGAATGCTTGACGGCAAAGCCTTCGGAATCGAGGTCTGAGAGATAAGGAAAAATAAATGTTAGCTTTTATCGCAATAATGTTAATTCTAAACAACTAATCTTATTTTTTATTAGAAGAAGAGTATTAATATAAATATAAATTATTCTAACATTTAGTTGTTTAATAATATAATAAAGATAATTATATTTGATATGACAAAAAATTGATATTAAATGATAATATTTTATATCAAATAATTTAAATATATAGAAAGAAATATTAATACATAAATGATATTCAAATAATCTTTACTCGTGTATTTTTATGAGAAATGTACGATCTTTTTATAAATATAATAAAAATATAATAATTTCAATTTAAATATAATTATATGAAGATAAAGGTAAATTGTGTCTTACTACGTGACGGTAAAATATAAGATTTTCTAAATTTAACTAATAGAGTTAGATTTCTTAAAGTGTACTTATCAATTAAATTTTTTTGGGTGCAATTATGAGCTTTTAAAAGTGTTTGGTTTATAGTATTTATCAATCATTCACAGGATGATTGTGAATGATTGATAAAAAACTATAAACCAAACACTTTTTTTATGTATATGATCGTGGCCACCTGATGGCTGATGTACGCTCCTAATAAAAAAGGTACGTGGCTCAACGCATAAGATGAGGCTTATATGTTTAATATATAAGATGAGACCCCTAGAGGAGTTGCCGATCAGAATAAATAAAAGCCCACCAGATCTAGCTAAATTATTCAAGAAAAGAGTACTTAATAAAGATACCATTTTAAAACTATTGCACTATAATTATAGATTATTCTAGTTCCTATTTGCTTTAAGTTCAGAGATTTTGTCAGAGCTGGTTCAGAAATTTTTAAACTAGTTCAGTATCAAATATTTTTTTATTATATCTAATTAAATTTATTTTTAAAAAAATTAAGATTAAAAATTAAGAATAACTAATTGAGTCCGAAGCTTAACCCTAAATCGAACTCTAAAAATGGCGACCGATGCCTTAATTAGGCCTAAATAAGAAGAATATATCGTAATAAGTCTAAAATGGCATTAGCTCATCGTAAGACCGATTAAGCTCATCTTGATTAAAGCTCAACTCAAGCTCGCTCTCATGCTAATAGTACTCGATCAAATTTAATATATATATATAACAAAATGATAATAGTAATTCATTTGCACCGGCTATCATTAAATAAAATAACTTTTATTGGAGAATTAAAGCTCCTGTAGCAATTAATATGAATCACTGGATATAATAGCAAGTCTCTGATTCAATGGAGCAGCCAATGTACATCTCCTCTACTAGGAATGACCTGTCGGCTTTGCCTGGAGGTGAGACAGTCATCTGGGGTTGGATAAAGATAGCAGCTTGGAATTTGAGAGGAGGACCATTTTGTAGGTCTCTCTTCGTTTGGTCCTTTTCTGCCAGAAAAAAACCCGTCACTGGTTGCAACACACTGTGCCAGGTCGTATACTTGTCTAGTACTGGAGATTGCGGATAACTATCGTTTTGCTGCAGAAGATTGCCTTCTTGACTACTTCCACTTTCCCATTCTCCTTGTAAGGCTTAGAAGGCCTCACACTCAGCCATCACATTCACAGGAGTTGACAACTGCGCAGATAAAATCCTTTAAGCTACGTTACAGGGGGTCTTTCTAAGATTATCTGTGTATTATTAATAGAACAGAAAGTAGGCTAACTAATAATCTTACTCTGTCCTGTAGTAAATTATAGCCATCAAAATATTTCTTATAGAATCTATTACTTGTTAGATGGTTAAGAAGCATCAAAGAGGAAGAGTTCAGCAAATTCGAGCAAGTGGCAACCTCCACATGGAAAGGAGATGATCCATCCTCATCCACGCCACCCGAGCATGGCAGGCAGCTCACCGTGTCCCACTCCCCGACTCTCCCACTTCCCCAGAGACGCTATGCATCTCTCCCCGTCTTCCACTTTCCCGTAACCCACCACTTTCCCCCGCTCATGGCTCCAAACAACCCCCTCCGCACATTCTCCGCAGCCGAGCTCTCCGCCGCCAAGCTCCCCTCGCCCTCCTCCTCCCCTTCCATCTCCGCCCACGAGCTCCCTCCTCTCCTCCCTCCCCCGCAACCCTTTCCTCGTCAACCTCCTGGGCGCCTCCTCCTCCATCGCCGTCGTCGATCTCGTGCCCCTCGGCTCCCTCCACCTCCACCTGCACCAATCCCCTCCCCTCCCCTTCCGCCGCCGCCTCTCCCTCGCCCTCCGCGCCGCCATGGCCGTCGATTCCCTCCACCGACTCGGGATCGCTCATCGCGATCTCAAACCCTCGAATATCCTCCTCGACGCGCATCGCCGACTTCGGCCTCGCCGCGAGGCTGACGGACGACGCCGCCGACCTCCCTCCGCCTGCCGGGACCTTAGGTTACCTCGATCCGGGCTACGTGAAACCGAGCGATCTATCGACCAAGACGGATGTGTACAGCTTTGGGGTTATCCTATTCGAGATCTTATCGGGGCGGAGGGGATTAGACGTGGAGTACAGCCCTCCGGCGCTGGTGGAGTGGGCGGCGCCGCTCGTCGTTGCTGGGAAATTTGAGGAGATTTGGGAGAAGGGAGCGGAGCCGGGCAAGGGGAGGGAGGAGGAGGCGGCGAGAATGGTGGCGGAGGTGGCGGCGAGGTGCGTGAGGGAGGAGGCGGGGGCGAGGCCGGAGCTGGATGAGGTGGTGAGGTGCCTACGAGAGGCGAGGAAGAGGGCGAGGTCGCGGGCGGCGGCGGCAGCGGAGGCGTGGAGGAGGGTGGGGAAGTGGGTGCGTGGGTTGGCGGGGAATAGGAAGGTGTCTGACGTGGCCCCGTGATTAAGGAGCGATTTGTGCACTTGAGCTGGATGGGGAATTTGATTGGTTTATTAATTAGGACAAATTAATTAATTAATTACGAATTGCTTGTTTCTCCTAAACCATTAACCCTGTGTATACTAATATGAACAGTCCGTGTTCATTAGTAATGCAAATTTAAATTTTCTTTTCCGTTATCTCTATCATTAGAATATTCTACACGGTAAAATTAAAATTGTATACATACCTCAATTAGGATAGGATGGCAATAAATCTTCAACCGATCAGCCTGTAACAGTTTCCTACACCTAGTTTTGTTCGGAATCCACTCCTCAAGAGCCGCATCCGCGAGTTAGTTAGCGGAAAGCGCGAGTTAGTTAGCGGAAAGCGCGGCAAATGATAACGTAAACCTGGAGGGCAAGGTGAGCCGGTTAGCGCTGGAAGTCGACTCCCGGGAGCTCGTTGGAATCCTGCGGAGAGAGAAAGCTCCTCCGTGGTGCATTAGAAACATCATGGACGAATGCCATGGCCTACTTAGTGAGTGTAGGGAGTGGACTGTAGTAGCTGTTTTCAGAGAGGCAAATAGGGTGGTCGACTGGGCGGCTTGCCGGGGGAAGGTGGCAGGGGCCCCGGGTGGGCTGGACCCAGCCAGGCCTCTTCCCTCGGATCTTTGTACCATCTTGTGCCTGGACAATCCGGGTTAGCCTGCTAGCCCGGATCCGGCTTGCTGAATGAATATTATATTATTTCAAAAAAAAAAAAAGATAACATAAACCTGGAGGCGAAGGACGTGGACGTGGGGCTTAGTATAGAAGAGGAGGCCAAGCTAAGAAGTTGTTACAACAAAAAAATGTGCCTTAAGTCGACCGAGCAATATCAAATGGCTGCAAAGGTCGCGAATTCAATGGGTTAAGGAGGGTGATATGAACACTAAATTCTATCACTTGACAGCAACCTTACGGAGGCAAAGAAATCGTGTGGCAGGTGTTCCGAACGAGGAGGGACGATGGGTCGCTGATCAGGCGGGGATCAGAGCTTGCTTCCTAGATTACTACCGAGATATGTGGGGTCAATATGAAGATGGCGAAACTAACACAATTGACTGGAATGCTATCAATATGATGCCGACCCGGTCGGATGGTGAGGCGGATAGTCTGATCGTCCCTTTTACCCCAGAAGATATCAAAGCGGTTGTGTGAAGCCTACCACATGGGAAGGCACCTGGACCTGATGGCCTTCAGGCTGAAGTTTTCACTAGGTACTGGGAGATCATAGGCACCCATCTTTGCAAGGCCATATTAGCTTTTTTTGAACAAGGGTGTTTGTCGAAGCACTGGGGAGATACGTTCATCACACTTATCCTGAAAAAGGAAGACCCTGCTTCGGTCAAAGACTTCAGACCGATCTCTCTATGCAATACTGCATACAAGGTGATCGCAAAACTGCTGGTGGGGAGATTGAAACCGCTTTTGAGTAAGCTTATAGGCCCGGAGCAGTCGATGTTCGTGGCTGGTAGATCAATACAAGATAATAGCATTGCGGCACAGGAAATTGCTCACTCTCTCATGCATGATAGGAATTCCGCACCGTTACTGATGGCTAAGATGGATATGGAGAAGGCCAATGATCGCCTTTCATGGGAGGCGGTTACGAGGACTCTGGAAGCCATGCACTTCCTAGAAAAATGGATAAATTGGATAGGTGCGTGCATTAAATCACCTAGATATGGGATTATTGTAAATGGCACACCAACGGAGTGGATAACGCCATACTGAGGCCTTCGGCAAGGTGATCCATTATCACCTTACATCTTCATTCTTTGCTCGCAAGTCCTAACCTCCATTCTGAAGACAAAAGTAAATGAAGGGCTGCTTTAGGGCTATAGCACGGAGGCGGGATCGATCGTTCATCTACTATACGTCGACGACCTTCTTCTGGTGGCTAAGGCTACTAAAGAGAATGTAGAGGTGCTAAGGGATGCTCTAGAGCAGTACCTGGAGCTTACAAACCAGAAAGTGAACGCTGACAAGTCCGAGCTCTTTCTTTTGCCATGGTTACCGGAGGCGGCTAAGAGGGATATTTGTAGGCGGTTGGATCTAAAGCTAGGTAAGATGTCGTTTACTTACCTCGGGGTAAAAATTTCAGGGTACCGTATTCCTGTGCTTGGCTACTAGGAGCTAGTAGATAGAGTGAAGCAGCGACTTGCAGGGTGGAAATGCAACACTCTCTCTCTAGCGGGGAGGATCACATTAGTGCAATCAACCCTTTTAGCCATTCCATGTTATTGGCTGGGCTCAACCTATGTGCCTGATTGTGTGCTGGAGTCCATCATGAAGATTGCCAGAGGTTTCATTTAGGAGAAGGGAGAAGGACGTCGTGGGATCCACCTACTTAGCTAGGAAATGATGATAAGGCCAAAAAAGGAAGGAGGTATGGGTCTTCGCTGCCTGCGTACAGCTAAGCGGGCTCTCGTGGGCAAACATGTGCTCAGTGTGCTTAGGGGTCGATCAATACCTTGGGTGAATATCGTTAAGTCAAAATATGGTCACTTAAACCCATGGGAGGCAAAGCCAGCGGCAAAATCATCATGGTTCTGGAGAGCAATCTACAACACTGCAAAGGAGCTGAGGGAGGGGTTCGAGAAGAGCATTGGTAATGGACAAAATACTAGTGTGCTGGAAGAGCCGTGGGTGTCAGCGATCCCGTTCTGCCGCCTGCCAAGTGTTATGAACATGAGCAGATTAAGGGACTGTCAACGAGTGACTGACCTCCTCATGAACGGTAAATGAAATGTAGATAAGATCCGGGGTTGCTTTAACAGGGAAGATGCCTTCGATATTGTCACAATGGAGATGGGTGGGGAGGAGGTGGATGATATCTGGGTTTGGGCTCCAGAGGCCACTCGCGAGGCTAGAGCAAGATCGGTGTACAGCTTCTTAAGAGGAGGCGAAAATCTCGAATGGGAAGGTTGGCCGAAGTTGTGGAAGTTACCCGTGGCACCTCGCATCAAAGCTTTCCTTTGGAAGCTCTTTTGGAAGTGTGGACCAAAGCTGGAATGTGAGATGTGTGGACTATTTTCGGAGACTGGAACTCATTTGTTCTACTCCTGTCGCTTTGCACTGGAGGTGTGGGCAAGTTTGGCTATGGAGGTGAAGGAAACGAGGTGGTAAAGCTGGCTAGTGGGGCCGGATTGGATCACTCAAAGGTGGGACATAGACATGTCAAAAGATACATGGATCAAGTCCGCAATAGCGTCTACAATATGGGGGATTTGAAAGGAGATGAATGCAAGGATTTTTCATGGTAAGCGGTCAACAGCCAAGGTGGTTGCTTGGAAGGCAGGAGTATCTAATGGAGCTTGATGAAATACAAACACCAAGAATGCTAACAATTGCGGTGCGTTGGGAACGGCCTCCAAAGGGCTGGGTCAAAATCAATGTAGATGGATCCTTCAAGAAAAGTGAGTGCCAAGGTGGAGCTGGATACATCATTAGAGATGAGGAGGGGCAACTACTTCATACGGCTGCAGACCCGACAAAAAGTGCTTCAGCAAGCTACTGCGAAGTGTGGCCTTGCAGATGGGCTTGAAAGCGGCCTATGGTAGATGGGATAGAGTGATAGTGGAGTCGGATGCTCTAGCATTGATTAAAGTATTTAGAGGGGAGTATAGTGGCCCTTGGCGTTTGAGAGGAATCATTCAAACAAAAAAAAAGTTACTAATAACTGCTTCACTCATTAGTTATTATACGAGATAAATGGGCAGTTATTATCCACCGTCTATTTAGAAGTTTGCAAGCATTTCCGTCTCCATCTCCATCTCTACTTGTAGAGAAAAGAAGTTCGTATAAGATTCTGGGAATGTTTTCCACAGGCTTTATTGAACGATGAACCTGTCATGGGGTTGGGTTGGATATATTCTTTTGTCTTTCTTGAACATAGCAAATGAACACACAATGTAGAAAAAGAAATTTGACCATCAAGCAGTGGCAACACAAGAAACTTCCTTGAGCTTAACATCTGTTGCATCTTTGGGCTGATAATCTTCAATCTTGTTTAGGAAATTAAGCATCGTCTCTAAACCTTTGTCGTCTGCATTAAAATACACTGAATTCTGTTAATAAAATATTTAGTAGACATTTTAAAATCATCTGAAGTCAAAACGAAAAAAAAATGCAGATCCACATAGTAGATCTCTATATGGAGCCAACTGTGAATAAATACATAAATAAAGGAGCTAAAAAGCAAGTTCAAAGATAACTAGATTCTAACAAGCTTTATCATACTTATCTAGCCTACTTGGGTCTCGCACTCAACCTACTTGGACTAATTAGTTAACTAGATTCTAACAAGCTTTATCATACTTATCACCTACTTGGGTTCACACTCAAGCTACTTGGTCTAATTGGTTTCAACCAAGCTTCATGACTGATATTAAAGTAACAAAACCTGCAAACTAAATATGTGATATAGGTCTTACAGTAATCCAGATATTGTCTAGACAATCACTAATATCTCCTTTCATTGTTGAAGTTTGGCTCATATCAAGTGTTCCGAGTTTCATATGCTAGGATGTTCGAACGCCTAGGCACGAGAGAAATTGCACATTACAAGCATTCGAATTGGCCTCTAGGTATTCGAACACACTCCTACATTTCACAGGCGCTCGAATGGGCCTACGGCCGTTTGAACGGCCTGAGGGTTTTCTTCACCATTAAGTTAGCCCTATAAATAGATGAGTTGGCATTTTAGAATCATTATAGATGCGATCTAAGAAATAAAACCACCATTGTATTAAGGGAGATTTGTGTTGAGAAAACTCTTTGTATTTGGATTTGTTTAATAAGATTCAAGTCTTACTCTGCCCTATGAATATAGGCACATTGTCGAACCATATAAATTTTCTCTCTTTTATTCTCTGCAATTACTCACGATAAAGGTTCTCATACTTATTTAGAAATACTCAGACCACTATTTCTCCATTATTAGCATCATATTTGAGTTTTCTCTAAATTAGATCGCATTTGTCCATTACTATTTTGTCGAAGGACTTTGTGGGTGTTGTGATCGCTTTCACTGTTTTTCACATACTTGACATTCAGCACAACAATTATGTCACAGACTAGACTCATAATATAAATCAACGCTATTTACAAGTGATAGGATAATATTGCTGAAACAGTAAAAATTAAATGTTAGATCATAATAAACTCACCAAGTTTGGGGACTGTGTGGCCCTCTGAGTGGCATATAATGAAAGGATCCACGAATGACTTCACAAGTATTTCACCGTTCTCTCTTGCAAAGTCTTTCTCACCTGTGAACAAATTACTATGAAGTTCATGAGCCTTTTCTCGATCAATTTAAGTTATTGCAAAGTCCGTCTCAATCAATTTAACTTTTGCTTTCTTCTAATAAAAATAATTGTGCAACTCTGGTGTAGAAATTAATAATGTAAAAGAAGTCGCAAAGAATATGCTTGTGTTACTTCCTATATATTTCTTCTTGAATCTCATGACTAAAGATCTGACATCTTCGAATGGTGTATTTAATACAAAGTAGAAAATTGTAGAGAATATTTAAAATCAATTAGCAGTCAAATCTGACTTAGATTAAAAAATGAAAGAACCAAAATGAATATGAACATCAATTGAACTAAGAAAATTGAAGACCCATAGACTGCATGTAAAAAGAAGCATGATCTCACACCATTTCTTCATAAATTCAGTAATGCCGCTGACTATTATTACTCCAGATCTACCACCCAAGTCACCTCCTGGTACATCTAATAAACAATATAAAATAAATCACCTATATCAACAAACATCCTATCATCATACATCTAATAAATATTATGTACAGGCATAACTCCTAATAGGTAGGAATAATACTTAAAAAACCATTTATCCTATCAAGATACATATGAAAATGCTTGGATAACAGGACTGTAGATCTGACACAAGGAGTTTCTAACATGAGGTCACCTGAATTGGCTTTGGAAAGTGAAAAAGCTAGAGAAAATATATTCCATCTCTAAGTAAGAAAATTGCATCCCTTGCTACCCACTTAAGATAATGCCATCTATTACTTTATAAGAGCAAAAAAAAAAAAAAAAAAAAAAAGAAGCCAGTCGATGACATGAACATGATTTACTGATGTCGCAAAGGCACACTCGTAAGCTACTGGCCCCACACATTCACACATCTGACTATAGTATTCAAGCTTAATGCCACGAAGACAACAGAATAACCAAACTGGGGTGTAAGTGAGCCGGCTCCAATTTAGATTTGGTTCAAAATTAATTTTGAGTCTAATTTTTTATTCAGGCTCGGTTTAGTTTAACTTGAGTTGAGCTCAAGCCTAATCAAGTCTAAATTAAGCTTATTTTCGCGACAAAATTAAACCCAACTAAGCTATTTTTAAATTGAACTTATCTGGAACTGAGCCAAACCAAACCCAATGAGGCTATCAAGCTAAGCCTACAAGAGCCTTATATATATAATATCTTTAAGCTCAGACTTGTTTAAAATTTAATTCAAACCCAAAAATTTATGTAGGCTTAGCTTGACTTGAACCAAGTCAAGCCAAGCAGCTGGTTTATTTTGACACCCCTGTCTCTTCGACACATACTTGCCACGAATCATAAAAGATGCAGAACCCCATAAGTCAACAAACGCTGCTCCTCCTGCGTTCAGGAGTAGTTAGTAATAGTCTAGTAATCTACAAGCCGTGGCAAAGACTTAAATCTGACTTTAGGTTTTCTACAAGTTGTTTACTTTGGGGATTGTTAACGACCGTAGGATACTTATCTGACGGTCTCAATCAACCAATATTTGCAACCTCTTAATTGCCCCGATAACAACCAAATTAGACGGGGAGTTTGAATTATTTATTATACCTATGAAGTGGAGCGATGGGCACTCGATCTTGGCCGCGTACGCCTTCTCGACCACCTCCGGTGGCAGAAGTTTCCCCCCTGACATGATCACCACATACTTCACCTTCGGAACCCTCGTTAACGCCATCCCCTATCTCAAAACTTAGAAAAAATAAAATAAAGAAGTAGACAGAAAAGGCCATTAAAAAGGACGAGATTTACGATCTGACCAACGTACCGTCGCTTGCAGACCTGGCAACGCCGCCGAGAGTATCGCCCCCTGCTCGTCTCCAATTCCCAAATTAATCACTCTATTTTTGTTTTCCAATTAACTGATTTCGAAATTGAAGAGAGATGTACTACTGTCTACTGTTCACCTGCGAGAATCCCATCAACCCATCGAACGGGCCATCTTTAATCATCAACTCCTCGATGTACTCAAAGCACTTGTCGATGTTCCTGTAGTTCATGTCCTACAAATAATATACCAACGCCAATTTAATTAGTTACTAGAGAGATCCAAGGGATGAAGAGGGAGACGAAGTGGGCAGATCTCACCGGGTCCCTCTGGTACCACTCGAAATAAGGCGGAGGGAAGATTCCCTCCAAGCTGGATTTGCCCTCGGCGGGGAAGGAGCCGTCGGCGAAGACGAGGTCGAGGCGGGCGATGACGTCGGCGGGCCAGGCCCCAACCACCCCCGTCCGCATAATCTCGCCGCTCGCGCGGAAGCCGTGGAGGCATAGAAACCTCGGCCGCCTCCGTGCGATCGCCTTACCGTCTCCGCTCGCCTCAACGTCCTCCACGGGGCGCTCCATCGCGTCGCCTCGGTAACGGAAACGGTGATGGAATGCTTGACAGCAAAGCCTTCGGAATCGAGGTCACGGAATTAAAGAGGAGAGATAAAGAAAAATAAATCTTAGCTTTTATCGCAATAAGGTTAATTCTGAACAACTATTCTTATTTTTTTTATTAGAAGAAGAGTACTAATATAAATATAAATATAAATTATTCTAACATTTAGTTGTTTAATAATATAATAAAGATAATTATATTTGATGACATAAAATTGATATTAAATGATCATATTTTATATCAAATAATTTAAATATATAGAAAGAAATATTAATACATAAATAATATTTTAATAATTTTTACTCGTGTATTTTTATGAGAAATGTACGATCTTTTTATAAATATAATAATTCAATTTAAATATAATTATACGAAGATAAAGATAAATTTATGTCTTACTACGTGACGGTAAAATATAAGTTTTTCGAATTTAACTAATGGAGTTGGATTTTCTTAAAGTGTACTTATCATTTTTTTTGTTGCAATTATGATCTTATAAAAGTGTTTGGTTTATAGTATTTATCAATCATTCATAGGACGATTGTGAATGATTGATAAATACTATAAACCAAACACTTTTTTTTACGTATATTATCATCGCGGCCACCTGATGGCTGATGTACACTCCTAATAAAAAAGGTATGTGGCTCAACGCATAAGATGAGGCTTATATGTTTAGTATAGAAGATGAGGCCCCTAGAGGAGTTGCCGATCAGAATAAATAAAAGCCCACTAGATCTAGCTAAATTATTCGAGAAAAGAGTACTTAATAAAGATACCATTTAAAACTATTGCACTATAATTATAGATTATTCTAGTTCCTATTTGCTTTAAGTTTAGAGACTTTTTCTGAATGGTTCAGAAAATTTTAAATTAGTTCAGTATCAATTTTTTTTATATCTAATTAATTTTTTTTAATTAAGATTAAGAAAATAAAAATAACTAATAAAGTCTGGAGCTTAACCCTAAATTGAACTCTAAAAATGGCGACATGTCTTAATTAGGACTAAATAAGAAGAATATATCATAATAAGCTCAAAATGGCATTAGCTTATCGTAAGACGGATTGAGCTCATCTTGATTAAAACTCAACTCAAGCTCGCTCTTATGGTAAGGTACTCACTCGAACTTAATATATATATATATATAACAAAATGATAATAGTAATTCATAAGCACCGGCTATCATTAAATAGCTTTTATCGGAGAATCAACTACCCAATGAACCCAGGCAGGTGCCAGCTAATCTAATAGTGGGGATTAAAGCTCCTGTAGCAATTAATATGAATCACTGGATATAATAGCAAGTCTCTGATTCAATGGAGCAGCCAATGTACATCTCCTCTACTAGGAATGACTTTGCCTGGAGGTGAGACAAAGTCATCTGGGGTTGGATAAAGATAGCAGCTTGGAATTTGAGAGGAGGACCATTTTGTAGGTCTCTCTTCGTTTGGTCCTTTTCTGCCAGAAAAAAACCCGTCACTGGTTGCAACACACTGTGCCAGGTCGTACACTTATCTAGTACTGGAGATTGCGGATAACTATCGTTTTACTGCAGAAGATTGCCTTCTTGACTACTTCCACTTTCCCATTCTCCTTGTAAGGCTTAGAAGGTCTCGCACTCAGCCATCACAGTCGCAGAGTTGACAACTGCTCAAATAAAATCCTTTAAGCTACGTTACAGGGGGTCTTTCTAAGATTATCTATGTATTATTAATAGAACAGAAAGTAGGCAAACTAATAATCTTACTCTGTCCTGTAGTAAATTATAGTCATCAAAATATTTCTTATAGAATCTATTACTAGTTAGATGGTTAAGAAGCATCAAAGAGGAAGAGTTCAGCAAATTCGAGCAAGTGGCAACCTCCACATGGAAAGGAAATGATCCATCCCCATCCACGCCACCCGAGCACGGCAGGCAGCTCACCGTGTCCCACTCCCCGACTCTCCCACTTCCCCAGAGACGATATGCATCTCTCCCCCTCTTCCACTTTCCCGTAACCCACCACTTTCCCCCGCTCATGGCCCCAAACAACCCCCTCCGCACATTCTCCGCAGCCGAGCTCTCCGCCGCCACCTCCGACTTTTCTCCCTCCTCCCTCCTTGGCCGCGGCAGCCACTCCTCCGTCCACCTCGCCGTCCTTGACTCCGGCCGCCTCCTCGCCGCCGCCAAGCTCCCCTCGCCCTCCTCCTCCCCTTCCATCTCCGCCCACGAGATCTCCCTCCTCTCCTCCCTCCCCCGCACCCCTTTCCTCGTCAACCTCCTCGGCGCCTCCTCCTCCATCGCCGTCGTCGATCTCATGCCCCTCGGCTCCCTCCACCTCCACCTGCACCAATCCCCTCCAATCCCCTTCCGCCGCCGCCTCTCCCTCGCCCTCCGCGCCGCCATGGCCGTCGATTCCCTCCACCGACTCGGGATCGCGCATCGCGATCTCAAACCCTCGAATATCCTCCTCGACGCGCGCGGCCGCCCGCGCATCGCCGACTTCGGCCTCGCCGCGAGGCTGACGGACGACGCCGCCGACCTCCCTCCGCCTGCCGGGACCTTAGGTTACCTCGATCCGGGCTACGTGAAACCGAGCGATCTATCGACCAAGACGGATGTGTACAGCTTTGGGGTTATCCTATTCGAGATCTTATCGGGGCGGAGGGGATTAGACGTGGAGTACAGCCCTCCGGCGCTGGTGGAGTGGGCAGCGCCGCTCGTCGTTGCTGGGAAATTTGAGGAGATTTGGGAGAAGGGAGCGGAGCCGGGCAAGGGGAGGGAGGAGGAGGCGGCGAGAATGGTGGCGGAGGTGGCGGCGAGGTGCGTGAGGGAGGAGGCGGGGGCGAGGCCGGAGCTGGATGAGGTGGTGAGGTGCCTACGAGAGGCGAGGAAGAGGGCGAGGTCGCGGGCGGCGGCGGCAGCGGAGGCGTGGAGGAGGGTGGGGAAGTGGGTGCGTGGGTTGGCGGGGAATAGGAAGGTGTCTGACGTGGCCCCGTGATTAAGGAGCGATTTGTGCACTTGAGCTGGATGGGGAATTTGATTGGTTTATTAATTAGGACAAATTAATTAATTAATTACGAATTGCTTGTTTCTCCTAAACCATTAACCCTGTGTATACTAATATGAACAGTCCGTGTTCATTAGTAATGCAAATTTAAATTTTCTTTTCCGTTATCTCTATCATTAGAATATTCTACACGGTAAAATTAAAATTGTATACATACCTCAATTAGGATAGGATGGCAATAAATCTTCAACCGATCAGCCTGTAACAGTTTCCTACACCCAGTTTTGTTCGGAATCCACTCCTCAAGAGCCGCATCCGCGAGTTAGTTAGCGGAAAGCGCGGCAAATGATAACGTAAACGTGGAACGGTGCATGCGAACCGGGAACAGCGTTACGGCTGGGAAAACCACGACCCTGCGCGTACAACCGTCCGATACATATCCTACGGCCGGGATTAAGGAGATGCGGTTTAAAAGCACATGCAAGGATATAGTGGAGATGGAGGAGAGAGATAGCAGAGGTCTGTTAAACGAGGAGGAGCTGCCTTCTCTGAGAAGCTTGTACAATAGGAAGGCGGCTCTGAGTAGGCAACTAAACCTAAGATGGATGCAGAGGGCGCGGCAAAGGTGGGTTAAAGACGGCGATCAAAATACCAAATACTTCCAACTCCTGGCCACTCGAAGAAACCAGATCTCCGGAGTGTTTGATTCCACGGGCATCTGGGTGCAAGAGCAGGAGGAGGTAGAAAGGCAGTTCTCGGCCTTCTATAAGGAGCTATGGGATGTGGATGCCATCAACCATTCTACGGTAACTTGGCCTGAACTGTTTTATCTGCGGAAGAAGCTCAGCGGCTAGAAGGCCAGGTGTCCCGAGAGGAGATCAAGGCTGCATTGTGGAGCCTCCTCGCGGGAAAACACCAGGACCGGACGGTTTGCAAGTGGAGGTGTACATCACTTTTGGGATGCTATGGGAGAAAGCTTAGGCGATTAAGCGGTTCTTCACTGCGGCTGCCCTACCCAGACGGTGGGGTCAGACCTTCATCACGCTCATCCCCAAAGTTGATTGCAGGAGTTCAGACCCATATCGCTCTGCAATGTGGCTTACAAGATAATAGCCAAGATCCTTGTCGGTAGGCTTAAACCTCTGCGAAGCTGGTAGGAATGGAGCAGGCGGCCTTTGTGGCCGGACGAAGTATTGTCGATAACACGCTGGCGGCCCAAGAGATGGCACACTCGATGTGCTCAGACAAGAGGTCACCTCCGGTGAAAAAGCTGGATATGGAGAAGGCCTACGACAGGGTGAAATGGGAGGCTGTCATGGAGACCATGGCGCGTATGGGCTTCCCGGTGGCAAGAAGATGGATATGGGCCTGTATCTCGTCTCCTATACGCGATCCTGATTAATGGCAAACAAACTGAGTGGATTCAGCCGCACAGAGGTCTAAGACAAGGTGATCCCTTATCGCCCTACTTATTCATATTGGTATCCCAGATACTGTCTGGGTTAATCAATCAGATGTGCGGATATCCCACCTTCTGTATGCGGATGATCTGCTGATTACTGCACAGGCCACGTCGGGTAATGCGGACTGCATCCTTGAATGCCTTAGTCACTACGAGGCCATCTCCAATCAACGGGTGAACTTAGAAGTCGGCGCTGTATCTGCCTACCTGGTTGCAAGATACTCAGCGCCAGGATAAGTGGTAAACTCGGACTCCTGTGTGCGTCACTTCCCTTCCTCTACCTGGGGGTGCTCATCTCTGGCAATCGAGTTAAGGTCAGGGAGCACCAATTCCTGATCGAGCGGGTAGACAGGAAGCTGGCGAACTGGAAGAAAAGTGTGTTGTCGATGGCAGGCCGCTGTACGCTCACCAATGCCACTCTACTAGCAATTCCGACGTACTGGCTAGGAAGCATCTGGCTTCCAGACTCGGTGCTGGACTCAATAACAAAGAGGGCTAGGTCTTCCTATGGGATAAGGCCAACGGTCGAGGAATGCACCTGGTTAGCTGGGAGACGGTGAGCAAACCTAAAGAGGAGGGTGGCTTGGCGATTAGAGACCTTCGGAAGGCCAGGACTGCTCACCTAGGCAAGCTAGCGCTGAAGGTCTTGAACCAAGAGGAGGTGCCATGGATAAGACTGCTAATTGCTAAATATGGACAGCTGAAGCCTTGGAACAGGTTTGAAGGGCGACAGGTTTCATGGCTGTGGAGGGCGATCAATGGTGTGGCTAGAAGTCTGAAAATGGGATTCAGTATTATCCGCGAAGCCAAGGAAGAATTGGCTTTCGACATCCTGTCGTTCCAAGCAGGGTGCGCTCTGAAGATAAGTGGATTTGGTGGCCTCATCCGATGGGTACGCCTACAGTGAAGTCGATCTACTCCTTCATCAGTCCAGCAGTGGTGGAATGGAAGGTGATATGGAGACCCAGGTAGCGCCTAGGGTCAGAACCTTCCTATACCTCTCTGAATCTAAGACTGGCAAGGCTCCTATGTGTATGACCGATCGATAAGGGCAAGCTTTGCGTGGGACCTAGTATTGAAGCCATCTAATTGTCAGCTCAAGACTGCTTCACTAATTAGTTATTATACGGGATAAATGGGCAGTAATTATCCACCCTCTATTTAAGAAGTTTGCAAGCATTTCTATCTCTATCTCCATCTCTACTTGTAGAGAAAAAGAGAAGTTGGTATAAGATTCTGGGAATGTTTCCCACAGGCTTTCTTGAACGATGAACCTGTCATGGGGTTGGGTTGGATATATTCTTTTGTCTATCTTCTATCTTGAGTTATTCTGAAGATGGAAGAGTGGACAACGAAAGGATACTCACCAACTTACTTGTTGATGGTTCGAGAAAGTCCTGAGGAAAACATAGCAAATCTTTTTGTAGGTGGTTTTACCATTTTAAATGGCTTCATTTTCTAAGCTAAGTTTTTATTTCCTCTATTCTTCTTTTTCGCAGTAGATAGTTACGTGGAACGAAGTCGATGTTGATATCAGCCCACCTTTGGCCCAAATATTTGGCCTTCTCATAGACTTTCTTGTATCATACGTGTTACACTCTGTTACGTTTACTGTGTCTTCTCAGACACACAAGTGAAGTTTTGTCAAATATTCACATACAATATATAGAAAAATAATGCAAATTGGTATAAGAAATTGTGACTACTTGCATGCAAAAGCCATTAAAACTTCAAATTTCCCGCCAAGATTTAATATAGAAGATGACAAAGTATCCAGTAGCTCCACAAAGAATCCATGATCCATATTAATATATACCCAGAATCTGCAACCCAACAGTTATCTCGCCGATCTATTTACGTTAACCTGGTCCACCAGCTCATCCACGCAATAATTGAACCCCTCTATCGTACGATTGCATCACCCATCTTGAGTCAGCTTTCTTGGTATCAGCTACACTAATTACAAACTTACACCTTCATGATGAGTCCTTGTCCTCGAGAGTACTAAGACAAAAATACCTGGGCTAATTTGCTTTATTACTGCATCTCAGAAAACTCGATAATAGTATGTCTCCTCTTCTCTTCCAACCTAACAATTTGGATAAGACTTTGTTCCATGGTGCAGGTTTCACACTGATCAGTTACTTGTTTCTCTACTATTTCTACAGTATATTAGACGTGCAAGTAGACACGTTCAGAGTTCCAACCCACATAAATTCTCATTCCGGTAACTGTCCTGCCCTCCAGTGCTTTAAAACTCAATTTTAAGAGACATAGTAGTCAAGGAGTTCAACGAGTTACTCAAGTTCCTTCCCACTCCATTCCAGTATACAAATTACTTCCTCTTGCCCCCAAAAGATGCAACATTTTGAAAGTAGCTTGAGTGACAAAGACTAGTCATTGTGTGGATAAAAATTGAGACTAGCCCTTTGTCAAAAAAAGAGAGATTACAGACAGCAAAGTGAAAGAAGTTCAAATATATTTCATCTGCCCATGCCAATCCTTGGCATGCCATCCCTTGCCCATGAACCAAGATGTGACTAATGTAGCTAGATAAATAAAAATTCATAGTGAATCTAAACATACATAAGTGTGTAGGCATGTGCATCCCTGTGGATCTCAGTCAGTCAGTACCTTAGCAGCCAGTATCTATGGGTTATAAAATAAATTTAGATGCATTAAAAATCATCACATGCACTTACACTGCAAAGTTTAACTGACTTTTAATGCAAGTTTATATGTAAGTACTTTAATTAGGGCTTGCAAGATTAGATCTTAGGAGTTAGGATGTACTTAAATCGGCAGGAAGAATTCCTCTCATCCTTTTCTAAGCATCCCAGTGGTGACTAGAGTAGAACAGAAACTTCCAAGATCTGGTGGCTTTCCAGTTTCCACCTACTAATTAAGTAATTGGTTTCGTTTTCATCTTTGATGGTTTTATATGTCTACTTCCCAAGATCTCTCCTTACTTGGTCCTTATTTTATGTTCATAGGGAAGCAAATCCCAGAGTCTAAGCAGACAGGCAGTCAAACAATACGATGCAAGACACAAGATATACAACAAATAAACAGCAAATGCACTGAAATAATGTTTAAGAATTAAAACCTTTATTAAGGAAATCCTTCTCCTCCTCTTTTTTTTGGGGGGGGGGGGGGGGGGGGGGTTTTCATGCCATTTTTTGTTTTTTTCCCTTTTTTTTTTAAAATCCTCAGATGGTCACCTTTCATCCTTAAGGCACCTCTTCTCCTAAAAGTTCTTTCACAAGAAAGAAATGGAAACAACACATGCAATGAACTTATCTCTACAGCCTTCATCCATCTCCATATCTCCTCTCATTATCTTCATTCTCTAACCTGATGCTTTCTCCCTTCACATTGTTTGATTATTCGACATCATGCACAGCTGCTTTACTCATCAAAATGAATGAGTAGCTGATTGCCACACATCTATTTTTTCCTTTTTCCTGTCAGCTTTTTCTTTTTTTTTTCTTTTGGAAATATACCTGGCCACACCAAAACCCCCACTAACCAAAACAAACTGACTTGTCTGAAAGTACCAGAAACTCTCAAAGGGTTAGGTGACCAGTACACAAAGCCTCTTGCATTATAAGATCAATTATCTGCTTATTCTCCTCCTTTTACTAGCAGGAGAAATCTGATAACATGTTCCATGTGACCCAACAGTTATATCATCACTGTTGTAGCTCAGGCATGCAGCATCTAACACCCCAATTGGGCTCTGAGGCACAGAAGAACTGGATGGACTAGCAGATCTAAGTAGCTTGCTCTCCGTCATCAACAAGTCTTGAATCATTTTGTAACACCGTAACACTCTCTCCTGCAGAACAAATCATAATCCCAGGCCAAATTAGACAATCAAACAGGAAATTGGCAGAAAGAATGTACATGAAGTTAGTAAATAGACAGAATCACATAACTATGTGTATACCTTTTTTACATGGATGCAACTAGTTACAGCCATCTCGACTTCTACCATTTGGAGTTCTTCCAGCACTGTGAGAGCAACAGCTGCAGCAATTTCCGAAGGTCTGAAAGCCAAGAAATCAGTTCCTGCAGTTCGATAAGTTTTAGCCGTTGAATTCAGTCCACCCGTATCGAGTAACAACCAGAGAGACTCATATTTCAACTGTGAACAAGATATCTACCTCTAGCAATGGTCAAGATGAGTTCTGCAGATTGCGATAGAGATAGCTTGGATGGCGCATTCCCGTCATTGAACACATGAAGAAAGTAATCTATAAAAGAGAAAGGTGTCACAGCTTGCATCCTCCATTTGAGGGTGCTAAGTACAAGGAGCTCCATCCTTTGTATAGTCCTAGCTTCGAACACATGTTTAGGCTCACCCACCTATCAAACACAAATTAGAGACATAAATTTAGAACAAACTCAAATTTAAAAGTACAAATAAGGGAAAAGAACCAATGATTCTTCCTCACCTGCAAATCTAGTGATAGAGGAACTTCAGTTTCTTCCATCTTGGCGGCTAAAGATAAACAAGCCACTGATAACAGTTGTGTCATCCAAGTTTTGCCTTGCTGGAATCACAAGGAAATAAAAGATTAGAGGATAGAAACAAGTAAATAAGAGACTAGGTACTCTCTAATTTTGCATGACTAAGTGTTTATACATATAAAAGAAGGAATCAACAACTTATCAGGGTTCTTACAGGAAGCTCATACGCAGAGAGGAATCTGTCCAAGTAATTTACAGCTAAATAGGCACTCAGAGGTCCAAAACTGTAATGGGCATGAGCCTGTACAAATAAACCACACAAATGAGTACGGGAGCAAAAAGAAAAATAAAAAGGCAGAGCAGCATAAACAACGTATTACAGTAGATCAATCAAGAGATAAGGGAATGGAGCAGAGAAAGGAAGTCATCTTTCTCTATATATGCATTAATAAATAAACCATCAAACTATTGAAGGCTCACATTGCAAAGTATAGAATCATTAGAAACATAGAAAACCATCAAACAAAGACTAAAAGAATCAAATTTGAAGTGAGATGTCCAAGAAATAAGAAGACACCTTCCACATCCAATCGATGGCATCTCTTCTAATGGAAACGTCCAAGGCCCCAGTCGTCAATCTCTCACCGTAGTCATTCCCGGGCATATGCTCGGCTTCTTTCTCAAGCAAGAGCACCAAGCACTCGTCCGACTGTAGGGGGAAACCCATCAAGAAATCCCCGTAAAAACCACTCCTTTTCCCAAGAACCCAACTTTCTCCATGGCCATCCTCCTCCTCCTCCTCATCAAAACCCAAGATGCTATCGTTGTCCTCTGCGCAGAGGAGAACATAGGCAGCGCAGTCGTAGCTAGGAGCCATTCCTTCTCTAATAGACAATGTCTCTACACAAGGATGGCGATTGGTTCCTATGGAAAGATGGGCTTTTTAATTCTTCGCCTCCACCTCTTCCTCCTCCCTCAGAAGGGACTCCTCCTCATAGAGAGTTGGGTATAAAGGAGGTCCTCCTTGTTCTTATGCTGCAGCGGAGGAGAGGGGAAGGAAGAGGTGAGGGGGGTTACAGTGCTCACTGTTGTATAGAGAGGAAAGAGGGGTTTTGTAGGGAAGTGGATGGGGGACAGTATTATGGAGAAGTGAAAGGAGAAGGGGTGGAGAAAATGACAGTGAAAAAATTAGGGACAAACACAAAGTGAGGGAGGAAAAAAAAAAAAAGAGGATAAAAAAGGAAAAGAAAAGAAAAGGTTGAATCAGAATAATAATAAAAAAATGGTTGCTTGTGCTCTCCCAGAAAGGAGGGTATTTTGGTCTCTTTACTACTCTTCTGGTCCTTCGAGGATAATGCTGATTACCAAATGATGACATGATAATTGTAGATTGGAACGGGGGATTTGTGGGGTTGATCATGCGGTTGTACATTCATATGATCTACAGAGATGCTTGTTACCATAATTTATTATGATAATTATTACAAGAAGAAATGTTGGGTTATCATACTTACGTTGAAAAAATAAATCATTTGACCAGAGTTAAGATTAGAGTCCAGAATTAAAAAAAAATGTACATAATTTTATTTTAAAAAATGAACTCATAAATACAAGAGGCAAGTGTTACTCTCGCACTATGTACCCAATCTAACTTACTGTCAGCACGCTTGATACTTTAGAATTACGGAAAAGAAGAAAGTGTTTAGTAACAGGCTGTACAGGAACAGGGGTAATTATGTCATTTGAGCAACTTGGACGGGCATAAGATACAGGGGACTGTGCAGTCAAAAGAAGCTCCATACGAGGGAGGAGTGAGAAAGAAACGCTCCTTTTGCGCAAGGACCTTTGAAAAGAGAGAGAAAGAGAGAGAGAGTAAAGGGCATTTCTGGAAAAGAACATGCTAAGGACTGTCCAATAAGGGAAGGGATCTGGTATTCTTACTCTTTTTGTGGGGCTCCGTGCAAAAACTCCCATCTTTCCTTCTAATTATTACTCTAAAAACTTTGGCCTCTTCTTTTGGGTATGTTGATATTACCACCAAAGCTATATATAGCAAATTGCTAATATAACTCTACTTTGTTCCTTTTCTACTCTAAAATCTCTATTATAAATTTTTAGTTTTAATCTTGTAAAAGAATTAAAAAATTGATCATCTTGTACTTTTCGATTTTGATCGATGAGTTTCCGCTTTAGTTTTTTTTGTCGGGTATCCAAAAAAAAAAAGAATTTAATTTGTTTCTGAAAAGGATCTTGTACAGTAAATTAGAAACCCTAATTCGAAAGTGAATGTACAAGGGTTATAAACCCTAACTAGGTAGGTGGTACTCTTTTATGTAACATCTAAGCTTGTGAATCAAAGGCAAAGGAGTACAATCCAATTATCATGCAGCTCTCACCTTATGAATGCAATGTTGCTATTAGGTACTTATCAATGTGCCCCAATTGAAAACATCTGGGGTTCATTTCTAAGCTGGCTCAGGATTAGATTTTTCTTCTTCTTAGATTCTAATAAGTTTATGCTTATAAATTCAGGTTTCTCTCTTCTAATTAAAAAAGCCGAAACTCTCGGTGATTTCTTTTTAACATAGATGAAAACATTGAAATTTTTTAAGTATTTTAATAATGCTGAAACTTGTAGCATTTGTTAATCTACATTTGTGCTTGGTATTTAAAAACAATTTTTTTCTTAAAATAATATGAAATAACAAAAAATGTCATTCATCATCATATAATGGTCCAACAATGGACTGAGCAAAATGTACAATATTTTGCATAATTGAATATATGGACCCCCTCCCCTCTTCTTTCCTATGTAATTTCTTGGTTCCTTCTTTTTCTCCTGGGAATCTAGTTAACTAAAATTTAGAACATTAATAATTGAAATATTGTATTGTTCTGGCCTTGATTGCTTAACTAAATCCTGTTCATTTGTTTTTATTTCTTAAGAAACAGGAGATTTTTAGACAGTCGACAACAATTCATATAAAAATGAGCGATAATTTAGAGGGTCTAAATTTATTATACATTTTAAATTATAAAAAAGTAGCTTTGGAGTGTTTTTCAACTAATATAAATATAAAAAAAAGGACAGTGTATAAATAGAATTTCCCACAAAACAAGGGTGTAAATTAGAAATAGTGATGGTCCAAGAAGCCTGATTGTGACCATCTGCAGGTGAAAATGACTCGTCCCATTGGATGTTCCCCTCTTCATACACCAAAAGCCAAAATTTTAAGATGATTTGATTTGATTTCATCTCTCTCTCAATCTCTATCCATCTCTCTCTAGTTGTTATTCCTCCTTCAAGTAGGCTTATCATTTTGTCATCTTCTTTCTTGAAACAATGTCCCTGGACTCAACTACTCTATCATTGTTATTGGCCCCATTTCCCTTGGATCAAGAGAATTTTAATCTAATTAGTGCCCAAAAGAAAAAAAAAAAAAAAACAACTTCGTTACCTATCAAATTGATAATAATTCAAAGCATTTAACCTCGCTGTTCTCACTAATATGATTGTGCTTAGAAAGAGATTAATACTATAATTATGATGATACCCAGTAGCTCTAATCCTTAATTAGGCTGCTGCTGCTGTTGTAATGAGTATCTTCGCGGGTTCTGGAACGTCAGTAAATGACACCGAGGAACCTTGAAAAATGAATCGAATTTTGTAAAGTTAAATAGTGATTAACAAACAAAGAGAAAGAAAAGAATGATGGTAAAATAAGATTGAAGGACAAATGGAACGTCTGAAGCATGAGCTGGTCTTCGTACACCTCCTGCCCCAGATAAAAGAAAATATTCTGGCTGTCTTTGCCGTAACATTCATTAATTCATGTAGCTGTTCATCCAACGATCCCTGTTACATTCTATGTATTAAGTTGTTATTATCTGGGCCATTTTGTTTGCTTAGTAATTATTCAATTTTAGGGCTAATATTTTTTAGCAAGCTATCAAGTCAGATTATATTCTTATAGGAGTGATTAAGTCTTAAATTTAAAACACAGGGAGATGGTTAAATTGGAATTTACCAAGTAGTTTAATTACCGGGAGCAAACTATGAGATCCAATCTTAAAAACACCACTGCAAAAAGGAATTTGTGATTATTCCTTAATCATGTGGTTAAGATCAGGGAATTGTGATTATTCCTTAATCATGTGGTTAAGCTCAGCTTTTTCCTTAATATTTTTTTCGCTGTCTTCCATGTAAAATAGTTTTGTCTGTTCCATTCTGGCAAAGAGTTGTTGTTCTTTGTGTTGTTTGATAGTGCACTAAAACATTCTTTTTAGTTCAGATTTGAACTGTTATGTACATTAGTAATATAGATGACAAATTAGGTTGCCAGTCCTTCTTAATTCAATCTATTACAGTGTCATCTCCTATGTTTAATCTCATTTCTTAGTGGTAAATTCATACTCTTATTCATATACTCAACACTCAAATTAAGAAAGCTATTAGATATAATTTTAGGATAACTCTAGCTGATAGATCTTCAATTTCTGTTCAAATTACAGGTGTTTGATATAATACAAGAGAGATTTAACTAAGTGAACTTTCTAAACTAAATTATTTTTAATTCAAAGATAGATGTAACTGAAAAAAAGGTGATAATTTGAGGGTAAATATAATTAACCTTAATCTCAAAGAGCATGTGCCTTGTTGTCATCTCTACAGGAAGATTGGAAACCAAAGTTTATTACAAGATGTTCTTATGCACATATTTATATATGAATATGATTAATTGGTCTTATCCTATATATATATATATATATTGACACCTTATCCTACTTACCAAAATGTACATATACTATATAGTATATACCATGTTGATCAAAGGGACCACCCACAAATTCTGGGTATGCTATAAATGCCATTGTGTGCTTACTCGCCCGGTCCAATATGAATAATAATAATAATAATAATAGAAAGGAGCCTGGACTCACTACTAAATTAATTGCACTATCCTACAAGATTACACTTAGGCAGAATAATTTTTTTAAAAAAATTATAAATAATATCCTATATTTTTTTAAGGAAAATAAATTTTATAGATTTACTTTCACTATTACAAAAAAACTCCATTAGAATTAGAGATCAAAAACTTTAGAAGAGATGATAAGAACCCCCATCAATGATAACCCGTGATTCTACTTCGATTAGCAAGTCTATTGCTCAGTTTGCCACTCTAAATATATAGTTAATTATATAATTTTTAAAATTACTAGTTAAAAAGTTGATGTCGTCGATTAAACCAAACCGCTAATCGATTGGGCATGTTTAGAGATTCCTTCGTATAGTTGACGAGGATAAGGAAATCAAACTTTATAAGGAGATGTTTGGGACGTCTTTGTCTTTCGAAAATAATTTTAGATTCGATGATTTTGTGCTTAGATAATATTTTACCTATTCTCACAGTGTTAATTAAAAATATCAAATAATTTTATTCTTAATTTTTTTGCTATTAGGTGCCCTAAAGTTAATCATGATGTGATACTCATGTATTATCTTTTAAAAGAAAATACTAATAGATAATTAATGGAAGAAATATTTCAGAATTTTCTTTAGTTATGAGAGGGCCAAATTTTTAAATGAGGATGGGCAGGAGTGTTAGGTGTCATTATATTTATTCTCTCTTTGATAATTTTACAATAGGTTAAATATTTTAGTTTTCCTTCAAGAGACTGTCAGATTAGAAACCCATGCTGAAAAAAAATAATACAACCAATTGGATGAGTTCAGGAGGTTGGTTTAATTTATTCAGTTCAGCCAAACCATTCACATATGAACAGTTAAACTGAGGTGGTCAATCGAGCCATTGAGCAGTACTTACGGTGCTTTGTTAAAGAGATGCCAAAATGATGATTGGAGTTTTACCGTAGGCGGAGTGATCT
Organism: Typha angustifolia; assembly: GCF_048772165.1. Classification (NCBI taxonomy): domain Eukaryota; kingdom Viridiplantae; phylum Streptophyta; class Magnoliopsida; order Poales; family Typhaceae; genus Typha; species Typha angustifolia. The sequence continues at coordinate 7,044,439 of NC_133243.1, read as the reverse complement.
TACAATACCGTCTACCGCAATAGTGTATTGGCACGACTCCATTCAAGGTGGTGTATGGGTGCACGGCTCCAACATTACGCATTTTTGATCCAATAGCATCTGCAGATCGGACGGAGGTGCACTTAGTTTTGATGGATATAGATGTCATATTGAGAAGTTTAAGCGGAGACTTTCAAATTTAAAACTTCATAATTTCTCTTTCTACAATAGGGAAAAAAATAATAATAATACAACCAATTGGATGAGGTCAGGAGGTTGGTTTCCAGGGTTAGCTATCTACATAATGATAAAGTTTTAGAATTAATTATTAATTAACATCAACTGCTTTGTTTTAATTCACTTAAACCACTAGATCTAATCCATTTACTTTGTAGTAATTGCGAGGTTGGCGAGCTTCGAGATTACTATTTTCTAAAAAGACTTGACTCTGATATCATATTAGTCAACTAGTATAAATAATATATATATATATATTATTTTCTAGTATAAGCTCCCTATGTATTCCTTCTCATTCTCCAATCTCCTCTCACTTTATACCCCTAAATTATTTAATTTAATAATAAACCAAAAATACCAATTTGCCCCTAAGAGGACAAATCCAATCTACTAACGGGTATTTTAGTCATTTGATATAAATTATTATCAATCCTCGATATAATTTCACTATTCTATATATGTTACTTTAATATTAATTTTATATCGTATTAAATATAATAATAATTTTTTATACTAGTATACAATTAAATATTAGAATAGCTATGCTGATATTATCTCTCTTCTTCTAGTAAAAAAATATTGAATTTTTTAAAAATTAATTTTATTCTTAGAATAAGTTCTATACTAATATAAGTATGCTACTTTTTAATATTAATATAGGAGAGAGCTTATTCTAGTATAATTAATATGGCACAAAATTAAAATAATAGTTTTACATATGACTAAATAGCAGAGAGAGTAATAATATTTAGTTAAAGTAATAATAATGAATAAATAATTAATTATTACATAAAAAAAATAGGAGAGAGAATTAGATATTATTATAGTATTAAGATAAATAATTCTTTACCAGGGCCACAGTTCTTTTAGTGTGAATAGTTCATAATATCCACATACATACATACATACATACATACATAGCTAGATTTAGAGATGGGTGTCTAAGTTGTAGGCGATCGAAAGCACATGCGCGACCACATCGATGCCTCGTAGAGCATGAGCATGAGCATGAATATGCATGCATGCATCCAGAACATCCGCCATAGCTTCCGGCGTCGATGGCCACAATCCTCGTAGAGCTCACCGTGTCATTAATTTATATCCATTTCTATTTCTCTAATTGTCGACTAAATTACGTTATTAATTAAAGGCAAGACCTAGATCCATCTCCTTAATCTAAGACCTTTGTATGAGCCAAAAGTGCTTAAGTTGTTTACTAATTAATGTTGGTCAAGCCGGTTCCAACTCCCTAATCCTTCGTCACATGGAAGAACCATCGTTAAAAAAGTAATTAGTATAAGTCTTACCTCTTGTATATATTTTATGTATAAGGAAATACAAGTAGGATCTTTAATATGGAGAGTTTATAATTACGAGCTTGTTATTTAGTATGATGGTAAGATTTATGTTATTAACTCAAATATACTTAACCTTCCTCTGGTATTCTCTGAACTAATTTTTTTTTTACTTCAAAAACTCTATATGATAATTAAAAAAAATTAAAAAAATATGTGTGAAAAATAGTGATTGCTCGGAGCAAAATATAATTAACCCTATAAACTACTATGCCTAGAATAATTAGTTCACACCTAAGAGGAGGTTATTATTGGAAGTGATTCGCTATCAAAGTCATCGATTTGTCACTTAAATATTCTCTCGATTATTATTATTATTATTATTATGTTGTAAATATGCGCACAATGTTACTGACCTTAAAATGAGCCGCTTTCACCGAAAGCATTTTAACCCATTGCTTTTAATATACCTACCTATAAAGTTCTACCAGTATATATACAAGTGAAACATCACATGGAGCACACTACGATAGATAGATAGATAGATAGATAGATAGATAGATGTAGATAGAATAGGTTTACATACTGGTATAAGATCGGAAGGATAAGGTGTCGAAATTAAAATTTTAAAGCTTAGATGGGTCTACTTGGGTCAAGATGGTGGTCAAAACGGATAAAAGAATAAGACCCCGTGCAGAGGCATCCACGGCGCCTTGAGTGCTTTTTATGTGCAACACAACAAGGCCTGGGATTAATTAATTAGTTAATTTACTGGGTTTCTGTACATCTATCTCAAGGAGATTTGAGTGTGGTTGCTTTCATCTTTTCTAAATTATCCTCTCTTTTTTTTCTCTCTTTCTTTTTCTCCCTCCCAGTATTATTCTCTGTGGGGCTACCTCTATGCCTGTGATGGTGAACGACTGCTGCTGCTTGCCTGCGAAAAAGACCATGGCATTTGAATCTTAAAAGCTACTCTTCCTCGCTCTGTCACATCGCATCGGCTCTAATTCCGAAGGTTAGAAGAAAAGAAGAGCACCCTGCTGGGAATTTATCCCCTCTTCATGTGAATAATATAACTAGTGAGTGGATGCTAATGCTAGAGCATTTGGTTGAGTGAAATTTACATTTTATTCCCTCTGTGTAAGGTGTAATATTAGCTAAGCGTTTGTTAATAAAGATATAAAAAAGACTTGAAATTACTCTTGTAGATATATAATATGATTTGATGATGGAATAAGTAGTTTGGTCGTCACTGGAGTGTAAAAGATGGAACTAGTAATGCAAGTTACTCATCTCTTTTTATTGGCATTGATGAAATGAGGGCATCTTGTGCTAATGGGCCTACTGTTTAGATTCTTGTACCTGGTAGGAGGTGTGGCCCAATTTGCTGTGAAAAATAACAATCAAATATGACACTGCTATTGATTCTTTTCATGGGTACTGGGGGGAGTGGTTCTCCTTAAAGTCGTTCCAATTATAAGGGCTAGTCAAGCTCAACCCGAATGGAATCTTGTTTTGGATATTGACGATCAAGTTTAAATCGATTGTACTAATTGAAGCTTAGTTGAATGACATAGAGTTAGATGAACATAAGCCTGCAATTAGATAGTAATTCCTAGATGCAACTTAATTTATAACATCACTGCTCCTCTATTTGCTCCATCCAATATTACACAATATTTCTACAATGAAATATCAGATTAAATATATTATCTCAAAAACCAAGATGATCAAATCTATAATGTTCAAGATTCAAACTGTTGTGAGCTCACATCTCATGTTCAATTGATCATCATCAGCTATGAATCAAAAGTACTTGTCATAGAAGTGCTACGATCTCAACGCAAAGCATTTAATGTTATATGCTTCGTTTTCTGAGATAAATTCTATCAGCAAAATTCCCCACTTTGCTCCAAAAGGATTCAGCGAAGTCAAACGCTAGGGTTGATCCTTCCATTGTAATTAAATCACACAATTCAACTGCATAAATGTGAACAGGAAAAAACCGAGGAGCTTGAATGCAGCCAAACCTGGTAATATCAGACAAGGAACTCAGTCATGAAATGTGAGACATTCAGACGTTCTGAGCCTACACACCCAGATGATTCAAAAATACAAGTTCTGTAATCCATTTCTCCCCATCAAAGGTGAGTGAACTCGGTGAAAATATATATGAGAAAGGAGCAATGTACATTGACAACCGCAGAATTCTTGCCAATTGCCTTTACTGATTCAAGAACAGGGGGAAAGGATGGACTGAGATATAAAAATCATGAGTGCACTGTCATCTAAAGGTTATGAACAAATGCTAGAATCAGTAATTTGGTAGACCCTTGAGATTGGTCGTGTCCCTAAAGATTGTACGTGGTTCATATTTGCTATTCTGGACAGATTTGCTCCTGCAAATGGAACCGAAACAATTCTTGGTTAGAGTGAACAAATATCACCAGGATTGCTAACTCACAATAGGATTAGCAAGTATAATAACAAACAAACCAGCAATTCGGAGGCCCAAATATTAATATTCTCACTCAGACGCTTCAAAACAGTTGAAGTATCCATAAAAGACTTCTCACCCAGAGTTTCATGTGATGTTTTAAGTGCAGGAAGAGCTTCATCGATTGCCTGAGATCATTTAATTCCCAAATTACTATGTGCAGGATACACCACGGAGGTAATCAGGCACAGAAAGAACAAGACAATTTCAAATATTATAGACACTTCTTACAACATCTCCTTTAACAACATAAAAGAGCAAGACAAAGGATTGGAATGGGACGAGGCAAAGACAAAGAGGGGAGCAATGAGTTAGGCCTTCAGAGTTATAGATTAGCAGGCATTAGATAATCACCAGATAATGCATACAAAATGTTGGCCAGGTAAGGATGAGTCTACAATGATCTAAGGTAAACCAAGCCCATAGCTGTTCTAGTAGGAAAAAAAGATTCTCTAAGCAAGCATAATTGGTAAAACAAACAAGCTTGACCATTTTACAACACCAGTAAATTTGCCTCTTCACAAATTCAATAAAACATTCGGAGCTTTGACCAAGAGAAAATTATGATTCTGTAAAGAGAAATATTAAAAAAGAGGTAAAATAGCATGTAACTATATGATAGGATACTCCATATTGTGAAATTATATTTATGCAACAAATCTGTTATTCTGTAACTGCTAGTCTAGTACTACTGGAATTTGAAGATTGCTTTTCTTGACAATGCTTGCAACTTGCAAGGCACGTCAGTCATGAACAACGAGAAGGAAGAACTGAAACTCAGACATGAGAAACTAGCTAATCATCCATTGAGAAAATCAAGTGTAGCAGAAATATTATGGAAAGTACAGCTGGGATTAGAAGGTCCTATAAGTTAATTCTAAAGACATTAGTTATTTTCCAAAGTACTAACTATGATCACATTCAGATTCTTCTTGAACAAACAGAATCAATTTCTCTGAAGTCTGAACAGCATCAACAAAAAAGAATGATGCCAAACCTGATTTGCCATTCTGTGAGGTGTCTCCGTTGGATTCAGGATCTCATAGTAGAAAACACAGATATTTAACATCAGTGCCAGTCTTACAGGATTCACCGGTGAAAGATCAGCAACCATGATGCCCTATCAATTACGATACAACTGAGGCTAAACTCACAAACACTTAGAAACCCTAAATAATACATATAGTTATCTGTAACTACTTCCAGTAGCTATTTAACTTCCCATAATTCATTGATTTATGTATCATGATGCAGCGGTAATTGAATCATAAATGGGGTTAGTATTGCAATTTTTTTCCTTTAATTACAGAGAAGGGATTAAATTATATGGGAGATGGACGAATCTCATCTTATCTATTCTTGTAATTATTTTATATATAAAGCCTTTATCATAATTTTGTATATGAATTTCTTTGATCCTATTAGAAACCAACAAATACAAACTTTGTTGTTTCTCTCTGTTTTGTTATTCTCCCTTTTCAAATGGAAAAATTACTTAATATCTGACTTCACTAACAGAGAATTCCCAATTCAATCAATCACTCATAAGACGTGATCGAAGTAAAACTCTAGAACTAAGATTTACTCTACCAGATTCGAGACCAAGAGCCCAAAGCACAAGAAAGAGCAATACTTTAACGTGACGAATAGAATACCCGAGCCTCTTGATAAGCCGCCATGGTAGCCTCAGCCGCCTGCTTCCTCTCCGCCCAAGTCCTAAACTCCGCAAGGTAGCGTTAATAATCCCCCCTCATCTTAATGTGGAACAGCTTTGCCTCGCTCGACGCAGCCACAGGGATCAGCATCGTGTCGACGATGAATATAGCCGGGCGCACGCCGACGCGATCTAGCTCTCGACGTGCTCGCGGTAGGACTTCGCGATCGTCATGTACTCCTCGCTCCACTTCCCCTCCTCCTCAGTCTCGACGGAGCAGAGGACCCGCCGTCCGTCGCGTTGGCCGACGACGAGGTTCTTGAAGGCCGGTGAGAGGAGGAAGCGCTCATTGTCGGAGAGATCCCCCGAGGTCGCCGTCGATAGAGCGAGCTCTGCACGAATCCGACCATGTCGTCGTAGCGTTCGGCTTGCTCGGCGAGCTTGGCGAGGTGGACGAATCGGTCGAGGGGAAGGGGCTTGGAGAACTCCATGGAGGGCGGAGTTTAATGTACGGTTTTGGATATATATAGAGATCATCGAGAGGAGGGGGTTTGGGGCGGGAGAGGGGAGAGTGGGAGGGTGGGAGTTTAACCGTAAAGAATATTTTTCATATAACACCTTATAGTTTAATATTTGTGTGATTAACACCTGAGCTATTTACAATCCGACGCCTCATTTTTAGGCAGAAAGAAGAAGGAATTACAAATAGCTCAGAACAGGGTGTAAATCACAAATTTACTAAAATATAGGATGTCATTTAAAATTTCATAACCGTAAATTAAGATTACTTTTTGTAAAAATGTATAAAAAATGATTGGATAATATCAAGGAAAAGTGCTGGTATATATAATTTAATCGGAGATGAGAGGTATGCAACCGTACATATAGCCTAATTAATTTATCCTTCTTATATAGTATTATCATTCATCTCAGGTTTATTCTAACGTACTCGTAGAATAAAGAGAGATATCTATTGGCTGGAAATATCGTTGTAACGAGTGCTTGCAAGTTGTAAATATATATATTTTTTCATCATCCAAATCCTCCTTAGATACTCTTAAGAACTTAGACACACCAAGCTCAGACATACTACAACTTATTTGGTCTGTATTTCAAGCCGTGTGGAATACTCCAAACTAAATGCTCCACCAATTTTATTATTATTATTATTTTATTATTTAAAAGTATAAAATTATATATAAACTAGACGAAGAGCTAATCCTTCCTAAATATTAAAAACACGTGTACTCACTAAGTTTTAGCCAGTATATATAAGCTGGTTAGTGTAAGTTTTAAGTCTCGTGCATCGTGGAGCTTTTGCTCTAAACTAATTGAAGCCAAGACATCATTAAAGTTGCCGCGCTGTTGAGCTGATTTGTAAGCCAAACTATCACACCATCAAACAATTTACTCATAATAATTGCTTGGGATTAGAGTCTCATATAGAATATTTAGTAAATTGAATACCGTATTACTACTGTATACTTATGTTCCAAAGAACTAATTAAGATATTTTTATAGAGGCTTATTATGCCAACTCGACGTGACCTAAATGATTGGGGTGGGCTAAGCTATAAATAAATACTTAAACCTAGTCAGCCTAAAAAGCTCAACCTGAATCTGGTTGTTCCATCGATAATCACCTCTGATGGCAATTTATAAAGTGAAAAAACAAATAAACAATAGGGATTGAGGTGGGGGCTTCCTCTGGGTTTGGAAAATAAGGTTACAGTATAATGAATTAATGATCATAAAGGGTTTCAGGTCATATTATTCATCTTTTAGTGTAGTAAATAAAATGGTTCAAGTATGTATATTTTCCTTAAAATTTAATTGAGAATTAAATAATATCTCTCAATACAAAAAGTATATATATATTTTTTTGCTTAGAATTATATAATACTAACTAATTTACTATACTGTTAAGCAATCACTTTAGTTTAGTGGTTCAGTTCTACAGAATTACGAAACTTTGTGGATGATATGAAATAATTATGGCTCAATTTCTTAGAGAAGCAATTCAATTGTAAAATCTATATATAGAGACGGAATTTTTTTTATTTAATTTAAAGCCTATAAATTTATAATTAATAATAATAAAAATAAAAGGGGCATGGTATTTGTATAAAATAGTTGAAATTTGAGAGGGCAATTTGCATAACAGTTATAATACTGCCTACTGAATCATAGTTTAATACTTTAGAAGGATGAAAATGTAAAATAGCCTTGGAAGGAAAATGTGATATGTTTGATCACATACATCATAGCAGAGTTCTTCCATTAAACCTTCAATGGTAATGGTATGAGAGGTTATCGCCTCCTTCTCAGACCTCCTCCTCCTCCTCCTCCTCCTCCTCCTCCTCCTCCCATCCTATGGATTTCTCCTCTCCAATATCTCAAACCCACTTCCCCTCCTCCTTCTCCTCCCCCTTGTCCTCCTTCTCCTCCCAAAGCCCCCTCCCGCTTCGTCTCACACGACGCCGCCGTCCGCCTCATCAACCGCCAGTCCGACCCCCAGCTCGCCCTGGACCTCTTCAACTCCGTCGCGCAGCAGCCCGGCTTCTCCCACAACCACGCCACCTTCTCCGCCCTCCTCCTCAAGCTCGCTCGCTCCGGCAAGCTCCTCGCCGTCGACGCCCTCCTCCGCCGCATGCGCCTCGAGCCCTGCCGCTTCCACGAGGCCCCCTTCCTCTCCCTCATGTCCCTCCTCTCCAAGCGCTTCTCTCTCCACGAGAAGACCCTCGAAATCTTCCACTCCATCCCCGCCATTACCCGCCGGAAGCCATCCCCGAAGGCCCTCGCCACCTGCCTCAACCTCCTCGTTGACTCCGGCCGCTCTGATTTGTCTCAGAAGTTGCTCTCCGACGTCAAAATCCGCTTTCTAGCGGAACCCAATTCTTGCATTTACAACATTCTCGTGAAGCACCACTGCAGGGCGGGGGACGTCGATGTGGCTTTCAAAGTGATTGAGGAGATGCGGAGGTCGAAATCCGCAGCGCCGAATTTGATCACCTACTCGACATTGATGGGTGGCCTTTGTAGGCTGGGGAGGATGAAGGATGCCTTCCAGGTATTCGAGGAAATGATTGAGAAGGATCGGATTGTCCCAGACCCTTTGACGTATAATGTGCTCATTGACGGGTTTTGCCGGCAAGGGCAGATCGATAAAGCGAAGGCCATACTGGGTTTTATGAGGAAGAACGATTGCGAGCCGAACATGTTCAATTACTCAACTTTGATGAATGGGTTCTGCAGGGAAGGGAAAGTCGAGGAGGCGAAGGTGGTGTTTGATGAGATGAAGAATTCTGGTTTGGAACTGGATGCTGTGAGCTACACGACATTGATCGGTTGTCTTTGCAAGCAAGGGAGAGTAGATGAAGGAATCGGATTGGTGATGGAAATGAATGAGAGGGGCTGTAAAGCTGATGTTGTAACTTACAATGTGGTGATTGAAGGATTGTGCAATGAAGAGAGGCTCGGAGAAGCAATGCATTTGCTCGAGAGCTTGCCATTTGAAGGCGTCCGACTAAATGTTGCGAGCTATAGGATCGTGATGAATCGCTTGTGTGCAAGAGGGGAAATGGAGAAGGCTGTGGGATTGCTGGGGCTGATGCTGGGGAGAGGAATTCTGCCTCACTTCGCAGCATCAAACAAGTTGCTGATCGGATTGTGTGATATAGGGAGGATTGCCGATGCGACTATCGCATTGTATGGACTAGCAGAAATGGGATTTAAGCCGGAGACTGGTTCATGGATTCGGTTGGTGGAGTCTGTTTGCAAGGAGAGGAAACTTGGGAAATCTCTTGGATTCCTTGATCACTTGATTATTGCAGAGTGAAATATCTTGAAGCCTGGTACACGTTTAGCATCCCTTTTCCAATGGAGAGAAACCTGAGCCTTAAGAGAATGGATGAAGAAATTGGATCAATTGGTGCGATGAACTCATGGATTGTTAAGTTTGATCAAGTTATTGGTCATGGGGATCTAGTGGAGCACTAGATTTTGTCCACGTTAGAGCAATTGGAGAATATCTGTAACATCTTGACAAAGTTTTACTTGCTTTGGAGTTTCTGGTTTCAATCATCTGAAAGCCGACTTCAGATGTACTGGAGATATAGATAAACTAGAGAATGGTTAAAGTGATTATTTATGTTCCTACTAATATTGATGATATATTGATCATGGTTACCCATCGAATGACCTATCCTTTCAAGCATGCAAAGGCCATGATGCTCTTAGAAAGAGGATTTTAGTTGCTTCCAAAAAGGCCAATTGTGACAATATATGAAGCAGTAATGTAAAACTTCAGTGGTTTTGTACATTAGCTTTTCAATTTGTATAATTTCAGCTAACAGAGGATCAACTTAGTTGGCTGTTAAGGAGTTGCAAGAGTATCCAATATTTCAGAGAGTTTGTTTGTTCTTTCGATTGTATCTTTTTCCAAGCTTGATCCAGTTAAGGGGCTTTCAAATGAAAGAATTTGAGTTTCGAAAGCAGAAACTAATTCAAGCATGCATTTTTGGTTATCGTAGAGACTAAATATCACAATTTCATCATGTACAAGAAAAATATTTGAGGGTTTTCTGTCCACATCTACCTAATAGTAAGAAAGGGGGAAAAAAGGTACAAGAAGCAACAGCAGCCTGGGCAATCTCTATTCTGTTCATCATCATTCCTTCTAATGCACCAGTATTAACCAAAAACAAAAGGCCATCATATATCATCATAAACTAACACAACCTACATAAGATGGGGAACAATTAATCAAATCGCTGCCACCCATCAGTTTACCATATTGAGTATCTGATCCCAAGACCATTGCATGTTAGTATCAATCCCTTGTGACGATTCAGGTAATCCTGAAATTTAAAGTAATCAGCCTATATAAGCAATTCACATGATAAAGTCAAGAAATTTTTAAAAATTTCAATCTTATGAAGGAAAAAGTACAGAAGAGGGAGATTCTTACAATGACATTGTGATCTTGGATGTGAACAGTTCCCTTCCTGTCATACTCTCGCTTTTTAACAGGATTACTGAGGACTGTTTGACAATGCATTGCACGATATCAGAAACCAGAAGTAAATTTGTAGTTACAGTGAGATGTATTTAGAAGAAAAAGAACAGTGGAATAAAACATATTTTTGCTTGGTTTTGCTATGTATTTCTGCAAAATTTAATATTTTTCTTCCTTTCCACCTCAAATGTGAAATAAGCAAAATCATGAGGAAAGAAAACTAAAATGGCAACTATGGCTGATGTCTTGCTAATATGGCCAAGCAAGACACCTCATATGCATTTTTTAACTCATATCAAGCTTACCCTGGTATGCCTCGTTAATCTCTTGAAATCTTGATGTTGCACATTCCTCACCTTTCTTTTTATCTGGATGCCATTTCTGAGAAACAAGAGTGACATACATCATCGGTGAAACTCTACATAGCACCAATAACATTTATAAAACAATACTTAAAGAGAATTCTTGCAACAAACTTTATGAGATAAACATCACAGAAGATCCATGCTTATGGGAAAAAGGATAATTACTCAAGGAGAATAACAAACTATGTTTGTATGCACATGTTATTCCAACTTAAATTGGAAACTGATGATTGAAGTACAAACCAATGCCAGGCGGATGTAGTTTGACCGAATGGTTTCTTCAGTAGCGTCATAATCAACTTCCAGTATTTTGTAGTAATCCTGCACAATAAATTGCTAGTACATGTCAAAAAATACCAATGCCTAAGTGTTGCTCAAGAATAACATTAATCAGTAACAAAGCTCCTAGAAATTATTGACTTCACAAAGGTACATAGTTGATCCCAAAATAGCATAACCTTGCAAAACAGGTTTCATGAAGAGCATCAGAATCAACTTAACATGATAAATCGTGACACTTCATTAAGTGAATATAGGTTCAGAATCTGAACAAAGGTAATTCAGTTAAAGCTGATACATGGATTTAGTAGGTGAAATGTTTCCTTTCTTTTATCTTTCGTCTTTCAACAGGAAGGAGGAAAAACATAATTCATTCACTCTCACCTATATGGCTAATCTCTACAAAAGAATTTTTAATTTCTTATCAGTTTGTGTTTCATTACTTAAACAACTTCACTTTGTCTGTTAATATCTGTAACTTGGCACACACGAATACATTTACAGCTTTCCTCAGCATCTCTCAAACTCCTCCTGAACTTATTCAAACAAAAACAGATCTTCTGCTTCTGTTCAGTCGCTGTGCAGTCAATAACTCACAGTTCTTCTAAAACTTCAAGCCCTTATCAATTACTTATCAACAACACTAATGTGGAAGGAGTTACCAATGAACCAAGCTGGGGTTAGTTCATATAACACCACTCAATTTTCCATAATATAGCATCAAAAGACCACTCTCCCTTCCAATAATTAGTACTACAACCAAAACATCAGAAGCTTACTCGAATGGCAGCATTGCGATAACAAAATCAGCTTCCAATAACCTATGCAGAAATTAGGCATTTCCATCCTATTCAAGCAAACCCCATCACCATTTAACTGGAAGAAAATCTCCGGAAAGCACCGAATTCTCGTCAAGACTGCCCTAATCCGCTCAATCTCTAGCAAAATTCACGGATGACAGACGCAATTGACAGCAAGATGTCGGAAGAACGAAAGCACCATATGGACCAAAACGGGCAAAGATAGAGAGGCAAAGGTGGAATCTTTGAGGATTACCAGTACCTTAGGCTTGGATACGAGGGAGAGGAAATCGAAATCTACCGGAGAGTCATCTTCCTCTCGGTCATCTTCCTCTTCTTCTAAACCTTCGTACCACTCCCACCACATCTCCCCACCGTTACACTATTCGCTTCTCCAGCCAAGGAGCTCCCCGATAAATTTGGGTTCCTGAGGACCTCGGTGATAAAAGGAGAAGATTCTAGAATTCGTTTTCGGTTTTTTCTTTTCCCTTTACTTTCCGTAAATTCTAAAGGCCTAAAAACAAATTCTCAAAAGAGGAAGCACGAAAAAGTAATTTTCCATACGGAAGCAAGAAAGGGAAAACATTTTTCATACCCGGTGACCTACTTTCCTAACATCTTAATTGGTGTAAACTATACAGATAAAATCCATCGATTTCATAATTTAAGGTCTAATGGAGCAAAGCATTGACCATTAGTAGTTAACTATTTTAATCACACTGCTCTAAAACTTAAATTTTATAACAAAAAGAATATGAGCTAACACATATTCAACGATGTATTTAGTTTGACTTATATGAATCAGCCTAAACCAAATCTATACTCTCTCTTTTTAGGGAGACATCAAAAATTAATTATCTATTATTTGTGTTGTACTGTTCTAATTTAGAATTTAGATGATATATGACAAGGTAAATTACTTATACAACAAGTAGGACTCCATCTAACAGGAGTTGAGCATTTTATTTTATTGTTTTGAGAGAAAAGTCTATGGACATGATTTTACTTGTAATATCAAGGAGCTATAAGACGTGCTACATGAAAAGTGTTTGAAAAAAGCTTCAAACTTGTCTATAACTCAACATTGACCTTCCTTGGATTATTATACTATAAGATTTTTATATGTCACATCATATATTTTATTTTAAATTTTTTTATAAATTGACTCCTTTTTTTTTAAATTTTTATTTAATATGTTAGTAGGTGAGAAAAGGCGATGGCGATAATAGACCATGACGGTAGAGAATGTAAGTAGGGAAGATGGAAAAGAAATATAAAAAATAAGAGAAAATAATAGAGATATTTTAATGCTTTATATTTTTAAAAATAAAATATAAATTATAAAATAGATAAATATAAGACGTAATTTATAAAAATCCCTTTTACGTGGATTCACCGTTGATGCTTTGGGCGCAATAGATTACAAAATTGGAATAGGCCAAATGACTCTTCCTTAAAACCAACAGCTCACATCTAACAACGGCTTTTGGTCCATCCTTGGGCTCAACTCGTAGAGATGAGGAAAAGCTTTCTCATAATAAAGAAAAGAGAGAGAGAGAGAGACACACACACACACACAGACATACCTATAACCAACCACAACTTGTTTGAACTTTGATGGAATCTCTAGTATTACAATTGATCAGTTTGACGAGCAGATGTAAACATATTTCAACTTAAATTTGCTAATTGGATGGTATTTTCGAATTGAAATTGATTTAATTGGGAGGTATATTTAAGACATACCAGGGAGTCCTCTTCCTCTACCTCTCTGAGTCCACCGTTGTCTCACTCTCTTGCTCAAATGTGGTAACAGATTTCCCTCTCATCTCTCTCTCTACTCCATGATGGCATCCATCTCCGGCGTCTTCTCCCCCTCCTCCACCCTCCGCCCTCGTCGCTCCCTCCTCGCCCCCTCCTCCTCCTCTGCCGTCGCCTCCGGCCGCCTCCTCCACCTCCGGCCTCCGCGATCCGTCGGCGACCTGTCCCTCTCCTCCTCTAACTCCTTTCCGGTGGGGAAGAATCCCGGAGGCGTCGAGAAGGACCCGATCAATCTCTGGAGGCGGTACGTGGACTGGCTGTACCAGCACAAGGAGCTGGGGCTGTTCCTCGATGTGAGCCGGATCGGGTTTACGGATGAGTTCTTGGAGCGGATGGAGCCGAGATTCCATAAGGCGTTCCGGGCGATGGAGGAGCTGGAGAAGGGCGCGATCGCCAACCCGGACGAGGGACGAATGGTCGGGCACTACTGGCTCAGGAGCCCCATGCGCGCGCCCAACTCGTTTTTGAGATTGCAGATCGAGAGGACTCTCGAGGAAATATGCAAATTTGCGGATGAGATCATCAGTGCTAAGGTCAGGTGCTGAAATTTAATCTGAAGTTTATGAGTTGACTTGGTTTAACGGGGCTAGAAATGGAAAAATCACTATTGAGTGATGAGTTGTGTGAGATCATCTGCAGTCTGCAGAAGAGTTTCACACTTTAATGCAGCATAAATAAATGCAGCTTCCTCAAGAATGGTGCGTACTTTTAATGTAGGAGCAAATTGAGTGCAAGCGACCCTTTTTCTATGCATGCCAGATTATTCTTAATTGGTTCTAGCGTTGGGCGTATTTGAATCAGGGACGTGCCCCATGGAGGGTTGTGTCTGTACCATCTGGGTAACTAACTGGGGGTACACTGAGATTGTCTCCATATAAATGGTAGACATTTTGTATAAGATGTTTTCATTCATATTTAAATGACATGATTAAGGCTCCTCATGCTTCTGCGCATACTTTTGATTATTGCTGAATGTAATTTCTGCCAAAATGTGCATATGCTGAAGGTTTTTTTCATTACTTTGATGTTGATATATAAACAGATTAAGCCACCATCTTCTCCTGCCGGTCGCTTTACTAGCATACTTTCTGTAGGAATTGGAGGTTCAGCTCTGGGGCCTCAGTTTGTTGCCGAGGCGCTTGCTCCTGACAATCCACCCTTAAAGGTGTATCTGACTTTTTCTTAATTTACGTAGTTACTTTCTTGCTACAATCAGTCCGTCTCTTGTTCCAACTAAGAGATTCAGAACTAATTTCTAAATAATTTTTATTTTCTTGTACTTCTTTATAATATATTCATCCTTATGATCCATTTAGTAGTATATCTAATGTCTGTTGAATGTGTGATGTTCTAGATTTATGGATTCTCATATTGGAGTTACCATTTCATTCTGCTGAGACACTGGAATGTATGCATATGTTGCAGATGGCCACTATAGTGGAGTACTTCATTTAGTGACATGTAAAGACCTGCATTGCATATCCAGATATCCTTAGTGTAAAATATCCTTGTTTTGCAAAATTACCATATGGGCAAATGTCTTTATCATGTCTCATATCCATCATGTGTCAGTATACATTCGTTCTCTTTTGCTTCTTGGAATACTGCCATTCCTTTTCTTGGTTCCATTTAGGATTTATAATCATGTCTTGGTAGCTTATTTTGTAAATTTATCTTTATCAGATATTATTCTCTACAATGCCCATCCAAGTCATGACAAACAAATGTAATGATCAATGTTCCTTGAAAATCTTTTTATGACTGCTGTACCTTAACTTCTCTGCAAGTTTTTATTGAAGGAATGTCTAAATGGAAATGCAAATCTTACATGATATACTTTTCTGTTCCATCTCCTTTGACATGCCAGATAAGATTTGTTGACAATACAGATCCGGCTGGAATTGATCATCAAATTGCACAGCTTGGACCTGAACTTGTCTCAACACTTGTTATTGTAATATCAAAGGTCGGCGAGATTCTAAGCTGTCATGCTGTTTCGATTTTCCAGCGTACACCATGAGTGTCAAAAATGTTGATCATAAAAATCTTCGGATTATTTTTTCTTTCAGAGTGGCGGTACCCCTGAAACTCGGAATGGTCTGTTGGAAGTACAGAAAGCTTTCCGTGAAGCTGGCTTAGATTTCTCAAAACAGGTTTTGACCTCAGGTTCCTCTTTCTGATTTTGGATTTTCTTTCTCTGTTTGATGATTGATTCACTTCTTTCCTGGCATTTTATTGGTGTACAATATGCATGCAAAAGCATACCAATGTGGGATCAGTAAAAATATTTAAATAAAAGGTTGAATAAGATTATTGTTAGTTCTTCTTTGTGGATATCACTGAGTTACTGAATCAGTAATCTTATTTTTAAACACAATGTTCATGCTTATGTTGGCAATTCATTAGGATTATGTTTAATGTCTAGAAACAATTTTTTAGATGGATTCTCACCTCTTTCTTTTGGTATCTCTAGTTAACATTTAGAACCAGGCTGACTTAAATGTCAGCATGCACTCACCGAAGTACAGAAGTTATCATGTTCACCCTTAAGTATGCACATAGTGCTGCTCATCTATATTTGAATATACCAAGGAGTAGAACAACCAAACTGTTCCCAAGGAATAAGAAGAAGAGGAGAAACTAAGACATTCTCCAATATTGTGGATATGGACAATTAGAAATTGGACAACCTCGAGGTTGTCCAAAGAATGGCCCTATAGTTGAACTGAGTCGCCAACAGCATGCTGAAATATCTGAATAACAACATAATGTAGGACTTGATTTTTTTTTCTTTTTTTTTCTTTTTTTGTGGTGCTAAAGACTCTGCTTTTTTTAAAGCTTGTCTGTCTTCAGATGCTGAATACAATGTCGTGTTTGTTTTTTTTTGGCATATCTATAGGTGCTTAAGGCCTCTAACCATCCATTACTGTGACTTCTGTCTCCTCCTTGCTTTATCCAACTGAATGGGCACTATAAATCTAGTTCCCTTTATGATATACACATTCTTCTTTTTCCTGCCTATTAACTAGGCACACATTCCTCTTTTTCCTGCCTATAGCTATGGGCTCAATGTATAATCAGTTGACAGAAACTCTTTTTAATAAGGCAGCCTTATTTCTTATACAGTTTGACCCAGAAAAAGACTTGGGATTTGTATTGCCACGAAATCAGTATAAACTTTGACTTTTGTGTAGCATGGTAATTGTATCAAATTCCTGTAATTGGATCCACCTTTTCCTTTCTTGTGGACATCTAATTCTAGTTTCATTAACAACTCTCTATTAGAATCAGACCATAATATATGTTCTATATGTAAATCATGGCTGTGGAAATGGGCATAATTCATCCATGGAGGGCATAAAGACGGAAATCCATATGATATTGCAACATTTGGCTGTATATGCTCATCCCTTGTAAGCAATGTAAGCATAGAAGCAAAGATTCAGCAAACTGGAACTGGAAGCAACCCCACTAGATACTCCTTTAGACATGGGAATAGTCATAGACGATATATATATTCTTTTCAATTAACTTAACCCATTATGCTGCAGGGTGTTGCAATTACTCAAGAGAATTCTTTATTAGATAATACTGCTAGAATTGAAGGGTGGCTAGCAAGATTTCCTATGTTTGACTGGGTGGGTGGTAGAACATCAGAAATGTCAGCAGTTGGTCTGCTTCCGGCTGCACTACAGGTGTGGACCATATGGTATCATCATTTTGAAGCAGTTTGAGGGATAAAATATGAAAGTTTAAACTTACAGTTGATGATATTTCTGTCTAGGGCATCAATATTAGAGAAATACTGGCTGGTGCAGCATTGATGGATGAGTCAACTCGGGCGACAGTGGTATCTAACTATATATCTGTCACTGCATGGATTATAACTGTTGTAGTCTCCTTTTGTAACCTGGTAACAATTTGTTTGTTTTATTTCATTCACTATATCCAGGTAAAGGATAATCCAGCAGCCTTGCTTGCTATGTGCTGGTATTGGGCTTCTGATGGAGTCGGATCCAAGGTTTTCAATTTTTATTTGTTGTATTGTTTGTAATGATGATTGCTTGTTTATCTTTATGTTATCTTGAGTTTTGTTGCTTACAGGATATGGTTGTGCTTCCTTACAAGGATAGCTTGCTACTTTTTAGTAGGTATTTGCAGCAATTGGTCATGGAATCTCTTGGAAAAGAATTTGACCTTGATGGAAATCGGGTATTTAGCATTTACTTTACTAGTTTCTCCTTTGAGCTTCTTTTTATCGGTGAAATTGTATTTTTATATGCAATAATTAGATAAGCCTGTGTTACCGAAACGAAGCAGCTTGAGGTCACAGCTTACGATATCAATACCTAATCCATTCAAAGATGTACCCTAATTTCATATACATTTTGGTTGTGGGGTGATATACTACATTTTACAGTTGATTCCTTAGCCCTCTTGATGACTTCTTTTCTTCACAGGTTAATCAAGGTCTATCTGTATATGGAAATAAAGGAAGCACCGATCAGCATGCGTAAGTTTCTGCAAATGCCTTTTTCTTTTATGATTAAAATGATAGTATGATAGCAAGGAATGTGATCTGCCATGCTATCTTCTTGGTTGCAGATACATACAACAGTTAAGAGATGGCGTCCATAACTTTTTTGTTACATTCATTGAGGTATTACGTGATAGGCCTCCTGGGCATGATTGGGAGCTTGAACCAGGTGTTACATGTGGTGACTACTTGTTTGGAATGCTTCAGGTATTATTTCAATAATCCTCTTAGATCTTGAAGTGATAAATTTTCAAATTCTCTTCATTTTGATGCTTCCTCTGGGCTCATGATCGATAACAAAACTAATATTTGGTTAGCTACTTAGCTGCTTTGAACTTTTTTATGTAGTACTCATTTCTCACAGTATAATTAATTGTGTATTTGTGTTGAGAGGGAGGGGTTAATGACTTTATGCATTAGTTCAATTTACCTTGTCCGGAAAGCTAGGACCTCTTTCATATGTAAATTATTGTATGTGTAATGTCCTAGCATGCAACCATTGTGGAGAGAGAACAGATGACTCAAAAATAAGTTTAATATCAGGTGCAGGCTGATGCAGTCATAAGCACTCTTGTAGTTTGGCTAATATTTGGATCCTTGCTTTATGATTTAGCAATGATTCCTTTTCTGAATTTCTAGATAATTTTGTCCTTGGATAGGCTTTATGCAAGCTCGTCTGCACCTTTTTTTCATTGTTTTTTTGGTCTGAGTCTGGTCATTAACTGGACTTGCTCTTTTCTCTCCTGAAACTTGAAAGTATACTCATATTCCATAGAATGCTTGGAATCTATGGAAAATTTTACATTTTAATATGAGTACTGACAGTAGTCAGTCACGTTGCAAGCAGTAAATAATCAAAGGTCAATTTCAATTAGTTCTGATTCTCACTAAAACTAGGGGACTCATTTCTCAGGGAACTCGTTCAGCTCTTTATGCAAATGATCGCGAGTCAATAACAGTAAGTGTCCAAGAAGTAACCCCTAGATCTGTTGGAGCTCTTATTGCACTTTATGAACGAGCTGTTGGAATTTATGCTTCTCTGATCAATATTAATGCTTATCACCAACCTGGTATGTGGCTTAAAATCTGTGTATTTCTTAACATGGAAATGTCGACTTCATCGGAACACCAATTCGGCACCTTTTGGTACTTTGTACTTTATGCAGGCGTGGAAGCAGGGAAGAAGGCCGCAGGGGAAGTACTAGCTCTTCAAAAGAGGGTACTGGCTGTTCTAAATGAGGCCAGGTATGTAACGTCTTGTCTGGTTCTTATATTTATTTACTGTGAATTATCAAGTACTAGCAGTCGTATTTAGGTCTCCATGTATGTCTGATCTCTTCTATGGAAGGGCGATACTGTTTTTTGCCTCTTACTACCAAGTTATTTTAAAATCTTCAAATCGGTGCCATGATTCAGGCTTTGGAATGTAAAGCTAGCTGTTTCGTGTTCATTTCACCTTTCACCTTTCACCTGTGAGAGTCTCCATTGACTTCTATATTTCCTCGACTGAATGTACAGCTCATACTTTTTGCCATTAAAAGAAAGAATGGTAGTTTATTCGGCATTCACACAAGCTACAGTTAAATATAATGGACAATCACAAACCTATAATGAGTATAGACTGATATACAATGTTACAGTCACACATTACCTATTAGCTGCTGAATTATTTACCAAATATGTACACATATCCCTGGATAAGGGTTTGAATAATTGCAAGTGTTCACTTTCTTGCACTTCTATTACTCTGTCTGCTGCTTTGGATACGAAAAGTAGGCTATTAACATTATTGTCATATATTCAGCTGTAAACAGCCTGTCGAGCCATTGACACTTGATGAAATTGCAGACCGCTGCCATGTCCCAGAACAGGTAATTTTTTCTTCCGAGATTACTTGCAATATTTTGTTGGAGAGCTGTACAAGGTTCATGAATCTACTAACAAAGAGTCCTCCAGATCTACCCAAATGGGTTCTCACCTTAGATAGGCTGATATCTAGTCATGTTTGCATAGTAACAGAATGAAATACAATTAATTCAACATTTCAATTGGTTGCTTCCATCAGTGGAACTTTGATCACATTGTGCATCCTGTTCCTCTATCCTCTCTCACCTCAATGCTGGTCCCCAATGATCGGCCGATCAGGTTGACACCTATTATGTTCTTGTATAAACCTGCTTTTTTAAATGTTGTGAATGAACTAAGCCCCAATTTCTTATATTTGAGTGTTAAAATTATGGACTAACATTGATGCTTTTGAGCTTTTTGAATGCCATAACTTATAGAAAACTTAATATCCACTTTAATTTTCTTTAAATTCAAGTTGAACATACACTTCCTCATCTAGTGGAACTAGAGTTGAAATGAAACCATTACCTCATAGTACATATGAATGGGCATGTGAACATACTGGCATGCATGTCTTCCATGCTTTTTTTAACTAAGAAATAACTCAAATGGTAGAAAATACAAAGTGGTGTAAAATATTAAAACAAATGCAACAATGAAAAGTAAAAATATAGAATTAAATTGAGGATTTTTAAGGTATAATGTATAATTGTAAGTAAACTATGATCATAATCAAATTTTGAACTAATACAAGTTGTGAATATTTCGTGTGCCATGATTTATATTGAAAACATAACTACAGAAGAGGGATAAATTTCATTTGTACTGTTTAGATATTTATTCGTTTCCATTGCTTGTAGCTCTATCATACATCCTTGGTTTTTGGTTGCTTTGTCACCCATCATGTGGGTGGCTTACAAAGCACCCAATCCCTGTGCTGTCGCATATTCGATCAAGTATTCAGGTTGTCTGTAGGTCGCAAATTTCTTGTTTCAGCTGGTGAGTTTTTGTGCACAGAAAATTCACATCTACTAACAGTATGAACAAAATGGTAATCCATGAGGCAGGCAAATAGTTTTCTGTAGGTTGCAAATTTCTAGTTTCAGCTGGTGAGTTTTTGTGCACAGAAATTCCCATTTACTAACAGTATGAGCAAAATGGCAATCCATGTGTCAGGCAAATATCTGCAGCATTACACTTTTGTTTCTTGTTTTAAATGCTTCTTGTTCTTTTTGTTGGTAACCAGATTGAGATGATATACAAGATAATCGCACATATGGCTGCAAATGATAGAGCAATCATTGCTGAAGGCAGCTGTGGTTCACCTCGAAGTATCAGAGTTTACCTCGGAGAGTGCAATATAGATGAGCTATATGTTTGAACTTAATGACTCGTGTTGTGTTGTAGCATTATATTATCAAAAGAGCTTCGAAAGTGTAAAAGATGATTGTGATTTGCAGAAGCTATATGAGCAATGGATTATTTAAAACGGATCTGTAAACTATTAATGCTGGGACATTCAGGGGGCTCCACAACCCCTTTTATATTTGATAATAAAAATCTTTCATGTTTGGTTATAGATCCTTCTCGTTCCTGTTACTTTCTTTAGCAGTCTTCTATTTCTTTGCAGAAACAGAACAACTTTTGTTGAACAACAAAGATAATGTGATGTCATGGCAACAATTCTTGGCTACCTTTCTTTCTCAATCAAATACATGTTTGAATGGAAGTTGAAAGAAGCATCAGTTGGGGCAAATTGCTTACTGCTTTTTGTCGCATACTATAATAACTTTGATCGCACTCAAAAGAGAATATATAGAGTTACAGATTAGTTCATCAGATGTACGCCTATGGGTGGGGTGCCCATCGAAGTACAAATGTGACCTCATATTGTACTACGATCAGATTAAGAAATCCATCACTTAGAAATAAAGAAGAGGAGACTCATAGGAGGAGTGTCGGAAAGAGCTTACCAGATAATCGCGAATCCCAAACAGACCCATTTATTAAAGCGAAGGACATGCAGTCGTTTCTTTCGTTTCTCTGGCACTATTCATTCGCTTACTTCGGATAGTTGGAAGCGCAATCCCTGCGAGTTTTGCCTGCCCCGCCGTGTTTTATGCTAATCTCTGAGAGCTTCTGGTGTAATAGATTTAATACTTTCTTTTCTTTGGCTTCACTTGGAGACTTCTTTCTAGTCGATGCCTTACATCAATCATGATTGATGAATGATTGGCTATTGATAGGTCTAGGGAAGTTTTTTAATATTTTTCGAAAAAGACCGGACAGAATTCAAACTGAGAAGGATTCAAATTTGAATTATTATTGTCCTTTTCATGGGCCCCTTGGACAAATCTAGATAAATCCAACTGGTCTCCCATCGTAATCTTGCTGTGTTAAAATGGCTTCCTTTGGTCTTAATACCATTCCTATCATCTTTTGCCTTAGGTTAGATATAACTTAGACAACTGGGTCAACCTCTTAATATATATATATATATTGGGCACTATTAATTTTTTTATTAAATATGATAATATACAATCACACACCGACAGTCAGGAGCATCACAATGGATTGCGCTTTAAAACCCAACAACCAAACTACTGGGGTTGAGCTTGTGACTTAGAGACCATCTAAGTACTTTGATATTTGTTAGGGCACAATCGGTAGATTGTAATTTTCCTCTTAAGACTGAAATATTGATTCTATTCTCTGTTGTTGCTAAATGTCTTACAAAAGTCATTTTTAAAGACGACTCTAAGATGATTATCACTGTGGTCAACCCGTTTGAAGAGATTCTTTAATTCATCAAGAATATCATTATTCAGTGCGGAGAATTTTTGTGAATACATAACGCTAGAATTACTTACTATCTTTTAATATCTGGAGGGGGGTTAATCTTCTCCATCTTGATGTAGGACAGTTTTCAGTTTAGCTGGATTAGCCGCTCCTTCATGTAATAATAATAATAATAATAGAAAGAAAGAAAAAAAAAAAGCGATCATCACTCGTTAAATATGTTAATGTGATGTATGGTATTAAAGTGGACAGTTCATTATGTCTGTTGTACGGCAAAGGAAAGAAAATATAAGTTTTCTATTGTTTGAACCTCACAAGTTAATGTGGCCTTCACATGCACTTCTCTTTCCGACAAGAAGAAAAAGAAGACCAAATGACTCGGAATCACTGACTGGAGAGGCACTGGTCCCTTCCATGCACTAAACGCTCGAATCGTCCTTTCCTTAATGTGAAAGCAACATTCCTCTCCAAGAAGGATAAGTCTTTTTAAGTCCTTTTTTTTTCTCTTTTAAATATCAAATTAGCTGTCAGAGATATTTATTTTAAACTTAAATACAAAACTTATGCGTATTTGAAAAGCGATTTTCAAATATAAATTGATAACTTTGATGGATAACTTATACCAAAATTTATAATTATCTGATTGACTTTATTTGGAGGTCGTTGAGTCAGAAAAGAATTTATAGAATAAAATTCTTAACACTTCTAGGTTTAGGAGCAGACTTTAAATAGTCAAAAATTTTGACGAGCACTAAGTTTTCTTTATCATTATAGAATATATATATACAATTGTCAAAATAATAGATCAACTCGAGTTCGACTTGAATTCAGCTTGAGTTTGATTCAATTTAAGCTCGAACCAAACTTAGCTCCATAAGAGTCATAGTCATATATATATATATATAATATTACTTTATACTATGAATAACTTGTAAAGATTAGATGAAGATATAATAGTTTATATCCATCTCTAATTGACCCAATCTAAGTTTTAATCAAACTTATTTAACTTAAACGTTAATCAAGCTTTATTTTATTTAAATTTAAGTCAAGCTTGATCCAACTGGCTTAAACAAAACTTGCATTAGGCTTAAAATGGAATGTTTACAGCTCGAGGTCGAATTAGACTCAGCTCAAAATTAAGTGAGTCTAGCCTAAACTAAAATGTATGTAGAAATTTAATTTCAAGCGGAGCTTAGGCGAGCATCGTTTACACCAAATTAGAGAGATATATAGCACCTTTGTCTAATTTATGATCTATAGAAAAATTTAACAAATTTTGATCTGTTCTATTACCATTCTACTCTCTTTGAAGTTGCGTAAGAATAATCTACTCAATTTCGAACATTTTGAAGAAAAATCTTACAATTACCAACAGATTCGTTCCCCCACAAGGCTACAGAAAGAGAGCGCTCCCACTTCGTCCACTTCTAAGTTTCCAACCGTTACGGAAGCCCGACGGCACCGCCTTCCACGTCATCTTCCCGTTGGGCTTCCGACTGACGGCGTCAATAAGCCCCTTCCGTGCGTTAAAGTGGAAAGACGTCGCCAGTAAATATTTTCCATTGCTTGTTACAAATACTAATCTCTCTCTCTCTCTCTCAAATCTGTCTAAATTTTTGGAAAATAGAAGGAGAGGAGTAGAGATCGGCGCTGATAATTTATAGCTTATCGATATCATCGCTATTAATCCACCGAGTTCGATCACTTCTCTTCGAGTAAGCATTTCTCTTCGTCTTTGTCAGAATGTTGATTCCCATTCTAAGAATGTTGAGATAATTTTTATTGAATTTTCTATCGATTCCTTTTTAAGCATTGTCTTTTTTCTTTCTTGATTCGAAGCAGGCACTTGCATACCACTGTTTTTCTTGTCGAGATTTTGCGGCTTTCATTTAGAATTCTTTTGCTGCAGGTGACTTTTTCTTTTTATGATCGGGAAGTACGTTTGGAGCAGCGATGTTCACCGAAGGACTCGATCCCCATGCCCTTCGATGGGTTCGGGAGGTCAGCATTGCCACTTCTTCTTTTCTAGCTTTCCCAATTATAAGAATCTTTGCTTTTAGATGCATCTAGATGGGTTTGAGTTAACCTAGAAGTGATGCATAGGGTCAGGCGTCAGTTTCTAGCCGCCAGCGCAGTGTTGATCCCCTTCGCAACATCCGAAATGGTGGCCGGGGGCTCGGCATTCCCCCGCCAGAGAAATTCCGGAGCGGGCACCTGCCGAGAGGGGCGATACCAGCGTCCCGGGCAATCCACACAGAAGAAGATAGTGAATCCGGCTCCGATATGGATGAGTCATCTGGTACTGAGCCGGAGAGCTATAGTGGGAGATATTCCGGCGAGTCGTCCCCCCGGGGTAACTTCTCGGGGCACAGGATCCCTAACGGGGCACCTGCTGGAGTAGGCGTTGGTAATCGGTATGTGGTTCCGTCTTCTCAGCAGCAGTATTACTCCAGTGATGGCTACTCAGATTTCAGTTCATCCAGAGATACTGCTCGGCACCAACCACAGCAGTTGAGGAAGCCGGTTAGGGTAAATAAATATGTGGGAGAGGAGGACGAGTTATCAGATTCGGGTGGGAGTTCTGAATTCCCTGTTCGGGTGAAGAGGGTTAACGATAGTGTTGATGTGGCTTCCAAAGGTAGTTATGTTGGGGATAGCTATTCTTGCAGTGTCCCTTTCCGTGGAGATGTGAATGCTAAGGCTGAGAAAGCTAGTGTGGGTTCACGAGGAAATTACCATGATGAGAATTATATAAGGAATGTTCCCTTCAGAGAAGATGCAAAAATTGCTCCTGATAAGGTCATCTCTACTGCACGGGGAAATTACCAGTCAGAAGGCTACTCTTGCCAAGTTCCACGTCAAAATTATGTGAAATCTACTGC
This sequence comes from Typha angustifolia, assembly GCF_048772165.1. NCBI lineage: Eukaryota > Viridiplantae > Streptophyta > Magnoliopsida > Poales > Typhaceae > Typha > Typha angustifolia. Next base: position 7,018,426 of record NC_133243.1, on the reverse strand, counting down.
TGACATGGTTTGTTCCTTAATTCTTTTTGTTAGTAAATGCTTTTGAAATTCATTTTTGGTTGTTCAAGTGGAATAGATATGTCTGTAGATGTTGAGACTATTTTCTGAATTCAGGTAAACTATTATGAAACTTACTTGGTATGGAAACACTCCCTTAGTTCAGTGAAAGGAGAAACTGAAGCATAAGAATGTTATCTCAAAATAAACCGGAATATGAATAATATAAACGTTCTTGTTCGCATTCTAAATTTGTTGTTTTTGAAAATTTAGACAATTTAGTGGTCATTATTTTTCTAGGCTAAGTTCTTGGTTCTTCTTTGACTAAAATGTATTTCTTCTTGTGTTTGGAGGTGCACCAATTTTCTTCATCATTGGTTTTCCTAGTTTTGTTCTCTAGTTTTGGCTAACTTAAGAAATTTGCTATATTTTCATGAGAAACATCAAAGTTGATTTCTTGGATTATCCAAACTTTGTGTTGCCTCAAACTTAAGTGCATTTTTAGTGAAGTTATTATTTGTATAATGTACAGAAACACACAAACAACATATGTATATATACATAGGCGTAGACTACAAGCTTTATACTGAATGCCGAAATCTTTGAAGAAAATTTAAAAGAAAAAAGTCATTTGAGTACACCTTGCGATTTGGGACAACTCATCGGAAATGGTTGTTTCTGATTTTGTTCATGACTTTCTAAGTTTGTATGCAGGATGGCTCTGATGTCCCAAGTGCGCCACCAATACATGGCTGTGATCAGGAAATCAGTCAAGCTTCTGATCATATAACAACTACCAGATCTTGTAGTACTCATAAAATTGGTTCTAACGGTTCGACCATGAAAAGGGATAGAAGTTCTCATGTTAATGAGGATACCAATAAGCCTCATGAGGGTGCCAGGTCCTTGATATAGTACTGGCTATTAAATTATGTTACAAAATTTTTATTTATATTTTTTTGCCTTTTTACTTGTTTTTATTTTTTGAACAATTTTATTCTGCCTTTTAGGAGCACACCAATTGGTGCAGGAATTGATGTATCCTCTAGCTCATTCCCAGCTCGTGTCCCAACCTTTCATGCAAGGTATATAAATTAATGATTACTTGTGCTCACATTTCTAAGGTCATAAACTTATAATTTCCCTGGAAAATGATTTCAGTGGACAAGGACCTTGGCATTCTGTGATTGCATATGATGCTTGTGTTCGACTGTGCCTTCATTCATGGGCTAGGGGCTGCATGGAAGCTCCCAATTTTCTTGAAAATGAATGTGCACTACTGCGAAGTGCATTTGGGTGAGTTATTCTCCTGGACTAATTGACCTTAAAATATTGATACTTCATGATCATGTAATGCTCAATTTACTGATTGATGTATTATTGCTGTATGACATCCTACTCTTTGAAGTTATGCGACTTGCATTATTATTTCTTTTAAAAGCATATTAGTTACCTGGAGTTTGATATTTCAGATTTCAAAAGGCAAATCATAATTAGAACTATAATGTCTTTTAGCTTATTACTAGTAGATGGGCATTCATATTGAAAGTTGGAAATGGAAACAATTTAATGGACATGATGCTCTCCATTCTCTTAAAGAAAAGCATCTTATTGTATATTTTGTTGTGAAAGCTTATCAATTAGCTGATTCACATATTTCAGCTTTTAGAAAGCCAGTTGTAAACTTGTAATCATTGAATTTTGAATGGATACCTTTATTGCTGGTTGTTGTTTTCTCATAAAAAGTTGGAAAATTTTCATTGGAACATAAGTATTAATGTGTTATTGTTGCCCAATTATTGTTAAACTGTTGTATTTTTGTATGTATATGAATATATACAATATTTATGTGGCACTTCTGGACCTTCCAAATGGAGTTAAATCTAAGTGTGGCTTTCCAACAACATGGTGTAGCTTGCAGCAAATTTTGCTGCAATCGGAGGAGGAGCTGCTTGCAAAGCGTTCCGCAGAACTCATCAGTGAAGGAGCTGCACCAAAGCCTAAGAAAACAATTGGCAAGATGAAGGTCCAAGGTGTGTGACTTTCTTTTCTGAGAGTATATCTTCCTTCCTGAATTTTGAATGCTGGTCATGTCATGTCTTATCTAGAATTCTCATGCAGCCAGCTCATACTATGATATATATGTGGAAAATTATATTTGCCCTAACAAAATTTCTCCTTGTGGCGCAGTTCGTAAAGTAAGAATGTCATTGGATATGCCTTCTGGATGCAGTTTTTCATCATTGAGGCCCCCAACAGTACGATTGGAATCAATACGGTATCGTTTGTCCAATGTACAGTCAACTCTCTCCTCAGGATGGGACTCGCTTCGAAAAATCCGTGTTTTACCTCCCCTCCCAGCTAATAATTCATTCTCAAGGCATAGCTTGGCTTACATGCATGCTAGTGCTCAGTATATTAGACAAGTATCTGGGCTCCTTAAAATTGGGGTCAGTACTCTGCGTAGTAGTTCATCATACGATATTGTACAAGGTATCATTTTCACATTTTGTGCCATCTGTTAAGATTTTAAGCATTAGTAATAGTTTCTGACAAGTTATTGGTTGTCTCAGAAATTTACTCATGTCATTTGAAGCTTAAAAGTTTGGCTGAGGATGAATGGGTTCGAATGCAACCAGGGTCTGGTGAAACACATGTATTGTATGTACAAACTATCTCCAGAAATCACTTCCTAGATATTGCTACGCATATACTGAAGGAAATAATCTTTTATCTTGAATTGAGTATACTCATTTGGCAATAGATGTGTATTTAAGAAACTATGTGTATGTTACAGCTTCCCTGATAGCTTAGGAGATGATCTAATTGTGGATATCTATGATTCCAAAGGAAAGTCTTGCGGCCGAGTTGTAGCTCAAGTGGCCAGCATTGCAGAAGATCCAGTAAGAATATCCATGGCTGTAATTAATTTCCATTTTTGTTTTGGTGGCTCTGTTTTTATATTAAATTTCTTCCACACAGAGTGACAAACTCCGCTGGTGGTCAATATTTCGTGAACCAGAGCATGAACTTGTTGGCCGGATACAGATGTATGTAAATTACACAACTAGTCCAGATGAGAACACTCTGAAGGTATGGGAGCTACATTACTGCTACATTACTGTTATCATCTCGAGTAATTTTCAATATATTTCATATTTAAGATTCAATGCTTCAGTGGCATATAATCCTTGAATATTTTCTGAGTCTCACAATGTTCAAATTGAAAACCATTTTATGGAAGATGTGGAAGGAGATAATAGAAAGGCATTGCTTTGTGTAATTTTATGGAAGCATCTGCACAAATTAGCACTACAGAAAGAAAGTAATTTTAAGGACATTAACAGGATTTAGATCTGATGGATAGCTTTTAAACCCTATATTTTTTTTTTCAGCTGCAGAAAGAAGATTTCTATAGCTGAATATATTGTATAGGTTATACTCTATAAATTATATTTTCTTTCAGTTGTCTGGTGACTCATGTGTTCCTCTTTCATGCTTGTTATCGTGTGTAATGCAGTAACTATTGTCTTAATATCCTTGATTTGCTGCAGTATGGCTCTGTTGCAGAAACTGTGGCATATGATATAGTTCTTGAAGTTGCAATGAAAGCACAACATTTTCAACAAAGGAACTTGTTGTTGCATGGATCATGGAAATGGTTATTGTCAGAATTTGCATCTTATTATGGAGTTTCAGATGAATACACAAAGCTAAGGTATTGAGCTAATATACTTAACAGATTTTTGCTTTAAATGAACAGTGGAGTTGTTATTGACTTGCTGCTAGCCTACCGACATCTTTGTTCAATAAATACAGTATCAAAGCTAGTATCATTTATTACTGGCTCTCAAGTTAGGATGACCTTCATGAAGTTCACGGAACTCTTATCTTTTGCAACTTTAGGCAAGTGGAGTTGCAATGAACATAGAAAATCTGCAAATAGGTTTACTAGGTTATTTGTCCGTTAGCCACTGATTAGATGGGCAATGAGAGAACACTATCACAAGATACTCTATATTTGCACAAGATATCACCAATGATTTCACTTCTTAAGCACCAAATACCATCCTTTAAGATGGACAGAAAAACCAGTCTTCTTTTAAAGGAGGTTTTGATCAAAGTCTCTTTGTTGATAAAATTTTTAAGACTCGGAGTAACAAAGTAATGTTTTCTTTCATATTTTTGTATTGTATTAGCCATGTTAACACAGGTTTTGATGTTTTTCAGGTACCTTTCTTATGTTATGGATGTGGCAACCCCTACTGCAGACTGTCTCACATTAGTTCATGATCTGCTATTACCAGTAGTTATGAAGAGTCGTAGTAAGAATGTATTGAGTCATCAAGAGGTACTTATTACTTTGTTAGACGATGTTGTTTGTTTATAAATAGTAAATCTTCATATTCTGATGATTAGTATCAAATGGTGAATTCTGCGAGTAACTTCTGACAGTAGTGAATTGGTTGCTGGTCTTTACATTGGTACAATAGTTTTTGATATGTTCTAATTTCTCTTGTGTTGTATTGTCAATTATCAAATCTTCAAATTGCTCATATAAATCATTTCTAATACGTAAATACACTGCAAAAGTCTCTTATCGTTGATAACTCGCTCTTGCAACCTTTTTCCTGTAAAAAAAATAATAATAATGTTTAGTGCTTTTCAACTGCTCTAGTCATATCAGTTGTCTGCTTATGTAAAACTCATGAAAGTGAATGCTTTTGCTGGTTGAATTTGCTATTTATTATGTCCAGCAATGAAATATTTTCTCATCTAATTTTCATGGAAAATGTCAATAATGACTTGGATTAGTTTGTCTCTTCACTAGAATCGTATTCTTGGAGAAATTGAGGAGCAAATTGAACAAATTCTAGCAAGTGTTTTTGAGAATTACAAATCGCTGGATGAGTCTTTACCATCTGGAATGCTGGAAGTATTCAAGCCTGCCAATGGATTGCCGGCACCTGCTTTGGCACCTGCTGTGAAGTTATATAATCTTCTTCATGATATATTATCTCCGGAGGCTCAACTAAAGTTATGCAGTTACTTTCAGGTTAACTAATCCATCCGCTCTATGGTGAAACTTTTTGGTGCTTAAATTTATGTAAATAATCCAACCATGTAATGATCGTGTATGCGCAGGCTGCTGCTAGGAAGCGATCTAGGAGGCACTTGCTTGAAACTGATGAATATGTTGGAGGCAATACTGAAGGTAATCTGATGGACATTGTTACTTTGTCCACTTCCTACCAGAAGATGAGATCTCTATGCATCAATATCCGCAACGAGATCTTCACAGACATTGAAATTCACAATCAACATGTGCTTCCTAGGTACACCATTTCTTCCTTCTGTTTTGTCCAAGCTTTTATATTGGAACCATGAGAAGTTTATCTTACTAGTACTTTTCTTTTAGATTTATGTAATTTCTACACATTGTTCATATATTACGAACAAATCACAAGGTACAGACAAGCAGCAAACGGCATTTTTGACCATCTCTAAGGATCAGTGGGCTTATTCAGTCAGTTGCTTTGTCACACCCAAAAGCAGCTTCTATTTTCATGCATGATTACGGTAGAGGAAAGAGGGGAAATGTTTCTATAGAACCTTATATTCAGATCTGATTTTATTCTGATTCTCTTAATCTTTCTTCTGTCATGTGCTTTTTTGTAGGCTCTTTGAGCCTAAGTAAGGTTGAATTAAAGTTGGTTTAGGACACAAACAATATATGTTCTGTGACTTATAATTCTAAATAAATGCTCAAAATCTTGGAGAGAAGGCCTTGAGTGTTCAATTATGCATCAACTAGGAGTCCCAACTGGAAAGGTTTGTGGATCACTTCCGAAGTTAACAAGTGCTCAATTAGGGAAGATGTCCAAGTAGGAAACAAGAAATTAGTGTTGGGTATTCCAACTACCAATCGGATAAAAAAGGTAAGCATTCATGTCTACATCATGGTCAAGGTTCATATGTCCTAATGGAGCATTTTGATCCGCCTGCACAATCCAACAGGCAATCACATAAAATTAGTTGCAAAGCTTGACCCGATTACTCTACCCGATAAAATTCAATTATGACTGGAACTGACCAATCATCATCCCTAATTTGTAAAACTAACAATAATACAGTACCCCTAATAGTTAGACCCTTGCTCTTTGATTTATCCAGAAGTTTGGCATTCTGAATCTCCACAGCAGCAAACTGCCCAATTTTTCTTCTTGGAAGTATATGAATTATACAGTCAAACTATCCAATTGTGGTGTGACAGGTACATTTTCTTGAGCTGATTGTGCTAAGAAACTCTGATATGTCTTTCTGCAATGTTTAACTCTAAACATGAAATAGAAGTTTTTGCCAACCTATGAATGAGGGTTAGTTACAGAATATCACTGTTTTATTGTACTATATCTAGCCAAAGTTCCTTTGAATCTCATTGTCCAGTAAGCTATTTCCATGCTTATCCACCACTGTTCACAAAAAGGTTGTACAATTGTAGTCATTCATGTTATGGAACATGTTTTGGTATATTCTACTTTGTAATAATACTTTGTCTTTTCTCATTACAGTTTCATAGACCTTCCAAATTTAGCTGCATCCATTTATAGTGTGGAACTTTGTAGTAGATTGCGTGCATTTCTTGTTGCATGCCCTCCTACTGGTCCTTCATCACCTGTGGCTGATCTTGTGATTGCAACTGCTGATTTTCAGAAAGATCTAGCTAGCTGGAACATTTGGTAATTTTTGTATTCTCACTTTAGTTGGTTAATTATCCTTAAGTCCTTTACCTTTTTCAATTATTTTTTCTTTAATACCTTCACAGTCCAATCAAAGGAGGTGTTGATGCAAAAGAGTTGTTCCACTTATATATTATCTTATGGATTCAAGATAAGCGCCTCACATTACTCGAGTCCTGCAAGCTGGATAAAGTAAGTTAGTCTGTTTTCTGCTGAATGACATTTATATATTTATATGATCCTTATTCAAAATAACTTGTTATTCTTTAATTTCATAAGTAATACAATGATCTCCTTTTCTTTCATTTTTTTTTCTTTTTACCTTTTTTCCTTTGGAAGAAATTGATGAAGTTCCAGGATTGATTTCGTCAGTTTTGTGCTTTAGAAATGTCACTAGATCTTTGTCATTAAACTACTTCTGACCATAATTAATCTTCCCTATTGGTAGTGCTTAAGAATTTAGGTTGAAAATACTAATTTGTTTCTTTAATTAACAGGTGAAATGGTCAGGAGTCCGGACTCAGCATATGACAACACCATTTGTTGATGATATGTATGAACGGCTTAACGATACCTTGATTGAATATGAGGTCATCATGTGCCGATGGCCAGAATACACTTTTATTCTTGAGAATGTATGTTCCAATTCAAACTAAGGCTTGGCTGTTTATGGAGGTTGCCTTTTCAGGATATTTTGTGAATAAATATTTGACCTGATTATTTGTTCTTCTTGTGTTTTGAATTGAAGGCTATTGCAGATGTCGAGAAGGCAGTGGTTGAGGCTTTGGAAAAGCAGTATGCAGATGTCTTGGCTCCATTGAAGGATAGTATGACACCTAAAAAGTTTGGCCTGAAGTACGTTCAGAAGCTTACCAAGCGCAATTCAGTGTGCCCTTATGCTGTACCTGATGAAGTGTGTATCCACGTCGCTTCTTGCATACCTGAATGTTAATCACTGCATTTCTTGGAAGTTGACTGCCTTTTTCTTTTGCTTTCAGCTGGGCATTTTCTTGAATACCATGAAAAGATTGCTTGATACTTTGCGGCCTAAGATAGAATTGCAGTTGAAATCTTGGGGCTCTTGTATACCAGGTGGTGAAAATGCAGTTGCTGGTGAGCGCCTTAGTGAAGTAACTGTAACTCTGAGATCCAAATTTAGAAATTACATGCAAGCTGTTGTGGAGAAGCTTGCAGAAAATGTGAGTATGCTGGAAACTTTTGCATCCTCTGATGGCACATCTTTCTCTTTTCATTATAAGAGTTTGGAAGTAAAAAGTGCAAAAAATTGTGATACAAAAGCACAGAAAATTGCATCATTAGTAAATTGTTACAGAATGCAGATATTAAACTGCAAGGTATAGTCAGACAATAAACACACCCCACCATATGATAGGAATTGGGGTCTAACTGCTCCATTCCAGTTCACTAATCAGTAAAGACAGCAGGCGGCTAGCAGAGGAGGACTAGCTGGGCATTTGAACTCTGGTCTGGGTCGCCTGGACTTGTTTGAATGAATCTAATGCTTTTGGCCAAGAGTAATAAATTCTTATTTGAACATGCCTATCCAGACTGTTTGAACACACAAGGCTAAATTATTGGTTAAGTTAATTAATTCTAAGAGTTTGTTTTCTTTTTTTAAGTGATTAGTTTGATTGGAAAACTATAAATAGGTTGTTTCATGTGAATTAAGATAGACAATAAAGTATTTTCTTCTCTATTCATTCTCTCTGAAGTCTAGCCAACGGGCTAGGATTTATTGATTTTTTCTCTTTTTTATTTATTAAGACTATTATGGTATTATTACTTTATAGATCTGTCAGGTCAGATCCTATCACTATATTGTAGGAAAATATTCATGCGTATCTTTTTATCCGGCTAAGTAGTTCAGATTTATACATTGTAGACTAATTAATGCTGCCCTCAGCAGTTGATTCTTCTCTTCCTGAAAAGTACTAATGTGCTATATCAATGCAGTAGAAAGAAGTTGGCTGAAGTGTATTTCACTCTTGTACTTGACCTGAATAATTTTTGCACACAACTTTTGTAGCTTAACCTCTCCTTTTTCCCCATTAAGATCTTGAGAAAAAGGTTTATGATTGATTGAAATCTAATGTCACTTATAAATATATTTTAATCTTGTCATCCATAAATAGATCTGATCTTTTCCATATGCAGACTCGTGCACAAGGCAACACAAAGCTTAAGAAGATTATTCAGGACTCAAAAGATGCAGTGATGGAATCTGATATTCGTAGCAGAATGCAACCACTGAAGGACCAGATCATTGAGACAATTAATCATGTTCATACAGTATTTGAAGTTCATGTGTTCATAGCAGTATGCCGTGGCTTTTGGGACCGGATGGGTCAGGTAGTTTTCCTTGTTACAACTTATCCAGTATCTTATTGGTATAGCTAACTATCTCTTAACTACAGGATGTCCTCAATTTCTTGGAAAATCGAAAAGAGAATAGGGCATGGTATAAAGGTGCAAGAGTCACACTGCAAGTAAGTTCTTATATTATTGCACACTCTACAGCCTCCTGCAGTTTCTGGTACTCTTTTAGTCACCTATTCATATCCTAAAGATATAAACTATTTGTGCCCGTGATCTATAGGGCTAATTAAAGATTTAAATTATGCAGGTTTTGGAGGAAACATTTGCATCACAGATTGAACAGCTTCTTGGTAACACGCTGCAAGAGAAGGACAAGGAGCCACCAAGATCAATCAGGGAAGTGCGTTCAATGCTGTGGAAGGATGAACCAACCCAGAAGGACCAAAATTTCTACTATTAAGGCGTACTTGTTGGCATGAATTAAAGCCCTGAACTAATTTTGCAGAGCTTGGAGGCAGCATGACAACAATATTTATTTTAACTTATTGTGGTTATAAGGAAGAGAATACACAGCAAGACTGCTTCACACCAAGCGTTAATCTATGCGAGGGACCTACAGAAGCTTGGAAGTTGACAACCATTGTGAGCTTCTTGTGAGGCCAAACAAAGCATTTACATATTGTCAGCATTCCCACTTCCTGTGGGATTGCCTCCACTGTCGTCTTATTTGTTATGTACCACATATAGTTTAGCGGTGTCCAATAGATTATCTCCACTTATTGTTGGCCTGGAGATGTCATAGGTATATCTTAAGAACATAATGCAATAATTAAAGTTTTTTCTTTCTTTACTCGATGCTCTTAAGAACATATTGCAATAATTAAAAGGTGAGGGGCGGGAGGGGGAGGGCGTGGATCCGAAGATTAGTGTCGGTGACTAATTATAGACCAACTCTAGTTCTTTTTTCTTCTGAAGACTTGTTTTATGAATACCGTAACTATTATCGAATACATAACTCTTGAGATAGATGTCGTGTCTACCAACAATGGCTTTGGATTGTGCATGTCATCCTTGGGTTTACTCATCAGAACGTTTGTATCATTTGTAAGGCTGAACAAATTAGAATCAGATGAAAAGGATTTACATGTCACTGAAGAATTTGATACATATATACATGATTTTCAGAGAAAGAATTGATAGATAATGGAACATCCCTGGCAGTTCCGTGGAGATTATGAACAAGCATTGATTCATTTGAAGCTCAAGTACTTCATTAACAGTTCATAATAACTTTGATATCACACGGCAGGATGTCCAAAAGGCTGCAGAGGCTGCTCCGAGAAGTGCCGGATTTTGGTAGATGCTGCAGGTGGAAAGAGATCAAGTCCATTGGTCAAAGTCCTACTTGCTTATATATATGCAACAACTTGAGCTACCCAAAATATGAATCAGCAACATGCATGCTGAGATAGATAGAAAAATGGCAGGCATGCCATTTGAGGATTTCACAAATTTATTCTTGCGTTTCCTTGCAATACGTGAAAATTATAACAGCAACAATTATTTCCATTCTGAATCTAATTGAGGCCCTGAAAAACTTTATTTCCATTCTGGTGCCAAAATGGCAAACAATCAACCAAACTACCTTAATTGTACTATTTAAGGTCCAGTTCATAATATTTTGGGTGAAAAACTGAAAACTACTCCTAACATAACTAAATTATCATCGGTACCACTTATTAAGGTCCAGTTCTATTGTACTTGTTGAGGATATATCACACCCAACAACCCTAGAAATTTTCATAAGTTCGTTATTCTGGACCATTAAGTGGGAGAATATTGCAAAATAGAACAAGATTTTCCGATAAGATGAGCAAATATCTATGAGTCTTGTACACAATCACTGCAGAATCATGAAATATGCGACAGTTAGTCAACTTCAACTCTTGGACTAATTTGCACCACATATTTTAAGTGTCTATTCATCTCGGCAAAATCTATCAAGCAGTAAGCAAAGCAAAAAAGAAAGATGTATGCATGTATGATCAAATGATAAAATGAAGCTTACTTTGGTTTTCATGAAAACTGCATGACCAATAAATTGATTTTAGAAAAATTTGATGTCCTGATTTTCATGGAAGGCTGGTAACAGTATGGAGGATTAGGCAGACAACTTACCCAATAGCAGTAGCACCCCAAGAAGCAACATTATAAATAACCTTGGTTCCATCCCATGCCTTTCGAAGTTTACTTTTCTTCTTTTTAATAGAAAATGTCTTGCTAAGGGCTGTAGAACACACAGTTGGCAAGTATTAATAACAAAAATCCTTTAGAATGCTGATCTAGAACAACTAAGGCATCATAAGGAGAACTTAGATGGCAATGTCTGCAACAATGTAAGAGAATTAACCTTGTTGTAGTTGACTGGGAGTTAATTCCTGCACAAAACGAATATTCAGAAATGACGCCAATATTAACTTTTTGCAACAAATGGATGTTGGAGGTCTAATGTAATAAACTTGCAACAACAACAAAAGATTAGTTAAAAGGAAAAAAAGAAAAAGAAAAGAAAATCAGCATTATAAACTAAAATCAACATGATATCCAGCATAAACCCATCAAAGAGATATCACACCAGAATAGAACCAAGTGAGAAATTTTAGAAATAGTAGAGCAATTGACTTGATGAATCACACAGTATCATCACTTCAACAAATCCAACAGCATAAACAAAGCTCAGGAAGAGATAAAATTCAGCACCATTCCCATGATAAAGGAATCACAGCAAAGGACTAGTACAGGGAGGTTGCAAGCTAGGTATTTCAAGAATTTATTGTGGGGTAAACTTGCATGGAAAATTATAAAGCAACAAATTTGATATGCATGCATACTGTAAATCATATTTTTCTCCTCTTGCTTACATTTTTTCCGTATTTCTCAAAAGAAAGTTTCCATTACTGGAATATCAGAAATCCTCATCTAGGATATTAAGGCAAATTTAAGAGTAACATTTGTTACCAAGGGAGACAACAAAATAATGAAAGCATGTACAGTGAGGTAAATCGAAAAATAATATTTGATTGGACAAGTCTGAAATACTCCTTGCACAGGAGCTCATCTTCTTGTTTATTCTCTAGAAATATGTTGGGGCCATTTGGCTTTAATATATTTCTATTCTACAGATACAAAGGGTAATATAAAAACCAGTTTTTAGTTTATAAATTCCATGATATATCATTTCCAAGAGCTAAAATTGAGCTCATATGCTACATCTTGACATCCACTCTTGTTAAGTAGATGTCAAAACAAATTCTCTCAACCTTTAATGGGAAGAAAAAAGGGAACATATAAAACTTTTATTTACATTGGTTTCTCATGTAATGCTATAGATGCCACATCATAAAACACATGAATTGCTTTCTTAATTCATTTTTTCACTATTTCATCAGATGAAAAACCATGAGTAGACTTCACAAAGTTCATCAAAGCATATGAAACATGTCACATGATGATTCCTTCTTAAAAAGTACCTAAGAATATTAGATATATTGACATCATCAACACAACTTACTTTAGTTTCTTTCAGTGATGCTAAGTATGCAGCCATGAAGCATGCAATCCCCTCCACTATATCTTCTTGACTAACAAGAATGTATCCATCTTTATCTGATTCGATATCCCCATTAATATGCTTATCTTCCCAGAGATCCACCGATGTAATCATATCCCAAGATGCATTTTCATCTCCTACCATATATAAATGGACAAATATGATTCATCTGTTATTGGCTCAATAAAGAAAAGTTAAAATTGTCACTAAAATAAAGTGCAAAACAGGTTTGTGTACAATAACAGAGTATCAAAATCTACAAGTTCGGGACTGCAGATTGCAGCAAAAAGTTAAAGATCAGATGAGAGTGGGACTTAAATATTTTACTCTGGGTCTATCGTGAATAGCATCTACAGATGGCAAGAGATGGCATAGTAAAAACATATAAGGAGTTATATAAAGGAGTTGTTCTAGTCTAATGCATACCAGAATTACTGCAAGAGACAGGATTCTGATTTCCGCTGAGCTTTTCAAGAAAGTCAGGCGACTCGACTTTAGACTTAAGGAGATCACACAGCTGCAAAGTAAGAAAGAAGTAACTTACCTTATTAGCAAACTCCTAAAGTAACTTCTGCTTTACAGTATATCAATTAGCTTTCCAAGAAACATTTTACATTCTATCTATATGCCTCTTCTAGCAGTAAAAAGAAGTGAGTTTCAAGTACCAAATATTAAAGTAAAGATGTTTGGCTATCAAAAATATTTCCTTCCCATGCATATACATTAAAGAAGTATGTCCCAGTATATGAATCTATCACTTATGCATATGGTTTGGAAAAGGAAAAAGACGGTAATCTTGACCACTGTTGCAAGAGAGATTATTCTAATTGCTGCCTTGAGCTATGGCACATGGAAAACAGTGAGATATGTTACCATCAAACTAAGTTACACCCTTTCGCATGCCTATAAGTAAGAGTATCATATCTTAATTAGAGAAGAAAGAATATTAGTGTATATTCAAGGGATCAAAATTGGCCCTGACATTGTGAAACAAACCAAAAAGGTAGTACCACAGGCACCAAAAATTTGTTTGCCAAATAAATACTCGTCAAACATAACACTTAGCACCCCTTAGCAAACCTAAGGGCCGTTCTGTCCCTAGATCAACAAATCAATGTTTATCCAGTACAAGGAATAACAATTCGGATCATTTTGTGCTTCTTAACATGCTAAATTGTCTAAAAAATTAAAATTCAGACTGCAGATCCACTTTCCAAGAACTTTTTTGTGAGACATCTCCATTATACAAATAAGGCTGCATGCAACTTTCCTTTCTATATACTACAATGGCCAGAGTGGCATGCAAGAGGACGCCCATAATGAATGACCGAGTAAGATGCTTCAGAAAACATGTAAGACGGTCTAATTCAAACTGTTTGAACAACTGTAAGCAAACCTAGCATTTATGCACCTTATATATACTGGCAGATCTTGTAGGTCAACGCGAGAAAGCTCCTAGTAGGACATGATTTATAATTTTCCACCAAACCAAAGTTGCCAAATAAGAGCTCAATCTTAGAGACCAAGAATCACAAGTTCGTCTTCTCAATTTTTGATAGGTTTTCCATCTATTAAGCTTCTCATTTACATCCCATAAATAAAAACTATTTAGTCTTTAACAAAAATTATATCTCGTACAAACAAGATCATCCCCAATTGAGCATCCACGGAGACCCACCATAAGTCTGGACTTAAGAAATCCAACGGAGACATGCCTCTGATCTTTGCTATTGAACAAATAACTATGATGCAAGACGAGATCAAGAAATCTACATCCTAATAGCAACGCGATGAGTCAGAAACCATTCGACGCATAATTCAAACAACCCCCCACCCCTCGCACTCACACACAAGAAATCGGCCCAATACGAGATAAGATCTGAAGAAGGAAAAGAACCCCCTATCCTTACCTCGTAGGCCTCGCAATCGACATCCGTCAACGAGGTCGGCGTCGGACCTTCGTCGCCTTCTATCTCCTCCTCCATCGCCGGCTCATGCACAGCAGATTCTAGATTCAGATCGGTGTTTCTGAGCATCTGAAGAGCTCTCTGGCACTCCTCCAGGACCGATTCCACCGTCCTCCGCCTCACGCGGACCTGCCGGCGTGAGCCGTCGGACCCCGTCGTCCCGGCCAAATCCACCTCCATGGAACCCTAACCCTAAGGAGGGAGGTTTCAAGGAATTGAGAAGGAAAAAGGGATGGAAAATCAAAGAAATGGGGCAAGTTTGCAAGTAACATTTAACAGGGGGAGCGGTGTCGTTTCTTTCCGCTTGTATTCCATGCGATTTCTTGTCTTTTCTTTGGTTAATTTCAACATTAAAAATATAGAAATTATATTTCTTTTAATCTAAATTTATTTTATCTTTTTATAATTTTATTTAAAAATATAGAAATTTTTTATATTTAATTAAAAAAATTTAAATTAAAATGTAAGACTAATTAACCAATTTTGAAGCTTCGCCTAAAACCAAACAAGCCATATAGTTTCATTTATATTATTTTATTCCTTGTAGTTTAAATAAAGTGAAATCGTTGCTTTATTTAATTTAAAATTTTCAAGGTATCCAATGTAATACCAATTATATTTAATATAATAAATATATTGAGTAGATATATATTTTTTTATTATTATATTTTTGTAATGTAAAGTTTGTTCAATATTATTTTATGTGCGTTAAATAGTTTATTTAATTATTTATAAGTTTATTTTTAACGAGGATCTTCAAAATTCGATGTATTTTAATCGTATATAATAAAAGTAATGATTTAATTTGAATAATTATGAGGGGAATATATTTATGCTTGTTCGCATATACTTTTGTTAGTTAACACTAAACGTCTCTTTTTTGTCTATTAAATTGCTAATATTTTGATTAGTAAAAAGTAATATGAACTTTAATCCACATAGCAGTCATGCATTTCAAATAGTATACCAGCAAAACTTAAGCCGTCTCCATTGTATTCATAGGTTTTTTTATTTTTATTTTATTTTTTACATATATACTCTTTAAAAATTTCTTATTTGCATGTCTATCTCGCCCATTCTCATTCACATATGTTGGTTTCAATTAAGGGCATTAATATATTTTCGTATGCTAAGTAATAAGTGTAATAACTAAAAAGTATCCTCAAAACATCCATGCACAAATAATGGGTTATATAAAATTTGAAAGAGTATAAATGCAAATAAGAAGTTCTAGATGTATATATAATTATATATAACTACTTGTGTTTTTGACTTAGAAATGTATACAGTATGTGCCCTCAAAAGATAGCTCAACGGGATTGGAGGAGGAACTATTAAATTAACATTTGGAAAGTTCTAACAGTGGACTTTTTATCTTAGTCTAATTTGTACCCAAGGGATTGACTTAATCCAAAGAATATGACACAAGACATTGATGCATCATCTGGAGTTACTAATTGCGTTGAAATTTCTATGTGAATGATGCAAGGAGAATAGCTTTTCAAATTTGCCATCAAGAGTGTAAGTTAAGATCTGGCATTTTCTTTGCCAACTTTCAAAGTTTTTATTTAGATAGTAGGTTGAATCTTCTAACTTTTGGTGTTTCATAGGACTGTGTCTTAAGCATTCGGATTGCAACTGAACTGCAGATTAACTTAAGGTTTGCTCTTATTAGGATCGTACTTTATTTTTATTATTTTTCTTGTGCAATTAGACTTGATATCTTATTCTTATGCTCTTGAATAAATATAGAGTTTATGTTAAAAGAGTCGTTACTCTATTCTGGGTCATCTCTTCTATGTATCAAGATTTTGAATGCCAACTAATTATTATCACTGGACGCTTATCTCTTTCACCATATGATTAATTAACACTCAATTGTTAGCTTTCGCTAATAGTTCTTTTTTCTATCTAAAAATTTAGATAGAGAATATATAAATATTCTCAATTTTATGCCACTTAAGCTTTCACATAAAGATTGCTTGTCGTGGTCTTAGCTCTGGCCACGGTCAGACTGTTTGATGCTAAACAGTTTAGGTTTCAACTGAACCTATTCTATACCATGGTGTGTTATCTTTATTAGGGCTTTAGATTTTATAGGTCATTGCTTCAATGTTTCGTGATACCCCCCTTGATTAAAGAGAAGCTAATGCTAGCCTATAAAATTTAGGTGATTCGAGTGTTTATCATTTTGAATTTATTTGTCCTTGGTTTGATGCTTATTTTTCTTATAGTGCTGGTAGAGGGGGCTCTCTAAGATATCCCTCTTTTTCATTGTGTATTAATAGTATATCTCTTTCCTACGCTATAAAAGAATGTTTTAGTCACGTGTTACTAAAATGGAGTCATCAG
This sequence comes from Typha angustifolia, assembly GCF_048772165.1. Classification (NCBI taxonomy): domain Eukaryota; kingdom Viridiplantae; phylum Streptophyta; class Magnoliopsida; order Poales; family Typhaceae; genus Typha; species Typha angustifolia. Next base: position 7,001,423 of record NC_133243.1, on the reverse strand, counting down.
GTGATTTTATTATTATGATTACTGAATTTTGTCACCGATGAGCCTAAAATTTTATCTGAGCTTATTTTTTTATTGAGTATTCGGTCTATCAAAACTCATGCCATTATACTTATTTTTAGAGCATCGTTCTATTTCCTCTTTTTTTTAATTATCTTATCTCTCTTTTCTTTTTCTTGTATTGAGTTATAACCAGTCCACGGACTTTCTTGTAAAAAAAAAAAAAAACTCTTACTCGTACCTTTCAGATTATAAAGTCAACAAACTCCTACCAGGATTGATGCTGCAAATTGGATGGAGAAGTTTTGATTAACTTTCTCGGTTCTAAATAAGTATATATATATATATATATTAAAGTCAAAATTTGATTAGTACTTCAATTAAAATATTGTTTTCTTTTTAAATGAGAAAAAAAAAACTTGGTTGTATCCGCACTCAACCGACATTGGAACCCCACAAAATCCGTCACTTCCACATGCTTAGCAGTTAACACGCCGAACTTTTTTATTCAATAGATCAAGCCATACCAACATCCATAAAAAAATTTAAGCTTACATAATTTAGGAGGACGAAAAATGCCATTTCCTAGACATTTAATCATTTAAATAACTAATAAAAGCATCCATAAATTCTTCATTCCATCGCGAACTCCTAAATAGAAATAATCATGGTACTGATACTCTAAAAAAATATATATAGTAGTTTCGTCGTCATCATCATCGTCCTCAGAAGTCCTTGAGCAATTTCCTCACCTGCTCGAGCGTGACAAATAGCACGACGGTGAATGGCCCCTGCCTTGAGACGGTGGGGATGAACCCTTTGTATAACGCCATCACGCCCTCTGCCCTCACCGTCTTCACGGCGCAGTCGATGGCTCCGGCGTACGGCGGCGCGGCCCCCTTCTCCACTTTCATGTTCATCACCCTCGTCTTCACAACGTCCACCGGGTTGGAGGCCGCTGCTGCCACCACCCCCGCGGCGAAGCTCGCCGCGACGTGGGTGCCCATCCCGTCGGCGCCCCCGTTCGCCAGGATCGCCTCCTTCGCCTGGTCGTACGTCGCCAGCTGGGACGCTGTCACGATCATGGCGCGGTTCACCGTCAGGGATGAGCCGCGCCACAGGCTCGTCACGCCCTCGGCGCGCGCCATGCGCGTGATAGCGTCGCCGACGCCGCGGTAGTTGCGGCGCTCCGCCGCCGGGAGGCGGCCGTCGGCCTGCATCCGGACCATGGCGACGTCGGCCGGGTTGCCGACCGCAGCGCCGATGCCGCCGGCGACGAGGCCAGCGGCGACCTTCAGGTGCAGTGGGAGAGCCGCGCCGTCGCCAGCAGGCGACCACTTCTTCTTCAGGATATCGTACAGCCCCATCCGGGTGGTGGAGTAGAGAGTCTGGCGGAGGACGGTCGCAGAAACGCCGGAGAAAAGCGCGGCTCCGCCCTCTGAGCGGAGGATCTGGGCTCCGACGGCGATGGGCCCAGGCTTAGGCATCGGCGGCGGAGCTGGAATCGCCATGGTTGAGCCGTTGTGCAAAGCAAGCGCAGGACGGAGCGGGGGGGTTAGCGTTTCCCCCTGGAGCTGCATCCGGACCTTGATCAGATCAAGGGGGTGGGTAGAACACCCGGCAATGATCGACGCGATGCCTCCCTCGACGAATCCTTTCAGACCCATCTTTACTTTCCCCCAAATAATCCAAAAAAAAAAAAGCTTCCTTTGATCTGGACTACCTACTCGAAATCTCAAACAAAACAAGGAGAATACAACAGCAACCACTACCAATTGGAGCTGGGGTTCATCTCACTGGAGACCAGGAGATGGGAGTGGAGGGCGAAGGCTATCGACGAGGAGTGTGGAACGCTGGTTCGCTGAGACATATGCCGGCGTTTGTATCTATGGTTTGGAGTACGAGCTGTAGGAAGAGGATGAGGAGATTTATTTATAGGGAGAGGAGGAGGAGGAGAAGAGAAGGGGGGAAAGGAACAGGAAATAGAGGGGGGGAAGGGAGGGCTCGGACTGGTGAAGGTTCGATGCTGAATACGAGTTGAATTAGTAGTGGAATAGTGGGTGTCTTTTCTCTCTCTCTCTAGAACGTGGGGTGACTGAGCTTGACGCGGAAACCCTAGTTTTGGGGTTTCGAATATCTCGGAGTTGAGATGATTGTAACCGTCAGATTTAGGTGGGTGGAGGGATCCGACGGTATTCGATGTGCCGGTATGGGTTTGGTTCACACAATGGTGTGGCTCTTGAATTACTTGGATTCCTGGCTACTAGTAGTGCTCCGTAGGTCCCACAAAGTTTTAAGTATGGAATTTGATTTTATTTTTTAAAATATTGGAGGAGTAAAATGCGCGTCTATTTGAGGCCTCAATACTATGGGTCCCAGTGTGAATTAATATGCCAGGGAATTAATTCGCTCACAACTCTATCCACGTGTCAGGTGGGAATTGCCCCGATTGCGATATCACCGATGCGCCTCCACGGACCGCTCGTTTTTGGTTCAGCGAACCTGACGACCGGATCGGAGCGTATGGGTGGAGAGGAGGGAGGACGTCTCAACGACGAACCTTCGTGTCCCTTCGCCTTCCACGTGTCCACCATGATCTGGCATATCACTTCCTTGTCCGACGCAAAGAGGGCAACCTTTGCTTCGCTGGCGCGTATCATCGTTACCGTGCGCCGCGACGACTCGCTCATTTATTTCGTGTGGACTCATTCCTTGGCATTTGGCAGCTAATTCCATTATTCCACGCAGTGTAAAAGGTACTCCTTCGATGGCGTAAATTTAGAACTTTAGACTCCAAATTTCACGGAAAAAACTTTGATGCCAAAAGCCACCAATGTCGGTTGGAGTCAACTTTATGTGTGCCTTTTAGTTTCTAGATCCATGTCTTCTAATTTCTCGAACTTAGGTGGGTGGCTAATATACGACTTTTGGTTCTTCTTCAGAATAGTAAAAGAGAATAGTGAATTGCTCTTCTATTTTGAATAAGAGAGAAGGATTTAAAAAAGAAGAAGAAGAAGAGGGATGTACTTCAAATTTAAGCATTTAGCCTTGGCTTAAAGTTTGGTATAGTTATGTGCTTACATTTAATACGAGAATAAATTAAAATCAAGGTAAATTACACGAAAAAGTTTGCCTGAACCAGATTTGCAGCTTTAGGGCCCTGATAAACTCACTTTCTTAATTAATACAAGAAACAAATGGATGATTAGTATAATATATTATACTTGAAATGCTTAGGAGCAACAGAACTAGCTCGCTTAAGAAATGAGCAACTACTATGAAATGAGATTACCAGATGACATCATGAGCTAGTCCTGTTCTTATTCGCTTAGCAACACACCAAACCATCCATACAATAAGCAGGAACTAGGAGTTTTTCCAGAGAAAGTAGACAAACAGTACAATTCCAGAGAGTATTTCTTCTCACTGGATGCTGAGAACTTCGATCTCGAATACCAGAACCGAGTTGGGCTGAATTCCCCATGCTGGAAATCCACTAGCTCCATAAGCATAATCTGGAGTGCACTGTGAAACCAGTGGAGATGCCACCATATAGCAAGTCAGTACGTTAGAAAATAAGACATCTTGCATGTCATAGTTTTGATTAGCTAATAGTAGTTCCACATGGCAAATGGGGAAAAAAGAGATAAGAATTAGTTCCACCAGATAGATGCCACATAGGCTCCAACACGAAATTTAAGAATAATTAGAACAGATATTCTGATGGCTTTAGACGCACTAGGGATCTTTATGGGCTGCCTCAGTGAGCAGCTCGTTGCGGCACAATTCACTTTACTTCAGCCCCAGTCACAACAAATTACATTAGGACATCCAAACAAAAGCTTTTCCACGTCAAAATGGTTTTTGGTATATGATTATATGCAAATCAATCATAGAACAAATTGTGGAACCTTGCCAGGGCAAATTTTGCCAAGAGAGTGTCTGTTATGCATTGTGTATTGAGTTAAGAGGTCAAAGGAGTGAAATGAACTAGAGATCCATTTCACTAAGAAACAGACACAAGCATGTAACAAGTCTGTAACAAGCATCAAAATAAGCATAAAAAAAGGATCATGAATAATCCGACACTTGGGCAACTTATACAATGAACAGGTTGCCATGTTAAGTGTAAGCAAGCTTACAGAGTTTGAACACAACAGAACAAATTTTAGAGGAGTATGAAAGCTACCTGAAGACGGGCAGCTTCTCCGAGTTGCATGTCCATCACTCCCTCATCCCATCCTATAACAGAAAAGCATCCATTTAGGTATCTATATGACATTCAAAGGCATGACATGCCAAGTTATGAAAGAACATATTAGATACACTCAAAATTGTCAATGTGACCCTGCGCATATTATCCTTGATTTATATATGAACATCACTCTTGAAGTTGTTGATCTTCAAATATTGTTCTTGAACTTCACCAAAATTATATGTCAATTCTGTGATACCATAACATAATAAATAAGAATAAACTAACAATATTAGGACTCACAATACTATAATTTAGTTGTAGGATCTCCACTTTGGAAGAAATAGAAAGCTCGTTATGGCTTCTTTCCTCAACATTCATCTATTGACAAGATTTTGTAAAAGTTGTTTGCCCATTTTGACAATTACTCATCACAGATCTGAAAGTTCATGCTGCTCCAATATCTGAATCTCAAATTCAGATATAGAGTCCACAGAAAATTTTATTAAGGTCCTTAAAGAATTATTTGTTTATCTAATATTCAGGATAATTTTCTTCTAAATAATGCAGGTCGATACTTCTAGCATTATATTCTTTCAGCTATCTGCTCATGTATTTTCAAAGGATTAGTAATACTTAATAAAAATAGAAAGGAGATGCTACAAAGGCAATGTTCTATACTTCTATTGACAACATCATAAGACATGGGTAATGAAGATCCTGCAAGAAATCAAGGCAAAGACCATGGAGAAGATTAACCCACCAACCAAAAATGCATATTCCATAAAAAAACAATCTGTCTATGATGATATGTACATCGAAGGTACAACAACATCATCTCAATTTTCATGTTAACCAAGTAAAACCACATTCGGGATTACCTTTTATAACTGAACCCAAACCAATTTTAAAAGTGAATGGCTTCTGCCCAGGGTCTTTAGTGCTGAAATATGCAAAGACAGTGTTATCACTTAATATCCATACATGGTACAGATTATTTTCAAACAACAAAGTAGATTTTGATAATTTTATCGAGAAAAGCAGGAGGAAAGAACCTTTACCTCCAAAACTTTTTCGAGAGATCACGATCCTTTCCTGCATATGGCACAGTTAAAGAATAAGTATCACATTATAACAAGAACCATATTAAAGAAACTCATAAACTAAATTATTACTTCTTAAGTTTTACTTGCATAGCATATTCTTTAAACTTAATCAAAAACAACTTTTTTTCTTTAAAACAAATGCCCTAAGGCTCAGTTTTTTTTTTCAACGTTTAAGAGTCTGAAGGCTAGACAAAGGAACAACCCTCCCTAAATATAGAAGTACTTAGGTCCTACTAAGCTTTAGCCAACGTACTAAGCTGTTTAGTCTAGACTTTGAGTCATGTATGTTGTCGAGTTATTGCTCTGAACTAAATACTATCAAGACATCCCTCCAAATTGCCGTATTGTCAAGCTGTCTCTACAAGCTATTGTCCTGCCGAGCCATCAACCAAGCCATCAGACCAAGTTACCAAATAATTATTTGGGGCAGGAGTTGACCACTTAGACCTTTGTCGCTCGGGAGGTACCTACCTACCTACCAACTTTACAAGAGTTGGGTTTTCCCTGAGGCTCAGTTTCAAATTGAAACTCAACAAATATACGCCCTGCTTTAGCCATGGATAGCAGCAAATATAAAAGTTCCAACAACCTACAACCAGCCCCAACAAAAGCTAGTAGCCTAAGTACACTATTAACAGAAAAACAAAAGTTTCACAACCATCACACAAACAGCACGAGCTAAACTGCAACGGTAGCACACGAAAGAACTGGGGAACAATTTAACCAAGTAAAAATAAACATGACGAGAGTGAATAGATCGATCCATTTACGAAGATCGAACACAATCTAGCTGATTTAGCTGAGCTGCCTAACGATCTAAGACATCGAAGCTCATGAATCCAGAAATAATTAGGGATATAGAGCAAACAAGTACCGGATGCATGATCTGTGGGTGAAACTTGGAAATTTTATCCTAAATTTGGTGGACTAAATAAGTCGAACGGGGAGAAGCGGAGAAGAAATGGAACGGACCAAATCCGGTGCAGTGAACGGTGACGGTTTGGCCCCTGACGGGCTTTGGGCCATTGCCGGCTCTCAAGAGTTGCTTCTCGATGCCCATTGCTCTCTGCTTCTGTGCTCGATCTTGGCTTCTGCGGCTACGGGTGCCGATGTCTGTGGAAGAGAAGGTTAGGGCTAGAAATAGACTAATAAATCCGTTCGGGCTCCGTCAGATCCATTTGTTAAACCCTCTCAATTACTAGAGGAAGTTATATATCACTATTTTTTATTTTTATTTTTATTTTTTGACCCTCAATTACTAGGGAAGTGAAAGTTACTAGAGAAAACTTTCTTTAAAAAATAGATTTATTATTACATTTTTAGCCCTCAATTATGACTTTGTATCAATTTTAACATTAAAAAAAGATTTTTTTTTTTCTTGAATTACCTAATTATATCACTATTTTTTCAAAAAAATATACTTACTAAATAGATGGATAAAAATATTTATTCTCTCTTTCTTTCAATGGTGAAAAGTATGGAGTGAAATATCGGTGAATTTTGAAAGAATTAAAAAAAAATTATTTAAAGCTTGATATTTAGATAAGCACATTTTTAGAGGTAGAATAAAGTAGAAAATGTTAATCTTTTTTCATAATATTAAAGTTGCTATCTTTCACATGTTTAGAGAGTAATCATAATATGATACGAATTCAACATCGAGCGATTCAGACGGAGTTCAAACATTATTAAATTAAATTAAGGTGTTAGAACGCTTTAACGATCTGCTGCCCTTGGATTATGACGTTCTAACGTCATTGAATGAAACCACTCTCGATTTAGGTGTTCAAATGCTTCGATGAATTACGGCCCTTGAATTCTGGTGTTTTGTTGGTCGGGCGTTCGGCCTCGATGAAAGTTGTTCTTATGTTTCACTATCCAAAGGTTGTTTTGTAAGGCGTTTGACCACAAGAGTCTGGTACCAAAAGTTTATTAAAAATAGTAAACTACTAATATTATGATCACTATATTTGACCCAGTGAACCTATGTGAGGTGATCCGACTAAGCTCAGATCACACCAGCTAAGGCCCCTAACTAATAGAACTCAATCATATCGATAGGTAGTTGAATTATAGGCGGAACTATGATTTATTTTCGAAGGGGGAGGAGGCAAAATTACTAAGTCACATATATATAAAAAAAAAGAATGCTGATACTGTGATTTGTTTTTTTCCTTCTGAAAATGTCTTTTATTCTCCTCAATTTCTATTTGACAAATTCGAATAACAATAAGTAAATATTAAAACAAACAATTATACAAGTTACTCAACTCACATAGCATTCACGTAATTAAACCGTAATTAAGCATTTGATTGTTGTTAGTGATGCTTATGTTTCTTCTTTCTTTAATTAAGTTTTCTCTATTTGTATGCGAGAAGCTGTTAGAGAGTTAGAAAATATTTACCCATATTTAATTTTAGGTTTAATTGACTTTAAAAATATTGTATCCCATATAATCGGAATAAAAGTATTTAAATATTTAGTTGGACCCCATATAATAGGACTAAAATTTTTAGATAATTAGGTAGACTCCACTCCTATAAAATTAGATGGAGTTCACCTTAACTTTTCAATCACATGTAGCTAATTAATCTAACTAAAATCGATTAATAACAAAAAGAAAAGGTAAAATTGACTTTGAGTTGTTAACAATTTATAAATTTGCAGGTTATTCATAAACCATGCACTTTTAAGCTATACATGCTAAGAATCTACAGCAAGATGATGGTGATTATTATAATCACGATTGATGACGATGACGATGGAAATTGATCAAAAGTACTATATGTTTTGATTTCATTATAGTTTAAGTATTTATGATTCGAATAATTTTTTATAAATTTAATCCTTAAAAACATCTAAAATTTAAATTACTCATCATTTTATACTAAAATTGATAGCTGAGGAAGAGTAGAGGAGTAAGTTATCTAATAACACTTTAGTCATACTCTTACATTTGTTTAGTTGCTAGAAAGTGGAGTTCAATAAAGTGTTTCAATACAGCACAGTGAAACTATTTTTTATCGATAAGAAAGTTATTTATTTAATTAACTTTCTTCCCTCACTTTTTAGCAACTAATTAATCCAAACTAACATTGAGATGTTTTTAAAAATTAAATTCATAATACAGTGGGTTAATAAATATTATTAAGATATAATATAAACGATAATAAAGACAAAATATTGAGTATGTTTGATTAATTTCCCAATAAAAAGACCATCTATTTTTCCTAAAATTAAACAGCACAAAAACTAGAAACTGAGCGCATATGGCCAAATTCAAAATCCCATCTCTTTGATAAGTGATAACCTCTCCGCAGTGTCTATCCGTTGATCCAAGTTGCGCTTGGCGGCACTCCAAATCTCGTCTCTCGAGTCTCGAGTCTCCTTCATCCAGCTGTCACCTTGCCATACGTGTTCAACATTCTAACCACAAGCTTTTAGAAAGTATCGGGCTTAGGTGGCAATCCCCTTCCCATTATCTTGGCACTGGCCCCCATTTATTATATCTCTATCCAATTGACCAGATTAGCCTCCCCCCAATCTCGCTGTACCAAGGCCAAGTACAGACGGCAGCCTCCTTAACCAACCCTTAGAGCCGTACCTCGCTTCTTCCTCATACGTGGCACTTCACTACTGGCGTAAGGACGTCATTCCTACTTAATTAGTACACCTGATTAATTCCATTCTCCGCCGTACCCAACCACCTTGTCCATAAGTAGGACCATCGTAATCTCTCGTGAGGATGCGCGCATAATAGTTTCCGTGCGACATCCATCGTTGCCGTTCATTTACGGGCAGATGCATTGCATGTATAGAATCCTCTATGCGAGTGCAGATACAGTGAACCCATCCTTCCCCCCTCCCTCACGAACTCCGCCTTTCAAAAAAGGCATTTAAATCCACATCGCTCTTCCTCTTCCTTCTTAGCTGCATAAAATTCCGAGATCCGATCCAACTCGAGCACTGATAAGCCTAGGCTTTGATCCTTCTCCGCCATGCCTGCTCTCCGTCGAGTTCCTCTGCCGTCTTCTACCTCCGGCGCTGAGGCCTTTGTGGAGTTCTCCCGGAACCCCAAGGCGGCTCTCAAGGTGAGCGAGCTCTTGTGCTCTGTTCCATTTTTTCTTTCCCTCTTTGATCTTTTCTGGCGTCGGAGTGTTTGAGAGTTGGATTCTGAGCCTTATTGTGGTTAGATCTCTCCTTCGCTGTTGATACTGGGGAAATCACGCAGCGCGCGCTCGAGTGTTTCGCTATCCATCGAGTAAGTTTTGTTATCTAATTTGATGGTGTGAATTTTTTTATGTTTGGTAGAACTTTGATCTTTCAAGCATAATTCTTCAGTGCAGGAAGTAAAATATATGCACACAGAGATTAATTTCTTAACAATGATATCTGTATTCTATACAACCCCCAAATCTAGAAATTTCGAAGTGTGCGTAAACTAAGTTGAACTTGACCTCTTTGTAAGTTCATCACAAAAACAGAATAAGCACCTTATTTCGATAGCTCCTCAATAGCAACTAAATCAATCTATCTCAAAATTGTGCATGCTAAGTCCCAGAATATATGAATGGCTGTATGGGATTCATTTTGGGTTGCAATTATCCTTGGAGATTACAGAGGTAGGTTTTTTCCAATAAAGTGACCCTGAAATTTTTTTCTCGGTCCATTTTAAATAATTGTATATGCCCTTATGATGTAATATTTTGTTTACTTTATGAACATTTTGCACATGAGCAGAAGGCATTACATTTGCAGGAGAAAACCTACCTATGTAACAAAGGCTTCAAAAGACCCTCTTGGCTCCACGAAAGAACTTAGACTTAGTGATCCAAAATTAGATGAGAAAGATCAAGTTCTTGATCCATTTGAGGAGATGAAACATAGGTTCCTGGATTTCAAAAGGCAAAGATATTTGTAAGTGGAATCACACTCTTATCTACATTACTTGAAAGAAATTGCAATCTCTTTGATTGATCAAGATTATGCCATGAACAGGGAAAATCCAGTCCACTATCAAAATCTTGCTCAAGCACAAGCACCAAAGGTATACAACAAACTAGAATCATTGTAACCATACTTACTCAAGTCCTCTTGACTTGGAATATTATTTTGGCACCTTCATCATCTTATTACCTATTCATTTATCCTCCTGGACTACTACCTCGATTCGAGCCATCTTGAACCCAATATTCTAGATACACCAATACACTAATACGCTTCAGGCAGTGGAAAGAAATCTACTCACATCTCCATATCCAATAAGCAATGGCAACGGGGCACTTTTACCTGGATCTGAACCCATTTTGAATCTAATATGTTGTGTTAGATTTAAGGGATAATCACAACATGGTTCTAGTAACCATATACTACATAACTTTATGTTTAAAGTTAAACTCGGTTATTGTTTTAAAACCAAATTGAGTAATTCTGATCAAGGCTTATGGCAGTCTAGTACCCTCCACTATTAATTTAGACTTTTCAGGTTGTTAGAGATTCATAATAAGGTGCTCTACTGTTCTTTCTCAACTGACAGTTTTAAGTGCAGTTCATGGTAATTGCATGTGCAGACTCTAGGGTCTGCCCTTCCTATATTTTGGGATTTCAACCTGGAGAAGCGTTTACAGTTCGGAACGTGGCAAATTTGGTTCCACCATTTCAGGTAGATAAATATATAAACATGTTTAGGCCTACACATCCATAAGTATATCTTACTTATATATTATGACATACAATATCTATGCATATAATATCTGGGTCACTGTAAGTAATCGAAAAAGTGCATTTTGTCTGTTGAAATCAAATGCATATTTAACTCATACTATCTTGCAGCATGGAGCCTCAGAGACTAGTGCAGCACTCGAGTTTGCTGTAAATACTCTAGAGGCAAGTGAACTTTACACTATATTTTGACAGACTTGGGTGAATATGAATGTGCATGAATCCCCTGAAATTGGAATATCTGTTGCTTTATGCAGGTTCCAAATATCTTGGTTGTTGGCCATAGCCGTTGCGGGGGTATTCAGGCTCTTATGAGTCTAAAAGATGACGCTAGTTCTAGGTAACCATATATCTACTACCCTCGCTTAGTTTTTTTTGCTTTATTCATCTCTTTTTGAGTTTCTTGCAGATTAACATTTACGTTTTCTTTCTGCTGTATTTACATCTGTCACAAGCTTTATCAAAGATTGGGTTTTCATTGGAAAGAGTGCAAGATTAAGCACGAAAGCTGCAGCTGGAAATCTCAGCTTTGAAATGCAATGCACACATTGCGAGAAAGTAAATTCTCTCATCTTTACAGAGGCATAAGTTTGTGTAGGCTTTCATCTGGCTGTATAGATATGCTTGTAAATGCTCAGTTATATTACTAGGTAGTCTAGGTAGTCTATGCTTCGAAATTCCTACCGTGAATAACCAGAGCTTAATTTATTCTTGTACTACATCTTTCAGCTAGTGTTCTTATTATGCACGATATATTTGATTTATCCCAGGAATCAATCAGCGGCTCACTGCTGAACTTACTGACGTACCCATGGATAGAGAAAAGGGTGACCGAAGGAAAACTTTTGCTTCATGGAGGTTACTACGACTTTATCAATTGCACATTTGAGAAGTGGACACTTGTTTACAGGAAAGGATTGGAAGGTGGCAGTAAATACGCAATTAAAAATCGATCTTTGTGGTCCTGAAATGTCTCTCTGAACATCAACCTTAGTATATACTTGCTGCCTTGAATTTGTACCCTAACCAGTTCCAGTGTGGTTGTATTCTTTCTTTCCTATTTTATAGTGAATCCTCCTAAGTGTAATCCCCTGTTCAGACTATTTCCACATATAAGATCTGTTATTAATATTGTGTCAGATGTCGTACGTATACTTGACGACTAGACCTGATGTTCTAGATTGTCTTTTATTACTGCTGTGAGTAATTGATATGGGTTCTAAAAATGGGAAAAGTGGTCGCTGACTTTTCTGAACTCATAGAATTCTCCATGGTTACTGCGCAAATATCTTTACATTCAATTTCTGCAATCGTTCATCCTGTTCGATCTGCTGCCTCCAAATATTGCAATAATCCACTAATCTGCAAACACTCTTTTAACTTAAATAAAACAAGGCTATGCATGCAGTCTTACCCTATTGAAGGAAAGAAGCCTTGTCCTTATTTTTGTGTTCTTTCTTTAGGGGACTTGCAATTTGATTTCAGCTAGTTGTTCTTTAGTGTACACTAGAGCTCATTATTATAAATCAAAAAATAAAAATGCAATTTAAAGTTGCAAAAGGCCCCGTTTTTTAGGAGACTATTTTTATTGCCTGCAATATCTCACATTAAACTTAATACCAGACCAAATTATGCTGTTGACTGGATCCTATAACTAAATCTGATGACCTGGTCGTGTCAAATATGCATCTGATAAATGATTCAAGACAGAAATATTTGTCTAGCCATTTCAGTGCGATTAGATCATGCATAATTAACAATCAAAATCCAATCAGTTGCCACCCAACTGCACGGCCCAAAACACGGTATAAAGAAAAAGACAGACAACTAGAATATGTATTCACCTACGCTATGATAGTTATAATATTGAAGAAAATTCTGATTTGGCACTTCAATTATAACTATAGTTATAAAGCCTAAGAAAGAACTAATACATGTGCATTCCAAGGCAGAGGAACTATTAACAAGGCAATAAATGACCTGGAAGTCCTACTTCTCACCAAAGCCGTTATTGAAACCTAAGTCTTTTAGCTGGGCCTTGATCAATGATTGGATCCATTGGAGGAAGCTGTGCCTCAGATGGTTGCTGGTCTTCAGGACCTTTCTCTGATTCTGATGTTGGTGGAGGCACATAGCCCTCTGGAAATGGCGGCGGGGGAGGTGCAGGAGGAAGCTGGATGAGATAAATCGGCAAAAGTCAAGCATCAGTTAAGAAAAAAGTATGGGGGAAGTGGGAACTTCTAATGCATGAACGTCTAATATGCGACCAAGGAGAAGACCCTACAAGGCAATTGCTTTGTCTGATTATCCCTAGAATTAAAAGGAAGCCAAATATAAGTCAGAAGTTTGGCCAGTTGTATCCAAAATAACATAAGGTTTAACATAACTAGTATACACACAGAGTTAAATGCAGACTATCATTTCTCTATTTGTAGATAAAAATAGGAAAGTTGATATATATTCAAGTTACAAGTAATTAGTACTGTAATCTGTCATCTTTTAAAAACCATGTCAAAGGAACTACTTGCCCCAATTGCGTAACAATATTATAATACCTTTCGTTGCAATGACATGAGAATATGATCAACTCGTTTTAATTCCTTAATGTCGATTGTCTCCTTTGTGGTCTTTGATTCAGAACTGCCTGCTTCACTTTCAGCTTCGGCTGCAACAGAAAAAAATGTGACATGGAATTTCAATTGCAAAATTCACTAAAGCAAGAGTGCTGCTTTGCTGCTAAGGTGAAACATGTGACATAGTGTATACCAATAAATAACATATATGGTTTATATTTCGCACTACAAATAAGAAGGGCAAGACCTAATTTTGTAGTTCCAAAGCATGAATACTAGCATTTAGAGTCTTAGAAAACGTAAAATGATCTTCTTAGATGGTAAAGCGTCCTTTAGATTTCTCGTTTTGGTTGCTGCTACTATCCTGTCTAAATGTCCTATCATCATGCCCATGGCCTAATAGACATCTAAAAACATTTACTTATGTGGATATTTCTGCATAGCAAATTCTTATGGTAGGAGTTAAGGGTTGCTCCTGCACAAGTTTTTGTAGCAGGTTGAGTCGTGGAAATAACCTGTCAAGTAACTAGGGCAACGCTATGTCATGCCTTGCCACCCTGCATTGATGGACTTGGCACAAAGGATGCCTTGTCTATTTTCTTAGTTGAAACTGAGACAGATGTTTAACAAATAATGTGTAGACTAGGTTCATCTACAAAATCTTACGACCCAGTTTGTTTTCTGTTTTTTTATATTTATATTATAAAATGTTTCTAAGGTTATATATATGAACTACACATCTTTAGGAAGCTATAGTTTTCCCAAGAGAATAAAACCTCTGACGATATCCTGCCTGCCTTCATATAACCCTACTCGACAGGAAAAGGCTATTTGGACGTAATGAGTAGTAACAAATATAGAGAACCTATAAGAAGGTATAGAAGTATTGACAAAGAAAAATCTTAAAGACAAATTACCGGGTCCTATTTTTTCCAACTTTGAGGCTGCTGTAGTAAAAGCCTTTGATATGTGATAGAGAGCCCTACCCTGCAAGAGTATAGATTGATTTTAATAGAGGAAATTCCAAAACCAATTTTAAAGGACTTTATGTAAGTAAAGCTTTTAGCATCACCATATAGCCTACATGAATTGCATCACACTATTGTGCTACTTGAATCAAACTTCCGACTGTTTTTTTAACTTTGGATATTATGTTTGCAGTTGAAAAAATACTAAAGCATCATAAAATCCCTTCATGGCCACTTACTCAACAATACCGTAGTAGTGTGAATAAGTATACCACACAATTCTACGAAGTCTTACCATGATTTTGCAGTATGAATCAAAATAAGTTTGCATGTATAAGGCTGTCTTTAACCTGGTACAAAAGATGTTTAATATTATTGAGAAGATATTTGACTTGATTCTATATATTGATTTAGCAGTATGGGTCAAAAGAAGATTGCATATTATCAGGGAGTCACAATGCTCTCTCTTTCTGCTACCCTTATTTCTAATGATCAAAATTACAATCAGCCTCAAGTTCTTTTTGTTTCAACTTTCAAATGGGATTAGTACCACGGACCCCTAGCATTGTCAAGATTACAACAAATTACCTTGGATCAAATGAAAGATAAGATATCCAACTGTTAACCCCTTGTTTCCATTGTATCATATGAAGCTTTCTATAATCCATGTATTGGTCGAATACTCAATTCAATAAGAGTTGTTAACTACAATCTACTTCTCATATCAAGAGATGTCATTAGTAATTTCGTACAATCAACAAATTCTATAGAGTAATCCATCTAGCTGCAAGAAGATCATCCCACTGTAACTCTCTTATGTTACCATTTCAATATATAATCCATCAGCAACCATGAAGATTCGATCATTGCAAAGTAGAAGAGAAAGTAAACTCACGATGCGAGCTGCGAAGACATTGCAGAGCTGCGGCGCCTGGTAGATCGAACCATCGAGAATATAATACGTGAGCATCGGGTTCACTTTCTCCGGCCCATCCCTCTTCTGCTTCCGCATCACAAACAAGTGCGGCTCCATCACCTCGCTCAGCATAAACTCAACACCCGTCATCTTCCTACGAATCACACAAACCCACAAACCCTAATCACATCAAAAAGGAACAAAACCTACGCGCAAAGTTCGATCCAAGATGGGAAGGGGTCCCGAGGGCGTACGAGAGGTTAGAGAGGTCGAGCGGGTGGATGGATCGGGATCGGAGGATCTCGTTGTTGCAGGACCAGTCATAGAAGGGGGAGAGGGCGAAGTAGTCGAAGACGAGGTTACGATCGAGAGGGTAGGTGTTGAGCCAGAGCTGGTCGCGGAAGCAGATCCCGGTCATGTCCGTCCCTGGCGGCGGAGGAAGTCCGGGATTGTTGCCTCCATCGAGGTTAGGGTTCGCCGCCGGTGGAGGAGGAGGCTGGGATGTAGGAGGCACCGGTGTCGCCGCCATCGCCGTCGTGCCTCAGGACAGACAATGCGGGCGAAGTGGCCGTGTCGGGATAAAATGCCGTGTTGCCGACCCACAAATTTGTTTCAGTTATAACTTATAAATAAGGGGGGGAATTTTTCACCGGTTATAGCGGGATAAAAGTTAAAGTTCTAATTAACACCGTGTTTATTTATCTATTTACTTTTCTTTTTTTTCCCTTTTGGTATCTCAGACTCTCAGATCAATTAATAGTCCTACAACATGAGGTTCTTTGACTATCTGACCACTGTCTATTTACCATAGCAAGCTGAGAATTTGTCCGAGAAATGAGATTTAATGCAATTGGATAGATAGAGCAGTCATAGTAACGATATCTTGCATTAATGAAAAGATCATCGTATTTAGCCAAGATCGAATGTTCTCAAGCTATGGATGGCAATTGCAACGTTATCCCATGAGATTTGTCAGGTGTACAGAAGGACTAAACGTGTCTGTGTATCAGCTGTTGTGCAGGTTGTGATGTTCATGGAACTTTTAGGGGTGTTGTGTTGGTCATGGATTGTTGTTTAGCAATATGTAATGTAAATGAAGTAAGACGGAATGAATGCCTTTTTATAAAAGATAAAATAAAGAGGAGGACTAAAACGAATAATCGGAAAAGGAATTCACTGAAACGGTTGCAGTTACATGATCCAATGCACTACCACCAAACAGATTGGGCGAAAGAAAACATAAGCAGGTGTTGGAGATAACATTTTCCTTTATTTTTCTTTCTTTCTTTCTTCCGTTTTTTTTTTTTAATCTTATTGACCTAATATTTAACCACTCAAAAGTCTATAAGGAGCCCTGCTTAAGGTTGACTACTAACGGAAGACACAGATAAAATACACTTGTAAATATTAAATGATGCCCCAGAAATTCATCTGGTAAAATAAATATTAGCGGCCCTACTTGCCCTGAACTCATGACAGTAACATTAAAATGTATTGTAATTAAAGCATGTTGACTGATAATACAACACCCCGATCATGTCTTAGAAACACTAGGGAGCAATACATATACATATTGTACATCTAGACCTTACAAAAAAGAACTACTCAGGACTATGATTTCACATCTTTCAACGGACCTCCTTTTTCCAGTTCTGCAACTAAATCTTTAAGAGCCGGAACTTTGCTAGCCAAAGTCCTGTACAATCTAGAATACCTGGCTCTAGTGCCATCAGCTGTTCGTGCCAGGGCAAGCAAGCTAACCGCCTCTGGCAACTGCTCAAACATCTGTTTGATATCATCAAAACTCAAACTAGTGAGAACTGAAGGTCTTGGAGCAACCCTGAGTATTTCACCCCCCTTGGGTTCCTGGACCCGTGCATCAGCCTTGATGACCAGCTCGGAATTGGAGTTTGCACCGCACTTTATGATGAATGGGGCTGTAGAACCTGTGTTGAACTGCAGGACATTCCACTGAGATACTTCACTCTCTTTAGAGGACAACGAATCTGAATTTGAATGAAGACCAGTTACATCATCAAGATGACTATCTCCTTCTGGTATGGCCTGCAGAGGTACAAGATATTGCATTACATTGGTGATTTGAATGATCAGCACATGGTAACAAAAAGCATAAATGCCACAAAAGTAGACAAAAGTCATTTCCATAGAACCAATTTCAGCACCAACAGTTTAAAATGGATGAAACTTTCAACTCAGACAACATACTTGCTATAATTTCTGTCTGTTGCAAATTACACCATGAAAATAGCAATACACACGAGACATGCCAGAAGAAATGGATAAAAATACTGCACAACTTGCACCTGATGAACACAAAGAGCTAGCAAAGCACGGTATAGTGAGAAGACAAAAAGTTTTAAGAGGCGAACATGAGAAACAGTCTTTCAACCATTCATGGAGACTAAATGACTCACCTCAAATGTCAAGTGCACAAAACAGTTAAATAAAGTACACAACTTCATGTGAGTTAATTGAAGCCTTTTAATCACCAACTGTAATAGTTAGATCTAATGTTTGTGTCTCCTTTGTGCAGCATTGCATTAATCAACTCTACAATTATATAAAAGGACATGCCTGAAATATTGTGCCACATCTGAGTTAACTATGAAGAAGTTAGACAAACATGGAACTTCTTTTGAATGTGCATGGAATTTATAGCACAAAGTACAAACGTTGGCCAACAAATCTGCCTTTGTATATAGACATTGCATGCGCAGGTACCTTCACTTTTGTGTTAACACTTAACTGTAAAATAATAGAACAGTGACCTTATTGTTCTGTAGAGAACGATTAAACAACTAATCCCTAGTTATATAGAAAATATTGCCAAGTTAATACTATTCCAAACTAATTACTTGTGTACCTCTACTACTCCACGTGCCTCTGATATCTGCTTCTGGGCACATGGATGATCAATGTCGAGAAGTGAAGGCATCTGTTGCGAGAGTTCATCCAGAGATGCTAACATAGCTTTCTTCTTGGTTTTCGTCAAAAAGCTCACAGAAGTTTGTCTCATTATTTCCTGGTGAAGTTCATGTGTCAATTCTTGAGGTAAGAAAACTTACAACATCTCAAACAGGACATAATACAAGGTTAATTAGCATCAGACCTTGACTTGTTTTAAGATGCTATCTAAAGATATGAGAGATGCCAATCGTGCATCTTCAGCTGCTGTAGAAGGATTTCGGATGGGCGAGCCACCTTCCTCTTTTGTTAACAATGCCGTGTCACTTCGCATTTGTTGTAAAATCTGATAACAGAAGTCAAGAGAGTTAATATACCACAGTTAGCCATATCTACCCTGATGTTCTAGAAAAGAATCATTAGATTGAGAAATAAATAAGAAAAGAAAAAAAGCATTACAAAAATCATGTCAGCTAACTACCTCACTAGACTACATGCTTTTGGTAGTATAGGTTAGACATGGAGGAGTATCTCTCACATGAACAACTACATTTGTTTGCATGAATATCAAGTAACAGAAGATGCACGGATCTATCAAGTTATTGATACAGCTAGATAAGAACAAGAACCATAGATATAAGTGAAAACAAAAACGAAAAATGGAAGGATAAGTTTTTTCCTTATTTGATCATATCAGACAGAAACTTTAGCAGTAGCTAAATTACTGTTCATGACCCAGGATTCTATTTTATCTTCAATCTAGTCACCAATTCAGCGTTCACACTTTTTCTTTTTTCTTCTAAAAGTGTATACCTTGAAATCATTTTGTTATCTGAGCATATATATATGTAGAAAGAGAGAGCAGAAGCAAGCCATGCCAGACAGAAACAGAGAACATGTTCCCACATATTACATAAATATGCATGTAAATATGCAGATGGACATACATGTATAAATGAAGATACACATACAAAACATTCATAGGCAACAAATATGAAACACAGAAAAAGAGAAGAGTATATGTATGTTTGCATGTGCATAAGCTAACCAGTGATAAGTCTTATGAATGAGCAAGCGTGAAACACACTAAAAGAGAAAAGTGTATGTACATCTGCGTTTGCATAGGTTGAGTGATAACCAATACATCATTGAAATGGAAGGCAGAAGAACAACCAGTTACCATAAAAATATAATATTCTGAAACTTTTGTGACGTTTGCATTGCACAATTTAACTGTGACTACTCTACGTAACATCTGATGAGGAAATATTATTTGTACATTTAAAAAGAAAATTGTCCTACAAAACCATCTGTATAACTTCAGTTGAATATTAATCAGCAGATGTTAAGCATATAAATATAGAATTTTGTGGTGAAAATGATTCCGCAAACCTAGATTAGCAGACATACACTTACCTTTCTTCTTTTGTGATCAACAGACTCTAGGGCTGACCGTAGCTTACTAACATGGGCTACCTCTTCAGCCTCCTCCATTGCCAAGGTACCAACTATATCCTGTAGAACACAAAATGACAAGGACGAAGAAGGCGTTATCTCACTGCTCTTCAATCATTTGAAGGTGGTGCTTGAAATATCATAACAGAATGATTTATCTATTGGATAACTATAGAGATAAAAATGATGGCATTTAGTAAAGTATTTTAAGAGTTAAATTGATAGGATAGTACATGCATAAGGAAAATACAAATGTATTTATACAACTCAAATCAATGCAATACATAAGTCTACTTTCTACCTTGAGCATCAATAGTTGGCAAATGCAATAGCTATCGGACAAAATTTAATCAGTGTACTGAATAAGAAGTTGCTCTTTTTGTGGCAACAAGAGGGAATTGTGCCTAAATAACATCAAAGAAATAGGTTTACTGCTCTCCAGTAAAATCTTTTAGCTGCTTAATCATCGAAGTACTCGCACTCTTTTAATCATACTGATCTGGCATGGGGCTGAGAAGTTAATGCAACAGAATTGAGAAGTAGTTCAGCTATAAATAAACACAACCTATATGAGATAGCGGAGGATACTGGCTCCCATAGCATCTTATAACTAAAATTTTCAAATTAACCAATCCATATGTACATGCATGTCAATATTTATTTATTCATTTTTAGGCATCAGACTCTATAAATCATGATGAATGCTAGCATCAGCAAATCACATAAATGATGCATTATTTACACAGACAAAATCAAATACATCCCCAGCTTGTGAGTGGGCTCACTTTTTGTTATTATTAGGAGATATGACGGTAAACCTAGAAACCACGCCATGTAACATACTCCAACAGCATCAATTAGAAGTCATACAATGATATGAATATAAGAAAAGGCCGAGTTGGAAATAGAGCACGTCATATTCACTGAAATTCTTGCATATGAGATATTTTTAATAATGTCATCTTTATAAGTCAGAAGAGTATGGAAGCAAGCCTAGCAATGCAACGAGCCTTGCAAATGTCATGTCACTGCCCTAAGAGCAGATAAATGGGAAATTGCAACGAAAAGAGACATTCTTTTCAAATTGCATCCTTTAATGTCTGAAAAGAGTTTCAATAGTTATTACGAAAAAAAAAACTTTAATGAACTTTATAATAATTCAAAAAACAGGCACCAGTTTTCCTTCTCAGATAGTACCTCTGGCTGTCAATTGACTCTGTTGATTATAAGTTAAAATCTTGTAAAAGGTAAAAATATTCAGTTCGAAGATATCTTTCAAGATGGAGTATTTCACATAAATCCTAATCAATTAAGAAGCTTAATTTAAGTTCTCAAAGAATAACTCTTTCAATTTCAAACGTTCACCATACATGTGCACAAGATCATAGAGATAAATCTTCTTTCTCTTTCTCATGGAGTACACTGGGAAAGGTATAAACAGAAGAATCTAAACCAGCACAAAAAAGAAACAGTCCTATCATAAACAAATCTTTCGAGGATCAACTGTGATTTTTAAAAGATAGAAATCCTACTGCTATCAGCTTCATCCTAGTTTAACAAGTAAATGTAAAGGTGCTAAAGGCCTAAGTCCTCAACAAATCAGATGCCTGCTTCAATGATGAAACCAGAGAGACCAACTATTGCATAATGGAGGCCAACATTACTTCTTACATAATCTAATACAGCCATAGCAATCCTTTATGGAAATATTTAGTGTACAGATTTTGCTTATATAAAGAGGAAGGAAACAAAACATTTTTCTTAATTCTCTTAGAAAAGGACAAGGACTTATAGCAGTTGACAGCTATTGAAATCATAACCCATCAGCATACGATGAGTCATTTTCATAGCAAAAAGTCAAACAAAGAAAGATACATGTTAATTGTTAAATAGTCAACCAATATTACCCGTGGAGAGAATTCCCAACTATAAGCAAGTAAATGAATTTCACTAGAAATAAACAGTGATGCTGATAATAAGGGGAACCTTTAGGTGCTGCAATTGTGATGTGTAAACTCGCTTAGAATATTCAGATAAAAGATGGCCTAAAGCATCAGTGCTATGATGCTGTGCTGTACCAAGACCAGCCATCCACCCATCCATGATTGCAGTAGACAGAAGTTCAAGTTGACCAGTTGTTCCACCTATAGCATCAGCACCAGTAACAGATAGAAAGTCAAAATTCTCAGCAAGCCATGCTCGGATTTGCCGCTGCAGTTCACCAGCTGGTGTATGAACAAATAGAGCAGCCAGAGCCTTATTTCCTGTAGCAAAAGCTTTTGCTTCCTCAGTTATTTCTCGGAGTTTCCCCCCTGTAACATGTTGTCTCCAAGTTTCCTGTCCACGTAAGCTAACATAAATACAAGCCTATCTGAGTAACAGACAGCAAGAAAAGAAAACAATCTCTCTAGAGACAAAGAATAGATGCAAGCTATCTTGATCCTAATAGAATAATGAGGGTACAAGAGATAATTTCACACACAAAAAAAAAAAGGATTGAGATGTCCAACATATACAAGCATTCAGCAAAAAATAAAATATATACTAAAAAACAAGAGTGGTAATGGCATCCTTACCTGCTCAATCCCTCGAAGCTTCAGCACAATAGATGAAAACTTAGATTTCCTTTCTTGCTTTATGCTGACCTTAAAACCATGGACATGCTCATCAACTAATGCTGTCCTAGTGCTGGGATCATTATAAATGGGAGCTCTGCCAGGGCTACTGCTTCTGCTGGAACTTCTACTTCGTCCAGTATTAGCTTTCTCTAAAAAGCGTTCAACAGGGGAAACCTGTCAAACCAAGAAAACTGGTTAGGTATGGACAACCTGACAATAAGAAGGGCAAAAACATAATATAAGAGGTTCATTACCTTAATAGATTGCAACTCAGGAGATCTAGCAAGCAAAGATCTTATGTACAAAATTCTGACCCGCGAAACTAGCATGGTATCCATAACCCTCCTAGGTTCCATCTTACGGATGAAGGAGAAAACAGCATCCCTTATTTCAGCAAGTATTTCATGTTCTCGTGCAGCACCTGCTTTGATTACAGCAGCCAAAACCTGAGACATGGAAACTTAACAGTAAAATTCCCTGGCAAAGAATGCTTCATCCCCGATATCAGATGTTTACATTGATAGGAATCATGTTTGGACAAGATTCAGGAAGAGACATATCACACTACTACAAGCAACAAAACACATAACAAATTACCCATGAGAACTACACAAGTCAGATATTATTTTCTGTTACCAATTTTATTACCATAGCATCTGTATTCCATTTTAGAAGCCAAAACACACTTCTAGCATTGGTACGTACTAGTATTTGATCCATTTTCAATTTAGTGCCCAAGAACAAGTTCTTTTACACTTGGATGTTCATTCAAGGGAGGTATTTCTTTTCCCACATCTAATTGAAAGTTATCTTTCACATACCAACATCAAAAGTTTATTTGCACCATCAGCTATTGCAGCAAAGCTTTCAAATTGATCTGGATCAAAATCCATTAGTGCAGCCGTAAGGTACTCTCCTGCCGGAGTCTTTGTTATCTCATTGCTTGATTTCACAAGAGCTACACTGTTTTCAGTTTTGTCTTGGCCAGCTGACGATGGGAGGACATCTTGTGATCGTCCTTTACTGTTGTTACTCCTGCCAATAGACAGAAAAATAAGTAATATATGTCTCCATGAGGACTAGTAAATTTATTTGTGATTCGCACTAATATTTAGATTACTATATACGGATATACCTGCTTGAATCCTGATCCTCAACATGAGCTAACCTTTTGGCTGAAGGACTTGGAACCTATAAGAAAGCTAATTAATATAATGTTCTATTATACAATTTGCCATGAATCCAGATTTATTGAATGGAGCAGACTTCTACCATATGCAGCTTACCAGAAAGTCAAATTATAAAAAATATATTATTCATAAAGTCAGGTAGATCATGTCATCAGGAATTGAAATTTAAAATAAAAGTGTTTCAAGTTCAAAGAAGTCTAAGCAACTTGATGGAATTGAAGCTTGAATATAAAAAACACACATCAACTTTGTTAGATGTACAGAGCACTTCAATTTGAAGTCCTGTATCCATATCTAGCCATAGGACACTGAAAGAGATATAGTAGGATAGCAGGATGCTTGACCTACCATTATTAGATAAAATAATGAATCTTTGATTAAACTTGAACTTTTCAGATTTACGAGTAAACATAAATCCACTTGAACTAGATACCAATAGAAAGACAATATGGACTTAGCTTAGCATTTCTTGTAAACAAGTAAAATACTTGACCTAATAAAGTAAATAAACTAACTAATTTTTCGAATTTGGATAACTTCAACTTTTAAATTGTATGCCTAAAATAGATGACAATAGAAAGACAAAATGGACTGAGCTCAAAATTTTTTAATAAACAAGCAAGATGATTCAAATTTATGGAGTTTTATCTAGTAATAGATAAGGATTAGAATCCTAATTTATTAAAAGGATTTACTTTGCCCACAAGAAATAATATAGCAGTCAAACTTAAGTAAATATCTCATGCTGGTTTTAACTTTTAACTAAGTGAAAAGGAATGATAACAAAGTCAAACTATTATATAAATTTTTCTATACACCAATAGTGCCAAGGAATGAAAACAGTTTATTAGACAATTGGCTGCAGTGCAGATAATAATCCAACTTAGTATACAATATAATAGACTTTTTTATATAGTACAGCTTCAATCAGCCAAAATACTATTATGGGCTTCTAGCAAAGGATTTGCTTGCTGCAGCAGGAACCCATGCCAGTCAGCTGTTGGCATGACACTGCTACAGCAGAGCAGGCACAAAAACTTGGCATGATTGCAGCAAGGGTCATGCCAACATGGCACAGTTGGTAGACTCCTAGTACAAGCCCCTCTAATTTATAGTTATGCCCAGTGGATAACGGGTGCAACAGCCACTAAGTCCAAATCACAATTTATTTTTTCTACACAGAATGAAGAAACAGAAAGACATTACTGAGTTTCAAAAGCAACCTGAGGTGATCCTCCTAATCCTGCCTTCTCTGTGAGCTTATCAAAGAGCTTCTCATTTTCCTGGTGCAATTTCTGCATTGACCAAAAAATTACAATTTATATGCTAGTAAGCAAATAAATGACTGGGATTAAAAGAATCAATAGATGAAAACAACTAAACAAAAATGAAGGATTTAATATTAGCGGTGTAAACTAGCCGAGCTTGATTGAGTCCGGCTCTAATCAAGCTTGAATTGATTTAGGTATATATATATATATATATATATATATATATATATATATATATATATATATATATATATATATATAGAGAGAGAGAGAGAGAGAGAGAGAGAGAGAGAGAGAGAGAGAGAGAGACTTATCGAGCCAGCTCTAGGGGTGTTAGAATAAACGAGCGGCTCGAGCTAGGCTCGATTTGGCTAGAGCTGAACCAAGCTTGAGCCTTATTATAAGACTCAATTTGAATTTCGAGCCAAGCTTGAGCTGGAGCCAACTCGCTCAAGCTTGGCTCAATAAGCTCAACTTAAATATAATATTATTAATATTATATATACATATTAATATATTATATATAAATATATTTATAACTATTGATCTTTAATCCATAGCTATTATTATTCTATCTCTATCTCCTCAATTTCTCTTCCTCCGCACCAACTCATCCAGCCTCTTCTAGTGACCTCCATCAGCTCGGCCTCAACCTAGACGTCGGCCTCCTCTGTCGCCGCCTCCTCGTCCTCCATCGACAAGTCGTCATCGCCTTTTCTCCGTCAACCTCCTCCAACCTCGGCACATCGTCGCCTCCTTTTCCTTCTGCCTCCTCCACCGGTCTCCTCCGACTCCTCGGGCATCGGCAAGCCGCCACCCTGTCGTCTCCTCCTCCTCCCGCATCAGCAAGCCGCCGCCCCGTCGTCTCCTCCACCTCCTCATCCTTCTTCTCTAATCAAGCTCGGGCTCAACTTTGGCTCGAGTCAAACTTAGCATGGGCTCGGCTCGACTTGAGCTGAGCCGAGCTTAAACGTCTTTTGAGGACTTAAAATTAATTTTGAGCTAAGCTTAAGCTAGAGCCAACTCACTCAAGCTCAGCTTGTTTACACCCTTAGCCGGCTCGAGGTGAAGCTTGGCTCAAATTTAATTTCGAGCATAAACTTCAAGATCAAGCTCGGCTTGGCTTATTTTCATGCCGAGCTCGAGCCGGCTCGATTATATTGACAGCCCTATTTAGTATGAGAAGTTTACCAAATGGAATATGCTCTTGTTAGTTAACAAAATAGTAAACAAACAATAATCTAGCTTACCCCATGTTGATAAACGTGTACAAGCTATATCCTTTTCAATAGATCTTTCTATTTACATGAATAAGCACAGCAAGTGGCTCACTGATCCTGAAGGATGGGACTAAGTCTTACAGTTCCCAAGAGAATAGGCAGCTTAGGCTTCGGGTAGTGCTATAAACCTGAAAGCAAAGGATTATGAGTGGAAGTAAAGTAGGCTCTTGTGGACTTAATACAGATTATAAATTTTCCTTCTCTTACTTCCTCATTTGTGCTGCTCAAGCAGACCTATCCTTTTAGGAGATGAAAGAGCAGTTGAAGTGGACATGCAGAAATGAAAACAACAAAGAACCTTCAGATCTCCTCTACACCTAGTTAAGTATTAGACCACACAAGTTTAGTGGTTGCACTTGGACCAATAACTCCATCTTCAAGGACTGCCTTCTCAGAAGCTAAAGTTCAAATACAATTTGGTCCAATGCTACATCCTATGCTTGAATATGAGAAATTAGTCCAAAACAGCTCTAGTTTGTTGGGAACTGTATGCATTATCATCAAGAATGTGGTCTGGAGTTCAAACAGGTACAACCTCAAGCTTCATTTCCATGTTCAGTAAAAAATCTCTTGAAAATAAAAATTTTGCTTCTGAAAAGAAAGCATCTGATACTGAACCAACAAGGAAAAAAGATATATACTACGATAATTGGAAATTAAGACCTCAAAAATGCTAAATTTCCCTTTTAACTTTCATAAATGGGCATGTCAACTAAAACTTGATCTCCTTTACTATGACATTAGCACTTTGTTTTCTGTTTGAATAAAATATAGAATGACAGAAGAATATTTTTTATTTTTAAAGGTCAAATATTAATGATACAGATTAAAAGATCACAAAGCTAGTGCAAAGTTTGAGATGACATTTGTCAACAAAATGAACCTTTAATTAAGGTTCAGGGCTAACATGAAACACTGTTGTGAAATTCATTATTTGTCACAGCCAATACTTGTTAATTGAGTTTAACATTACAAACCTCAATAAGTGCATCCCTCTTTGACAGTTCTTCTTCTAGTTTCTTGGTCACCAGAGAAGAATCAGCAGCAGCCTCAATCACTTTTGGAGTCAAAGGAACCCCTGAAGAGCCTGATTCAGATCCAAGAGTGGATCTAGCATCGTTAGAATCTATTGCTTCATTGAGCTGAGACTCAATATCCTTAAGCTTTGCCTGCATATGAGAGGAATTGGAATGTGTTATCATTTTACATCACAACGCAATAGCACCACTTGTTCTAGCTAAAATATGTGCGTACTGTCATAGTCATATCTATATAACTCAAATAGGTTGACCACTTGATGTGAAATGTCTGATTCAGTTAGAACATAAATCTATGTTTAATGGCAACCTGTGCATAAATAGAAAATTTATGATGATTACTTTCAGCCTCTTTTGCTGTACAAGATTACAAGTTAGGTACCATGGTTCTCATAACATGGTAGCACAATAATGCAGTACAAAATTTCTCCAAGTATCACATTGCACAGTATTAATTCAAATCAGGAGTCATCATGAAGGATTTATGACATCCAAACCTTTCTTGAACAATTAAAAGAAAAGCACTATAAAGATGAGTAAGTTTAACCTGAAGAGACTGAATGGTTAAATCACGTTGACGAATCTGCATCTTCTGCTCTTGCTCTAGTTGCAAAAGATGAGCAACTTGATTTCTAAGCTGGTTGTTCTGCTCTTTCTCAACCTTCTGCTTATCCGCAAGCATTATATTTTCTGACTGAAACAAAGACAAGAACAACAGTACATAGTTATCTCCTCCTGCTATCAGCTTCTACAAGGGCAAGAAGTCCAAGTTACAATAAACAAACACGCAATTTCCTGACTTAATGTTAAAAGTGTCAACTTTCTACATAAAATATCCATTGCAATACAAACATCTCATCTAAGATAACACCTCCACCCAAAATCAAATTATCTTACAATTAATTACCTAACTCCAATTCCCTCTCATCCTCCTCATGCATCCACAAGCAAGTGATCCCAAGATAAAGATCATCTGTTTCCTTCCTCTTCCAATCTAAATGGACTCCTATATGAAGGAAAGAAAGTTGCTTCTTTCATGACTACTGTGGATTGTAATGTATAACTCTAGACTGTTGACAGAAACTATTAATCAACCAAAGGTTCTTTTCAAGTCAGTCATTTCTTATGAAAATGAGATATTTTTAACCATTGACCCGTCTCCTGCTATTAGTAGCTAATCCAGTAAACAACAGGCATTTTGTAGAGGTCAAAAGTGTTGAAGACAAAAGGTCAAAAAAACAACAAAAAATAAGGGGAACAGATGAGCAACTGTAAGGACCTTCATATCAGCCTGAAGTGTGAAAGAAACTTTCCAGGCTTTCTGAACTTCATTAAACAACAAAATGCACTGATCATCAGCCTCTTTTAGAGCAAGCTTTAACCCTAATACTTCTTTCCGCAAATCCTGCATTTCCTTTTCTTTCTCATGCAATTCTTTCCGTGAATCATTTGCCTGTCACGAAATAGCAAATACAGTATTACAACAGACATATAGACATGTCCTCACAAAGAGCAAAAATTAAAGACAGAATTAGTTACATCTTCTAAAAGAGAGAAGTATTTACCACATCTCTCCATTTCTTAATTGTATCTCGATTTCCGAGGCTTAGTTCAGCATTTTTAGCTCTAGCGGACAAACTAAGGGTGGACAATGTTCCAGGCAGATTTAAAGCACTCGGACATATATGAACAATCAATAAGGTCTTCGAGTTACTATCTGCAGCAGCAAAAGTGAGTGAGAAGCCTATCTACTGCATGGAAACTAGGAAGAATGTAAAAACAAAGTATCTATTACATGAAAACTAACGCACAATTTAGTGAAAGACATGCAATTCAGCTTAAAATACACAGGTTTTCAGTCAATAGGTGTCACAGGTGAAATAGCTGAGGTAGTTCAACGCTGCTGATACAAAGAGAACTTGATTCTTTATAATGATACAGATATTAATATGGGAAACTTGACTAACCTTTTAAAATCATTTATGCCATTATAAGCAGCTGTGACTTGGTCAAGAACCAACTTGCCCCTAGCAAATTAGACAAACCTAATGCAAGAGATCCAGCAAGGAGAGCATGCATTGAAGATATAAGATGAAGCCTAGTTTCAAAGGCATGCCAATGTATGTGGGATACAACTGAAACGAGGGAAGCGTAAAACGAATACTATTAGGATTGGATTAGAGCACCGTAAAACATGACTTTCCATTTATTCACTAAACACGCCAATAACAAATTAAGCAGCTTCTCTCTCAAACAAAACCAAGAAAAAAGCAATCATCACTACAAAACTTCATGGAAAAACAAAATAATTACCAAGTGAGTCAGCTAGGATCTGTGTCAGTTTTGAATTTCCAACAGGCACACTTTCCTTCTTCGAAGTCAAAGAAGACAAAACATCCCCCAACCTACTCAGATTGAATGAAATTTTTAAAAAAAATTAAAATGAAAGAAGATAAGAGAGCTTGATGCAGAAGCAGTACAGTATTAGAAGAATTTTGATGTGTATATAGAAGAAACTAATCCCTTCAAAAGGACAGAAGTTAATAGTCATAAACAAGATAGATGCCAAGCAGGAAGTACCATATTAGTAGATGATTAAATATTTTTCATGAAAGAAAAGCTACACTAAAACTATCACAAACTAAAATTTGTTACATATAGCAAAGATAATTACCTATAACCTCAATTTCAAACAATTATAATTAGTAAAGTATGATGCGAACATCACTGATAGGACTCAATGGCGTGTGTACCAGCGTAGAAGGCACCGACAGTTATTAATCTCTCCTATAGAGATTTGATTATGATTTTTCTTTATTTGGGGTATCTTGTACTTAATTCCATTATATGTCTATATATAGACCCGTTGTATTTTCTTTTAAGGTTAATGAAGATTTTCTTAACTTTGCTCTTTTGAGAATTTTGGTGTAAAACCATTTTTAGGGTGAAGATATGAAACTCAATTCCTTTCCTCCCTTTATTTCCTCCTCCATCTCTTTTTCTCCACCATGTATTGCATCAAAGTAATTCTATAAACCATAAGGAAGAATAAAAGGGGGAATCCAACCATCCAAGGGCTTCTGAAAGGAAATTGGAAGAATAACAACTCAAGTTTCAACCTCCCTAATATTCTTTGTGCCACTAAAGCACATAGGCTCATTTACACTCAACTTTGGTGGCTTCCTCAATGGGGGGCCACCATATGCTAATGCCTTTTCAAGAAGCACAAACTCTTAACCTTGGCACTTCACTCTATGGAGCGTCATCAGAGGATCTTGATCTTGAACTCGTCATCTTTATCAATCTCTTGGAACTTGAATTCCATCTCCTTCAACACTTAGGCCATGCATTCTGCCTCTCCTAACTGTGCCAGGTGAAATCTGGCTTTAAATTGCATATCTTTGTTTAGAGAACCTCATGGTTATGTTGACTCTCTTCTTAAAATTCCACAAAATCTTCTCCCAACCAACTTGATAAGGATTGAAGGTTGACTAAATGTCCAAATGATCTTCGACTTAACCAAGCCTTTGAGAGGGGAATTGACAATGGCTCACATGATGCTGGTTCATAAGAAAGACTTTCAAAAGGGTGAGTATTCAACAGACATTTTACGAGGGGTACTACAAAAGCATGCACCTTATGATGGCATATCTGCAATCTGTACTTTTTATGAAGCAAAGATTACATAATGTACGAACACATGCAATGGAGAATAGTTGTTGATATTCAGCGTAATAGATGTTGGTTAGTCTACCTTCATCAGTGAATATGCCTAACTTGTACATATTAAATTTCCTTTTCTTTACTGACAATATTACAAGTTGTTATTTCTAAGTTACAAATTCCAATTCCAAAACCACAAAATTTTCTCCAAGATTGGACATTAGCTAGTGAAAAGCAAGAAAGCATAATGACAAAAATGCAGAAGTATTACATAGTTCATATGAGAATATGAGACACAACTAACATATTACAAGAACTCAGTAGGGCTGCACATGCTACTTAATGAGACAGTAACTCAAGGAGAGAAGAGTAAGACTAAGAACCAAAGGGAAGCAAGGGCTCTCAGCCCTATTATATCATCTAAATTTTAGCCTTTGGAATTGTTCAAGGAATATCATCAGAACCATAAGTATAATAGAAGCTACAATACTTACGCGGAAAGTGATTTAGACACATGCAAAAAATCTGTAACTTGATCTTTGCTAGCATCTTCTGCAATTAGGCATTCACTTCCAGGCAAATCTATCATAGACAGCTTGCTGTATGTATGTTCTCCAGATACGTAATTGGTGTAGTGTATATGAATAGTAATAATCCTGAAAATAGGAAAGGCATATTGTCTTAGTAAAAGAGATGGCACGTATAGAACCTAATAATGGTCATAAAACTACATGAGGGCAGCCAATCCTTCTAAAATCAGTAATTGAGTTACAAAAGAAAGTTCAAGCACTTTATAGTTTCAATCCATTCATGATCAACAGCGGGAAAAAAAGGAATGTGACAGCTAGAAGAAAGAAAGAGAACTTCAACAGGAGAAAAATTGTGGAACTACATAAATATAACTCTCTGCACAGGAAAAGATACTCGACTCACCAAAATGTATGTAGGAAATAAAGCATTAAATTACTACCAAAATTAAGAAACCTCAGGAATCAAATATGAAAAAACTCTCAACAAGTTAAATACTTCCACTCAGACTACAGCTTGAACGAGGAGTGCATGGTATAAGGCTATAATGTAGACAACAATATCATGTGGTGAAGTGACAAATATTACTACACTATGTGACAACCGAGGTTACTGTAGCCGGATGGCTTATATATGCATTCACATACAGGTGTGATACTGTGGCCTTTGAGGTATCTGCCCCTCGAACTTGAAGTGCTGCTCTTAATACTCTAGAGAAATCCAACGGGTTGTCCACTTTCTCCTGCACAAGTTCTATAAAGGATTCTTGGGAACCCATGCGAACCTTCGTTTGACTGCTTCTAGAATCTGATAGCAAGTCCTGGACCTGTTTTTGGAAGCCCGGACATGACAAAAGAGAATGTCAGGATTCAGTTACTAACCAACTAAAAGAAAAAATTGCGCAGATATTTCATATTGATACACAAAATGGCAGTAATGAAGGGAGGGACAAGCTCAGCATGACAGTTGAGAATTGAGATATGTGAGCACAACATAAATCTGATATATAGAAATTATGGAGAATGCAGAGGGGAAATAAACAGGACAAACCTGGTCATTGTAAAGCTCAAAGGCAGTAATGTAGAATTTATATTGTGCTGTGGAAGTAGTATCTAAATTGCACAGGTCAAAAAGCTCCTCAAAGCTCCGCAGGTATAAACCACGCTCGTGACTAGATCCTTCCTGAAAGGTGATAGTAAGGTTTGTTAGCAATTGAGAGAAAATGAAGGATATAAACCAATGATCACTTGTGCTGCTCCACAATGTACATTGGCTTTAAGCCACAGCATGCATTTCATTAACAATTAGAAGCTTCGAGAAAGTTTTGAATGTAAAATACAACTGAAGTGTGATCTCAAACAATTAGAAAGCTTTCTCCCACCCAAAAAGATCTTCAAATAGCATAAGGCTATCATTAATCATTACAAAAATACTGTTTGAATATTTCCTCTTTCCTATCACTACATACAAACTCATACATATATAAGTGCATAGACTATAGAGGATCTAAACATGTATACACATCATATTGCAAATCAGATTCATTCTTTTAGATAATGTAATACCTACATTACTATAACATAAATATACTGATGTACTCTCCCAAGTATTCTCTGCATGTTGGAATGAAACAAGAAAATATTTAAGTGCTGACAATTTCTTGTGGCTAATTTTCATAAAAAAAAATGATCCCATTCAATGAAAGTAACATAATCATGGAATAGAAAAACCATTTCATTAAACTTGCAAGAGAAAATTACTTACTGGACTACTATATGTAACCTTTAAGACAATGATGTATCAAGGAAAGGACACCTTTTACTGAAAAGATATGGGAACACTTTTTCTTTGATAATATTTTTGGGCATCATAAGTCCAAAAGTTATGCAGAACCTGTCTGCTATGTAGGAATATCATGACTTGTAGAATTTCCAAATATCCAACTTGCAGAGAGCAGAACAAAAAAAAATCTCCTAATCCCAATTGCATTTTACAATAAAAACAATTGTCCAGCAGAAGGAACATAGCAGACTTCTAGGAGAATCCAATGGATCAAAAGAACTGTAAGGCAAACCTACAGAAAGGAACATCCAACAATTACTATGAGCCCTATCAAAATCATTATCGTTATCTTTCAAACAGTCGCCAAACACAATGGAGATGAAAATTTGATGGAATATTTGTGTAAAATCAGGCAACATAATAGGCCAAGACTAAAGGCAATAGAAAAATCCTACTCTATCCAGTGAAGAAAAACAGAACACTTAAAGCAAGGAATAAGCTACAATTGGAGGAAGAGGCGGCAAAGAAACAAGAGAACCATTGTATGTGTCTTTCCAGATCGACTTTGCCCATATGCAAATATAGAGATATTATATCCATCCAGGGCTGATTGCACAAAAGGTTGAACATCCCGAAACAATTCCCCTGCAAGCACATGAATCAAAAAGTTAAGCAAAAGCAGGAGAAAAAGAAGAAACAACAATTTTTTTAGAGTCTGCAAGATCAATTCTTCTACATTTTACAAACTAGAAGCTGGAATTTACCATTTAAATTGTCCTTACCTTGTCCAATGTGAGGCCCATACACTCTATCAAACTCATAATCCTTTTTAGGATTCGTTAGAGAGTCATCACCAGAGTTTACACGGATGGTGAAGTCATCAGGAAATTCAACTGCAGATGGGCCTTCATCTTCAAATAATGGCCTTGTACGACAATATACTTTTACATTGCCTGAAAATGATTTGAGATGTCAACATCCTCAAAGATTAACGAAGAAGTTAGAAAAAACACCAACAGAGAAAAGGATGCAGAAAATATATGGTAATCAAAGATCTAGACAGTAAAGTACCTTTTGATGTTAACAAGTCATTAAACAGTTTTTTCTTCTCATTGATTAAAGGAGTTATTCTCGCTTCATTTTCAAGTGCAGCTTGATCTGGAAAAGAAAAGGAGAGAAGACATAAACCTAGCATAGCGAAGCAGCAGTGATAGAGTAAAATATGACATTAATACAGTATGACTGATGTAGAAATGTAAAAGCTAAATTTAATCTGAAGGCTATAAATTCTGCTTCCTATTACCTTAATCTGATAGCTGACTTGATTTCACATTTTCAGATACCCGACATCCTATTGGTTATAAGATAGGACTAAGGGCCGACATTAATCAGGGTCTAGGGAGCATCCTAAATAGTATTCATTAGCTAAAAAAATGACATATTAGAGAATAAGATAAGAACTGCTCCTATCAGTCATTTAAATGGCGAAAGATAATTAAACTAACTTAAACATCAATTGGTCATTGATGATTCATGTCTACTTCATTTTGCAAAGCCTTCATAATATGATCCCCTTGATTTAGGGTAAACAAAAGTTGGCTAGATAAATAAGGAGAAAACTCATAACAGAGCAAGTGAAGAAGTGGTTCAAGATATTCGCTGCTTGACATGAATCATGATATATGGTTGTGTTACTGTCATTAAGGTATACCACCATATATCAATATCCTGAGCATTCGTATTGTTGATGCATGGTATATGATATGCAGAGAATATATATGTGATATATCATGTAATTCATGAGGTGTTTCAATAATTAAAGACATCTTGCTGAAGAGACATATGGAGAATTCCGAAGAGAACAGAATCTTCAGTTGTCTCATTTGGCCGGAGACAAATCAGTCATGGACAAATATTTATAAAAAAATAGTGAGTACAGATACTAAAAGTAAAAGGCTAAAAAAATTACAAAGGAATATCAAGACAAAAGTATGAGTAGGAAAGCCACACAGTGAGATCAAATGCATTGTACATTCCAACAATAATAACTATCAAGATGTAGGCTACTAAGGCTAGACACTTTCCCTCAAATCTATACTGTTGGATTTAGCAGTTCTAAGACCGACAAATATGAAGAAATTTTACAATAATCATGTTAGTAACTGATTAAAGTACATCACAAATAAAAAAAGATATCCTCTACTAATACAAGAAAATGAAAAACGACAGAGGTCACTTGAACTAAATTAAATGAATGTTGCAAAGGAAAAGGACAACCAAATAACTATATACGGAACCAGAAAAATAGCATCCCCAAATGCCATACCTAATTTGCGTGCCTTATCTGCAAGAAAACCCAAGTAACGAGTAACTCGATCAAGTTTTGCATTAGAGTACTCGCTAAGGTCATTCGCTTCCTGTCTCAATTTCAAGTAATCTTCTCTAGCATGCTATAACTCCAATTTGATGATGTTGCAAGATGCACACAAAAGAAGGTGATGTCAACAGAGACAGTAAATTAAAGAGGCAAACTTAATTAGGCATGAATATTACTCACATGAAAATAAATAAATAAATAACATCGAAATATCAAAGAGGCTGCTCTTTTATTTTGGGTAAGGATCACCAATCACCATTACTGCCTTAAGGTAACAAGATATCTCCAGTGACAACATAAATTCTTATAAAAGAAACTACCAGCAGTAATCTGTAGGTACTTAAAAATGAATATTGAATAATCAGCAAAATCTAGTATCTTAAGTTTGTGAGAATTATATGGACAAACTGATTGGTATCAACCCTCTTGAAGGTTCATACTGCAGAATCAACTTCACGTTTAAGCTTAATAACAGGATCCAAAGCCATAGGCCCTTGAGTTGGCCCTGTTAATATTTTTTTTCTGTTCTACAGTTCAACAACTCATTAATTTTCAAACTAGCTGTAAGTATGTAATGGATGCAATCTGTTATTGAGTAAAAGGCACATATTTACCCAAAGCAGGTACTGTCATGAGTGCTCTGAGCAAGAGTTTAGTTACTCCTTCAGGATCTCTGCATATAGCACACAGATAGATGAACCTTAAAGTACATGGGTTTCTTTGCTCAGATCTTTCTGCCCCTTAGAGTTTTGTTATTCGGAAGTTGGAAATGATGCAGAATAACAATAAACAATCACATTCAACTTCAAATAGCTTTCTTTCACCTTAGGTCATCAAGCTGAAATCACAATTTTCATTTTTCAAAAGCTTTTAGAATTTCAGCCCTTCTCATTCCGGAGTAGCCAAGTTGCAGCTAAACAGATTTTTCTCACCACCATTTATAAAAGCTTGCAGGAACCATTGAACTGTAATTGGAAAAACTTAAAAAAATTGGCACTCATCTTCATGTCTGAAATATGAAACAATGATCGCAGCAATCATGCAAAAGTAGCTAGCTAGTAATTTATAAACAGTTAACACCAAGCAGGAAGATAGATAATTAGTCAAACTAGAAGCTATCAATAGCTTCATTGTAATTATTGTAACAGTGGTTTTCTTCATTTCTTTATTCCAAGATTAGTTCTGTGATGGTTGTATTATTCCTGCAAGGCAAGCAGAATACAGATTGAAGTAATATGCTTGAGGATTATATAGCATCAAACTCCACACAACAACACTAATACACCAAAACAACTAATTGAGCTCCTAGATAAATGCATTGCTAGCAACTCAACCTAATCACGCATTTCTTTACGGCTCCACATCTTTTACTCCGATGATTATGCATCAAAACCTAGAGTGCAGTAGTTCAGATTTCCTATAAATCTTTTCTGTGTGAAATCCATCTGGAAAAAAAATAATTTCTGATACATCCAAAGTCAAGATTGAAGAACCATGCACAAATTTTCATATATCAATTAACTTATGCATTCGGTAAAAATTATGATCATCAAAACTTTTGTCAGCGACAACATAGAAATATAGGCCCCCAACTTATTTTTATGGAAAGATAAGAGCAAAAAATCACGGTGAGACCCATAAAGTTAATAGGTTACATAGTTGTTCTTACAAAAAGAAAAGATAAAATGAGAGAGATTCATATCTGATGAACATATTGACGCATTTGGACTTTAATTATGATCCTCCTTATAATCTCATGAATGCAGCAATTCAGTGGATACTATTACCAATTTATCCCAGTTATGGCAGGAAGTTTAAGGTATTCTCAATTCTTACAATGGTTTGATAATTCACCAAAGATTCAAAAGTTTCCCCTGCAGTCAGCATGAAAGCATGAGAATCAGGAACAGGTTGATTATTATAAGTGAAAACTAATACCAGCTTATCTAGTGTTCTTCTGTTATGTTAAATCTTTTCCTTCCCATTTTTATTCGACGATTTGTGCAAAGGTTTTGTCAGTTTTCTTGTATTTTCAGGTTCCAATCCATTCCTGCACTATTGGTTGATGCCTACTTCTGACAATTATCCATGTTTTAACATCCATCCAGCAAAATTCTTCTCAATTCCTGTCACCAGTGATATGGCTTTGTGCTCTGTTGCTGTGAACAAGTCTATCACATCTTAGAGTAGTGAACTCACCTAACAATACACATCTGTCTTTGCTTGAAATTGATTAAC
This sequence comes from Typha angustifolia, assembly GCF_048772165.1. Taxonomy (NCBI): domain Eukaryota; kingdom Viridiplantae; phylum Streptophyta; class Magnoliopsida; order Poales; family Typhaceae; genus Typha; species Typha angustifolia. Next base: position 6,963,582 of record NC_133243.1, on the reverse strand, counting down.
CATTGTCAAAATCTACTACTGACTAAGAATAATTCCAGAAAAAAAAAACTACTACTTTCAGAAGTCATAGAGAATCCATGAAGAATACGTTATATACTTGGTGCTCACACTTTTCAAAGTTCAAACTTCAATTCCCATTCAACTATATGCTGCCATCTTATCCAAGTCCTACACATCTTATAATGATGATCCCTGAAATGAAACCCAACACACTGAAACCGTGGAATCATTGAGTTCCCTTAATCAGTCCTGAACACAGCGACCCTTTCCAGCTCGAGAATCATACACTAACCACACTGGAATTCTCAGTTGCGTCATCACTGATCCACAGACGGCAAAAACCTCATACAACCCTAAAACCGTAAGAATCATTGAGCTCTTGAAGCCCATACTTCTCCAAGTTTCATTCCAGCTCAAGAGCATCCAATTTACACACTTTTCCCACATAAAATCCACATTTCGCAAGTAAAGAACAAAGAACATCAAAGTCTCAGCTGTAAAGGCAAACAAACCTTGACTTGATCCTTGAGCTTCTGGACCTTAGCCGCGACGGACGGCCTCGGAGTCTCGGAGCGCGGAACGGGCAACAGCGGCGAGCCGGGCAGCCTCCTGACGGGTGCGACGGCCGCCTCCTCGCGGTCGAACGACCTCCTCGGTTCGAACCCGGGCAACTCCCACGTCCACCGGTTCTTCTGCTCCGCCATTGCCGGCTCCCTCGATCGAAGCCCTAGATCAAGATTTCGCGGGAAAGGAAACCAACTGTTAGGGTTTCGTCGAGGCCAGGGGGGCGGGGGAGGGAAGGAGGACGGAAGCCTATCTACAAGTTGCGAGACGCGAGAGAGGGAGGAGAGACGGAGGCCAGAGGTTTTTTTTCCACCTTAGCTTTCATTTATTTTACTGCCCCCTCGAAGCGACTCGCGAGGCTCTTGTGTTACGCAGTGTACCTTCTCTTTTCTTTTCCTATTTTGGCCCTTCCCTTCTTCTTAGTTTGAGTTTTGATGCTTCCCTCCTTTTCTTCCTCCACATTTTTGAGATAGCCCCAAATTGTACCATGAAATGGGGTGATGACTTGGGTTTCGTTGTTGGTTGAAACATCCATTAAAATAAAGATGACGTGTTTTTTTTTGCATAAAAAGATGAAATTAATTTCTTTTGATGCTCCTTCGACCCTTTTGTAACTTAATTACATTTTATTTTATTAATTATAATAAACTGTATATGTTAATTATGTTCACTCTATTATAATTATATTAAATTTTCTTTAAAAATTCCATGCAATTCTCTCTATTTTCTTAAATCAAAAAAAGATAATCCGATCCACCAAACCCTTTTCCTTATTCACTCGTTGCTAATTACTCAAGCATGGCAGCTAAATGGGTGGATGACATGTGTCCAAGTAGATCTCCATTTCATTAGGTATGAATACAACACCTATGCATGGGTGGACAGTATGTGCCCATGACCATGAAAGAAAATGGATATGGCTTGGCTACTTATGTTCCAGTGGGCAAACCTATCATTCATGGCATAATTTAATTACCACATAATATATTTTTTCCTGTCTTTTGTTATTGTATAATATATGATTATTTTAGCAACCAGAATAAACCAGAACCATATAAATGCGAAGGCTGCCAAACTTGCATGCAGCGATATGTATGTGATTTAGCATGCATGACGCGGCAATTCGTTATACATGCATTGTGCTCGTATGTGGATCAATATCTGATACTGATATCGTCAATGGAATAGTGCTTAGATAGTTCAAACTTGAACTGTTTGAGTATTCTTGAATTTGAATTTCAAGTTTTTCCACGATATTGATTTGCCTGTGACACCGTTAAATTTTCATTTCTTTTACTATATATATATTGAATGATGTTAAACTTATGATACAGTAAGAAAAGTTTAAAAATTACCATTTTTTACTCGATAATCTGGACCAATGGAAGCATAAATATATAGAAAAATAATATACTATAATAGTATGATATATTTTTTAATATATCATTAGTTCACAGGTGATTCATAGTCTTGTAATACTACATAAAGATGCTAGTACTCACTCCCTAGTAAATAAGTCATAAATTACCAAAATGTCTCATTGTACTAATATATTAAATTATCAAAATCTCAAAATAAATATTTTCTCCAATAAGTTTATCTAACAAATATGTGTAATAGAGTTAGAATCATTTTATATGCTTTCAAGTATACGAGTAAAATGTGTTTATTTTATTTTATTTTTTAAAAAGAAGAAGAGTAAAGTAGATGTCCTTGGGCTGGATTTCCTAATCGAGGCCTGACTAAAAAATGAGCACGGATCTTTAGTTGCGGGCCTTAAGCCCGAGAGAATCTTGGTGCCGGATACGCTGTCTGGTACCGAGTGCTAAAGTACTTATTTAACCTACATCTATTAAATTCTCCACGGATCCAATGGTTATGGCCTTAATTTATGGCCCCAAAATTCCCTTTCTCCGGTGTTTTTTTTTTCTTCACTATCATTTGTGTGATAAGAGAAAAATTCTAAAAGATTAGTGTGAATCACAATCGATGTACAGTTCTTCTAAGATGGGATTAGTTATTTCGTGGGTCCCCCTTAAACTCATGGCACCAGAATTAAAAGATAGATTAAGAGTCCTCTCTCCTATTCTCCCTTACCAGCAACACCACCTAAAGCAACACCCAATTAATAGAAAAGCTCTGAGATGCTCTCTTCTTCCTCTCTCCTTCATTTCATCACTCAGGTTCTTTTAGTAGCGCAGCCCAGTTTCTCTTGGGTGGATTGGGGGAGATGCGCTCCACCATCGAGGAGGGAGGATTGAGATATCAAGACCTTGGTTCTTGATAGAGCGAAGCGGGAAGGCTAAATCTCGACGGGGTCCGCTTGGTTTCCTGGAAGGATTGAGGAAAACGTGCTCGGGAGTTGGAGATGAGATGAGATGAGATGAGAGGGCGAGTGAGTGTCGTCGGAGGAGAAAAAGGGAGATTCTTCTTTGTTGGTCAGGACTCGGGAGGGCAAATATGGAATTAAATCTCCTGCCACTATCGGCGGAGGGACATTTTAGTCTTTTTCGCTTTTTCTTCGTTAATGACGTCGGGGGTGATGAGAAGTTTTTAATATTTTATAGGGTCTCTACGTTAGGTAGTGTGACAAATGAGTGATAATTTGGGGTAATATATTGGTGAAAAAAATTATATTATATTTGTTAGAAAATTATTATGAATACTTTTTTATTTAATATAAAATAGATAATAAAATATTTAAAAAATATACCAACAAGTTAATTTGAGCTAAATCTAATTCGGCTCGGCTCAACTAGTATTTCGAGTTCATTTAGTGAGCTTGAGCCGAGTTTGATGACATCACTGAATATGGGTTTTTTAAATATTAAGATATAATTTTAATAAATATTATTTATATTTTAAAATGAGATTATTATGGTATTTTATGTGTAATTTAAATGGGTATAAAGGAGAAAAACGTCAACATAAAAAATAAAAATTAAAAAAAGGCCAAACAAATCCCTAGAAGGTATCCTTGCCGAGCCGCACGTCTCACGATAATCTCGCAAATGTCTCGCGCACATGTCTCTTCCGAACAGCTGGTCCCGGGCCCGCGTCCGTACGGAAAGGGTTAGGTGTTCTCCACGAAGCAGCAGCTGGGAAGAGGCCGCCTGCAGCCCCGGAAGCAGGAATTTACTGCATCCGATTACATGGCAGCAAATAAATCGACTTCGAAATCCGCAGGCAGTAGTACCAAGTACCCGAGACGACGACGGACGCCGATGTGGACCGGACAAAGGACTGCACTATTTTCTCAGCAGAAACTCGTTCAGGTCCCCCCTTAAATGACCCCTCATATTTGTTGCTAAAATTATTCCAGTCTTATCACATTGTACTACTGTAGTATAGTTGAAACCATTATTTAAAGAAATGGAATAATTATTATTGGGATATCTCACTGAGCCGTGACCCGTGAGATATACTATTAAATAGGTCTTTTTTACTGTAGTAATAAATAAATAAATAAATTATTAAGTGTTTTACTAGGTACTGAGTAAAATGCTGATCACATCGGCAGTTTTTTTAAAAAATACTAAATATTTTAGGGATTTATCATAAAAAAAAAGATAAATATAAAACGTTGATGAGTTAAACGTTTTATAATTAAAAATAATACACAATAACAGTATAAGTAAAAATATTTAAAAGAATTATAACATCAAAATGATACTATTGGCTCTAGTAAACATGCTTCAATTTTATCTTTTGAGCCTACCACTGCCCGGTCATTTTACCTTTGTACCTTACTCAGGCCCGTGTAGTGGGCGGGTTTTTATAGTTGTTTATTTATTTTAGTCATAAAATATATCGTTGTGAAGATATGGAAGAGTTTTATAAATTAAAATCACATAGTTATTTTTCGAAATCAACTGCACTTAGAAGGTGGTGGCTCATATAAATTTAATTTTTCAATTTTCTTAGATAAAAAGCTCTCTCTTTGGCTTTTTTTAAATATAAAACGTTAACGAGTGGAGCATTTTATAAAAAAATAATATTTTTTATATTTTTATTTAACTATAAAATGTAAAATTTATTAACGTTTTAGTTATGTCAACATTGTTGTTGACACATTTTAATATTAAGTTTGTGGAGCTGTCTATTTAGATAAATAAAATAGAAAATAGAAAAAAAACTCACAAAAATCCTATTATTGAGTTGTGGCATTAATTTTTTTTTTCTTTGCCTACGTATATAATTTATGTATTCATTCCATGCTTATGATTTATAAAATAAAAATCCGTTAGTCTAAATCAAAATCGCACCAACCAGTACTCCCAGCGTTCACACTCCTTAAAATCCTGCTACATATGAATTACAGCACATCAGCACAAGTTGTGGTAGTTTCCAAAACTTTCCATAAAAGGGAGTCTCCTCCCATCCCTTACCTTCCCTTCCCTTCCCTTCCCACTCCTCTCTTCTCCTCGAAACCAAAACCGATCTACAGCAGTCGAGTCGAACAGCGAGCCAATCCCAAATAAATCATTCTTGTTCCACAAATCTCTTCTCGCATATCTCGAGATCCAGACCCACTCTTTCCCCGAGGAAAAGAAACCCTAAGCAAGCTAGGGTTTGTAATAGGTCCGTGCTTAATTTGGAAAACACGGCACTGCATCTGTTTACGTGCCGCTTGTCTTCTTCCTCCCTCTGCTCTCTCTCTCTCTCTCTCTCTCTCACTTCAGCCATTTTTATGTTCTTCTTCTTCTTAGGGAAAGAGTGGATCGATCGATCATGGCGAGGGAGAGGATTCAGATAAGGAAGATCGACAACACGGCGGCGAGGCAGGTGACGTTCTCCAAGCGACGGAGGGGCTTGTTCAAGAAGGCGGAGGAGCTCTCCATCCTCTGCGACGCCGAGGTCGCGCTCATCGTCTTCTCCTCCACCGGCAAGTTGTTCCACTTCTCCAGCTCCAGGTATGTGTGCATATATATATATATATATATATATACATATGCTACTCATCGACCAGTCGTCGCTTCGATATTAGATCGCTTTTTATATATGCGGGTTTCATCTAGATTCGTTCACTTCTAATTTTAGAAGAAAAGATTAATGGATTTAGGAGGTCTTGCTCACGTTTGATAGGATTCTATGCATTGATTGGTTTTAGAAACTCGATTTTTTCTCACGGGTAGTAATTTAAAGAGTTGGTGGATAGAGAGCACTAATGAGAGTTCAAACAATGTTTTATTTTAGTGCTCGGACAACTCGGTGTTTGTACGGAAGTGGATATTGGAGTGCTTTACTGTTTCTTAATTAAGCGGTTTAACCCATAATGTACAGGAACGTAATGCGTGCTTTCTTAATCATACAACTCCCGAAGATCATACTGATCTTTATTGATAATAAATTGGAATATTTAATATTTCTCGATAAATTAACGCCTATAATCTGAAACTGCTTGGTTTTTTTCTCGACATGATCATGTTGACCTCTAATACCTGAACACTCATGTCGGAAACTAATATAATAAAACTTGCTATTTATCCTGTCATCGACATAATGCTATCAAGTTACTATAAGAGGTTGAATGTTGAAGCATGCCTAGTCAATTGCCGGAAACAACTGTTTCTCGATGGGAAAATGCGGATGCTATTTCTGCATGAATAACGATATCAGCAATGCTGAAGAAATTTGGTACAAAATAAACAGACCATTTATAGTATCAACTTTCCAGCTGTATGTATGAATGCATATCCAATGAATTGAAGACAATGTTTATTTCATAGTCGCTGGTAGTAATTAAAGTTAATCTGGATCTGGTAGTTTCTAAAATCTCTCACAGCAAGTTCCCGATATACATGGTATATGCATCAACGGCCATTCATATTTTGGTTGTATAAATGTACAACTATGGTTTTTGATGTGTATGTAATCTATGTTAGAAATTAATTTACTTCAGTTCTCATGTCAAGAGAAGCTTTTTTTACTTATTCGTTAAGTGCACGAGAAACATAAGCATGTAAGAGCAATGTAATGGTTTCTTTGCACAAGAGAAACTCGTAAGTAATTGTTTAAATTAATTTTGGGTTGTGGAGTTACTAGTCAGAGAGCCTACAAAAGCAACGCTTCTTGTATTTATAAATCAAGCCAAATAAAGCTAAATAATCTAAAATGAGGTTGGCTTCTCTTAAGTCTTTTGTTCATTTCTTTTATATCTCTTTTGCTGATCCACATATATCCAAGTCTTCCAATCCAATTATCAACAATCTATACAAATGCATATACGTACTGAATTTGATATAATTTAGCACCGTATAATTGTATGAGAATATATGTACACCTTGCAGCAATTTTTTTTTTTTTACTCAGGGAGGCAATTGACCTTGTGAGTTAGCGGTAGTGTCTGCATCCCATGAAGTTTGATTTTTTTTTTTTTTGCATGATGTAGATTAAGAACCAATTTTATTGTTATTACTCATAATATTTAACTTTGATTACTTGTACTATATTGTATGTCACTGTATGGCTTCCTTGTGAAGCTTGTAAATTGTAATGGGCATCTACTTTTGGGAAACAAACCGCTAAGGTGCTAACACCATCTTCATATGTTGTTTGCCAGTAAATATTAGTTACATATGTCTTGAGTTTGTCTGCATTTATTAATAATGACAGATATATTTTCTCTTTTCTCTGTGAAGTATGAAGGATATCATAGAGAAGTACAACATGCATTCAAGTAACCTACAAGAATCAGTTCAGCAGCCTCTTGACTTGAACGTAAGATATTCCATGTTAACTTATTATTAGCTGCAGGATGAATTTGACATTCTGTACAAGGGAATCTAGTCTCATGAATATCCAATTCATTTTGTTCTAATTTAGCATGATTATACTTATAGTACAAGAATACAATAATCTAAGACCTACCGCTGCACAATGTTCTTAATTTTTTTCCCGGTGTGTGTTCTTAAGAATTTATTACTATTTGATATGTCATTTGGACTCAATATGATAGATTCACAAGTGCAAGGCTAAATTTTACTTTGTTATTTGATTATCCCGAAATAATAACCTACTATTCGCCATATTTTAATGTGACAAAATATACTAGATCAGAAAATGAAACCGTATAATGTAACATTGAAGGAAAGTTAGTTATGAGAATTATTTGTTAATGCTGACAGAAACTATGCTCGATGCAGTAATTAGTTATTCCATGTGATAAATATATGTGCAACATTATTTAATACATTTTGCCTCTTTCTACTTTAGTTGGAGAATAACAAGCTTGCAAGTTTGAGCAAAAAAGTTGCAGAAACAAGTCTTCAACTGAGGTTTGGCTTAAATTTGACTTGTAGAGTTTATATCCCTGAAACGTGCATTCATTAAGATGAACTGAAAGGGTTTTCCTATCAATTCTAGACAAATGAGAGGAGAAGAGCTTGAGGGCTTAAGTGTAGACGAGCTGCAGCAGCTAGAGAAAAATCTCGAAGCAGGTTTACATAATGTACTTCAAAGAAAGGTGTGTTAATACGTTCCAAGTTTGTTAGCTTTTTTAAGATTTGCCAAGTCTTTTATTGCTTATTCTGTGTCCAAAATTTTGCAGGGTGAACAATTCATCGAACAGGTCAATGAGCTTCAAAGAAAGGTTAGAAATGACTCAAACAATATCTATTTGCTGAATAGTAGATCGCTGATATAATGCAAAAAGGAGATTAAGTGAAGTGATTGTTCTTTGGCATCGGAAAACATAAATATTGAGTTTTTATTTTCTTACCTTTTATCAAACTGCCCTCATGACTTTATTAGCCACATAGACAACCTCTTGGAATCAAAAGGTAGCACATAAAGCATAATACAAACAATGAAAATACTAAGAATAATATTGAATATTGGACACATTTCATTTAATACGTAATCATTATTGCCATTACCTTTACACCAAAGATGGTAGAAAGTCTTCTAGAGATGAGTCAACAATCATCTTTGCTGGAGAGGTGGGCATAGGTTTGGTAAATGAAAATCAAAAAAATGGAGGGAGCGAAAGAAGAGAAAAATAGCAACAAAAATGAAAAGAGAATAGGATGGAAACATAAAATGTAGTGCTTAAGAGATCAATAATTGATGTCTCAAGTTGTATTCATGTTAGATGTAATTTATGATGCGTTTTACATATAGTCCATAAAAAAGGGAAAAAAATTGTGTTTATGGCTGATACAGCATATACAACCCTATATGTATTGGCCGATACAGTTGATATTGGACTGATACAACTGATACTATGTTGAAACCAAAGAAAATTTAGTTTGGCCCCCGATTTCTCATCAGTAAGTGCCAACAACTAACATCAAACCCTGCAAGAATGTTTCAAAAGTTCGAGGGACATGTATGCATGTTCTGAATAGCCTGGATTGGAACATGTTGCAAAATTTAAAAATCAATAGGACCCTGTGTTTTTTCACCAGCAGTGCTGGATATACAAATATGAAGATTCCTCTGCATATTATAGTGACTTTTAACAGTTCTTACTTCTTGAAGGTGTAAATAATGAGTCGAACTTGGAAGATTAGTTTTTAATGGTATCCTTATTGCATTTAAGCACTATAACATTACCATAGGTACACCCTAAAAGGATTCAAGTTTACATATATGGGACTATGATGAATTAGTACAAAGTCATTACTCGTTTGCAAAATCTTATGGTTACACGATGCTTACAGGGTTTAGAACTAATGCAAGAAAACACACGACTGAGATACCAGGTATGGCCTTCATTTATCCACAATTTTAACCCTCCATTCTTCTACATGATTGTACTTTTATATGGATATATTTAAAGATGCAGGTTTTGCAGATGTCAAGTGTTGGGAAGCAAGTGATGAATGATACAGAAAATGTTCTCACTGAAGATGGGCAGTCTTCTGAATCAGTGATGACTGCATCAAACACAGGAGGGTCACAAGATTATGATGACAGTTCAGATACGTCTCTCAAATTAGGGTGAGTCTATTTGTCAACTTACTTGTTTGTAAAGTAGCGAAAAGTATGTGATCCAAATAATAGCATAAATAATGATGTTAAGTATTATACTGATGATTTTGGTTTATTTTGTCGATAATTTGCTGGATCTATGATTTATTCATGCTGGCAAGAGTACAGGTTAATCAACAAGTGGAGATAAGTTTTTCAAATGTTAAGATGATCGATCCAAACTATCAAGAACCATTCTGTTACTCAGGACAAACTTTTCAGAAGAGAATCAATTTTAATATTCATCTAAGAAACCATCTCATCATAAAATACTTTTCCTAGTGTGTTATACTAGAGATTCTTTGTAGAGTTTACTCCATATGCAGGCTAAGTTGCTGCTGCTGTTGATTTCTATCTTGGATTTTGTTACCTGAACCAATTTATGAAAACATACTAGATGCTGAGTTTTTTCTGACTTGTTCAGGTTACCTTATTCTGGCTCAAACTGATGAGTACTCAACATCATAAGCCTGAACGGGAAAAGAAGTTATCGGTCACAGATGGATCCAGACTTCAGTAATGCAGAATCGGTTGCCAGATTGATTAGTCAATTAAGCTATCCTAATGCCTGAACATTTTGATGCTTGGTTATGTGTAAACTAGTCTGCGGATACATTGTAATACTAATCTTTTTGAACTAATATATCATAGAACAATGTGATCTTTATATATATATATATAGACAATGTGATAAATGGTGTTGTATTTATCTCGTTCTTATCGTCTTGTCTTTGCCTCGCACTAACAATGAATTGAATATCCATAAATGCCAAATTCTCTCCGTATCTTAATCACGGACACTTGAACTGTTGCTCATTTCCTCGTATTGGGATTCGCAGCGATGGCTTGTATAATTAAAGTGGATGTCGGATGCATGCGCTTATCATCGAACGATCATGATCACAAAATTTAGGGTCGCAATTGAATATAAGGAGGCGTGCATAGTAGAGCGGATTTCCTCTGGCACATTTTGACAAACATTTTCTCGCAGGTTGGACCAACAGTCAAAAGGCCAGCAGGCCTTCCACCACTTTGACACTGTTTCAAAGTACCCAAGTCGAGATTCAAAGTAGTGCTATTAGACTGAGAAAAGAAAGAAGGCTCCCACCCTAGCCAGAGAATATAACTCCACTACTCAACAACCCACACTGGCCACTGATTAATAATTATTGCCGTTAATGGAGCACCACGCCCACACTTCTCGGTCCAAATCCAAGCGTGGTGCAACTTTACCTGAAAAACCTTCCCACCAACCGTATTGTGAACGAGAGGACTTTAAGCAACTGTTAAAGTTATTTTGCCACCATCCTGAGCTTCTATAAAGTCTCATTGTGATGTTTGCTCTCAATTGCCACCGTCCCATCTCATCAGTTCTTTGCTTGCTTAGCTCTGGGCCTGTGTGTTGGAATCTGGGAGATGATGGCTCTAAGAAGTGCTAGTTTTATGGTGTTAGGATTAGGCATCCTCTTGGTGGTTGTTTCCATTTCAGAGACATCTCTTGCAGCAAAGATAGTTGTTGGTGATTCTGCCCATTGGACTTTCGGCTACAATTACACTGATTGGGCTCTTAAGAATGCACCCTTTTACCAGCATGATACCTTGGGTTTCTCTCTTCTCTCATTTCTTTACTATGTTTATTAATTAAATTTCGTAAACTGAGTGAGCTAGATAATATTATAAATGGGATGTTATATCATCTGCATCACATCACTCATTATAACGAGAGATTACTCACCATATATATTTTAGCTTTTTTCTTAAAAAAAACTTTTTTTAATGATTATATTTTCATCGTCGAGAAGATTCAGTCCTGATGATGCATCGTGGAATGTATGGAATTATATTTTTCATGTACATTTGACTATTATAATTAAATACTCAAGTCATGCATCTGCATATTTGATTATGGTTGCGACCACATATAGTCATTAAACATATGTAATCAATCGATACGTGTATTTGTTGATACGCATAAACTAACATCTCACATTGAATTCTCTCTCCCTCTCATTAGCTAGTTAATAGATTTCTAACATGTGGATCTTTTATATGAATGGTTGCAGTGTTCATGTATGATCCTCCAAGTAACACCACATTTCCACACAGTGTTTACTTACTGAAGAACCTACGTAGATTTCTTGCATGTGACTTGAGGAAAGCAAAGCTGGTGGGAAACGTGATGCAAGGCGGTGGCAAGGGCTTAGAGTTTGTGCTCAAAAATAGGAAGCCTCACTACTTCGCGTGTGGGGAGGCGAAAGGGATCCACTGTAATATCGGGCTCATGAAATTCTCTGTGCTCCCTACAAGGCCTTGCCGTGGTTAACTATTTGAAGCTCGAAAGTTCTCCTTCGCTTTTCTTTTTTGCTCCAGGGAAGATGCAGTGCTTTTTATTAGAGTGACAAATTTTAAATTTTCCTTGTTCTTTTTACTGGTCGAAAAGAACTTCAATAATAATATAAACAAATAATTACACTTTGGGTTTCCGAATTACCATTACTTTCATATATAATCCTCCTAAACTTATTTTTTATGGCACATAAATCTTATAATCTATTAAATATATCTGAAACACCGCTTCCATTAGATTTTCATTACCTTTTCTATTAATAATTATTATATACAAGTCACACGAGCAATTACGTGACATATTTATTCTTATTATAACTCTTTTTTAATAATCTAAGGCATCTTAAGACTTGAGGCATATAAAATATGAAGCTATCGCACCATACTACTGCTCCAAGGCACTACCCAATTAGACCTTCCAGTCAAAAATACTGCCGAGTAATTGCACCGCCAAACTAGTTTTCTCCGAGCGAGAGCCGAGCCGAGCCGAGCCGAGCGGCCGCAAAACAAATGCAATTTTGTCCCAAGATTATATTAGATAAAGCATATCTTATTACTTTGTCCTTTGTATACCGCAAGACTGCCACGTGTGGTAGCCCCCACCTTGGTAACTCTAATTTCAAGATGGAAAAAAAGTTGACTTAGACCCCGGACCAAAGCCGTTCAAAAACCCACCCATCCTCCTCGGATGGCCGTATTCACTCGCAGCTCCACTTTCCTCCTCGCTTCCCCACTTCTCCTCCATCGCGCGATCTCCATCGGACGGCGTAGCTGCATCCGCTATCCTCCCCGGATGCCTATGGCATCGTACTCGCCGGCATCGGCTGCGGCAGGCGCCGAGAAGACGACGGCGCCGTGCGGGTCATGGAAATCGCCAATCACGGCCGACGTGGTGTCCGGAGCGGATAAGCGTCTCGGAGGGATCGCCGTCGCTGGAGACGGTCGCCTTGTTTGGATTGAGACCCGCCCCGAGGAAGGAGGGTAGGATATAGAACCCTGGCAAGCATGGAGTTGATTTCGAATTTTTTGGCTTCAGTTTGAATCGATCTATGATTGGATTGTCTTGTTCAGAATAGAAATATTGATATGCCACGATTTTTTTTCTTCTTTTTATTTGATCGAAAGTCTGGATTTTATCATATCCCACATTTTTAACTCGATTAGGATGGTTCAGACGTGCAGTTATTGTAAAGGAATCAGAAGAGATGGAAGGTAAACCTGTGGATGTCACACCTGCAGATTTCGCAGCTCGGACATTGGCGCAAGAGTACGGAGGGGGTGCATTTGCTGTATCGGAGAATGTTGTTGTATTTTCGAATTATAAAGACCAGCGTTTATACAAGCAAATTATTGGAGGTAATACTGAGAAGACGCACCTTATACAATCTCTAGCAACCTTTCTCTTTTTTGTACTTCCGCATCATGGCTAACCCTTTACGACTTAACAAGTAGCAGCATGAGTAAGAATGGCGTATTTATTTCTATCTTCCATCTGAAAGTTCTTTTCTCTTTACAGGTCACTCTCCAGTACCTCTGACACCAGATTATGGGGGACCTGTAATCCGTTATGCTGATGGTGTTTTCGATCCTCACTTTCATCGTTATCTTACAGTAATGGAAGGTTGTTATCATTTTGCCAATTGTAGTTGTCAGGAAGCTGGTCACAAAATGTATTGCTAATTATTGTTTAATATCTTGACAGACTGCCGTATAAGTAGCTTAAATCCAATCACAACCATTGCTGCTGTATACTTTAGCGAAGGACATATGCATGGTAAGGCTGCTAGAGAAATGGAAAGTACATGCTACAGAAGCAACACATTTGGTTCTTTGCACTTTGCGATTTTTAGAGGACATTGATGCTTCTTCATTAACTTTATTTTTCTTTTTTATCCTTAAATATTATTGAAGAACCAAGGGTTCTGCTTAGTGGCAATGACTTCTATGCTTATCCACGCATTGATCCAAGTGGAAAACGGATGGCATGGATAGAATGGAGTCATCCAAACATGCCCTGGGATAAAGCAGAACTTTGGGTTGGGTACTTCTCTGAAAGTGGGTAAGTATTGCATGTTCATCAAGCAGAATGCTGTACCTTCTGTGATTATTCAATTAATTGGAAATGCAAGAATCGGAAACAAGCTAGTACTGAACTTTATAGCACGTAATTATTCATAACATGTAGATGTATATTGTTCAATGCTTCTTATCAATATATAGGCTCCATATCTTATCTTGTACTTCGTATGCAACTATGTTATGACCTGGAGCATTCACTAATATCAAGAGAATGAATGAAAGTTTACTCAGAACTTGAAGTTGGATTCAATAAGATTTTGATTCCACAGCATTCTTGTCAGGATATGATTACCTAAGATTGTTGACAGCTTATTAAGAGCTCTGCAGAAAGACATGCTTATTTTTTTGCATATATTTTGATGTATGATGCTGAAACTAGGTTTTAAATGAAAGTTTTTTCTTGATGCGCCAAGTTCTCCATCTCTCTGCCATCTGAACTGACTGTGTTCATGATGCTTCTTCATGTATCATTTATCTGACGTTACTTATTTTGATTTCGAGATATATGTTCCGGTCTTTATTTTCCGCAAGTAGTTTTTGCTGACTACTTTCCAAGTCTTCCTGACTTTAGAAAAATCTCATTCTACCTCTTTACAGAGACTTATGTAAGAGACTATGTGTTGCCGGTGGTGACCCTACGCTAGTGGAATCCCCAACTGAACCCAAATGGTCCTCCAAAGGTTTATCTTTTCTTCAACTCAGTTCTCTTTTAGCTTTCCATACCTACAAGAAGCTACTTCAACGAAAATGTGCAAGAAGAGGGTTTATCACTTGTGTCACGAATTGAGTCCTTCTATTGCTGAGAATATTGGGGAGTAGGTCAGAGAAAAGCCATGTAACAGGAATTGGAAAACGGAGATCCTACTTCAGAGGTTGGTGGGTCGAGTATTCATGTAGGAATAGGGCTCTACACATACTACCATATAGGGCTTCTAAATGTTTCAGAACCTGTCTAATAACTTGATGCATGGACTGTCTGGACACCTGATTGACTTATTAGGCAGGTGACGCAGCTTAAATTGCCTAAATGGCCTAACATAAAGAAGAATGCCTTGGTGGCTGCCCCTCTTAAGACAGCTCCTTAGGCCGCCATTTTTCTGGCTTTTAAAACTTTGAAGTTTGAAGCTTTATTTATTGTTAGTAGGCTCCCCAGAATATATTTGACAACACGTAGGAATTCAAATAAAAGAAAGCTACTATGGTTTTCATTTGAGTATCTAGCAGAAGTTTAGGAGAAGATAACATGACAGGTTGAGTTGGTTGACAAATTTACTTTCCATTGTAATGCATTGACTTATCATTACATTATTACGACATTATGTTGACTCATTAAACTGTAAAATCCTGATGTCTCATATAATTTCCTTCCTACTTTATTCCATTTTAGTGATACTCATTTGTTGATGTTTTGGATAGTTATCACTATTGTACTGATTGATAGTATTTATGCAAATTTTCAGGGGAGCTTTTTTTCATAACCGACAGAAAAAGTGGGTTCTGGAACATTTATAAATGGGTGTGGTTCCTCTCTGTTTGAATATTCTATATAAATATTTAAAGTAGCTAGTATTCTATCTCCATCTTATTTTCATTTTTGTCTTGATGCTTATATATTCTTGTATCATTTATCTATATTTATACTGATTCAGTCTCTAGCAAAATCATTGGTAGATGTTTACATCTGACGGAAGATCTCATTGGTAGATGTTTATATTCTTGTAAATACTTTTCAACACTTATTATGGATTATGTTTTCTTTTCATGTTCTGCAACCTTCAGAATTGGAACTGTTATTTTATTTGCTACTTATTTACTTCTTCTTCGATGACAGATTGAACATAAAAATGAGGTAGTGCCGATGTATGAATTAAATGCTGAATTTGCAAGACCACTTTGGGTTTTTGGTAACAGCTCTTACGATTTTGTTGGAAAAGATGGGGACAATCATAGTATCATCTGCAGTTACAGGTTTTGCATGATGATCTTTTTCTTCTAAAAGAACTTTCCTCATTTCTACATATAACAAAATAAAAAGTTACTGAGGTTAGGATTTTATCTTGTGCAGGAAGAGTGGGAGGTCATATCTTGGAGTTCTGGATCATGTGTCGGGATCCTTTACATTGCTTGACATTCCCTTCTCTGATATTACGGATGTTGTAAGTTCTGAAATTCATATCACTGTTTCAAGTGTTAAGCATTAGGTTAGTTCCTTGTTTTGAATCTTATGGTATGCCCATTCTATCATTATCTTAACTTTTTAAATTGGTGACAATGAAGTTGAATGCCTTTGATTTGGCAGGTTGCTGGGTCAGACTACTTCTATATTTCTGGTGCATCTGCAACTCATCCATTATCGATTGCGAAAGTCAAGGTGGCATCTTAATTTGTATAATTGGGGGTTCAGTTAACATGGAAAGAAGTTACGCACACTGTGTTCAGTATTCACTGATGAGTATTGACTATATAATTCCTTGCTATAGGTGGCTTTGGATGAAAAGAATACAGAAGCAACAGGATTCTCGATAATCTGGTCTTCTTCTCCAGATGTAAGCAAGTACGAACAGTATTTTAGCGTACCAGAATTAATTGAGTTTCCTACAGAAAACCCTGGTCAGACTGCTTATGCATACTTCTATCCACCAACAAATAGTGCTTTTCAAGGTCCTTTAGATGAAAAGCCCCCATTACTGGTCAAAAACCATGGTAAGCTGTGAACTGTTTATATTAAGAACACCTTCTGCTATTTTCAAGTTTTAATCATTTTCTTTCTACTTTTGTGTGGTTACTAGAAATCTTAAGGGACGAGGGCTGGTAATATCTGTCAGGTCCATGCACAAGATCTAACAATGGAAGATGCAATAAAAGATACTATGTATCTAAAATACTTCTAGATTCTTGATTTTGTGGCAGGAGATTTGTTAACCATGTCAGTCATACGCAACAGAAATTACAGAAGTATTACTACTTGGCTCATCTTTAGAAAATTAAGTTCTGGTTGATGATAAATGTAATAATTTTATAGACCAAGATTGTCAAAAGTTTAAACTGTTAGGTAATGAATCAACAATAGGTATCTACCTTTACAACATGTATATGTTGCACGTGGACAAATTGAAGATAATATGATATGTGATCCTCTACACTGCACAAGAATTGATAACAGAAAATATGAATTAAATAAGGCTAAACAAAGTTTTTACTCAAGACCTCTAGAAAACTAGGTTCCGATATATTGTGAGATAACCAATAACATAAAAACTTAAGTCAAACATCACACCTTTAAGAATATGTATTAACGAAAATGATACTTATGATGCCATATAGGGTTCCTCATGTCCTGTTCCATAAAATAGACTGCTTGGATCGTGTTTCATATATATTCCCTGCTAGATCCTCAAGGTGCTAGGATGTAGTGCATCAGTGTTTCCATAGTTTACAGCGAGTTACACGAAACCTAAATTGTGATTTTTGATCCTTCTTATCAACATGCACACATTGAGCCGTAATTTTCTGAGATCTATCTACAACAAAATAATACAAGTGCTGAATTGTTTGAGCTATTAAGCCCTCTTTTTTCTGCAACTTAAATTGCAAATGTTTCTTACTTAGTTGATTAGAGAAGTTCTATTGTTTGGTTATTTTGGTATCATATTGCTTTGGTTGAAGTACTTTTGCAAATCTTGTAGGAGGACCCACAGGTGAAGCACGTGGAATCCTAGATCTTAATGTCCAGTATTGGACAAGTCGAGGATGGGCATTTGTCGATGTTAACTATGGGGGAAGCACTGGTTTGTCCTTGGACTTTTCCTATATTATATGTATTATGCACTCTATTTACCACTTGACTCATTCTGAAAAGGTAGAACACCAAGCATTTTTTCCCCTAGTTCTAGAGTAGATTGCTCAAGTGCTTGACTAATCCATCTTGATGCTCAAAGCAACTGACTTCAGCATATATTTTCTTTGTTTCATGGTGATTTAATATTTGCTAAAGATCAGAATTTAAAAGTAGTAATCAAGATAATCATCCGAGCTTTTTTCTCTTTCTTTCTTTTTTGAAGGTTATGGGCGAGAATATCGGGAAAGACTTTTGGGTCAATGGGGTACTGTTGATGTTAATGACTGTTGCAGCTGTGCTAGATTCCTGGTACATCTACAAGCTTTTCATTGTTTTCTCAAGTATATAATTTCACATTGCATGATGATAACTTAACCATGAATAATGAATGATTAATTTGGTTTTAAAGGTGGAAAGTGGAAAGGCGGATGGAGAACGACTTTGTATAACAGGGAGATCTGCGGGTGGATACACTACATTAGCTTCTCTTGCTTTCAGGGATACGTTCAAGGCTGGTGCTTCTTTGTATGGTGTAAGTTTCTCTTGTTGTATGGCTTAAGTTTCTATTGGGGCATGTTCTTACTAGTTAAATACATGTGATGTTTGGGACTGTAATATTCCCTCTGCTGAACTACTTCCCAAAAGAGAGCACCAAAAGCAAGAAGATTTGTGATTCTTAGCTTATAAACAGATAAAGATCGCTAATTGCTGTTCTATAAACAATATTATTTCCATTTTCTATTACCTTTGTTTAGAAGAGAGTTTCTGGATTTACTCTTACCTGCTTTATATTCTGGCTTGTAACAAATTTCTGTGTTGCCGAAGAGCAGGTAGCTGACTTGTCTTTGTTGCGGGCGGAGACTCACAAGTTTGAATCTCACTATATTGATAATCTTGTAGGTAAGGATTGAATGAACAAGGTATAGCCAGAGGATTCTTATTCTTAAATAACCACTAAAGTTCTTTATATAATTCTTCCAGGGAACGAGAGAGCTTACTTTGAGAAGTCACCAATAAATTTTGTTGATAAATTCACATGCCCAGTGATTTTGTTTCAAGGATTAGATGACAAGGTATAACGAGGAGCACAAGTTCCTTGAATGGCTTTTTTACAATTTATTTGTTATCATTTTGCAAACTGTTGCCATTTTATATTTCCAATTATTGTTGCTATTGTATAAAGTAGCAGCTTAACAGCGATCATATTGGTAGAACAACCTTAAATGCATCTAGTTCACAAGTTCTTGTGTGGTACTTCATTAATCCCCTTGGTATGCGGGTCCAATGGTCCTTGATGTAGAGCTCGGGTAGCATATGAGGTGCTACTATGCAACCTTCGTGATGACATAGATCTAATTTCACATGTTGATTTAGCAGCATTTCTCTGTTCCACATTATATCAAACTATCGAGGTCTGAGGATGCAACTGCTACTAGGAGGAAATATAAGCAATAAACAAAAAGATCAGTGAATCATTACCTTTATAAAGCTCTTTGTTACTTTGTTCATTAATTTACAGAGGGTGAGGTGCCACTATAGTTACATTGGGTTATAATTTATTATGGAACATGTTATTACAGACAAGCAGATTACGTATTATGCAAATTATTTTTGCATTCCTTAATATGAATGTTCTGTTATGCTACTTTAATTTACTCTCTGCTAACTAGTTGCAAATGCATCAATGTCAATCAGATTGTGCCACCGGATCAGGCTCGTAAGATATATATGGCATTAAAAGAAAAAGGTTTGCCTGTTGCTTTAGTTGAATACGAAGGAGAACAACATGGGTTCTGCAAGGTCCTCAGCATATTCCTATCTTTTTCGAGTAATTCTCTTAAACCTGAATTTCTTATGTTGACTGAATGCATGCTTTGCTGGAACAGGCTGAGAACATCAAGTTTACATTGGAGCAGCAGATGTTGTTTCTCGCTCGATTAGTGGGGAATTTTGAAGTGGCAGATAATATCACTCCCATCAAAATTGACAATTTTGATTAGACTTCTTGCTAAACTATTGTTCTCTACTGTTTATGTGTTTTGTTGCAACATTAGAAGACTGCGAGCATCTTATTCACTGAACATTGTCGGTATCACTTGTGCAATAAGTTGTCCAGCTTCGATCTTGTAAGCGATAAGCCCTTGGTGATACAGGCATGCATTCATGTACATGACATGCTCGGCACACTAGCTAAGCGTTCCATACTTAATCTTATTTTTAGCAGCTTGCTTACCAAGTTCATGTGTTTTTATCGTGTGTAACTCCTTTCTTGAAAATAGGAATAGGAGAGTAGTGCTGCATGAGATGTAATGTCCATATCCTTTACAATAGGATCATGCACGTAAACATTCCTATCTAAAGAGCTCTTTTATGCAATTGTCGGGATGATAAATATTGAGAAAAGACTGTTTAGTCGAACTCTAAGCTATCCTCTTATCTCTTTCTATTTGACTGTATATTTGAAAGAAGCTTAGTGAAAGACTTTGATACTTGTTATGCTAGCACATATAGCAGTTTGGTTTCATGTATTACAAAAATTGCATTTACACATATAAAAATATAATATAAAAATTAGTTTTTAGTTTATGAATTTTATATAATATTCTTTTTCAAATATTAAGATGGCTTATATACGGCATGTTGACATTGATACCAAAATATATTTTCTCAATCTTTAATTGGAAGAAGAAAAAGAGAAGATCTGTATTAGTTTCTTATTTAACACTATAACTACTGCATCTTGAAACAAAGAAATTAAATGACCCTTTAACTCATTTTCTTTTTTTTCATTTTTTCTCTTAAATTCTGGAGAAGCAGGACAAGCCTTTTTCATTAATTATGAACTCCTCTTTCATTCACTTCAAGGAAGGAAGCAATAATAAGACTAGGGCTTCTTCATCTTATTTAGGAGTCTCGCTCAAACTAACCGTGCTCATGAGGACAAAACGATCGAAGAAACTGTTAATGTCTTAATGAACATCTTAAGCTCTTAACCGGGCAGAAGCCTTGCAATAAAGTTAGATTATGGAACGGATGTAGATGTTATATCGGATACGGAACCGGATCCGACCCTAATCTACCATATTCATGTGGAAAGCACGTGGTTTCCAATTTCGATTATTTTGGCGTCGAGATACTTCGAAAGTTCCTGAATTCGTTTTAGGTCTCGATTTCTTCTCCCCCCCCAAATCTCTCAATCTCATTCCTCTTCTCGATTGGGCGCACGAAATATCCTTCCGTTGATCGGTTCTTTCCATCATGACGGAGGTGACTTTTTTTTTCTCCTTATTTGTTTTTGTATAATTTTTAAGAAATATAGCACGTCTTCTCTACTTGATTCGATCTATAAGATGTTCTTGTAAGTATTTGGCGAGGAGTCATTATGTTATCTGTCGATTTTGCGATATTTTCCTTGGAAATTCTGTCAATTTCGAGCTCTTCCTCTAATTAACTTACTTTTGTTAATGTACATGGAGATTCTCGTAAGTCTTGGATTCGAAGTGAAAGAAGTGGAAATCTTCTGTGGGGACTCTGGTTGGAATATACAGTAACTTAGGGCACATTTGATTTTCGAATAACAGGAATCATTCATGAATTCTCAAAAAATAGAACAATACATTGTCTATCTCAAGGTTAAGCTATAGACTGTAATTTATATCGCGAGGATCTTTAGTTCTGCAGAGTATATTATGAAGGGTAATATTTGGATCTTATTAACTGATGAATTGTAAGCTGATGAAGTGATCTTCTGATGCTTGGTTGTTCGCCTATGTAGGATATCGATTAAATTATATGAACTTCTCTGAAGAAGCTCTTCGACATGAAGTTTGTTTTTTACCAGATAAAAAAGGCTAGCAACTGGCCAAAGAGAGTACTCTTGTCATATTAAAGAACATCCATTAGGCAAATTATGTTTCCAGTTATGGAGATGGCTGGTGATCCTGACACTAATAATTATTTTCAAGAAACTGAGGAGGGCTCTTTAAATGCGTCCTGCTACTAGTTGGGCTAGTTGGCCTGTCCAAATGAATGAAATCCACCAGCTTTAGGCCAAGTAGGTAGTGAGCTAAGAACCTTATTGTTTTTCATTTGTGGATGTGTATTCAACTATTCATTAAACCTCTAACTAGGAGGACTCTCGAGAACTTCCTATTTACTGTTACAAGGAAGCCAGTTTGGTTACTCATTAAAGTGAGATGCAATTGGTTAGAGGACTGTGTAATATGGTTCTTTTGCTAAAAGTGAAGTGCCTTTTGCTGCAAGTGAGTAGGAACTTGGAGGGTCTGTGTTTTTCTTCACTTGAGTGTACTCATGGTTCTTGTATTATTGATGTACATATTTCTTTAATAAGCTGCAAAGGGAGTTCCCTTTCGTAACTACTTTTGATTTTGCTTGTCGTTTGCAGTACTGGGTTAGTCAAGGAAATAAATGGTGCGACTTCTGCAAAATTTATATAGCTAACAATCCCTTAAGCATCCGAACACATGAGCTTGGTCAGCGTCACAAGGACAGTGTTGCTAAGAAGCTGGCTACTATGCGAAAGGAAAGTTCTGCCAGGGAGAAAGAGCAGAAGGAAGCAGCACGAGCCCTTGAGCAAATAGAAGCAGTAAGATTTGAATGAAACAAATTAATTGCTTTTGAGTTTTAATTTGTTTAATTTGTGTTCATTTATACAATCAGTTAGTACTTAACTCATGCTTGTATATTCATTTGATTTTTGCTTGCAGAAAGCTCAACGTAGCTATCAGAAGGACTTGGCCTCTTTCAAGGAAGCTGCAGAGTCTAGTGGTCATTCATCAGAATCTAGTCAGAGAAGTGCAGATGGTGCCAAAAGATTGGGAAACTGTGGAGCAGGTAAATGTGACACTTACCGTTGTAATATTCTAGAGGAGAACCCTACTAGCATACAGTTGGTCTATTAGACTATATATTTAAGATGAATTACAGATTTCCATGTTGGTCTTTTGCTTCTGTTCATTTAAGAATGTAGCTTGGTACTAAATCTGGGTTGTAGTTTCTGTCGAACCCACAGACATGCTTTCTATTTTCTATTATGAGTCTCTGGCTTTCATATCGATTTTTAGGACAGATTCAGGTGGTTGATGTCACTTGTAAGATCTAGATAGAATTGTGAGTAGTATATAACTGATTATCGTTTGTTATCAATCTGCATTCATGTGTTGTAGGTTTCCGAATTAAGCTGCAATGCAGTAAGCTGCAAATTTTAAATACCATAACCATGCCATAAGATATCCATCCAGCTGCGGTATTAAGTGAACTTCTACAATAGGTAATACTGATTTACTCAACCAGACAGCATAATTATTTGCAATAAATGCTTTTCTGGCCTAGTTCCTTGGCATCGTAGTTATCGGGCAGAATGGGTGTATAGTTCTGCTTCATGGAGTAATTGTAACAAGTCTAGTGGATCTTGCTATGTTGCAAACTCTATTTCAATTATTCTGGTGATTTAGGTACTTAAGTTAGTTTCTAGAAATTAGAATGACTTTTAAGTTTATTTGACAAATATTTGTATGCTTTTGTAGTTATTTTGAAGTCGTGTGTTTTTGCCTTTGTTTGATTATTAATATTATTGAAATAATGTGAGAACCAGGAAAATCTGCTGCTCAAGAAGAGGCATTAAAAGGAGGTGCACCCAAACGTAAAGGTCCGGCTCCAGGTTTAGTCATTTCAACATCGTTGAACCCCACAAGAGCTATTAAAGGTGCTCCATCATCAATTGCTGTTAACAAAAGGAAACGAGAGGACACAAAGACCAAGGCGGTGTCAAAAGAGGAAGAAGCTGCTCTGAAAGCACGAGAGGCTGCAAGAAAAAGAATGGAAGAGAGGGAAAAACCACTAATGGGACTTTATAGGTCGTACTAATTTGGTGGAGTAAGATTCAATATTTCTTGGGCAATATTAAACGTGTGCCTTAATCAGCTCTATCTCTGTTGTCTAGATCTGATAAATTGCGACCAAGCACACAATTAATGAACAAAATGATTGTACTATTTTCAAGATGATGCAAAGGACCAGAGGTCTCTTTCATTGCAAGAGAGGAAAAATGTAGGTTTCACATGGACGGATCATGTACCCTCAATTGTAGCTCCATTTATGATATGCCAACTGAGTTGTGTTTTTCAATGTATGAGCTGTGTTCATTCACAACTATACTCTTATGTGGTGGAAAAACTATTTGATAGCAGATACAATGCAGTATGCAGGGTTTGGTAAAGATATGTTTTTTTCGCTGCTCTGTATTGAACTTTCTCATCTGAAGATTATTGATCTTATCAAAGGTACAAATTGACACCCTCTCTCAAACCATGGTCGTTTTCTACAATCTCTTATGTCTGTCATGTTCATATAGTTTCCTGTACCTTGATGTAAGACAGAAGCTAATCAAGGGAAGTTGTCACGCATTTTGGCCTAATCTCCTACAAATTTGTCTTGTTGACTTTAGGGAACCCTGTTTGTTTCTTGCTTGCTGTCAACCAGCCTCATGGTTCCACATTTTACGTGGTTTGTGAGCTGCCAGGTAACTTACTGTTTGTCGGCAGTTTGGTTCTCTTTAGTATTTATTTTCATCTGTAGGGCATCCATAACACAGCAAGTGTAGAAATTTACAAGGAAAGTACGCCTTACCTCATCGTGGTTGGATCAAAAGTTACAATCTCTTTATATTTTATTTGTGATGGTCTTCTAACGTGCTGGCATAGGTACAACTTTCTCTATTTAGTTTATTTTATTTTATTTTATTCTTATCATTCAAGAATCTAAATACTAGATATGCGATAAATAAATGATCAGCTCTCTTACAAAAACGCTAGTGCCTCACTAAAGTTTTAGTTAACAAATATAGCCATCAAATTTAAGCTTTAAGTCGTTATATTACTGAGCCATTGCTTTTAGCTACCGCACTGTCGAACTGCTCTTTTAAACCAACAATAAATCGAGTCAACAAGTCAATCCAACTAACACCTAAATAATTTGTCCATAACAAATTATTTAATGGTGAAATTAAACTTGTGACCTTCTAAGTACCCTCTCAACTTCCTACCAGGTGATACTTTCTCCATTTAGTTGATGCATTCTTTAGTAATTAATAATAGCATATTGTGATTCAATGTGAGCATATTTGTGTGAATTAGTTTGAACACATCATTAGATGCATGCCAGCACATTAAATTTTACGATATTTCTATATTTTCTTTTAGAATTCCAGTGAACACAATTAAAATTAGTCGGATGTGTATGATAAATATGTTAACGAGTTTCTTCGACAAACTACCAATTTTCTATCAAAACTGACGATTTTTTTTTTTGCTTTTATATTTTTTCCCCCCTATTTTTTTTCTCTTATACGAGTGCTAGTGATTTAAAAAAGTGGAAAGTAAGTAGAATATAAAATAAAAGAGTTGCAGGACTTGTCACAATTTTCACAAAAAGGTCTATTTTTGCCTTCAACTTATTGTGAATTAAAAGGCATATTTTGTTCCTTATATTACCTATAGGCTACAGCGTTTATCTTATAAGAAGGTTACAGATAGGTTAGAAAGTCTGTGTATAATACCCACATGTCAAATTGAGAGGTTTTCCATAATAGACAGATAAAAACATTTAATGATTTGTTAAATGAAGACAAACTCAAGATCCAAAATTAAAAATCGACTGTATAACATCTTCCATAGCTAAAACCTTTTCCATCCTATTAAACATCAGCACAAAATCCAACACTTTATAATTGTACTGCAAGCCTCTTCACCTACAGTCAAGACGAATAATTACACGAGAAGAGTCAAATCTAAAACGCTATGACGCACAGACGAATAAATCATCTATAACACCAAAACAATCAATCAACGGATTAAAAGACGCATAAAAAAAAGTTGGAATTTTGGTCATATAAATATGGCAGCATTTTGGGCCCATGGAACTACACAATGATCATAATCACCTACTGACTTGCTTTGTTGACTGCAAGGAGCCCACTTTGCTGCTTTAGTCAGGCTCATGGTTCCTATGGTGCATTGGTGCAGGTAAATTCTAGTTGTCGGCAGGTTGGTCTTAGTTTATATCTCTAGGGCATTCATAACTCGGCAAATAATAGACATTTTCAGAGACTTTAAAAAAAGGAAAAATAATCCTCTCATGAGGGCTATTTGTATCAAAAAAGAAGTAAGTTTTAGTAATTATATGATTCGGCTTTCATGTATGTTTTTTATATAAATTATATATAGTCAGTTTAAAAAATTAAATCTTATTATCACTAAAATTTAAAAATAAATTATTTTAAATATCCCTCCGTTGTATCACTCTATGAACTTTTATTTATAACATTTAGATATGAGAGGATTATAGAATAAGGGAAGTGGAAGACTAGCCAATTTTTATTAAAAAGAGATTTTCTTTTCTTTATATTATATTTAATATTTAAAGTTTTATATATAAATTACTATTGCGTTTCAGTGATTGAGTTTTATCAAATCATGATGAAGGTTATATATATATTGGTATTGATATTTAATTTACTTTTATTTATTATAATGGTATATAAATTTATTTTAGTATGTCTCTTAGGAATATTCTAAATAAGACGTCAGAAAAGAGACCAACAAACAACAAAATCTAACATGTTATATGGTTGTATTAAAAGCTTGTTTCACCTATTAATCACGTAAATTCCAATCAACATAAATAAATAAATACGTGAAGAGAATTAAAAGTCTAAAAACATGATAACAATGCACCGATTAATAAATAATCTATAACACCAAACTATAATCAATCAACGGTGCTGCCCCTTGGTTAAATTATGCGCGGTAAAACCCCGACCAATCCGATGCAACGCCGGGTTAAATCGGAAGCAACTCATTAGACTCGTCCGGTAATGCAACGCCCCCTTCGTCTTCGTCTTCGTCTTCGTCTTCGTCTTCGTCTTCATCTTCGTCTTCGTCCCCTCCTCGTCCGTCACCGCCGTCCCCTCATCCGCATCCGCATCCGCATCCGCTTCTGCTTTCCTCCTCGTCTTCCCTTTGCTGCTTCCAGTCGCCTCCTTGGACTCCCCTCCTCCCACCGCTCTCTTGCTCGCCGGGGACGGCGAAACCGACGAGGAATTTAAGATCGA
Organism: Typha angustifolia; assembly: GCF_048772165.1. Lineage (NCBI taxonomy): Eukaryota > Viridiplantae > Streptophyta > Magnoliopsida > Poales > Typhaceae > Typha > Typha angustifolia. The sequence goes on along the minus strand of NC_133243.1, from coordinate 6,936,652 downwards.
CATGGGAGAGTACTTAAAGATGGGATCTTTGCTCGGTCTCCCGGCGACTCGCCCGTCGGATGGGCTCCGGAAGAGGAGCAGGTCGCTCAACCGCCATTTCTTGGTAGGCTTGGTCGAGGGAGGAGCGGGTTGAGAAGGACTAGGAGGAGGGAGGGCAGGAGATGGATTAGGATTTCCGTTAGTTAACGAGGAGTCCTTCGTCGCCTCCGCCATCGCGGCGACGAAGGGGTCGACCTCCTCCTCCCCCTTCCCTCGCCTCCGCGGCGACCAGGCCACCTTCACCCTGGGCGACCGCGGCGACGACCCGACGCTGCCCCGCTCGCCCCGTGCCGGCGGCGGCGGCTTGAGCGGCCGGATCCTCCCCTCCTCAAAGAGCTCGTCGGCCGAGGTGGGCTCCGGCGGCGCCTTCCCTTTCTCGGGGTTCCCGTCGAACTCGAAGTCGGAGTCCTCGTGATTCGCAGCGCTGTCGCGCGACTTGGGCGTGCCGGGGGTCTCCTCCCAATCGAAAGGGACCGTGGAGGAGGTGGAGAACGACGGCCGAACGATACTGTTGAAGTGGGCGTAGATAGCGGCGGCGCGAGTCGGGCTCGCCGGAGCGCTGCTGTAGTGGTTGTAGAGGTCGAACGGGTTGGTCGTGGCGGTTTCATTCGGGCTCGGAAAGGAGAGCTCAAACGGGTTCGTGGTGGTCCGCCTCGGGCTCGACGGCGCGCTCGCAAAGGGATTCATCGTCGTCGTCGTCGTCGTCTTCTTGAGTTGGAATTCTTGCACAGGTACTACTACCATCTCCATCTCTATCTCTCTCTTCTATTTCGAGACTATAATACTTGTTGCTTCGCCTAATCACTTTATTCTTCGCAATTGCTTTGGGATCTGGTGGGATAAACGAAGGTGGGAAAAGGAGAGAGAGAGAGAGAGAGAGAGAGAGAGAGAATAAAATGGAAGGAGTTTGAACGTGGGTTTGAACAAATGATATATATTAGGACGCATTGAAATGATTAAGGGGGGGTATTAGAATTAGTGGGGTTGAAACTCTTTCTTGTACCAACTCTTCTGTAATCACGTACGTGGCATCCTGTACCAGACCTTAAAAAAATCTTTAGTTTCATCTTTTATGCTACCAACCATGTAACTTTGTAACTTGTAAATAGGAAAAATTATCTTATATATTATAACTTGACCAAGACTTAAAGTTCCTCCAAAACTTTCATTTATGACATTTGACTTAGTTTTAACTTACACCCAACTGTTAATTTTTTTCATTCAAAGATTACCGACATAGTGATTTTCTATCAAGCCTGCCAAGGTTTTGATACTTTTACTTCTTTTTTCTTCTTCTCTTTGAGATGTTTCTGATCTTTGAAACTCAGAAATAAGTAGGATTCGAAATGAAAGAGGTAAAGCTAAATTATAGATAACCCAGAATTAGGAAGAGATAGTGACGCATAGAATTTACTTACTGCAAGAGAGTTCAAAACCAGAAAGGAGTTAGAGGTTTCTTTTCCTATAAGAGTACCTCATTAGGATTTGCACAGTGTGAGGTTGATAAAAATTTAAGATTATTGAATGCCAACAACGACCATAACTCCTTCATTCTCTGGGTGAACAGAAGTTCATTACAAGCACGTTGGCCGTAGTTTATCCCATCAATCTTAGCTGTGAGAGTTCATACACAAGGCGTTGATGTTCTCTCTCTTCTTCAACTCTCAAGCACCCAAGACTTCTTCTTTGTCACATCAACTTACGGAGGATTCTGCCAGGTAATTTAAGGTCACACTTGCTTAGGTTCGTGAGACCCAATAAGTGATCCTGTGGGGTAGGCATGATATACGTGGGTACGTAGCTGGGAATGAAGATGCCACAGCTAACTATTATTTAGTTTAATGAAATGAGAGAAATGGTAGCAATCTAATTCATGTACACACGTTAGGGGGTGATGATGATTTGGCGTTTAGATGTGGTATAAATCATCAATCTAATTAGCTATGTTATTTTCTTAAATTTACCTTAAATTAGTTTAGAGATATACCTGAATAAATAAGGAGAGAAGGATTGAAATGATGGTTAATTAAAGTGATAGTTTTTTAAAACTAAATGACAAGGTAAATATAAAATACTGGACGAAAGATGGAAGAGAGAAGAATTGAGTTGTTCTTTTCAGAGCCATATTTGACTTCAACTTCCGGCCCATGGATCTCCAATGGGTCTTATTCTGATTTAAAGGCCCATTTTGTACACCCAGAACTTGGATTTTATTTTATTTTATTTTTTCTTTTAGATACTGAAGAGGTGATGAATTAGAAACTTCAAGATAAATGTAGGTTGTTTTTTGTTTGTTATAATATAAAATTTTAATAACATCATATATTTATTTTAGTGAATTTATAATTAAGATCCTGTGTCTCTCTTTTTTATCGTTTTCTCCATTATAGCAGTACTATGGTGTGACTAATGCATGTATCCTTATGAAGTACATATACATACCCTGTGCCCCATTCATTCTTTTAATTTACGAGTTTCCTCCAATTTTAAACTCAACCTGAAGCATTGGCAGCCACCAGACCAACATTATTGATTTAATTAAATCCTTATGAGAATTTTATTGTCTGTATAGCTTAGAATCCACCTTGAATACTGGAGACGGTGCATATAATAATCTTCAAATCCATGGCGTGATCTAGTGGAAGTCTGCCACTTGCAAGCCCTGCCACAGCCAATATCAAATTATCAAGTGAGACAAAAAGTGGTCTATGGGCACTTCACTAGCACTTATGGCAACCTCCACACTAGCAGTTGCAGGTCTCATAATGTAGAGGTTTCTAATTTGGCCCATACATTTATTTCACACATTTACTACTAATAGCCTTAAGATTTAACTTCACTCGTGGTAAGTTTTCGGATTAAGATTCGATGTGAGTTGGTCCTTGGCACTCACAACATATCAATTGTGGACATCTGACAATTTGTATTCATTCTTAAGCTCAGCCAACGCTATGCTCGGCCAATGCTATTAGATGTATGTGATAAATGTGTTGGCACGTCGGAGGATAGGTCGACCCGTAACAAATTTCGACATAACCCTCCTTTTGAAAATTAATGGAATTTTCAGTTCATAATGTCATTTAAATGGTGGGAGGTACATCTATAGGTGAGCTATTATGAAACTTGAATGACATTTTTACAGTTCATGTTAGAAAAGAGCAAGAAGATATGTTAATAGAATCACTAAAATTCAGTTCTTGTTAAAGAATAACTTCTTCTCGTTAATATTCTAACTCTCATTAACGAGGCCAATATCGCTCCTGGAAATATGGGGTGGAAGCACGTCAATATCACTCTTCTTATAGGCCCATTTTGCTATTAGGCTGTACAGTATTTAGGGATGGGCACAAGAGTGTGAAGAATCTTACACCTCACCTCTGGCTATTTAGCACCAAGCCAAGATGATGACAGGTAGAAGAGCAGCAAGAGAATGGCTATAAAATGAAGCCATTTCATATTGCTCCACAGCTAATATCCAGGCTTCAAATGAATCATATCCTTGTGAAAGAGACACTTCTCGAAGCCAAAGATAAGAATTATAGATGAGGCACTGCAAAAGAATCTGATGGATAGTGTCAACATAAATGCTTGCTTGCAAGTGTATGGAGGTGCATTGATTGGGCCTTGCTTGTCTCAACTATCCTGAGAAATATTAGCAAGACTTTGATCCTCCAATCTTTGTTAGTGCTTTCAAATAGAATATCTATAGGATATACAGCATTTCCTGTGCAAGTATTACAACCAAAACTTACAATGTTCTCCATTCACATCTTTATCAATAAATATATTTATGCAGTGCTTTTACAGGTTTTAATCCCAGATTGGCATGCTCACCAGTGATCCTTAATTATTCTGTTTCATTTTTTATTTCTAAATATGTGCACAAAACCTTCAGCCCTTGGAATTATGGACTGCAACAAACTACGAGATGACAAGAGGCTTCTATGGGGCCAAAATGTACCTAAATGTGAACTCATATGGTAGAACTTGAATAGGATGTGGAGCCACACTCCTACCCATGTCAAGGCATTTAACTGCATCATTCTTCAATTCACTTGGTAGTTGCAAACAGATCCAGTCCATCAATGCCTCCAAATCCTCTGCGAAATCAAGCAGGTACCAGTGCAACAGCTTAGGAATTGCCAGCTTGTTTGGCATGGCTACACCTAGTGCTGCTTGTAAGTAATCACTTTTGGCTGTTTCCAACTCCTTTTCGACTTGAGATGCTGTGTATACTCTCACCTTCATGGAGATCATAACAATAAGTGCCAGGATAGTATACTAGCGTAGCGTCAAAATGTTCTGAGTTCTGTAACACAATCTACTATCTAGAGTACTTACAGCAGGGGAAGACCAGCTTCCACACGAGAGTGCAAATGTAACTAAGGGTTCATAACATTCCATTCCAAATAACCCTCGCATCCTCATCTCATCACTCTTCATTCCTTTCGGGGATGCCTAACAGGTGGTGCAGGGAATGTTATTTGGTTATATAAGAATACTTGATTCTTGAGAGAAATGTAGAAAAAGAAGTCTTACATGTTTTGAGTGACAAGGTAGCCTCAAAAGGAAATGCTCAATTGCCATTGCACTGAGCAACTGGCCACCTACATTAATTGTAGCCTGAGGTACCAGAAGATAGAAGATTACAAAGACATGTAATCCCATTAACAGAAACATACTTAATTTAATTGGCTGGTTATTTTATGGTTGAGGATAATAAGAAACAGTACCTTTGGCATCATTGCAACAACCATCTGTGGACCAGCAGGTATGCCTTGCTCTAGAAATGCCTGGAGGTACAGAGTAAGTAAGAAAAACATGGATCAGATAGACTTCACCATTGCTCAAATGTTCTGCAGCAAGATATGAATACCAACTTACCTTCATCATGCATGAATTATATACGTTGATCCAGAATGCCAACTTCTGCTGATGAGTTAGCCCCAATAAGTCCACCAACGAAAGCTTTCTGACTAGAATGCTGAATCAAAATGTAACAAGTAACAATTACAGATATAGGAAGACCTTTAGTGTAGAAGGTTTAAGGATGAACCAAGGTAAGTGCAGCGAACTCACTCTAGCCTCTGGAAGAGAACCGAGGACTCGGTGCTAAGGTTTTGAGGAATGGAACATGCTTCAACTATGAAGAAATGCTTATATGGACCTATATCCCTCTTTCCAAAATCCAATATATGATAAGGATCTCGAGAGTATGTGTCTACTGAGCTCTTACAATAACCTGCAACTGAGCAACTTGCATGTGAGAAAATTCTTATGAGACACTTCAGAATTTCCTCGGATAATTTGTTTGCGTTGATGGGTTCATCGACTGACAATTCGTATGCTATTCTCTGAGTACAGCATTCTGCTATTCTGCTACCCGCCACCTTGCATTCCGGCTGGGTTGGAAGAATAGATCAAAATTAGTTCGCACGTCATAACCCAGCTCAAGAAGGCTATACCAAAAAAGTGCTTGAAACAATATTACCTGAACATCTGAATTCTTCTCTGCTGTTATGGGCACCCTTAATTTTGACACCTTTTTCGCCGTTGATTGCTTACAGTTTCTCGTCGAATGGATACCCAATTGATTCTCTTTGCCACGCCGATCTTCAGAAACAAAAATATAAGAATTCTTCTTCCTAGGTGTTGGCCTGCCGTTACCTAACCGATTATATGAAGACCCATTTGGATCTGCATTTGAAGAGCAATGCATTGAGGGCTTGGTGATCACAGAAGACTCAGAATCGGGTAAGTTGACACATGATTTCGATTGCTCTGTGTTTTTGGCATCTGGAGCCATACATAAATCTGATGCACCTTCCAAAGTTTTCCTGGAGGATGAGATGCAAATGGCCTCCTGATATAGGCCTTGCCGGAAATTCACCACCTGTTCTTCAAGCCGAACCACCTCTTCTTCCAAAACAGCTACTTCAGCCAGTAGCTCTAGTGTCTTAAGAAGGCGGGAAAGAAGACTAATTCAAAACCAATTCACTATGCAAATGATAGGTATACTTGAGAGAAGTATAGACTAGATGACAATGAGAGTTACATGAGAAGGGAGATATGGAGGAAGGCGAGGAAGAGCACCCAGTGGTCTGGTAAAAGCCCTCTCTAGAGCTCTGTGAACATTCTCCTCATGGCTGAGCTTCTTCTTAAGCTTATCAACCTGCAAATAAGATGAGAAGAAGATGAAAGAAAGGAAAAAAGAATCAAGAACTGTTCTATTATATGTAGTATTAAGAAGAGATGATACATCTTGCTGTAAAGCTATCTTCCTGTCTCTTCTAGACTGCCACCTATGGGAATTATGGCCCTTTCCTGTGTCCATTAATTTAGTTGTCCCCTGCATCTCAGGCTTCCTCTCCTCGTTCTCCTTCTCCTTCACAAACCCAAACTTATAAGAGAAACGAGCAACTACTTTTCTTTTTCTTTTCTTTTTTCTTTTAAAATCTCAAAGCAAGTTTAAGGTACCAATCCCGAATTTGTATCCAAAGTGTGTATTCTTTGAAAGAAACCATTTTTAGATTAAAGACTCACTTGGAAATCATCGTTCGAGGCACGTATGAAAATCAATTGCAACAAACGAAAAAAGAAAGGAACAACCAATCTCGAGTAATAAACAACAATCACGAAAACCCATTGATACCAATCTCGAAAGGAATCAACTTTCCAATGCTAAGAGCAATAACACCCAAAGAGCACAAAGACCCATCTCGGATTTGATCCAAAAAAACCCTACTTTATCTCGCTTCGGTCCATTTTTCATCGTCTGCAACGTCTTCCGGACTCTGGTGTTCATCTTCACTCTCTAATGGTCTCCGCCGCTTAGTATCAAAATCCAGTTCCCATAAATAAAAAGATAGAGTAGAAAGGCTGCAAACCTTAACAACCCAACGACGCCAAACCCGAAGCGCAGCAGTATATAACTACACAAGAGATAAGATGAATAGATAGAAACGAACAAGGAGAAGGTAATAATACATTAAAGAAGAGTGCCATAATTTTTAACCTCGAGTGAGATCCTCCGTTCCAATTCTACGAGCGGGAAAATTGAATGCAACAGAGAAGGGCACAGTGGTAGCTCCACGAACGAACAATACCAAATCTACAAGCCATTTAAGAGGAGAGAGAGAGAGAGAGAGAGAGAGAGAGAGAGAGAGAGAGTGAGAAAGAAAGAGAAGAATAGAGTTTTCTGTAAGCCTTCTTCTAGCTTTAATAATTTATCTTCTCCTCCTCCTCCCTCCAGCTATTTACTAGTAACGAAAAGTTACTCGCGCCGGCACAGTATAGCGATGGAGGGGAGGCGTAAGTTAGCAATGGGCCCCGACCACGCCGCTCATCATGAGCTAGCGTGCACCACGTCCACTTTCCAGCTTCAAAACCTTTTCGGATGCTAATTACTCTGACGAGATTACCCTCGTAAGTTAAACAAATATATTTCCCTATTAAAAAAGCAATTTTACTCTTTTCTCTACTATAAAAAGTAAAAGGATTCTCAAAGCCTCTAATTAACTAAGAAGATATTTAAGAGGTTTTATCTAATTGTTCCTTAATTTTATTTCTTAGTGACTTTTTTACCTTTTTAATATAATAATAATAATAATAAATTAAACTTGCTATTTATAAATTAAAAAGAAGGATAACATGTGCGTGACCGGTAGCACACGCCACCAGGCCTAACTTTCCGAGCCACGTTAACAGTTTTTGAGATCCGATTCCGTCCACGTGCCGTTTAAACACCTACTAATTTTCTCCATATTTATTTAATTTCGAGTACATTAGGAAAGCGGTATTTATTTAAATACATCTTCCTTCTGTGGGAAGTTCGAATATTTTAAAGTCCTTAGTTTATACTTCTTACATCAATTCCTTTCTATGTTTAACACGCAAAAGCAGCTATCTATCCACGGTGCTGCCGTGGGTTTTAATTAGATTTTTATGTCTTAATATATCAAATCTAAGAATCTAATCCCTACTTAAAAATCAGATTATATTAACTTGTTTCTCACCGACAACCCCAGCCTCAGAATTTTGAATTAATTATATCTTCATTTTCTTTTGCATGTGATTGGACTGATCGATATGCAGTTAATTTATAGTAAGTGTCAGCATTTAATATTAATGAACAGCAATTATACCCTTAAGAAGGCAACAAAGAAAGGTAATAGAGATGAAGACCAAATCATGAACTCCAAATGCTCACACTCCACCTAATCATATTGTCTAAAACATCATTAATATATGTTGGAAATCCCAGAGCACTTGCACTCAAGGACAAAAGAAGGCGTTTAATGTTGAGGAGGAATTAAAGAACAGTTTGTTCTTAGAATCCCCATAATTGGATGCTAATAGCTTTCTAATACTCTACAGGATGCCACTGCAATGGCTTATTAAAATGGGATTAACTTTTATTAAATAAAAATTAGCCTTTGACTTAGTAGAAGAATCTACAAGTTTTGTCCTTGAGTTGCCTTTGCTGATGCTGTTCTTCCAGATATCTCCTGCTCTCATGCATAAGATGATACCAGTTGTTATTAAGTGATACTAATCACTAAATGAAGTAAAATAAATGGGTAATTACTTTTAGATTACGTGAAAAGTTTCTCATTTTCACATAGAACCTCTGATTTACTATTTCTATTAAAAAGATGTCATTATAATTATTGCATGATCAATTTAGAGGCTCAGCTTTTTGAATCATCGTACTTTTTTTTTTATAAGAAAGAAGTTAAAAGTAAGATGTTCACGTGAAGTTTTCTAGTTATACCACTAAAGTTAGTGGAGAGATATTAAATAGTTGAAAATTTTAAAATATCGTAATAAAATGAAGGGATAATTTACCTTTTATCCTCCGAACTTTGCATCGCTAATGTGCATTGCCTCGAGTGGAATGCCGTCAACCACCAAATCACCTCCTCCACCTCTATCAACCCTAAGATCGCCGATCACGATTTCTTCGTCAGCCTCAGTTGCCTATGCTTTGACTTCATGCACAACGAGGCCAGCATCGAGCTCATGCATGACCTTGAGAATCTCAACCCACTTGTCTTTGCCGGCCTCATTCCGTGGCTGGCTGTCCTAAGTCGTGCTGTTGGGTGGAATATGCTTAGAGAGGAGAGTGACGGAGGATTTTTGTTTGGAAAGAGATCAGGAGAAATAGCAATGAAGGAATTTGAAAAATATTAAATATTTTATTTTAGTTAAGTCACTTAATTATTTTATTATTAATAGTGGAGAGGTAATTTAGTTACTTTATTAATTTCGTCAATGGTGAGATAGTTCAGAAAGTTAGTGTATACTAAAAAATGTTCGGAACTTATTACGATAATAAGTAATAATTTAGAAGATGAAAAAAAAATATATTTCAAACCGGGGTTATATCTAAAAGTTGTGATAGATTAGAAAGTCCAGGTATAATTGCGGACCCGAGTATAAGCCAAAAACACGAAATTCGAGAAGCTACATATTTCTTTGCTCTCCGCTTTTCACTTTAATAATATTGCATAGATATGGGGAGCTAGATGCAAATTAAATTGTGGTACCGATTGCATTTAACACCTCATGTGAGTTTTAGATTCAAATAATAATATTGCATAAATGGAGGATACAAATTTCTCTAATTTTCCTTGTCAGAATGCTGTAGTTTGGTCGCGGCACTGAAGTTCTTTGTAGCCTTTTGTCCTCTCCACGGTGGAATTTTTTTTTTAATCATTTAAAAGTCTAAATGTTAAATATAAGTTAGACAAATAGTCAACTTTTATCGGATACAAAGATACTAACATCTCATTAGATTTTTTTTAGCCAATATATTAAGCCGTTTAGTTCAGACTTTAAGTTGCGTGCGTCGTCGAACTATTGTTTTGAACTAAATGCCGTTGAAACATTATTTCAAGTCATCGCGCTGTCGAACAGCTTCTTCAAGTCAACGACACTGTTGAGTCATCAATCGAGCAAACTCATTGAGCCAAGCAACCACTAACTACCAAACAATTTTCTCTGTAATAATTATTTAGAGTTAGAGTTGATCATATGACCTTCTCGGTTATGATAAAATTATGCCGTGATAGAATATAATAATTAGGAAACTAATCATAGTTTTACGTCCTTGTTAGTTTTTTTTTTAAAAAAATTCTGAGTTTATACTGCATGATTCTGCCAATGATAGACCCGGAAACCCTTTCCATCATATGCCAGCCCATGAAGTGCTAATTCAACTTAAGCTAGTTGAATCAGAAACCATACTTCTTTTATTTTTTTTCAACAAGACTGCCCATGATAGTATCCTATTCTTGTATAGATTTTTACAATTTATGTTAGAAAAAATGTCATATAATTGTCACGTGCAATTTTAATTGCTCAGCTCTCGGACCATTTTTACTCCTATGTTATAGGAAAAAAGAGAAAGAAATTACTTCAATTAAAAGTGTTAGAAAATGGTGATAGTCTAAAAAGTCTTACGTGTAATTAACCAGAACGAAAATAAAAATAAAAATTGCGGATCCGGGTATAAGCCAGGAGAAACTCCGATATCGAATATAGGGGGTGGTTAAAATGGATATTGGATAGCACCAGATCCGTTTGAAGGTGTGAGCTCTATCCTTCCTGCCTCGACAAATAGAGCGAACGATTCGAGAAGCTCCACATCTCTTTGCTCTCCGCTTCTCCTTCCTTTCCCCGCCCGTTACCAACTCTTATCGTCTCCTTTCACTAGAGTTTCAGGCATTCTCCGGCGACGACGATGAGCCACGTGGCGTCGTGGAGTATCCCTGCTATGGTCGGAGCACCCTCGATGGCCGGACCTACGGTGATTTGCCCCAGTGGCAGCAGAGGTATCTCCTTCTCTCAGTCGCAATGCAGCTGGAGAGCTACGAGTTTGAAAGGACCCTTTGGAGGTACTCTTTGGAGCCAAATGCTTCTGTTTGTGATGTTCTGTTTTATCTACCGCTTAATTGGAGTCATTAGGATGAATGTAAAAAGAAACTAGGATTTGTAAAGAGTTGGTCTTAATATGAATGTGCTTTGCATTTGCTTTGGGGCTTTTTGTTTGTCAAGAAGATGCATAATAAGATAGGTAAATTACTGTTTGCGCCATTCTTTGTTATCTTCTATTAAAAATGGTAGAGGGTGGTCCTTTTACTCCTCAATCTGTAATGGAGATTTAAATTCTTGAAGAGGAGAAAAAAGAAAGGAAATGGAAGCACAAGGCAGAGTCCTTGACCATCTTGAATAGAAGAAGAATACAGATTGGAGAGACGGGGTCTAAGACAATACCCATGCATTATTTTTATACTGCAATGATTTTGCTCCAAAAGGACAGAGGGCATGAAGATCCACAAGTTTGAATAGCCTCTAATTCTGATTCATGAGTTAGATACTGTACGTATAGCCAATATAGTCATGTAGGTTATTGATCTGATAACCTCTTGCCAAATCGATGTTAAAGGCAAGGAGTGTTTTCCTCAAGAGACAGAAATCATGCACCAAATAATATCACAAATGAGAGGTTAACAGCGCAGTAACTGTCCTAGATATTGTGCAGACAAGAACTGAATTCTCTTGTACTGACCTCTTAATTTTAGATTTGTCCTTTTGGTACATCAATTTTGTAGTATTTGCTATGAACTTTTTCACAATCAGACTTTGTTTTTGTCTATTTTGTATGCACACTAACGTAATGAAGTTTCTATGATTTATATGTGCACAAAAATAATCATGATCTTTCGTTGATAAATTGTTAACACTGCTGATGACCCTTATCCGGAATACCTTCAGCAGCAGGGAATCATTGGGGACATTTAATTTTTAAATCTTTATGGAGGTATGCCGGCAATATATCAAACTTTTCAAGACCTTCATCGAAGCTGTTCTCCAGTGTTTCTTTAAGCAGACTTGGGGATAATAGATTTGCCCGATCTGCATCAAGTGGTGAGGCATCAATTTCATCATATACATGGCCAGATAATCAGGTCAATCATTTCTTGATCCTGGACATCGTAAATACTTTTTGATCTATTTTTTATTATAAATCTTACGGAGCAAGCATATATTTGATAAAAGTTTATTTCTACCACTTGTTACTGTACATGTGATGTAGATTAGATCCTACGTTTTGTTTTCATGTACTTCTTTTACTCTGCTTTAAATGGGAGTAAGAGGATAGCTGAACCTGTTTACGGAGCAAGCATATATTTAGTCTTTTAATTGATGTTACATGTTTGACAAGGAAGGCTATTTAATCAATTAGAAGTCCTACATCATCATAGCTAGCTGATAGTTAATCAATGTAAATTTTGACTGATTTTATTGTTACTTGTATATATTCTTGGCATTGTGCACATCAATATAGAGAAAATTCAAAATTTCCATTTTGAAAACTTATCTAAAATAATATTCTCTCACGGGTATTCCTTTCTCATGTTCTTCCATTATTTCCAGTTCTTCATCTTCATCTCTTACTTTCGTCTCTCTCTTTCTCTCTCTCATGGACAGTTGCTCAACAATCTCACATGAATAAGTTAGATAGGCCGACTTAAGCTCTTTTCAAATGATCAGAATACTGCACTTCCTTTTTTGTTCCTTGCGCATTCTCTGCACCAAAATAGGGCATGGAAGTTTTTTTTCCTGGGCACCACTATCTATTAGAGCTGTCTCATGCAACAAGTTCTTTTATTGCTGTTGATCTTGCTTTCCACATCATTATAAACTGTTTAAATTTGGAATAATTACTTTATAATCTGGTTCCTCTAAATTAACAGACTTCTGCTTTTCATCTAGTATTATATTGCTGGAATTATTTTGATGAGCACTAAGAAACAGTTATTGAGGATACAAAAGTTGTGCATGTCTTTATCCCTAATTTGATCGAGTGATTGAGGAGTAATTTTCTCGTATCATGAAAAATTTATGCTTATTTTCCAGAGACCACGAGTGTGCATTTTAGGTGGTGGATTTGGAGGCCTGTACACTGCACTGAGATTGGAATCTCTTGTTTGGCCAGATGATAAAAAGCCTCAGGTAGAATGGTTTCTTTTTATGCTTGAGAATATAAATATATTTCTTTGATCACTTGAACTATCAATAATGAATCATTGATTTTATCAACGATTTTGGCATTGACATTTCAAATTCCTCTATCTCTTGTAATGTGTCTTGAGATCTCTTGGTTCTATTATGAAAAACAAAATATATGTCTCCAGATGGAAACCTAATAGCTTGACTCGTTGAAGGAACAACTACTCCTAATTGGAAGAGGATTACCATTAGTTAAGTGGGTTGATTTGACAGATCGAGAAAGAGTATTAAATAATGAAAGAGCCTCCAATTAGGCTTTATTTATTTATTTTTTGTCACTCTTCTTGTATCTACTCTGCTGAGACTGAGTTCTCCAACAGTATATAAGTCATTATGTCCCTCACTTCTTGTAACTGTATCTTGTATGTAATTGTACATAAAATTTTACTGTAAAGGAGTATACTCCTGACCTGTTGATGACCAAACAAAACATAAATCTTTAGGACTTCAAAAGACTGCTGTACATCAGTGCACTCTGCTGAAGTGCTTGCATGGGTTATGCATTCCTCAGATTCTCACCACCTTTATTTTGTCTGTTTCCTGATTCTGCTTTTTTCTTGTGTAAAACTACATGGAGTTCTGTAAACTTTGCAGTCTTTGCTGCCATTAAAGAAAAATCCAAGTTATCTGTCATTGTTGTTTATGGAATCATTGGTTGCCTTTTTTATCTTGAAAAAATAAGGTTTCTTTCAGGTGGTGCTTGTAGATCAGTCTGATCGATTTGTTTTTAAGCCAATGCTATATGAACTACTCTCAGGAGGTAAGAAAGTTTCAAATTTAACTGCACAATTTTTATATTGGTCTGTGCTTTATTGCCCTTACTCATTATTTCTTGCGGATTACACTTGTTGGCAGAAGTAGATGCTTGGGAAATAGCTCCATCATTTACAGAGTTGTTGAAGAACACTGGTGTCCAATTTATCAAGGATAGAGTAAAAGTTCTATGCCCTTCTGACCACTTAAATCGTATAGGAATTAAAGAGCCTGGAAAGTCATGCTTAGGAGGAATAGTTCATCTTGAAAGTGGCATTATGATCGAATATGATTGGTAAGAAGTTGTCTTTGCCACGAACTTTAAATCTCTTTGTTGCCAATATTTGGTGAGAAGTCTTATTACTTTGCCAGTCTATACAGTGGGTGTGTAATGCTATCTCTTAGAATATGATGTATTAGTATAATTTGCTTACCTATCTTATAGGCTCTCTACTGTCTCTAGTTTGGTTTACTGCTGTTTATAGTGCTCCTGATGGTCTTATTTTCATCTGTTCAACTGATGGCGCAACTTGGAAATTGAGCTAGCTTTGAGTCTAAGTTAACACATATGCATATAGATAGGGCTCTCTTTTAAGAAACTGAAAATACAGCAGATGTATGAGACAAATTTGACTAAAATAGGTTTTTGTCTTCTACTTCTTTTAGCAATTTCTGGGAATAAGATCCATCTTTGTATGCCTCATTGATTTTAAAAACACGGATACTTGGACAAGAGGATAGCTTGGTTCTCTGAAGTCCAAGTTCTATCTCAATTTCTTGCTTATGTTGCATTCTTTTTGTCTGGGCAGCCAGGCTGGTTCTAGCTTTAGGGGCTGAAGCTAAATTCGACGTCGTTCCTGGATCTGCTGAATATACACTTCCTTTCTCAACCTTGGAAGATGCTCTAGTAAGTTTGAATGCTAGTTTATATTTTATATGGCATTCTTCTGTAAATTTTGTTGAACACATATATATTTTTTATATTCTGTTGTGCCTGGAATGTGTGAAATCTCTGTTATTATGTCTCAATTGTAATACATCTCATCTAACTATTGCTGAGGTAAGAAACCATTGCTTTGGCAATTCTACAGCTTATCTGAACTGATTTAAGAATGATCAAATTTTGCCATTTTAGTCTTTCTGGCTTATATGAGGGCCTGAAGCCAGCAATTGGAACAGTGATTTTTCCAGAACCAATCTTTGAGAAGTACTAATAATTGGAAAATGAGGCATTGGAAGGCAATGTAAAGTTTCCATAGAAGATACTCTTTTCTTGCTATAATGCCTTTTATGTCCTAATTTATTAAGTTTGATAAAATACGTATCCTGGAAATTGACATTATACGGCAATCTGACATGTCAAGTAAACAACTAACTCTCAAGCGTATCTTTCGATCTTGTAGCTTGTAAGAATCCAGTCTAATCACAAGCAGTAGAGACATTGTATGCCTGCTATGAATTTTTGCTGTGTGATCTCGTAAAGCTAGTGCTTAATTACTTTTCTCTTTTCCTTCATTACTGTAAATTTTCCATCAGAGTAGATATAATGAGACTTAGATTGATGACCTACAAGATATCGTTAAATTCAAGCTATGGGAGCTTTCAAGATGGTTCCTCAACAAAATGAGAGTCTAAGAATAATTTATTCTGGATAAAAGGATATTTACCAAATTTCTTAACATATCATGGACACCAGAAATAAGAAGGCCATCAATTAATATTGCATGAACTGTACCCATTTATAGAACAAGATTATGAGGTATGCTCATACACAACAAATCGAGGTCCATAATGTATTAGTTGTTATAAACTTATTATATTAACACAATATTAGTTCGAAGAATGTCATAACTCATAACGAGTTTTGTGCTAATAGTTGTTAATCAGTGCTTAAAGGCAAAAATATTTCATGGTAATCCTACACTTGTTCATTGTTCTTGAAGCTTTTTAAGTTATTCTGGTTTTGTTTGGAGTTGATTTTAATTATTAAGGTCACAAGTGTACCTTTTTAAATTACTTCTCTTGCGGTTCTGCAGAAAGTTGACAGAGAGTTAAGAATGTTGGAAAGGCAGAGATTTGGTGAGAATTCATCTCCTATAAATGTGGCTATTGTAGGGTGCGGTTATTCTGGGGTTGAATTAGCTGCTACTATCTCTGAAAGATTACAGAATAATGGGATAATTCAAGCGATCAATGTTGCAACTGCCATCTGTCCTAATGCTCCTGCTGGAAATAGAGAAGCTGCGCTAAAGGTAAGAAACTTCATTATAGAGGATCGCATTCGTTCTCTTCTTTTATTCAGATGTACATGCGCTAATGTTTTTGAGCTTAATGTAACTTTTTAGCTGTTTATGGAGTAGAAAATGAAAATCAAACAATTCATTAGCTACAGGTTCTGAATCTAAAGAACAGTCATTCACTGCACTCCTGCATTGAAGAATTCAACTTAATAGCTTGTCATTCGTTGTTGCAAATATTAACATGTGTTAAATTCTAAGTGATGTTGCCAGTAAGGGATAATGGAATATATGGACACTAACAGCGATGGTTAATGCTTGCGCCATGTATCCTGGTGTCTTGGATTTGAGTCACAGAATACAACCTCTCTTTTATTAGGGTTAACAGTCTCCTCCTCAAATTTGTATAGTGCAACCAAATTTTGTTCACCTTGGTTTCCACATATCATTTCTTCCTATTTCTATCTATTTCATCTTAAACATACTGATTCTTTTATTTAGAATTCCTTTATTATATCCGAAGTGTTCATCTATTTGTGACCTACTATATGGGCTGTCAGGCATCAAGTTCATTATCTTGTGTCGTAAGGTGTTAGTTATTTAGCTCAACACTGCCACTTCAATGTCTTACTTAACCACCCCAACACCTCCCCTCCGTTGATGCTTTATTTTCATAGATCCTGACTCCCTATGTGATTGCATCTTGAAAGGGTAGGGTTACTTCGTAGAGCTGAGATGTTGTATGTGTCATCAGGTTCTTCAATCTCGGAATATTCAACTTTTCTTGGGATATTTTGTAAGCTGCATTAAAGAGGTTTCTCCTTCTAATGATTCAACTGTGATGATGAAAGATGGAGAAGATATTGGTTCCGATACAGGGACTTGCCAAAAGAAATACAATTTGGAACTTCAGCCCGCCCAGAGAGGACTCCAGAGTCAGGTTCTGGAGGCAGATTTAATATTATGGACAGTAGGCTCTAAATCTCTGATTCCTCATTTACAGCCTTCTGATCAGCCCTATGTGCTTCCCCTAAATGGTAGAGGGCAAGCAGAGACTGATGAAACTCTTCGTGTAAAAGGACATCCCCGAATATTTGCCATTGGTGACTCAGCAGCTTTAAGGGATCCCTCTGGCAAACTTCTCCCTGCCACTGCACAAGTAAGGCTGGTCTTGCTATAGTATTCTAAATATAATCATTTACTCTATGATGGAAAGACTTTGGTTGCCTCTTAGGTTGCTTTTCAACAAGCAGACTTTACTGGTTGGAATCTTTGGGCAGCAATCAATGACCGTCCTCTATTACCATTCAGGTTTGTAAACTAGAGTTCTTCTTCCTTTACAAATAGCAGAATGTTTAGCAATACTCGCAAAATGCTCAAGTGGGTTATCCTGGATATGTTCAACCTGGCTTAGATGCATACTTTACATTTCAAAAGTACAAATTGCACATTTGAGGGGTAAACACACAAAATAAGCATTTTGAGCAGCTTACCCACAAGAATGTCCCCAATTTTTGTGTATTGGTCATTGCTTTTCATAGTTATGGATCCTAAAAACGAAAAACGAGAAGGAAAAAAAAAAGATGTAGAAGTGGCTAGCCTAATTTGTTTACGATTTCAGGTTCCAAAATCTCGGTGAGATGATGACTCTTGGGAAGAATGATGGTGCAATATCACCGAGCTTTATCGAGGGGTTGACCTTGGAGGGACCGATTGGACATGCTGGTCTGTACTTCATACTGTACTGTTAGTGTTTTTTTATGTTATTTACAAGTTAAGCAATCTGCATTCTGTGTTGCAGCAAGGAAGATGGTATACCTGCTGAGATTGCCTACTGATGAGCATCGAGTAAAGGTCGGGATTAGTTGGCTCACAAAGACTGCTATAGATTCTGCTGCTTCGTTGCAGAGCACCATAGCAAACATTCTTACAAGCTCTTAAACTTGTCACAGTGCAAAAATTTTAGATCCTATGTTCCTCTGAGTGGGAACTGAATTGTAATGTAGCAAGTATTCTATGTTTAATTTGTTAAAAAGTGTAATATTATGTACTTAATGTTCACATAAATATCTATATCAAGTCCAGTAGTTAGCATCTCTTTTGTAGGGAAAAAACAAACGTTTATAAGCATTAACAAGGAAAGCGAGGTGTCGATATGCTTGCTTGTTCCTTATCGAAATCAGATTATTGACTAACTGTTATTGCTTTTCTGTTAACAGATATCATTGTAGCAGCCACCCTTCCTGTGAATGCTCTAAATATTTTAACAAGTCCCTCAAATACATTAATGTTACTGCAATATATTCTGCCTCTCTCTCTTTCTTTACTCTTTTATGAACCATACAGGTTTGAGAAGAGAATTATTTATCAACTCAACTCTTTAAAAGTGGCCATGGTGTACTTTCCACCGAGAGATACGCACGCAAAAAGGGCTTCTTGAGGGGTAGCATTTGGGGGGTTGTATATGCAAATATGGAACTTCAAAGGGATGAGCACTTTCACTACTTCAGAAAGCTGAGAAGGAATGGCGTCATTTGGCAGTGGAAGTGGATTCAATGAAGATGAATCCATTTCTGTCAGAATTCACCTCAAGCGGAACAACAGATGTAACTCTGTGTGTACCTCTCTATATAGATGAACTCATCTCCCTTCTATTCCATTGCATAAGTGTAGAGGTATGATGACTACATGCTGTCTCTTTGCATCGCTTAGAATCAACGAACCCAACCAGGCTGAGCAGCTGAAGAGGTTGATCAGTCAAAATAGCCATTTTCCATAGATTATGGTTCTTGGCTGCCATAAATGCCAAGAAATCTACTTCTCCAGTCGTCGATGAAAGCCTCTTCTATTGTAGCTGAATGGAGGTAAGTTGATCAAATATCAGTGCTAACACTTATGAATGACCTTGATTGAAAATTATATTAGATTTCTATGAACATTTTACTCAATCAGCTACACCAATCCTTTGTTATTGTTGAATCACGTTTGCATTTCCAGGGCCAGGATGGTCAGCAGTGGGGGGGTGGAGGAGCACTGCAGAAAGTAGGAGCCCAATCCTATGGTTACCATGATTTTAAGAGTAAATAACTTGCAAATGGCCCAATTAAAAACAGAGATATAACCTCTAACAAATTTTTTTTTCACTGCGTAGCTCGTAGATCAAGAATGAAACGTCACAAGTTCACAACAGAGGAGAGCTTAATCCCAAAAATTAAAGTTTAAAAAAATGATCTCTGACCACATGCATTCATGCAAAACCAACCCTATCCCTGTTCAAGAACATCACCACGGCCTCCATCTCCTTAGCAGCCTTCTCACTTCCTAAGTTAGACAAGAAGTAGACGTGCACTTCACCCGCCGTCTCGTACAACTCCACCTCTCCCTTCCACCCGCTCCTCCTCAGCCCGTCCGCATACGCCACCCCCCTCTCCCTAAAGAAGTCCCTCCCCGCCACGGTCACCATCACGCGCTCGCATGCGACCTTCCTCCACAGCTCCACCGCCGCCGTTGGGTCCACCGACGGGTGCTCGATCCCCATCGATCCCCCGCACACGAATCTCCACGACCGCTCCAGCTCTTCTCGGATCCACCGCTCCTTCGGCTCGGACCCGACCGGATCCTTCCCCCAGAAGTACGGGTTTAGTAGAGCCAGCCCTTTGATTCGGGTCTCGCGTTCGAGCCCGTCTCTCCCGGCCCGAACCGCGAGGTTGTGGGCTATGTTCCCGCCGGCGCTGTCGCCGGCCAGGAAGATGTGCCCGGTGTCGCCGTGCCCGGCGAGCCACGGGTCGGGTCCCGATCGGCAGTTGGAGCTGACCCATTTGAGCGCGACCCAGGAGTCGTCGTACGCGACGGGGAGCGGGTGCTCGGGGGCGAGGCGGTAATTTACCGAGACGGCGACGATCTTGGCCTTGGAGACGAGGAGGTTGAGGTAGGCGTGGTAGGAAGGGGAGAAGGCCGACTCGATCACGAAGGCGCCGCCATGGAAGTAGAGGAGGACCGGAAGCTTAGCCCCCTTCTTCTCGGTCTCCGTCATTACCTCTTTCGGAAGGTAGAGCCGAGCGGAGAGGCCGGTCTCGGGGTCGATGACGACGTCCTTGGAGACGACGCCGGTGTAGGGATCGTCGCCGGGGGGCACGACGGTGGTCCCGTAGAAGCGCTCGACGCGGCCGCTCTTGTAGAGGCGGAGGAAGGGGATGAACTCGTACTCGATCTGGTTGTCGAGCTCCTTGTTGAATGGAGGCGGGGAGTGATGGGGTGGTGCTGGGGACTTCGATCGAACAGGTGGTGGCCGTTGGACTAACGGCAGAGCCGGAGAAGCTGGCATGGATCGTTTTAGAAAGACGTACAGAAGAGAGAAGAAGAGAACAACGGGGAGGGACCTTTTTGCCAAAAGGACCACTGCTCGAGAGGGCTTCTCCATGATTCCGAGTTTTTCTTCGATGAAATTGTCAAGATGAAAGGAGATTTCTAACAAGAAGAGACATGCTCGCCTCTACGGTCGATGGGGTGGCGGCGAACGGGGAAGGCGAAGGAAGGAGCGTGGGATTTTGCTTTACCACTAGCTAACAAATATAAAACAATTTAATTCCCCTCCATGGAGTAGATCATCTGCATAACACAATGTTGGCATTTGATACAATTGCGTACTTGGCAGCCATTCATTGATTGGAGCCAGGGTTGCAGGACCATCTGGTCACTCTTTTTCCCTTGCTTGGGCACGCGTCAAACTCTCTGGAATGCTCATCATCCAATGTGCGGAGACAGGGGGGAATGTGCAAACACATTGGATATTATTTTGCCTTTTCATTTCAAAAATTATTATTATTTTGCTTTTATACCTACGGGTCCTATGACTAAGAAAGTGACGTGTTTTGACTCTAAAATGAAGATATTACTTAGATTCGATTAACGACTCAGTAATACACTTAGTTTGAAGAGTAGTTTAGTAGTGCGATAACTTATAGCAGGTCTCTGGTGCTGCGATGATTTGAAATAGGTTTTAGTTAGGGGTGGCAAAACTTGACCCGACACGATAACCCGACTGTTAATCGGGTTTGGGTTTAGATTAATCGGGTTCGGGTCATAAACGGGTCAACCCGCCTAACCCGATTATTAATTGGGTCGTGTTCGGGTTTATCTCTCTGACCCGCTTGACCCGTTTAACCCGTTTAAGTAAACGGGTCGGGCGGGTCGGGTGACTCGTTTAACCCGTTTAATTTTAATATTGTATGAATTATTAGGATTGTATTTGTGTAATACACCATTTATATATAATAAATCAGTAAATATTAAATTTTATATATAATTGTATTAAACGGGTTAGACGGGTCGTGTTAACGTGTCGAGTTAACACGACCTGTTTAAGTATACAGGTTAGACGGGTCGTGTTAGCGTGTCGTGTTAACTTGACCCGTTTATTAAACGGGTTAGGCGGGTCGTGTCGTGTTACCCGTTTATCAATCTGGTCGTGTTTGTGTTTACTAAATGCAACCCGTTTATTAATCGGGTCGTGTTCGTGTCAAGGTAATGTTGACCCGACCCGAATCTGACCCGACCCGAACCCGCTTAACTCGACCCGATTGCCACCCCTGGTTTTAGTAGCATTTGGTTCGAAGTAATTGTAGTGCGTTTAGTTTGGAAGAGTAGTTTAGTAGTACGATAACTTATAGCAGGTCTCTAAGTGCTTCTATATCTAGAGAGGGATAACTCTTTGTCCGATGCATATCTAACTTTTGGGTTCATAAATAATAATAAAAATATATTATTTTGTTTTTAATTCCTACCGCATTTATGTAAAACGTTGGTAGTTTGGCACACGCGTGGACTAGCTAACTATTATATTTGGGTAGTTAAATGTCAAAGGTTACATCTAATTAGGTGGGTATTAGTTTAGTTGTATAAGATTAGAGCAGCAAAATACATCCCAGTACGGCATACCAAAATTTCAAACAAATGTCGTCGTCTTTCACCGAATAGTCTTCTCGTTCAGGCATTAAACACTCGTTCGAGGGTGGGTTAGGGGAATTAAAGCTTATAATTTTAGGTATGATTTGATTTGATTTTAATTACAAATACTACTACTACTAATAACAATAAAATAAAATGTTAAAATAAGGTTTTGTCGAACATGAGCTCCACAGAGGGGAATTAAAGCCACCCCATGTTGAAATTAAAAGAAAATATGAATCTTCCAATCGAATGCTTGTTGGATTGCATGCCTAAGATATTAATCTACTTACACTTTAGGATTCATTAAAATATGACAATAAAATTTAAAAAAAAAGAGAGGGGGAATATGACAAAGTTTCCTTTAGCAGCCCCAAGGACGAAGACGCGTGTTAAAATATTAAACGCATGAGCAGCGGTGGCCCCCGTGGAGCCACGGAGTACAGGATTAGCATTAGGCCATGTCCATAGAGAAAAATAAAAATTAAAAAGAAAAGGCGTGTGCACGATTTGAGCCATAATAATAATAATAATAATAATATTTTTAATTTATTTTTAAAAGAAAAAGCATCAGCTACTTATAAATAAAGTCTTTAAGAGATAGAGGTACCCTTTACCCGTCTAATATTGACTGTAGAATTAGCTATCATGTTATTTATAAATATAAATATGTATAACTTTGTAGTCCAAAAAAAAAAAAAAAGAAATTGGTAAAAGTCTAAGATATTCCTACACAAGGTGTCGAATGAGTGAATCATACTTAATTAAAAGCTTAATAAAATGTCTAATGATTGCACAATAGTTAACTAAAAGCATAATTCCCATACAAAATGTCTATACCGATTGCACAATAGTTAATTAAACGTACCCTTTTTCTTTCATCTTAGATATATTTTTGAATCATTTGCTGCTGTACGTACTGAGTTTAGTTTTTGTGGGTGAAGTTAGCAAACTTTTCTTATTATATCTTCCCAAATAAAAACCTTATTTTACTAATTAGTTTTTGTTTAATAAAAATAGTAGAGTATTCCAGTAATTTAATGTATACTGTTAGCATTTATTTTTAATTTTATATTAGTCATAAGTAGAGGATGACTACTAAGTCATTTAAAAGAAAATACAAGAGGGTTAAAGACATTTAATAACCTGGCCCGGTCCAGCCCGGCCCAAGAACATTAGAGTGATAAGGAGCCGATTGAAACCATTTGATCGATCCTACGCCAGTCGTGTCGTCACACAAATCCACACCCAAACCTAAAAAATATCCTCATCTTGGTGCACAAGTTAGCACGCAAGTCCAAACGCCAATACCCTCACAAACTCCTACCTCTACTACTACAACTATTACTACTACTACTACGACTGTTGCTCGTCTCTTCCTCTCGATTTCTCTTTATCTATCTCGCCATTTCCTGAAGCGCTCCAAGAAGAGCGGCGGCCAATGGAGAGGGTTGCGCTGCTCCGCTCCTTATCCTGCTCCTCCACCGCCGCTCGCCGCCTCCTCTTGCGCTGCCCCAAGGGCAAGTCCCGCCTCTTCTCCTCCAATCCGTACAGGTGTCGGCCGCACGAGCTCCGCACCTGCTCCGTCGCCCTGCGGTCCTGGCCTTTGGTCCCGACCCCTCCCCTTCGCTTCAAGAGGGGCTTCTCCCTATCTCCACGGGCCGTCTCCACCTCCCCCTCGCCGGTTTCCCGAGGTAAGAGCTCGTTGAATTGATAAAGAGGCTATTTTGGACGTCTGGGTCTGGGTGTTGGCTTTTTTCTCGCCAAGATTGCGTGATGATGCGAATCTCTGTTTTTTTCTTGAATGTCTCACGTTTAGTTATTTCGGTGTTCTTATATATTGTGGGTGATGACTCGGAAGTTGACTTTTATCTTCATGAATTTGAGAAACACAGAGGGTGGATTGGGTAAGTCGTTGAGGGACATCCAAAAGTAAGCTTTGCGGGACAATATTCTTACTTTTTTCAACAAGTGGTGGAATCTAAAAATGTCAGGTCGAATTCATCATGCCGTGCCCGAGTAACCTCGATAACTATCCAATAGGAGATACCCAAAAATACATCTATTAGCAAAAGCTAAGTCAAGTCTTCGAAGTTTATCTCCCTGCATAAGAAACTTAACCTTCTTAGCAAGTTCCTCCGGCTCTTAAGTTATGAATAACCCCTTCAGCTTTTCCCACTATGATTGCACAAGATCCAGTCACCAGAGTAAGTTATTAGACATACATCCCAAATTTCTCTAATATCTTTCTTAACTCCCTTCTTTCTTAAATTGCCATTAATCGTGATGTTGTATCTTGCCCTTTAGATTGATGCACCTGGGTTTGTCTTGGGTAATTCTCAATGGTTTAGATATTACAGGATTGAGGCTAGTCACAAACTAAATTCTTTGCATGCCAGTAGCTGATCAATAAGTGACATCCTTTTACAGCGTAATGAGTAATACAGTCAGTCCACCTGACGGTAAGTGTAGAAATGGCAATATACATACTTATTGCCCTTTTGCCTATATATGCATGTTTTTCTTGGATTTTTTTTATTATTATTTTTTTCATCGAGTATGTTCATTCCTCTCCTTTTACCTGCTCTATTATATAAATAGTTTGTCATAAAGAGCCTTTAGCTTTCCCTTGTACTTCTTTTCGGAAGAAGGGTTTTATAGAGATTTTTGCAACCAAAATATTCACAAGTCACAACACTCATTTTTCAATGGTCTATTACTATGTTTTCTTGCTTATGTGACTTTAAGACACATGCTTTTTTTTTTTTACATCTGATACACAGGGAAACAAACTGTTTTTTGTTTGGAACTGTTCGTTCCAGCACACAAAACATATTGAAAAATCAGTATCATTTCTTTTGGTCCAAATTAGAATTGCTTTTGTTAGCTAAATATAAATTATATAACCTGTCTATTCTTTTCAATGAAAGAAAATGCAGATGGTGGCCATGATTTTGCTGAGAAGCTTGGATTTGAGAAAGTATCCGAACAAACAATAGATGAATGCAAATCAACAGCCATTCTTTATAAGCATAAGAAGACAGGTGCAGAAGTAATGTCTGTATCGAATGATGATGAGAATAAAGTTTTTGGCATTGTTTTCCGCACTCCTCCGTAAGTCATTAGTTTTTCTCTTTACTTTTCTGCATTACTGGTGTGTACTAGACCATGTATTTCTGTTGAAGATGTATCCATAATTGATATTGCATCTCCTATCTACATATTCCACGTGGTTTGCTTCATATATGCTAATGAGTCATCGAGTTCATAATATTTGTGTAACTCATTCATTGTGATCTTATTGCTTCAGTTCAAGTCCTCCTAATGACATGCACCCTGGCCGAGATTCTTTCTTTCTTATCTTGTTCTTCTTTTTGTTGAAGTACATTAATTTGTGAATAACAATGACTACATCTGTCTAATAGTTTTCTAGAGATGCAATATTGCTTCAATGATACACTAATCTGTTTGCTTCCTCTTACAAATTGCTATTGGGGTTATAAAGTTTTAGTACCTTTCATGTCTTAGGTGCATAAGCTAATTAATGCTTAGTTTATTTTAAAATTGGCCTCACTTGATATGCTAGTTATGTGCTAAGTTGGAGCTAAAGTTGGAGGATTATTAAAAGGAGGCATTTTCTATCTGGCCATGTGTGAACTGGATGATATATGTTATGGAATGTACCTTATGCTAACCATTGTATCTACACATGCAAAATACATGCACCCTGGCCTTGACATTCTTGCCATTCATATGTATGGAACAATGTGCTAATAGAAACATATTATCTTTTACTGTATTTTACTTGCAATTTTGAACTTTGAAGTAAACATAAAGCTGCTTTAAAGCTCATATTTTGTTGATGCTTGGGTATATTAAGCTAATTTAAATTATACTCCATTTATATTGAGATAATCAGATTCTTTCTTTTTGTTGACAATTTAAATTCTTTTGGACTGCAGGAAAAATTCAACAGGCATACCTCACATTCTTGAACATAGTGTGTTGTGTGGATCAAGAAAGTACCCTTTGAAAGAACCATTTGTTGAGCTGTTAAAAGGCAGTTTAAATACTTTTCTAAATGCATTCACTTATCCAGATAGGACTTGTTATCCTGTTGCTTCAACAAATACCAAGGTAGATTTATGTAAAGCCTGTATCATTGCTTTAGTTGTTTAGTATTTACCATGTGATATTATGAAGTATCTCACGCATGACATTTATATATTTCCAGGATTTCTACAACTTGGTCGATGTATATTTGGACGCTGTTCTCTTTCCTAGATGCGTTGAGGACTTCCAAACATTTCAGCAAGAAGGTTGGCATTATGAGCTTGATAATCCTGCTGAAGATATATCCTACAAAGGTTAGAACATATAATCTCATCCCGGAATTGGCAGACAACTTTTTTGAAAGATTTTCAAACTCATTGTTACCTATTAAAAGTTGTCCTACTAGGCCATGCTTTGAATGTTTTGGGCAAATTAACCAATTCTTACTGTTTTTTTGGCTATTTTAGGTGTCGTGTTCAATGAGATGAAAGGCGTGTACTCTCAACCTGATAACATACTGGGACGGGTTACTCAGCAGGTGAGCTCTTTGTTATATTTGTATACATGATCTCCAGTGCCTCTGTAGTGGTTATTGAAATATTAAATGCTGATGTTCTCCAGTCCTCTGTGGCATGTAAATAGACATTGCATATCCCAAGTCTCCTGGGTATTAGTTGTGTGAATGAAATTTCCCTTTAAGGCTGACTTACTTTCAGCAGATTTAGGGGGTTTTGTTTGATCTGACTTGGTTATGGACTATAATAGCATGAACATGTTGAACTGAACTAGTATTCTCGAAGTCTAAAAGACTATTTGCAAAGTGCAATATTCAGTAAGCTAATGGAATTTTCAACCTTTGGAAGGGTAAAAGTATGTCTCTCATGGATGTTAAAATGCATTAGAATTTTGGAGTGAATGTAATATTCGTTTTAATTCCATGTTACCATGGTTGTGTTATACAGTGAATAACTTCTATATTGTAAATTTCTGTTTTTAAGACTTCAGTAGCTTCCATAAAATTATTTCATTTTGTCTAACATTGCCTGATGGCCCTGATCTACTGCTGCTATGCTTAAATTGTTTCTAATTAGCATGAATTCTTCTTTTGGATAAAGTTTGTCTCAGTTTAATAACAAATGACATAAATTAGGATTTTTGATGTCAATGATGAGAGTAGGAAGACATTGTTAACTATAAAATAAGATCTAATCAGGTTTATTTAGGTTACCCTACTGTACCAGTTTGTTCTTGACCTCTTGTTTGGTTCCTGTTAACATCTTTTGTCTACTTCACATATTATATGGTTCACTTATTTGATTTTTACATAAAGTTCTTTAATTCAATATAAACATGAATGCATGATTTATTGTTCTGGTATCATATTCAAGTATGCAGGTCTTTGCTTGTACTTAAATTCTAACATTCATGTGACTTATACTGTTAAAATCTCTATTGGTAAATGGTAATATATTATTATATTCTAGATGCTTTCTTCTTCGCTGCATGGTTAATTATAGTTTGAGAAATAGTTCTTGTCAAGTACCGGCCACTTAGGCATGAGCAGTAGCCGTTCTATACCATTTGTGTCTCATTTATTTACAGCATCTTTTTGGCCTCCATAAAGTTTGTATTCTCTTACTTTCTAGATCAGGATGTGTTACACTTTTTTTTCATAAATTCCTTGCAGGCTCTTTATCCGGAAAACACCTATGGTGTTGATAGTGGTGGTGATCCGAAAGAAATACCGAAACTTACATTTGAAGAATTCCAGGTACAATAAAGTTGTCTAATTAAGTCCCTTATTAATAAATAAATTTTCATGCTTGCATTATCATTGTATGTGATCATTTACGTGTATGACTTCTTTTCACGTACTATGCTAATAGTCTAATACAAACCATCGCTGCTTCTTTGTACAAAATCTCATATTATTCCTTGACGTAATTACATTTGTCTTAGCATGCCTATTATGTGTAATTTTTATCAGGAGTTCCACCGTAAGTACTATCATCCAAGCAATGCTAGGATATGGTTCTATGGAGATGATGATCCAAAGGAGCGTCTACGTATCTTAAATGGTAATTGCTTCACATTTCCTAATTAATTATTCTCTGTTCGTAATTTCTTACTATTTACCTTTTCAGTGCTCTCATTTGATTCATTTCCTTAATAGTTTTTTTTGTTGCCTGTAGTATTTTACCAAGTACAAACTCATATCCGAAAATCTAAAAAGATTCAAAAGACTTGTGGTTCACAATTAGAAGCTTTAATATGAATGACATCAACACCCAAGGCAGGTGGACAATTGCGGCTGACGTTAAACTAGGAAAATCTAGAAAGGGAGAGTGAGATTGAAGCTTGTTCCATCTCTAATTATAAACATTCATGAGAAATTGCAAATTATGCTTTATATCTCTACAGGCTTAGAGATGGGCCTAGTGATATAAGAAGCTGGAAATCTTTAAACTTTGATATTGTTATGCATACAATGCAATGAACCTGAATCCTTCAGGTGTCCTTGTTTTGTCATACGTAGGAAAGTTTCAAGTTCAAATTCCACTATCCTATCTGCCATATGTTTTTAAAGCTCTGTAGGTTTAAGCTTAATTGCCTAAAAGTACATAAGTTGACCACTTGTTCATGGGAATCTTGGGCGCTCATGAATAACGGGGTGTTAGTATATATTCCAACATCAATGCTCTGACGATTAAACCTATCTTAGAATGATCACAATGTTATTTTTCATCATGGCTTTGTAGTTCTTGTTATGAAATAATGACAATAAAGCAACATGACTGAGCAATTGGAATTTAACTCATAAAAAGTACCAAATAATATAGGTTTAGTGTAAGTATAAAGGAACTTAGATACACATCATATGAACAACTAGAGATTATTCAAGGACCGTAACATATTATTTTTCTTCTAAAGTCAGATAATTCTCATAAATGTATGTCTGACAAAGGATGGTGAACATTAATTTACGTAATAGAAATCTAATCTTTTTTGTGCTCTTTACGGAATCAAAATTTCAGCACGGAGCTCAGTTGTTAAACATTTAGCTCATTGTCTTCAATGTTATTACATTTACTCTTGTGTGATATTGTATTATGTTCCTTTACATCAAGAAATACGCTATTAGCTGTAGAGTGTAGAACAAAAACATCATCCCTAAAAGTTTTCTAGTGATAGAATCATGGATAAAGTGTAGAACAAAAACTCATGCTTAAAAAGAATATCTAGTGATAGAATCATGGATATGTTGCTAATCTGCATATATGTACAAGTCAGCAGTTGGAGTTAAGAAATCATCACTCCACTACACAATTTACTCTTACACGTATAAATTGTTTGAGTTGTTAAACTCCCGTTAATATATATATATTTTTTCCCTGTAGAATACCTTGATCAATTTGAGGCAAGCTCTTCTCGTAATGAATCAAAAGTTCAACCACAGAAACTCTTCAAAGAACCAGTGAGGATTGTTGAGAAATATCCTGCTGATGAAGGTGGTGACTTGAAGAAAAAACATATGGTGTGCCTTAATTGGCTGCTGTCAGAAGAGCCCTTAGACATAGAGACTGAGCTTACACTTGGTTTTCTGGATCATTTATTGCTGGGTACACCAGCTTCTCCACTGAGAAGGATCCTTCTTGAAAGTCGTTTAGGAGATGCCATTGTAGGTGGTGGAGTTGATGATGAACTCCTTCAACCCCAATTCAGTATAGGACTTAAAGGTGTCTCCGAAGATGACATTCATAAAGTGGAGCAGTTAGTGATGGAAACAATGAAGAATTTAGCAGAGGAAGGTTTTACTTCTGAGGCAGTGGAGGCATCAATGAATACAATTGAATTCTCCCTCAGGGAAAATAACACAGGATCATTTCCTCGAGGCTTATCTCTGATGCTTCGTTCTATTGTACAAACACTAGCCCCTTTTTATTTGCTATAAGCTATTTAGTTGTCCCAACCAAAGCCAAATTACAAAATATTGTTATCTTGCAGGGCAAGTGGATTTATGATATGGATCCTTTTGAACCTCTGAGGTATGAAAAGCCATTGCAAAATCTGAAAATGCGCATTGCTGAAGAAGGATCCAAGGCTGTATTTTCACCGCTGATTTATAAATTTATCTTGAACAACCCTCATCTTGTCACGGTTGAAATGCAGGTCTTTAGGAATCACCTTTTGCTACTGAATGTTTCTTGAGAGAACAATTCTTTGTTTTGAAAGATTTCTTGCCATCTTTTGATGCAGCCTGATCCAGAAAAAGCTTCTCGTGACGAAGCAGCCGAGAAAGAAATCCTCAACAAAGTAAAAGCTAGTATGACACAGGAAGATCTTGCCGAGTTAGCACGTGCTACACAAGAACTCCGGTTAAAGCAAGAAACTCCGGATCCTCCTGAAGCTTTGCGATCTGTTCCCAGTCTCTCACTACAAGACATCCCCAAAAAACCTGTTCATGTCCCCACAGAAGTATGTCTAGCTCCTCCTAATGATTATTGAATTTCTCAAATACGAACTCTATATAGAAATGGATCACATACTCTCTCTCTCCCACCCAAAACCCAACCTTCCACCCCTACCCCCTCTGGATCACTTAATTTCTCTGGACAGTAGGATCCTGCAGATCCTTATAGTATGTGACCGTGCGTTTCAAACAATTCCTAGTTACTGCTTTAAGTTTTTAAATAATTTCTATATTCAGTAACATTGGCAATCTAGTTTGCAGTTATCTTATATTACAGCACTGATGGTTAACTTCTTTCTAGTTGCAGTTTCTTACTTTGAAGCTTTCGTGCTATTTAAATTTAGAAATAGTAGAAATTTATTAATGCTTGTAACGTACAGGTCGTGGAAATCAATGGAGTAAAGTGTTTGCAGCATGACCTTTTCACGAATGATGTTGTCTATTCAGAAGTTGTATTTGACATGAGTTTTCTAAAGAAAGAACTTCTTCAGTTGGTGCCACTGTTCTGGTGAGTAGAATTATTGCGATGTTATTTGCCCAGGCATAATGTTCCATGTTCCATTTGTTCTTCATAAGTAAGCTGGAATATATTCTAACAGCTAAGGATTTTGCAGTCAGTCTTTGCTTGAGATGGGCACAAAAGATATGGATTTTGTGCAACTTAATCAATTGATTGGAAGGAAAACTGGAGGTATATCAGTTTATCCTTTCACATCTTCAGTGCGGGGGAAAGTTGATCCGTGTACCCATATTATTGTTCGAGGAAAAGCAATGGCAGCACGGGCAGAGGACTTGTTTAACCTGGTACCGTCTCTTTAGGCACCATTTATTTTTTTGGTTTTTTTGTGTCACTCATGATTAATTTTAATGTTTTCTATGCGTTTATTGTTTTATGCTTAAAAGAAAACTATATATATTGGTCTTCATAGTTAGTACGGAAGATTCTAATTTTCAATAACAGTTATTTCTTCATTCAGTTCTTGCAAATCTTTGGGGTAGACATCAACGAGGAGGAAGCTATATTGATAATTTTTACTTAGTTCAGCATGGCTATGCAACTTTAAGCTTAACGGGCTATAGTAAAAACTAAAATACCAAACCATCTTTTCAAATGTTGCAATAAACATTCTAAATTGGAATGGGCTGATTAAATGCTATACTCCTTACAAGTCTTTATTAGACTTGTCGTTCATTCTGATTTACATTTAGCAGTTGTCCATCTGTTGCATCTTAAGGAAAGGGTTGATCAGTTCTTTTACCTGCAGATAACGTGCATTCTTCAAGATGTTCAATTTACTGAACAGCAAAGATTTAGGCAGTTCGTTTCTCAAAGCAAAGCAAGAATGGAGGTACCAATTTGTTAATTTTCAAAACATACAATCATTATAACTGTCTTATAAGTATCTGTTTGCAGAGTCGATTGAGAGGCAGTGGTCATGGTATTGCAGCTGCTAGAATGGATGCTAAGTTAAACATGGCTGGATGGATTTCTGAACAGATGGGTGGCTTTAGGTAAAATCTTGTTTAAACTGCTGACCGTTGGGCTTTCCATGTCATCAGCAACTACCTTCATCATGAGATTATGTAACTAAATATTTTATTACCACATTAGCATTTCATTTCCGACGGGTGATTCTTTTCATGTAAGTTGATGCTACTGATCTAAACATGATCTTTTCCTGAGATCCCAGAGGTCTAGATTTTTGTCTGGGGTTCTAGAATGTATCTGAAGACAATGTCCTTTTTGTGTTTCACCAGTTATTTGGAGTTCTTACAAGAACTTGAAAAGAAAATAGATCAAGACTGGGATAGAATTTCTTGTTCTCTGGAGGAAATACGAAAATCCATACTTGCAAAGGAAGGTTGCTTGATCAATGTGACAACTGATGAGAAAAATCTCTCAAAAACCAATAAATTGATCGCCAAATTTGTTGACTCACTTCCAAGTACTACGTCCCGTGAGAGTGATTCCTGGCCCAGCAAATTTTCTCCAGTAAATGAAGCTATCGTTATTCCTACCCAGGTGCTGCCAATATTGGCATTGTAAAACAAAATAATCTATTTCATTGACATATTATTTATCGTCTATACTTGGCTGATTATATCATCTGTCTCATTATGTTTGCAGGTTAACTATGTTGGTAAGGCGGCTAATGTATATGAAACAGGATATCAGCTCAATGGAAGTGCCTATGTCATTTCCAAGTACATTAGCAATACATGGTTATGGGACCGTGTTCGAGTTAGTGGTGGCGCGTATGGGGGCTTTTGTGATTTTGATACCCATTCAGGTGTATATCGTGTTGCACTATATCTTGTTAATCCATTGGCCTTCAAATAGTTGGATTAGGATATTAGCACATCATGGGGATCACATTTGTACAGTAGTATCCAACTCTCCGCCAACTTGAAGCTAGTTCTAGCCTTCTAGGTTTGGTTGATTTCTGCAAATGATTCGTTCTCTTCTTGCAGGAGTATTCTCCTATTTGTCCTATCGTGATCCAAACTTGTTGAAGACACTAGACATTTATGATGGGACCGCCAACTTTCTCAGGGAGCTTGAACTGGATGATGATAGCCTTACGAAAGCCATTATTGGTACTATAGGAGATGTTGATGGCTACCAGCTGCCAGATGCAAAGGGTTACAGCAGGTACAAGATGCCACTAGCGGTATTTCTATGAAATTTGCTCATTTAGATGTCAAAAGTATGGCTCTTTCTAATTTTAAATTCACTTCTTCTGTAAGGTAATTCATCTCTAGTATAATCATGTGAGCTACTAAAAAGATTTTCCATGAGAATATGCACATACAAGTTGCAAGGAACAAATTAAGTTACAAGGTAGGAATTGGGGACATTGTTAGACTGTATCTTTTCGAGGCAACAGTTGATTGAAATACCATGATATCAAAATGCCCCAAGTTATATTTGATGCTCCAGGTGTCTTAAGCATATCAACAATCTGTCTCTGCGCGAACATTATCTTGCAGGTTATCTCAAGCCTAAAAGGGAGGCATGTAGTTATAGAATATTGCTTCCAGAATAAACATTCTTGACATTCTCGTTGTTGCATGAAATTTTAGTATGACAAGTAAACTTGAATACTCAACTACTGTCTAAAGGTAATAAGATATGGAGAAGGCTTTCTTTGGCAAACAAACATGTGCTTATCATCAAACTCTCGAAAATTTGCGAAAACCTAGTGCATGTAATACCTTTTTGCTTTTTTATTGAATATTTTTAATATTTTCAATATGTACAAGAAAAATTAAGGGATGTGTGGACTCTGCAGTCTGCACCTTATGACAACTTTGGACATTGCTTAAACTCTGCTTTGCAGATATCAACATCCATATATTGAACACTGATCGACTGACTGACAACGAGCTTATTCCATCATATATGGGTTACTAAAGTTATTCAACATGTGATTTTATCTATTTGTTATGCCTCATGGTCCTGGATGTGATCATAAACTTTGGTGTCTTCGTGTTAGCTTATAAGTGCTGGCTTACTTGACCTAGATAGTAGATAGTTTTACTCTGCAAAGATTGCTCCAGAGGAACTGCATCATAGCACAGCCACCAGTATCACCCTCATTCAAGACGTAGGGTCATAGGGATATTCAAGTTTCAATAGGGAACTTCTGCCAGCTGGAACTCCATCAAGAGTTTAGAGTGATACCCTTTTGTCTTGTTACTGATTTTCTTGTGGACGCTTATGTTACCTACTATTTCTTGTTACAAGTTAATCACCAGCATTTAACACGGTACATTTTCTTCTTTCCTAGCCTATTGCGACATTTACTGGGTGTCACGGATGAGGAACGCGAACGAAGGCGTGAAGAGATTTTGTCAACCAGGTAAGGAGATTTGTGACTCAATTTTTATTGCTTCTTTTGTTGAAAAGCTTTTCGGCCAGTTTATGAACCTTATAGTTGGTGGCCGGACTCCCCTTGTTACTCAGGCCCCATAACATTTTCCTTAAACTGATATTGTCATTGTCTATGTAACAGCTTAAAGGATTTTAAGGAGTTTTCAGATGCAGTCGACTCAATAAGGACTAAAGGGATTGTGGTCGCTGTTGCATCTCCCGAGGATGTTGCTGCAGCAAACGAGGAGAGGCCTGGATTTTTTGAAGTCAAGAAAGCCCCGTGAAGTTCTAGAGTTGATGACTGTTATTTTCTTTTATCAAAGCTGGAATCGTCATAAGCATTATTTGCATTCAAAAGGCCTTGGAGTTTCTTAGCTCTCTACCGTTGCTGGAATTTTAATCCTGGCAACTGTACATCATCCGTCAAAGTGGACAGAACGCTTCCTTTCTACTCTAAAATTTGTGGTAGTATTGCATCATTTATGTTGTTTATTAGGGTAGGGAGTATGGACAATTCCAAGAGGACTGCTGAAACAGAGGACTTGCTTCTACTAGCTGATCATATCTTCTTCTTTTTTGTTGAGAAATTGCCTTCGGAAAAAAAAAAAATTCTCTTATAGTTAACAGATAATTCAGAGGTAGCAACTGTGAATTCTGTCTCTTTTTTTAAAGAGAAATGGAAACTTATTAAATTGATATTGTTACGATTCGTACTCGGAAATAATAGTACACTGTTCAACCATGCATCCCATTGGTATGAATTCTATCTTTTTTTGCTTGTCATATTTGATTCCTCCAATAAAAAAATGCTTCCTACTCTCCTGTTGGCACTACATGAACATCTAATCTTTCTTTCTTTCTTTTTTCTCTTTTGTCTTTATGAGATTTATGATTTCCATAACACATTTTATAAGATTTGACATGGACGTAAAAAAGGGAAAGAAAAAAAGGAAAAGGAAAAGAAAAAGAAAAGGTTAACTATGATGGCTCTTTTCCACTTTTTTCTCCCAAATATTTAAAAAAATTAACCGCACTCAAGTACTTTGACAAATCTTTGTCTGAACCTCGAGTGCTCCACCAATAAATCAATGAACTTCTTGTTTAAATAATATAGAATAGAGAAAATTCTCAAATGTGATGGGAGATCTATTTCATTTTTAAAATCTCGATACAGCCTCAATACATCCACTCTCAAGTCTCAAAACTGTGGAAAACATGCTTTGCCAAATTAGTATAAAAGAACAAGAATTAAAAGAAAGGAGAGGCTCCTCCTTCACTTAAAACATGAACAATAGTACAGGATAATCAAGGAAATGATCAATTAGTCACGTTTATCGCCAAGCGGATCTTAAGTGAACAAGAACCACAAGGCAGAAGAACAGAGGCTAGTAGAAGATCTGAACTCGGTCTCTCTATTTCTCCATTCTCATCAAATACAATACCCATTTCCTTGAGCTCTAATGAAGTTACTGAATAATAGTCACCGCATCTGCATAAATAGACTAGTTCTTGAGCATCCCCTGTGGTTTCCACAGACATATCGCCCAGTTCAACTTCATCAGCAATTACCTCCAGCTCCTGCCTGGAAGCTCTCAATTCCTTGTCATATTCTGATCTTGATTTGGAATCAGAGAGAACTTCCCATGCTTTCTGCACATTTAGAAATCCTTGTTCCTTGAAATGAGCCTCAGATGGCTCCTGAACTTTGTCAGGATGAGTACTGAGAACGGCTGATCTATAATTTGCTCGAATTTCATCATAACTTGCATCTTCCTTCACAGATAGAACTTCATAATGGGTCCTTTGGATGGAATTATTGAAAGGAAGAAGCATGGATCAACTTAATTACGGTCCCTCCTCACTGTACAAAAAAAAATTGATAAGAAAATGAAGTACATAACAATTTACTGAAAAGTAATCAACATTTCAGGGAGAGAGGAACTTCAATAATAGCTTATTTCGAGGGATACAAGACAATAAGAATGTTTTCCATTTTGGGAGTTCCTGAAGATTGTGTACCCCTTCTAATCAAGAGAGAAACAACAAAAATTAAGGTTGTGTTTTGTCAAAAACTGATGTAGAAGAATGAGAACTATCCCTGCTACCAACTAAATGATTATAGCTTGCTAGAACTAACATGTGATAGAGTATCCGAGTTTGTTAGAAAAATCAGAAGACCTCTATCACAAGATAGTAGCTATGTTGAAAGGTAGAACTACTGAGATACTGTATTGAAAATGGTGTAACAACTCGACTCACTTCATTTCATGAAACACTAAGAATGGAGGTTATCAATGGTAACCGGTACACATATCCCTGTATGGTTGTATCCACCATACAAACAGAACCTGAGTGAAATCCAGTGTACTTTGTGACAGCAGAGCTACCAATATATAGAAGGGTTATCAGTCTTGTGAAAACCTTCTCCCTATACAATCCAATATATTTTTCTACACAACAAGAAGCCTTTTTTGGTCCCAACTATTTAAGATCAGCTCGGAATATTATTTTTACAATCTAACATAAAATCTAGATCCATCTTTCCTTTAACAATTCACATTATTTCCCAATAATACAACCATATATTAATAATTTCTCATAAAGCTCTCCAAGTTTGTTCCTGCTTAGACTTTAGGTTTCACAGTAAAATGCTACTTGACAGGTAGGGATTTTCTAATAGTAAACCATAAGTTGCTATACGGATTAAGATTGGCTCATATATATACCTAGCAATACCATGTATCATTAAGTTCAACCATAGTTCCAAAAATCGGTATCAGAAATGGCCGTTCGGAAAAACGATATGCATCAATCGTATCGGCCGCCTATATCAAAAAAATAATAATTACTCATATATAAAGCCTAAAAATATCTCTCTATCTATGCAGCAGGCTAGGCCTGCAGCACCGAAACTGGGATCAATGAGTTCAACATGCAAAAGATGCACAAACATGTAAATGGATATAGAAAAGCTGCAGAATAGACACACAAAGGGTACTGCAGATATCAGATACTCATTTCTCTCTTTTTAACATGATATTCTATATAATCCATAGCACATGGCAAATTCACTCATTTATGCCATTTACTGGTGAAATTTTAAAAAAGAAAAAGAAAATCAGCATAAATGATAAATCTTGTAGAAAAATAATTAGAAATTTAGAATGAAAGTTATGACATTATTTCCAAGAATTTCTCAATTGCATTGATTCCTATCAAACATTTTCATACTGGTCAATCAATGCAATATTGGTACTAAATCAACTAGTTTTCTAGCAAGTGAGTTCATGTAAGCGGTATCCACAACGGAATTCTCTATACAGTTTCATGAGTCAATACTCCAAAATTTTAAGACATGCACCTTGAAACAAACATAATATCCAAAATACCCATGGAAAAAAAGAACCCTCGATTCCTAGTCTGTGTTTGCATAGGCAATAGACAAGTACTAATTCATCTAAAATACTCCACAGAATTAAGTTCTTTCGAAGTAGACCTAGCTATGAGCTACATGAGATTGAGCCCTTGGTGGAATCGTCTAGTAGAAGAGCTTCATGAGTTTGACCAAAATCTAAGAAACAACTTCTAATCTAACAAGGTTTTACCAAAAGATTCATCAGAAGTAATGAGGCAGCCACTGACGTAATACACCAATCTAAACCTCAGTCATGGAATTTATTCACATACGATTGCTTCGTGGGATCAAATTCCCAAACCCTAGCAAATCCTTAAGCAGAGTAAGTGATAACGTCGGATCTATCTAATGCATAAAACACAAAATAAAGTTCGAAGGAATCGATAATTATAGATTCGGAAGAGAAATCCCAAGAGAAGGAACCTTAGATTGGCGTCGGATACATCAAGGGGAGAACGGAGATTAGAGGCGGATGGAGAGGTGGTAAGTGGAGATGTTATAAATATGAGTTGCGGTTTAATTGGGTTAGTATTTCGGGTCGGGTCGGGTCGTATTGGATTTATTCCGACCCGTTTTCACTCCTACCCTCCTCTTCCCCTCTAAACTAGATATCTTTAAGGGAGAGAGTTAAGCAAAAGAAATGGTGTAGGAGGCGAGTATTTTATACACCAAATCAGGGGCAAAAGAGTAAATATAACTCCACTAATGCGATAATATTAATGGCTTTTTTATTTTTCAAATTTATTCTTAGAGAGTAATCCTATGTTTATAAACATTAAGAATATGACGTTGATACTCTTGGAGGAATAGGCGAGCTTTGATTCGCTCGTCATTAGCTTTCAGTTTTACTCGCTGATCAAATTTGAAGTAAAATTAACACGACAAGGTTATCACGACTCAAAATCAATACCAAGTAGATGATTGCTATGTTATAACTGGAACTCTAGTTTCTGATCAAACTGGGTCTATCCATAAACCTTGCAGCTAGCTTGCTCTGCTTCAGGCTTAGATTTGCGAATGCAAGACTTAAAAGTTCTGACCAATAACTTCTCCAACAGCTCTTCCTGCTAAGATTGAGGCAAGAACTGCCCGTCACCAATCAATGATTGCAGCAGCTATGACACCTACCTGTTCATTCTGTATGATAAATAAATTGATGACTGTACTTCTTTATAATCTCGACAATATAGTTTGTCTCGGGTAAATATGGCATTTCTACTTGAATTCTCATCCATGATACAGAAAAATAACATGAAAGCAGCAAATATTGCCCGGGATATAAGCAACCATATTATGCTTCTGTATGTTTTTTCTGTTAAAGGAATGATGCTTATGAATATAAAACAATCTGTTGCATAACAAGCCTCCCCTCAAATGAACATTAAACTTAGTTCGAGACGGAGACCAATTTCTCTAGTAAAATATACAGGCTGTAAAAAATTGAAAACAACATTATAAAATTTGTTGTGACAGAGTGGTCAAGCCGAAAAAGGTGGCTGCATTGCATCTGATAGTGTTATAGTCTCAGTTTAGTAATGGTCATCTGTTTGCCGCTTTGCACATCCCTTTTTAAAAAAATTTGGTTCCTTGCCATCTTTGGAGAATCTGCCACTAGCATAGAAGAAAAAAATATCATGAGGCTGCTCATTTTCTGATAACACCTGACATCCAAGGCACAATTACAGGTGCTCTGGGATGAGAATTTCTGTATGACTCCGAATATTTGTCTTTGAAGGTCACTTTAGGGATTTCAGCCTGCAAAGACAAAAAAAGGAAATTGCTAGTTCATATGAATATGCAACATGTAAAATTTGTACAAATCATTACATTAAATATTCAGTAAACAATATGACATATTCTGGAGATTGACAATGACGGCATTAAAATCCTGGTACGGAAAAGAAGAGATTTTAGGAGGACATCATCTTTCCAAGAAGCAGTAGAACTAAGTGAAGCAAGCTTGATAAAATTCTTAAAATCAAAACAAAGTCGGCCACTAGGATATAAAACTCAGATTTGGCTGAGCATTGATAAGCTAATCAAGTAGTTGGGATATATCGAAGAGAAGTCTTATACTCTTGTCCTAACCTACAAACCAGTGACTAAAATATATTGGGGAAAAGAATGGAATCAGAAGTAAGTTACAGTAATTTGCTACCAGATTCCATATACGCATTATATCATGGCTGCAACATCAATAAGAAGAAACTAATATAACCATTTAAATGATTAAGAAGTCTTCTTAAGACGATTGGTATAATTTCCAGAGGTTACACACCTCGAAGTAAATGAAGATCACATGTTTTACTGTTAGCCAGCATAAAATTGTACATTTTCTAGCTGGATTAAAAGGTCCTAACACAAAAGAGCTTGATAGCATGGGCTAAATGCATCTAATGGACAATAACTTTGCAAGACAAGCATGATGACAATCTTCAGATTGCTAGAGAAAGCTTTTGATGTTTACGAATTTTGGACATAGGGTTTCTTCAAGAATTTTGACAAACCCATTCAATCAAATATCATTCTATAGCAACTTAATAGAAAATAAAAAGCCAGAAAAGATAGTCTCTCGAGATTAAAATGCCAAGACACCTACAGTTGAGGCACTCATAGACCTCAAGGCTTACGCTATGGGACATTTTCTACTTGTTTGCTCCAGAGTGTAACATATGGTGTCTCTTAATGCAACGGTAAGTCTTACACTTATAGCTTGCCTCCCTGTTCCAACCAAAAACAAGAAGTAACCATCACAGGAATGCCTTTTTTCCTAGGCATGCATTGGTCATTAAATCTGAAGACCCAAACTTCTTGAGGGAAAGGGCACATGCATCATTACATTCACTGGAAAATTTTATAAACCTAAAAAGTTTAACTAACAGCCAAATATATCATTAGATGAAGAGTATATCAACTTAAAGATTAGAACCTCTACGATTTACTCTCTTGTCTTTGTTCTAGAAAATTATTAAGTTCTAATGATCAACCCATACTTGAGGCAACTAGGACTTCAAATTTTGAGAAAGTGTTTATAGCAACTAATGAGAAGTGTTTACAGATGGTAAATATTTTAGTACTAAGCTGTGAACTGCTTCAGAATGTAGTAGCATGCAACAGACTATCTATGTTGAAGGAATTATGATTAGCACACAATAGATTATCTCAGTAAGACATTAATAATGCAATATATATATATATATATATATATATATATATATATATATATATTCTTGATCCAATAAAAATAAGTCTTACCTGCTTCAGCCAGCACTCCTGATGTTTGTGTTCATAAATATCTGGTGAATGACAGCCAGCTTCTGATGGGCAATAAACCCATATATTGCACTTCATTTCACCTGGCTTTGCACGCTTTGCCTGATCTAAGCAAGCCTGACAACAATCAGCAGCACTTTCTTTATGGTGAGTAAGGCCCCATTTAACAGCAGTACCACCATAATCAGTATGAAGCTCAACATGGCATTCAGGAGGCAGTGGTGGACCAGCTATTATTTCTTCTTCTATAGAATATAATATTATAAAAAAAAGACCATAGTTAAAGGCTTTACAGTATCATTTGGAATGAACTCTTTATTACATAACTTCAATAAGCATAAAAAGGTATGGCAGGAGACTAGAATGCATTCCAATTTTTCTAGGCA
This sequence comes from Typha angustifolia, assembly GCF_048772165.1. Taxonomy (NCBI): domain Eukaryota; kingdom Viridiplantae; phylum Streptophyta; class Magnoliopsida; order Poales; family Typhaceae; genus Typha; species Typha angustifolia. The sequence goes on along the minus strand of NC_133243.1, from coordinate 6,895,128 downwards.
AAAAAAGATTGGCCTCAAGGATGTAGGCAGAAATATGTGAGGCAAAAGAATGATATCCAATACTAGAGCTAGTAAAGAAAATTACCATCCAGCTCATTGTCAGGCTTATCATCGTGTTCAGAGTTTGTAACATTAGCTACTATCCAAAGACCAATGTCCTCCATTAGCATAAGCCAGTTGGAACCCAGAGCTCGTTTCAATATTTCTACAAATAGTCGTGCCTAATTATAGATTAGAAATGAACAGTTGGAAAAAAGTTTAAGCTTCAATAAGTGATAACAAAGAATATGCTGATAACTGATCAAACTACAGAAGAAATCCACTAAGGTGAACTCACTTGCTTCTATGGCAGGGGTGGTTGAACTTGATGGATCTTTACTAAATGCTCTTTCAATATCTTTTAGTTTCTCAAGACGCCATAATTCCACTGCTTCTGCTAAAACACGTCAAGACATTAACTTCCGAAAGAAGAACTTAACAAGCACTACAAGTATAAAGTTGGGAATCTGCTTGCAAGTAGAGTTGGTTAGCAAATCTATAACTCCTACTACCTACTTTTTACATTTTAAATCTAATACTAGTATTATTATTCTTCTACAAACAATTTCCTGTCGGTTATACCAGGATGTGTAAAATCAACAGACCTTAATTGTTTAACAAATTTCATAGTCCAATGAAGACTACACATTGAGTACTTTAGGTGGGAATGATTGATTCGCTAGGTATGGTAAATGTTAACTATGAGCAGATACTAGATCAGAATAATGGAAAGAAAAAGAAAGGATATAGATATATGTCATGGGAGAAATAGTATAACATGAAAAAGAAAATTATGCTCAAAAGCTCTTTAGTGAACTAGTTTGGTCAAAGGCCTAGCAATATCGGATAATCCGAAACTACAGAATTAAATCCAAGGAATCAGGAAAGGTGAAATATTGCAGCATCATGATTTATCACCAATACTCCATAATCTAGCAATATCGTATCAGATACAATTCTTGTCAGGTACTTCGTAGACACATATGATATTGCCATATCCGTACTTGTCTTATGTATTTTGTGCATGGTTTGGGTTATAAGGACTGTCATGCTGACATTATTCATAGTTAGCTTTCAGGCTAACATACTGAGACCACAGTAAATCCCCTCCAAGAATTTACTAGTTTCTCTTATGCAAGCTTAATCTTGCTACAGACTCCATTATCACTGATTGTGGCGGAGTAGTTATCTTTTCATATGTTTTCAACAATTCTTAATAGTGATAACTAGAGAAGACAAGCCAAACACCAATTCCAAGTACATAGAGATAAAAGTTTCTGTGGATTAGTCGAGCATGAGGTTGCATGCTTGACATATAAGTTTTAACCAAAAGAAAAGATGTGTCAAGGTATGATGCCTTCTCATATCCTTTTTATTAATCCAAATAGGAAAAGGAATCAGTCCAACCAAGGCATGACTTTCATTTCCGTATCTGAGAAAGGTTTTTCCAACACCAAGGAAGGAAATCAACTAATCAAGAACTTCCACAGATCAGTTGGTTCCCTCACCCTTAGTAGAGAAGCCCGAGAATAGATCCTAATAACCCTCTAGCAACTACCATGCCACCATTTCCAGGTTACTGTACGAGATTAGCATCTACCATTTCTCTCTCTCTCTTTTTGTAAGTCAAACTAAACAAGAACATCAACCCAGCTACATGCAGAAATGGATCACAGCAAAGTCCAAACATTCAACATGACACACAGCCCAAACAATCGAAGCCACATATCTCTAAACTGCAAATTTAACTTCTAATTTCCAACCAGAAATAGTGTTGGGAAATGAGAACTGCATACTCAGGAGCATGGCAATTGTGCACTAAGCACCGAGGACCATCTGTGTTTTTAGGTTAAAAATTCAAGAGTCTTGCATCTAATGCATTAAGTGAAGACTTAAAACATCAAAATAGAGGGTAAAATATCCCTTACATATTCAGATGTGAAAGACAACCAAATTCAGAGATGTTTTAGTTCACTCATCAACCAATAATCAAGCTCTTTCCTCATTCTATTGATATGCAACGGATTGCCGAATAAATAGAAAAAATAAACACACACTCACCTCTTTGTTCAGTAACATTTTCACTATCCTTCAAACTATTCAACCTTCCCGTAAGCTCATAAGCCACCTTCTGCTTCACAGGTAGAGGAAGCTCCCACTTACTCTTCTCTTCATTCGCAAGTTCATTTCTCAATCTTCTTACCTTTTATTATTCAGGAAACAGATACGGATCACAAATGCACCACTGACCAATAAAATCACAAAGAGAGAAGCATAAAAAACATACCACTTTAACAAGCTCTACAGGCTCAGCCGCTTTCCGGATCCGAATCGACTCCTCTATCATCCCAATCTGTTCCTCCGTATACTCCCCATCTAATGTTAACCAATAAATCAGTTCAAAATGTTAAAAGCGGAAAAAAAAAATAGAAGGAAAGGTTGATCCGAAATTAAATCTTATTACCTGACGATGGATTGCCAGAAAAGTAGACGGATGAGTTAAGAGATCGAAGGACGAAGAGAAACACGACGATATTAACGCAGCAAAACACGACGGTGATCCGCCTATAAGAGCACGAATTCGCCCTTCTCCCCCATTCAATCGCACCCCACGCCATCCCACCACCTCCGCCTCCACATTAATCGCCGGGCTCCCAGAAGAATATATCGGTTTCCTCTCTCGCTGACCGCCTTTCCTGGATTCTATTCTTCCTCGACGGGAATGGTCTGGTCTCGTCCTCCGCGAGAATATTGTTGTAGTTTAAGCGCTCCGGTGACCGGGCCATTCTCTTTACGCTGCTCCGCAGGAACAGAATAAGTCAATCGGACAGCTGGCGAGGATTAAAATATTAAAACGAGAGGTTAAGAATAGGGGAAATTAGGTTATGTTTGGTTTGGCCCTCGCGTTTGGCTTCACGTATTTAGAACGACTGCATCTATCGTATACAGCATCTTGATATCCACTTAAATTAAGTGGGTGTCAAAATATTTTCTCTCAATATTTAATAGAAAATAGAAATATATGACTTTTTATTTACATTGATTTCTAATTTAACTCTAGAGACAGTGCATCTCGAGACGGATGTTATCAAACGACTCATATACTTATTTTTAATGTAAATAAATTGCTGACAAATCTTTCAGCCATCTACTTACGTAAAATACTAACAAATTCAGTGTTTATTATTGGGACTATGAAACGATAGCTAACGTGTCCAAAATCTATGGCCAACTGAGGTGTTAGAATTTATGTGGGACCCATCCGGAGGTTAGGGATGTGGGTTGGGTACGTGTGAGAAAGATCGTGGGTGAGTAAGATGGCCCCCACCGAATGCTGCCAGATCCAGTTTACTGGAAACAAAGTAATGCAGTCTCTGTTTGTAAAGAAAATAAAAAAGGGCAATGGTTGGTGGGGGAATAGATGGTGCAACTAAATTAAGTAGACAAAGATGGTGGGTGTCGAAGAGTTGCAAGTTTGATTAGATTTATATATTTGTTGTAAATAAAACTTTGGCAGACTGCGTCAGAATGGATCAAATAATTTTATAAACATTTTTTCTTTTATAATTGATTGAGCTGCTCAAAATTCCAGGATTCACAGATGATCATATCGACTGGTGCATCACTGATATTATGAATTAGCTCAATAATTCGATAATTTAAAATGGTTGTGGAGTTTAGTGCAAGAGGGGAACATTTAGAATCAGACGGAATTCATCTAAGAATGCAACAATATATGGTGGATGGACTCCAGATTTCCATCACAGAGGTGGTTACCAACCGGCTGATGTATGCTACCCAAAAGGAAGGCCATTCCAGCAAAGAAAACAGTGTAATTGAACTTTCTTCTTATCCAGCTTGAATTTATAATAATTTCAAACTTAAATTTGTGATCATGCTTGAATTAAAATTATTTTAATTTAAGTCCAGCCCGAGCTTAAACAAGTCGATCAATAAAAAATTTCAAACCATGATCAAATCCAATCAAATTTCAAGTATGATCAAATTTGACTTAAATTAAGCTTGATTTAAAAATATAAATTAATAAAACATACTCACCTATTTAAAAAATATATAAAATGGGATTAAAATTCAGAACTAAACTCTATAAAATCATAATACAATAATATCCACTTAAGTAAAATTTAAAATATAACAAACATATAATATAATATAAAAAGTATGACTCAGATTATATATATAATTATAATTATTTCGAGTAGAAATGTAGCTAGCTTATTATTTTGACAGCCTAAGCAAGGAATAGGGTGGAGAAGACTCTAGATTGGGCCAATCTCTCGTAAATCCACTCCTACTTATCCAGTCCCACTCACCAAAGGAGAAGGGCCTTCGAGAGCAGGTCCTACTGGTGAGAGGAGAGGAAGGACCTCAGCAGAGAAACCGCATAATACAACCAATCTATGACAGGAACATTACTAACTCGCATCATCCTTTATTTCTATCAATCGAGGACGGTTGACTTCGCACATATCATATAATCAAGAAACTAGTTTGGAATCACCCAATCAAAAGAATGACTCAAACTTCAAAGTACAATCAAATGACCTGCCAAGGTACTGAAGTTCTTCTGCAGGCAACAATGATCGTTCAATGATATAAAAATTTATTTTACAACAACGATAATCTAGCATGTCGTTGAACTGAAAGTCTGAAAGTGATGGATTTGAGATGAGAGTCTGGATGGACTTAACATTGTGTTAGTATTTCTGCACCGTTTTCTGTTATCAGTATTGTGTGCTCAAATTGTGCTGATAAACTTCCGTCTTCTGTTACTGCTGTCCAGTCATCAGCCCATATTACAGGGTTCGTGCTCCCCATTGTTAGCATGGGCTCTGCATAGATTATTGAGAAGAAGAATTTTGAACTCGGTAAAATTACAAAAAAGTTCTCTGAATTGGAATTATGTTACTTACACGCCCATCAAGTGCTGAAATTATTTCAGTTGCAAGGAATTTCCTTAGACAAAGCACTAGAAATATGCAGAAATAGATTGAATATTTGTAGCCGTGAAACAATTTTACCACCAGAATAAAGGGTAAGTTTTGCGATGAATGACTAACTACAAGGGTGTAAGATTTGAAGCCTTGTGATAGTGGTGGGATGCCCTTACATGATCAAACTGGTTCTACTGATCTTCTCCTTGATTATCCAACTATGTCACTAAGACATTTGTCCTAGTATTTATCAAACTTGGCTCCACTTGTCAAGCACCATTGCGGTAGTAATTACAAGATCATGAAAGCTTGAAAGAACTTTAAAGCATTTTTTAACCAACAAAATTTTTGAAAAAAAATTATACCCTATTGATGGACCAATCAAAAGATCAGACACATATCATATAAGTACAAAAAAGGTGGAGAAGAGTACCTATTGTAAATGTTTGACCCAACAACATGCGCCCACGCTCATTATTTCCTGCAAGGTAGGGAATGTGTAAGCTCAAGAAATCACATCTCGATTCAAGACTTGCTATTGATATATTTAGATGTATAAATTAGAATGTGCCCCTCCATTCTTTATCCAGGTATCTTTCTGTCTTATTCTAGCCATGGTCATCAATTAATGATGAAGCACAGATTTCAAGTACAGCATCTGCCCCATGTTCGGACACATCTGAACCGTGTTAAACATACTACCATCTTAGTTTCATACTGGTGTTGGCCCTGACAGTCTACAAATAAAATGATCTAGTCTTCCATCAATCTAGTAGCACTATCATTCATCTCGACATCCTGACTTAACAACATGCATTATCTGAACATACTCATCTACCAAGTCTGTCCAAGACGGTTGGATAAAATTTTCCTTTCGAACTTCAGGGCATATGCAACACAAAGCTAAAATGCACTCTGGATAAATCCCCCCTTCCTACCCAAAATCTTGTGTCCTCTTCAACCTCTTTTTGTTGTTGAATGATTTGTCCAAATCAACTAAAGTATCACATTTCAGGGCATCATCCGCATCCAGTTAATTGCAGTTGTTGGCTCACTTAGTAAATGCCTTACAAACAAAAGCTGCCACCTTTCTCACTCTTCTAGACTGCAACCGTGTCTGCAAGACTCTGTCAACTAGATGAAAGGGTAGGACATCTCATAGGCATACAAAGTTTCTATTGACCAACAATTAATTGTAAATCTAAAAATAAGCTTGACAAGTTTCATACATTATTCTTTTTCATCTCAAAATATAACTTGATTACCCAAGTAAAATAGAGTAAATTTTGTTTTTTGTTTTTGTTGGACCTAATTAGTAACTATAAAATTTTATAGCAAAAAAGTTGAACAGAACCATAATTTAAGTTGAGAACTCACTGTAATGAAGTATAACAGGATCAGCATGAAATACTCTACCAACCCCATGGCCAACAAATTGTCGAACTACACCAAACCTAAATTTATCTGCATAATTACTTGAAAAATGTTTCATCAGTCAGCCATATAATCATTAATTGCTTAGATATAGCTAATCATGTATAAGTTAAATATACAACATCAACAATAAATATGTCAAACATCACAGTGCAAAACTAGCAAGAGTTACAGCACCTAACAAGTCGAGCAATAGCAGATCGGACCCAAAATAACATCTCAGCATAGCAGATAATTATTCAGTAAAGAGAGCTTTTTCATGGAAGGATGTGAATCATTTTTAAGAACATTATCCTTTTAATACTTAAAAGCTTAAAGGACTAAATCATAGATGTTTAAATGGGAAAGCATTTGATTTTCAATAACTAGTTTAAGACTCGGAACATTTTGTGTCATAGATTAAAGATTCCAGTAGTAGCAATCAATTTGCCAAAGACATTTGATCAATATTAAGGTCCCAGTATCCATTTATTCTGATGTATTTGAACAACTCTAATTTCAAAAGGTCCCCAAAGTTTAGCTTTCACAGGATCTAAGGCACATGCTAAAAATAGTCGGACATACTATATTGCAGGATGTGATGGTATAGTCCTTGCAGACCAATATTATTTCTCAGAATGTCGAGAAGCACCTTCAAAAGAAAGGTTCTTTCACTTATATAAATTCATGCATTCTGTTCTTTTGCAGCTGATTACATAACGTAACATCCAATTATATATAGTACTCGACTCTTCCAGCAATATGTATCTACAAAAGGCATACAAGCATTTCTTCACCTAAAGTGTTCCAAAGCTGCAAGATCTGATGATAATGTAATTCCAGAACCTTTGTATGTATAGAATCAAGTATCCGACAAGAAACATATAAGTTACATATACATACTGTATTGTTTTCCCAATGCGATTGAACTCCACTCCAGGCGCACATATTGATATTGCGTTGTAAAGGCATTCTCTAGTTACCTGAATAACAGTACCATTGTCATTATTCATGTCTAAAGTGTGCAATAAAAATAAGACATTATTTCAGTCTTCTCTTCAATGGTGAAGTACTGTATTCTTTATTTGATATGAATAGTTGAAGTGTTTTTTTTTTTCCAAAGAGAAGATGGATTATGGGACTGAACACTTTGACTGTCTTGGCCTGCAGATAGATGTTTTATCTACTAAGTCAGAATTCACAACCAAATGTGCCTCCAGATCCAACAAATGTAACTACGTAAGTCCCCTACATAGAGGAGGATAGTCCAGTTTGCTTGGATAAGGGGAGAAAGGAAATTAGGCTCACTCTTCGAGATAAAGAAAGGATGGAACTTCAATAAGTCCAATAGATATAATATAGGGAAGTACACTTCCACACAATCTACCCAATCAGTTCATTAGTAGTACCCCGCTTTTCCACACAATCTACCCAATCAGCTCATTGATATTTCATAGTACCATCAGCGAGCATTTTGATTTTCTTGAATTGGAGTGCAGGTTTTCTGTTATAATTCTCGGGGAGAAGGGATGAAAGTTTGACACACTTCAAGATAGAATGAAGAATATCTCTTGGCATTCTAATATTCTAGTTCAACATTCACAACTTGCAGGGTACTTAAAGACCAACATAGCTATATTTCTCAAATGAAAGTTTCACCCACCTCAGTCCAAGATCTTCTTTGTTACAATTTTAAAAGAGCATCGACTGAAGTCCACACAAACAGAAAAAGAAAGTAAAAATAATGGATTGTGATACTTTCTATTTTCGATTATAAGTCAAAGTTTTCAGGATATATTCATCTCCAGTCCACATCTAGCACCCACAATCAAATAAGGTGATTTATATTATTACCTGAACTAGTTTATTAGCTTCATCATCAACGTTGCCGCAGAAAAATGTCGCTGATGTATCACCATGATAGCCCTACATGTCAAATGGGTCTATCAAAGATCATTTTACTTTCTATAACAGTGGAAAATAAGAGCAAACATGAACTGGAGAATGTAGTCTAACATTCAATGAATGATTCCAGGAAATATCAGGACATTTTAAAAGTATACGACAGCACTTACAAATGACATACATAGATCTTTCAAACCAAAATGTCCAGATAATTGTTACCTTAATGCAAGTTTCAGTTAATTAACAGATATATTAGAAATTCAAGTACTTTCTGGTTTTGGTACAGGTGGCATTGTTAGCATGAGCATTTCATGCAGAATATCTGATGCACATACTTTTGTATAAAAAGCCTATTCTCCGATTCTTGAACTTTATATCTTTAGCTATCCATACATCACATGTACTGAGAAAGTGTATGATATACACCCAAACAACAAAGTCCAATTTTTAATTAACCAAGGACTAAAATAACAGTTCAATCTTACATATGATATTTAAGACTTCCTCTCTGATAAGTTTTAGCCCATGTTCTCCTTATCCTTTAGAAATATTTGATAATACATAAGTCAAGAGAATCATCTTGTTAATCTCATCCAGAGCTTCGAATTAGCTATATTCAATTGGATAATTTCTTTTCCATTGAAAAGAATACGAATCACTTCCTTGACCACCCTATCCATGATAATCAATCACGTAAAATGAACATTAAGCAATAATTCAGGGGATCTAAGTGAAATTATTCCTTAAAAAAATAAAAACAAGACAAGTGTACTTGGTTATCTTTTTTCATATAGATCAAGTGCTCGTGGATTAATTCAGCTAGGCAATAAAAACTTAGTTCTATCAAATATATAGATTGGACAACGAGTTCAAATCATATATCAAATATCAATCTCATAGTCTATAAATATCAAACTTTTATCCTGATCCAAATAAATGATTCATCACTAGGCATATATTGCCACCCCTATGTGTGCATATCTAAAGAATACTAGACTTACAAACACATGACCGAACTAATTACAGAGAAGATAGACAATAGTGCCCTAGCAAAAGCAAAAACCCTAACACTTGACAAACAATTTAAATAGAATATAGAAGAAGAACTAATCCATGGCACATCCTTAGACATGTTAAATATAAACTGTGATGCACATAAATATCTCAGGACTTACATCGAGATAGACAGTAACATCAATGTTGATGATATCACCATCCTGCCATTTTAGTTCCGGTCAGTGCAAAAGCATAGTAGTCCATCAGGCTAATAAAAAGTTAATACATAAAATACAAGATAATACATACGCCTCTGCAGGATGTGTACCTCCAGCGCACGAGAGTCCGGTATGCCATGACAAATACATTCATTTACTGATGTGCATACACTCTTTGGGAAGCCACCATAGCCAAGAGGTGAAGGATATGCTCCATTGTTTATGATCATTTCGTGTACCGCTTTGTCAATCTCATCAGTCTTTGTGCCTGGCTGCCAATAGAGAAAATATTTACTTTTGATACTTTAAAAGCTGGTAAGCTAATTTGAAAAGAACAAACTTCAAAATTAGGAAGAGTGTTCATGTATTTCTCCTGAGTTAAGGATCTTAATTTCATATCATCCTGTGCTTCTTCATATGGTGCATAACATGTGATAGTTTCATACAGCACAAAAGAATAAATAGACATGCCATGCAGAGAATGCAGGCAAGTCCAACACCGCATGTCCCAGAAATTAAAACCAAGAAAACTAAGCAATGTTTAAAATTCAACCTTTTTATGGTATAATCTATAGGCTTTTGTTAGTATAGGTGACAATATGATTTCATTACCAGTTATGCTAATAGACTAAATTAGCCCCAGGACTTCCTCAATATGGATGATAATATAAAATTTGCACACTTGACCTGCAATAACAGTTGCTTGCAAAAGAATCCTTCATAATTGGTCGTACTACAATTTCAAGAACCACAGGCCCCAAACATGACCAAATAAGCCAATATACCTCACAGGCAATGAGGCAATGCATCAAAAATTCAAAATGATAAAGAACAATCACAACAAGAACCAAGTCATTAAATTCTGACACAGGGCTGGTTGCATGAACCAGTTTCCTCATTCACCATCTTGGACAAGCTTCAATTCTTAACATCTATCATACCCATTCTTCAACTTTTAACCCCAAATCATTTTTCTGTTTAACCTCCCTCTAAATTGAATGTTATCAAACTATCTTAAACAATTGGTACACATCTCATCTTCAATCACTTATTAAGTCCTAGTTTTCCAGTGTGGCATTGGAACCCATAAAGCATGGTTGGTCTCTATACTACAGAACTACATATTTTATTCTAAACTCAGGTGGAGTAAGATGCTCAGATAAGCCAATCAAGTCAGCCAGCTCCACTATGCGTAATGTGCTTTTGAAGTATAAGCCCAAAGGCAATCTATTATAACATCTGTTGCCCATAAAGAATAACTTCTTTAAGCACCCATTTGTTCAATATTGCACTTCATCTTAAAACAACTTCAGAAACCTTGGACAAATAAGGGCCAATGATACTAACAAGAGAATGGAAGACTCAAGATGAGAAAGAATAAACTGTCATTGCCATTGGAGAAAAATGCTACAAGGCTCTGGATAGCGATGGCAAGGGTGCACTCCAATCTGAGAAAGCATGGATGTGTAGCTATGCTACCAAGGGAAGGTAGAGCAAGAGGCTCATCAGTTAAAGATGACTGATGAGAAAACAAAAGGAAGCATGTTGGAAGAGCTAGAGCCAGAAGCATGCTCGAGGGATGAATTCAAAAATTATTAAATGAAGCCTCAAACAGTGTTCACACAGTGAATGATTTACTCAGACTGAAGAACCAAGTGTCTGAAACTATTATTAGCTTAGTCTCGAGTGACGCAAAATCTACTTGATAAGAAAAGTGTGCACCTTCAACAGACCACAATATAAAATTTCTTTCCGGCACATTACTTAATTGAAATAGAACAGAATGATTGTGTTCCACAAGAAGGCAAAACATGCCACTGTAGTGGAACATACAAATGGATGCACTATATTACCTTCCATTTTTCTTGTATATTAACAACAAATCCAAGCATCACCACCACAATGCCATAAACCTTATGATTCATCTCAGCAATTAAGTACATTAACACCAAATGAAGAAAAACAACCATAAAGTTTATGATATTCCGGGAGTAGCAATAATACAGTAAATACATTACCTTAACAAGAGTCCCAGCATACTCCAAAACTTGTGCAGCAAGCCTTCCAGATGCTCGCATGCATTCTATTCCTCTCTCATCATGAACTTCAGGACCACTAGCAATTCCAGGTGATTGGCGAGAATTCACATATGAAGGCCGAGGTATTTGATCTGGAACAGTTAGACAAGGAGAAACTTCTCCAGGTTGCAATCGTTTGCGCTTATTGTTTAATGAGTCATCCTTATTTCTGATGATGTCAGTAAATCAGAAAATTGAAAAAAATACATATTCCCCAAATATGCGTCTATTAATTTTAAAAACAAAGATGAAAGTAAAAGGGCACATCTATAAGAACCAGGTATGCAGAGAAAATGCTGATACAATTCATTCAAGTACAACATTATTCGCACATTCCTAAATCATAGATTACAACAAAGATTCTTCTTAGCAACACTCAGTTCATAGAAAAAAAAAAGTATCTTAAACTACAGTATAAATATATTGATAAAATCTAGACATGAAAATGCAGGGTGTATGAGAACACAAAATCTAAAGAGGCATAAAAGATGAGAATATAATTTTGAATGCTATTGATTTGATTTCTGCCTCCAAATTTGCCTGAAATTTGATTAAGTTAACATGTATGGGATGTCTATGAATTATTTCCAGATGAATTATGAATCAAAACTCATTGCATTTTAGGATGAAAACAATACCTTCTGTTAAAGAGAAGCTCAACTAAGTTGCATAATGTTCTTGACAACTGCACAGATGCCTGTTTCTTTCCTGCAAACAAGAGAAAGTATGACAAATTTCCAAGTAGATAGGCCACAAATGCAATTTCTTGTAAGAAAGATTATGATGACAATTACCTACCCTAGCATGAAATACAACAAAACGGTTAATTCCTTTTAACCTAAACTTCAAATGGCTATGATCTGTACAGCTGCATTTTGGCATGATTATGCAGCCATTTGGAAATATTTTTTATTCTTAGTCAACTGGTATTATCTATTGATTCTCTTCCGCTGGTCTATTCCCCCTTTCATCATACCCCCAGTTTGGCAGCTAAAAGCATCTATTGATTCTGTACTGTTTCTCAATGATCCTTTAGTTTTATGATGCACAATAAAATCCCCCTGCAAGTAGATTTGTAGATGCCAAATTCAAACCAAAACAGCACCAGATGAAGCAATTATTTATTTAATCAACCACTTTTAGACACAATTCTGAATGGTCCACAAAAACACTTTCACCTACCGCAAAGTTGCATCAGCTGCTAACCTAATGCCGGTTTATCAACACTACATCTTTGTCTTAACAAGTAGCTTTGTTAGGTATCTACCAATCTCAGTTTTATGTGTCCTCCCCTAGCATTTCCAAACGGGCCTAACCTTCGCATGCAGTCATGATTCCACATTAAAAGTTCGTATCACATGGAAAACAAGATTCTCTGCCCTTTAATTTTCTGTATGCGTACGAAACTAGTTCATCGGAAACCTATAAATCCTGTTAATAGATCTTAAATTCTTCCGTCGAGAACTTGAAACTAACTGAGTCGGCTGCTCCTAATAAGCCCATCTTTAGGAACATGGGAACGATTAAGAAGGGAACAAGCAAGAAACAGCAACGAGATGCACAAGCAAAAAAAAAAAAAAAAAAAAAAAAAAGAAAAACAAGCTTAAGAAAGTGGCAACGAACGGCATGGGAGCTGCGAGAAGAAGAGGGAAAAGTAGCACCTTGGTTGCAGAGACGAAGGGGACCGAGTGGCTTCGTGGAGTGGACGAGGCGGTCGCCTAAGAAGGAGGAGAGGAGAAGGCGGGATTGGAGAGAAGACGACCACGCCATTGATCGATATAGCCTATTACACTGTTTGAGATATAGCTTCTTCGTTAACCTCTGTGGCTGTGGGCGAGCTTTTGAGTTTTGAGGGAGTGGAATGTGGAGAGTCCTTCGCTTAACCCAAACCGGCGCTCTCTCTCTCTCTCTCTCTCTCTCTTCTTTAACTTTGCATAGATAATATCAGACCGCTTGATATTTTCATTAAAGTTACGTTTATTCTCACCTTTTAACCAGTTTATCGAATGGGTTATCATTTGTGTACCGACTTGTAATATATTAAACCAAAAAACCTAAATTAAATTGGCAATTTCGAGGGTTGGGAATAATTAGTATTGATGAGATAAATGTAGCACGAATCTTGATGTATCTGCCTGACTCATCGAACGGCTGATCTCTAAACCTCTTGCGGTTCTCTATCTCCCACGAATGAGGTCTTCTATCAAATTCGCGGCAGTTGAAATCTTTCTTCTAAACCTCGAGCTCAGGAAACTCAGCCGTCACCCTCCAAACCATCGCCTCGCCTCGCCTCGCCTCGCTTCCAACTCAACAATGGCGGAGGACGCCATCCTTGGCTTCCTTCAATCCAACGACGAGATCGCCGACTCCCACGAGTTTGCCGCCTCCGTCGGCGTCGGCCACACCGAGCTCGAGAACGTCATCAAGAGCCTCAAGGGCTTCGAGATCGTCGACTCCAAGGTCCTTCCTCCCGCTCGCAAAATCCCTAGAATCCCTGATCTCTGTCCACTCAAAAAGCCAATCTTTCTTGGAATTTTGCAGGAGATTACGAAGGATAGATGGGTACTAACGGACGAAGGGAAGTCTTATGCTGCGAATGGGTCGCCGGAGGTGCAGTTCTTCTTGGCTATACCTCCCGAGGGCATATCTAGGGCGGATCTCAAGGTTAGCGTTTATCTATCGTTGCATCGGTTTAGATGGAAATGTACTTAGGAGAAAAATTTAACTTGTTCTTATTCATGGTTCAGGTAAAGTTGGGTGCTGAGATTTTCGAAATTGGGAGCAAGGCGGCTGCGAAGAACAAATGGGTCGGCTTTGATAAGGATCTGGTCACTAAGAAGGTGGGATTTTGCTTTCTTTAGAATATCATTAGTTGGATGTTAATTGACTGTCTCAGGAATTATTTCCGACTTTTGGATATTTTTTACTCCTATCGTGTCTATGCAACTATGTTCCATTGGTTTCATCTGTTTTTTTATTGTCAAAATGTGCAACTACGGGTTATGTATCTTCATGTCTTGTCATGCTCAGTGTGGCCACTGGTGGTGGGCACTCACCCCACTGCTGACCGCCTAGGCAGATGGTGAGCGATAAGACGCACTGCCTAGCGCCTATGCAGACGGTGAGCAACAAGACGGTCTAACATTTTTGATATAAATATTTAAAAATAAATAAATATTTATATCTAATGTTTTTAAAGACGGCCAAAGATAGCGAGCGGTCACCACACGTCACTACATCGCCTAGAACTTAGGTAGAAAGCGGGCGATGAGGCGGTTTAGCACTTATACGACAGCTTGAGGTTGGACTTGAAATTGATAGTTTGCTATCGATAGGGTTGGAGAAGGAGAAACACCCAATTTCCTACTTCAAGCTCCTGATCAATCCGGTGTTTGCCCATCATGGTCTTCATGTGTTCCTGTGCCTTAATCAAGTTTTCTTTAAGGACTTTCATTATCTCTTCACGGCTGTGTAGAACCTTCGCCACAATGTCAACTTTCATAATTCCTCCGCCATAGGATAAAAGACATGGAGGATCCCCATACACCACTTGATAAAGGTGTTAGGCTCGTAGAAGAACGACAATTAGTATTAAATCAGAATTCAGGCAAGGATAAACAACTACTCCATTTATTGGTTTAAGCCCACAAAAACTTTGGAGGTACTACTCCAAGCATTTGTTGACGACCTTTGTTTGGTCGTCAGATTGAGAATGGTAAGCAGAGGACTTGTTGAGGGTAGTGCCGATCATCATACACCACTTGATAAGGTGTTAGGCCCGTAAGAGAATGGCAATTAGTATTAAACTAGAATTCAGGCAAGGATAACCAACTACCCCCTTTGGTTTAGGCCCACAAAACTTTGGAGGTACTACAAGCATTTGTCGACGGCCTTGTTAGATTGAGGATTGTAAGCATAAGACTTGATGAGGGTAGTGACTTGGAGATAGAATTCTCTTCAGAAATAGTTAATGAACACAAGGGACCAATAAAAATCAGACTTCACTCTCTGATAAGTCTTGTGATAGTGAGCATGCCCTCCTAGTGGGCTAACATGCAGTAAATAAAAAACTTTAGATATGAAAAGAGAGTGCAGAGAGAGATAGAACCTATCTCTATGAAAAAAAAAAGGATTCCTTCCTTCATTCTGAATCATGTGGGGTCCAAACTGCCCTCCTGAAGCTTCGCCTCAAAGTCTGCACATGATAATCAGCTGCATGCTCTCTTTTTATTTCCTCCAACCAATCCAGAACTGGAGTAGAAAGTGCCATGATATTTCCTTCCGCTTGTGAGAAAGAGCATCAACCACCACATTAATAAAATCGCTGTGATAATCTACCGTGAAATCATGCTCGAACAACTTTGACGCGCACTGTTGTTGCACGGATGTTCCAGCTTTCAAATTGAGCCTTTGGTGATTAGTTTTAACCACAAATTTTCTGCCAAATAGGTATTGAAATTTTTTAACCACTTCCTCACAGCCAGCCCAAGTGCTAGCAGTTCCTTTTCATAGGTAGAGAGAAATAATTTTTTTTCCCTCGAGAGCTTTGCTGGAAAAAATGATTGGATGCGTTCCTTGAGAAAGGGATTGATAAGACAGGGTGTTGAGTTATTGCTTCAGTAGAATCATTAGACTATTTGAAGGCGTTCTTCTTCAACAGCTCGGTTAAAGGTCTAACTATCTTCCCATAGTTTTGGATGAAGTGTCTGTAATACCTAGTGAGGCCAAGAAATGCCTTGAGTGCTTGAGACTTTTGGGCTGAGGCCATTTGATCATACATTTGATCTTCAGAATCAACTGTCACTCCATCTTTGGTTATGATATATCCTAAATACCTAATAGAAAGAGTAACGAAAACACACTTGTTTCTTTTGACATACAATTGGTTATAACAAAGAAGATCCAAAATGAAATTAAATGTTGCTCGTGGTCTTTTTATTTAGAACTATAAACAAGTGTGTTGTTGAAAAATACAAGGACAAACTTTCAGGTAAGGGTGAAAACTTCATTCTTAAGTCCTTGGAAAGTTGAAGGAGCATTAGTTAAATCAAAAGGCATTATGAAAGGTCGTTTTCTGGATGTCCTCCAGCTTCAGAGAAGTTTGATGATAGCTCGAGCAAAGGTCAAGTTTTGAAAAATATTTAAGCGCCAGACAACTTATTCCTCAATCATGGGAATTGGAAACTTGGCCTTGATAGTCAGTTGATTAAAGGCTTGATAATACACACAAACACATCATGAGCCAGCTCTTTTGCGTACCAAAGGAGCGGGAGAAGCAAAAGGGCTCTGACTGGGTCGGATTACTCCAAGGTGCAACAACTCGGCCACCAAAATTTTCTAGCTTAGACTTTTGGAGATGAGGATAACAATAGGGCTTTTAATCCATGAGTTTGGCACAATGAATTAGAGAAATTTTGTGGTTCCAAGTGCGAGCGGGAGGTAGGTGCTTTGGTTCTCCAAAAGATCTTCATATGTAGATCACAATGCTTGAAGTTCAGTTGGGGGAGGGGAGATTTCTTCTGTGAGGGTATATAAAGAACATTGTATTAGATAACAGTTGTTACAACTTACAATGAGGAAGAGTTTCTAACTTTTTTGTTTGACAAGAGCCCCATCCTTTGCCTTGCCTCTCTTCAAACATTAGCGAGAATCGTTTATCACGAACTGCATAGTGAGATTGGAAAAGTCCGAAGTGATGGGTCCCAGCTTTTCTATCCATTGAGCTCCCAGCATAATATCACATCCAGCCAAGTCTAACAAGTAGAAGTCAGCTGAAATAGTGATATATTGATGGCAAAGCTTCACCCTTGGAATCTTTCCCTTGCATGGTATCCTCTCTTCGTTAGCAACAGACACATCAAATCTATGACCATAATATTGCAAGACATTGCATCTATAAGAATTATCCACTTTGTATTTCTGCTTTTGTTTACTGTTTAGAGTTCATTATTGTCTTAAATTCTTAAAGGTCTCACTTTGATACCCATAAAATATCAGTTTGTTTAGAGGTGCATATTTGTGCAGCTATTGCTAGACTCATAATATTAGATCATAGAACTTGCATGTAGTGTCCCCGAATCTCGTTTCATAAAACAATCTTTTTATATATGTATGTCTGTTTTGTAGGTCGGAAGCGTCAAGGATGAAACCAAAGATCTACTTAAAAGAATTGATGGCGGAGAGGTTATTGCTTGACATCCATCTTCTTTCCTCTTGATATGGCTTCGTTTTAAAATATTATGAATGCTTCGTTAATCATTATATATAGCTGAGATGCTGGTCTTTTCTTAAAGATATGTAATATAAAAATCTGTGGTCATATTGATGGCTAAATACTATCTTGCCCCATGATATTACCCCGTCGTCAATTTTATAATGATAACTGCATCTATTAGTGTTGCTAGAGTATATTCATTGCTTTGCCTGCGAAGTTTGTCAAAATGGTTATACACTATATGCTTTTGTAATATTTATTATTTAATCTTGTTTCTCATGAGTTACGAACTAAACATGCAAATAATGGGCCATCTATTCAGTTCCAATAGAACCTCAAGATTCATTCTACTTTGGTCCTTGGATCACCTTCCATTAAAATCTTGTTTTTCTCTACAAAAAGTACAGATATTAGAGGAAATTATTTGGTAATTCACAGTATACATTGGATATTACTGCTGTATTCATATTATGATTCCTCAGATTGTTGAAATTTCAAAGCTGTGCCTCATTGATAATGCATATCAATTCAGGAAATGAGAAATTCTTTTGAACCTAAGCTTTGTCAGTTGAAGCAATTAATAGTGTATGCTGTATAACAAGCTCAGATAGCACTAGCCTTACGTTGGCTAGATAGACACAATGACTATGTGTTCATATCATTTGATATTCAAAATTCGCCTGCCTTATGGTAGATATTAGATAGTAATGTAGTACTTGCTGTTGATTTGCTACTGGTTCTGTTACAGGCTGTTGCTGATAAAGTTATCAATGATCTAAAGAGAAGAAAGCTTATCACTAAGTAGTAAGATATCTTTCCCATCAATATTCAGATTATTTTTTCTGGTTATAGGTTTTATTTTTATAATTTCTTCATGCGGATATTTCTGCTTTGGCAAGCATGTATACTTGTAATATCATTCTATATGATCATAATACTGGTCCATAATGATATATCCTATCCTGTCCAAATTTAATTTTCTTCCCATCCATATACTGCACTTGAAGAGAATAAATTTTCCACCACACCTTTCTACAGCACGTGGAGAGGTTATTCCTTAAGGAAAGGTCCAAAGTATGTTTTGAAGAGGAAGAAGGCTGCAACTGATTTGACTCGAGAACATCTGCAAAGGTATTCTATGTAATAATATAGCTTTGAAGTGCACTCACTATCCACTCAATATTTCCTATAATTTGTTTGTTTGCAGCACCATAGGTTTGTAATATACTTATATTTGTCATTCTAGAGAGACAACCAAAGTAACTTGCATGTTCCCAATTAGGTAACTAGTGAGTGATGTTTTAAAGAAGCTCGGTGTATATCTATCTGTAGATGCCATTGTGAAACTGCCAATCTTTTGTCAGTTGTTTGAAGGTGCTAAAATGGTTTCTTTCGCATTTATTATGGAAATAGGAACCATACTCAGGACATGCTCATTTTTAGAGTATCTATTTGACAGTGGCACTGGTTAATATATAATTTTGAGAGATATAGTAGTCTTAATATCTATGTCTATATTGTAGAGGAGTTTGCACTTGAGTTTAACTTTTGAACTATTCAATTTTGTGTTTTGAAGGGGTGACTGGAAGGATCTGGAGTTTAAAGAATATAACCTCGATGCTCAAGTGCAGCCAATCCAAATTGGTTATATGCATCCTTTGCTTGAGGCATGGTTAAGCCCATCTCTTTTCCTTTTTAAAAATCAAATAATTCATATGTCGGGTTCAAGCCATATAGCTTTTATGACAATCATAAGCTGGATTAATTTGATAGACGCTTCTACCTGGATATTTGTAAGGAAAGTAAAATGCACTTATAAGACAGGCACTTCTACCTAGGTATTCTTTGTTTCTATTATTTCCATGTTTATTATACAAATTAATGAAGACCTGCTAATATTAATTGAAATAGATATTACATTTCATCTTAGTATTTATTCTTAAAGTTGACCTTCTCCTTTTTCTTTAGGAGATACCAAAAGAAAATTAAATCAGTTGATGTATCTTAATTTTTGCTGTACTGCCTTTCAGGTCCGTGAGGCAATCCAGAATATCTTTCTCCAAATGGGGTAAATGATAATAAATTGTTTTTCGCTGATTACATATACCATAAGCTCTATTGCTTGTTACTCTGTATTACTGCTTGATGCACTCTGCATGACTTGATGCAGTTTTGAGGAGATGCCAACTAATAATTTTGTAGAAAGCAGGTATAAATTTCTCCTCAAATACATTTGTCTTCTTACTGTTATTAGATTGATCACAGGCAGAAACTGGGGATACACATTCTTACATATATATATATATATTTATATATATACATGAAACATCAGTATACCTGTGGTCCATCTGGAGAATTTAGGAAAAGTACTTTTCCCTTGAGAATCACATCATAGATTATCAGTGTTCAAGACTTCAAGTTAAATTGTAATGTTTGTTTCCAATCTACAGTTAGGAAATATGTGACTTCAATGGCTCTGATCTCCTAAGGCTTATTTGATGTTTTCCTAGTACTAACTGGTCATCCGTGCCTTGCAGTTATTCAGTCATACACATCTCACTATGTATGTTTGCCCACATGTTTATATAAATGAGTAATCTAGTTTAATAGATATTATACATATATGTATTTATGTACAGTTATGCTGGGAATACCTCTTAGCAAAATCCCATATAGGATATTTTATGCTAAAGAAACTTGCTGCAAAAATGGTCTATACTATTTGCATTTTTAGCTAACAAAAACATACTTTCTCTTTAGTCTTTATGGCATCCTATGAATCAGATAAACAGTGGGTAGTACAACGGACTGATCGCTGGTTATCCTCTCGTCTGCAGCTTTTGGAATTTTGATGCATTATTCCAGCCTCAACAGCACCCTGCCCGTGATTCACATGATACATTTTTTCTCAAAGGTACCGTTTTGAAATCCTACAACATTACATGCTGCAATGCCTTTTGCAAAGAAGACTCTTTTCATGATTAAATTTTGGCAGTTCCTGCTACCACCAGACAATTGCCTGAAGATTATGTTGACAAGGTGAAGCGTGTTCATGAATTTGGTGGTTATGGATCTAAAGGGTATGCACTTCTACTTCTGTTTATATGAATCACCCATGTAGAAGTTTCTGACTCGAGCCATGCGCTCCTCAGATATGGATATGACTGGAAAAGAGATGAAGCAGAAAAGAACCTCCTCCGCACTCACACAACTGCAGTTTCCACTAGAATGCTGTACAAGCTTGCTCAACAGGTCCATTAAATAGATTTCTAATCACTGCTTTTTTAGTGTCCCTTCAGTTATATAATATAGTTTGGTTCGCTTAAATTTGGCAAAGTACTAGTGACCTCTGTTTTTGCTCGTGTAAGCTGTGGGTGATGTATTGAAGTTTATAAAGAATTAATAAAATAGTCAAAAATAGAACTTCACACATTTGCTCTTATGGACTAGTAACCAAGTTATTATTTGGGCATTAATTTGGTTAAGAGAGACCCAGAATGTTATGGATTTTAAGTTTCATTGAAAGGAATGAGGAAAGAGTGAGAGATGACATCTACCATATGTTTCAACTCATTTGTTCTGTGTGCACCAAAAGACCAGTGGACCACTTGCAGTAGTTGAAGGAATTCATTTTCTTTCAGAATCTCCGATATCACATTTACCTTTTGGGTTACTTCCTTGTGGTATTGTGTATTTAACATAGCTTACGCCAAAATGAATTTCACAAAGACTTAAACGTGGCACTGGATTATGTATTGGCAGTTGTGAAAGATTGTGTTAGATTACTGACCTTTTGAAGTTTGAACTGTATTTGCTTCATGCAAAAAATGTAAATGATAATGTGTTGGTTCAGATTTAAGGGTTTAGCATATTATTCTCTGTTGAAGTTTCATGATAGGAAATCTGTTGTGGCATATGCTTTGTCTGTTGAACTTTTTATTCTCTTATTTACTGCATAGTATAGTAATAAAAGATTATTGTCTTCAGCAACTTTTTAGCCCCAAGAGATATTATTCTATAGACCGTGTTTTCCGTAATGAAGCAGTGGACCGAACTCATCTTGCTGAATTCCATCAAATTGAGGGTAATGAGAAATTTTCCTTAGTAAGAATAACTCTCTTTTCTCGTTGTTAGTATGAGAAATTTGATAAAGAGATCCTGAAAGGTCATCCAGCACTTACAAAGTTATAAACTATTTGGACAACGTGCTCTCTGATTTCAGGTCTAATTTGTGATCGTGGGTTAACTCTTGGTGATTTGCTTGGAGTGTTGGAGGACTTCTTTTCGCGCCTTGGTATGACATTGTGTTCTGTGGCAGGATGCTATTATACCCTTAACTTTGTTTTTGTTGCATTAGGAAGTTTGTGATTTCCATATGCAGTCCAAGAACTAGTGATGGTATTATATAGTTAAAAATTCCTATTAAATTTAGAGTCAAGCATTCAACACAGAATTGTTGTTTTCCAGCCGAGACAACTTTGGGCAAACTGAGGAGTTTGAATGCTACTTATTAGTAAGAATACCTTTTTTATTGTTACAAAGCCAAATTCCAAGTTCCATAATCTTGAAAGTCTATAGATGAATTGAAGGCAACTTCTCATAAGGTGATTGGTTGATCTTGATGCTCCTCTGAAATCAACTGGTTCTTTGAGTGACCTTGCATTTTATCCTTGGTCTGCTTCTCATGGCCGCATTTGGTTACACTTGGTCAACATTAGAGAGTTATTCAGGCTCTATCCACCAATCTTCTTGGTTTGTGGGGTGCGGAGAGGGGGGCCATCCTGTTGAGTCAAAACAGACAGGTCATCAATTTGAAATCCTTCTCAAACTGATCTCTGACCTTATAACTCCAAAATAGCCTGATTGTTGCATTTTTAATTTTGTACATTACTTTCTGATTGCTTTTATTTGCATAGAACTCTGGCAGATATGCAGGTTAATATCTATGTGCACATTTTAGGTGGACTCTTCTCTTTTTGTGCAATAAGATTTAAGAATTTTATTTGCTAAACATTTCACCTCCTGTCACTGTTACCCTTGCTTCTAGGGATGTCAAAGCTGCGATTCAAGCCTGCTTACAATCCGTACACTGAACCAAGCATGGAAATATTCAGGTGAGGAACTTTTCTTTAGCAAAAAATTGAGCTTTATTTTCCTCTCTTTGCACTTCAGGAAATTTGGTTTGTTTCAGTTATCATGATGGTTTGAAGAAATGGGTAGAAGTTGGAAACTCTGGCATGTTTAGACCAGAAATGCTGCTTCCCATGGGACTCCCTGAAGATGTTAACGTTATTGCATGGGGTCTTTCCCTTGAGAGGTATATCTATCTTTATTTTCCTCTTTAGCATTATATTTTGGACTGCAGAGCATCTCAATGTTGCGCACTCTAGCTTTATTCAGGGAACACCACCACTAAAGGCGAATTTTATTCAAACCATTTTTCTCGGTTTTTTTTCCCCTGAAACATGTCTTTGGTCCATTAGCCTAGTTCATATAGATTAAGAGGCTGAATTATTGAATATTGCTATCTAAAGGTTAAAGTACTGACTTGTCTTCCCGTTTTTCATAATCCAGACCTACAATGATTCTCTACGGGATTGATAACATCAGAGATCTCTTTGGGCCAAAGGTATTAACGTTGTTGAACACATAATAAGCTTAGAATGGTCTGGAACTAACTTTCTTTCCAATCTTCTGCAGGTCGATTTCGAAATAATAAAGCGCAGCCCAATGTGCCGCTTGGGTCTGTAGTTGATCGATTGAAGCAGTTTGCACCAAAGAGACGTCCGATTCAAATTATGTCTATTTAAATTGTTTGAGAGAAGTCTGCTTAAATTAGAATGAGAGTATGGACTCTGTTTTCTTTTTCTATCAAATCAAGTGATTCATGTTACTTTCTTCAGTTTTAGATGTGTTTACTCTATACAAACATGAAACATGTCAAGTCTGATCAGTCCATCATTGGTATCAACTTTCAGCATTGATGGTGTGTTTACTTTTACCATCATGATATATGTAAAATGAGCTGTTTTGGCCATAAGTTCAAAGAATTCTTTAGTGATCACTGCTCAATCATTTAAAGGTAACCTGTCCACATTGATTGAATTATTCTCATCCAATTCCAGAATCTGATGAGTTCCGAGTTCGTCGTTATGCTCTAATAAACTGAATTTGAATTGCCCCTGAGAACAATTACTCCATGGTTTAGTCTATCTTTTGAGGTTTTGTAGTGAGTAGCATATGCGTTCGAGCTGCGTGATCCCAAAATATGGATTGCGAAGAACACAAAAAGAAGAAGAAATAATATGATTATAGATTTTTTTTTTAAAAAAAAAACTATATAAGACAGATCTTAAACTCATTTAGACCTGTTAGGTATTATAGATCTTGCTTGCCTTCACGGCGCATAAGAGATATCTGTCATTCATTCATGCTGTTCTTTCGCAAGACAAACGAGTTATTCTTTGGGGCATTTTCACAAACATCTCATTGGTGACGAGAAAAAAAGACAATCTAAGATACCAAAACGGAAACCCCCAGTTGGGCCTTACAAGTGATTCCGAGATCAGTCGGAGGAGTCGCGGAAGAGGGTGTTGAGGTGGGAGGCGAGGATGCCGGAGGTGTCTCCGTCGGCCTCGCGGCGGAGGTCTTCCTTGAGGCGTTTCATCCGGTAGGTGAGGGCGTCGCGCTCACCACGGAGGTCGGCGGTGTCGTTAGAGAGCTCATTGATGCGGTACTTCTGTCCCAGTGAACGCAGGCTCAGCATGAGGATCCCGGTCATCAGGAACAGCTGCACGAACCCGTCCTTCCGCTTCATCGCGTTCTTCAGCAACCCTAGCGGCCGCCTCTTCCGGCCGAAGCCGCCGACGTCGCCTTCCATCCGATTCAAGCGCGTGAGAGATTTGGGGGGCGGAGGAGGAGAGAAGAGAGAGACAGGGAGGAGGGGGAGGGGGTTTTAGCTTTAATTTAGGGAATAGGGACGCTTCAAATGGAGACATCCACGTGCTATGCACGTGGACAATAAGTCGTATTTTATCATATTATGGTTCACACCTTGCCACTACTACTAATTCTATTGTTATTAAACCCCCTCTATTTTTCATTAAATCTGAATTTGGTGGTTAAATGAAAATTTCAATCAGGTGGATTTAAAAACAGTGCAAAAGAAGTCAGGGCCTTAACTACAAGAAGAAATAAGGTATGGATTGGTGCTTAATCCACTTAGATTCTAGCTTAATAGTAGACATATCACACACCTCAGATAAAACCTCTGTTTATAGATTTCGCATACCTCTGTTCATAGTAGACATATCACATACCTCAAATAAGGTATGCGTCAAACCTACCTCTGTTTATAGATTTCGAGAAGAGCCATATAAGCAGCATAAAAAGCATGTTATCCGATTATGTTCGGGTAGGAACAAAAATAATGAGCATTTCATAAGAATATCCATTTCCTTTTCCAGGGCAGGTAATATAGTCATTGTTCATTGTTAGGGAGTAATACTGATACAGATGTTCAGAAATCGAGGTTTCCGTGCTTGCTTTGTAAGCTCAATCTATTCTTTTGGGACTGCGGAACTCTCTGCACTCCATCCTTGTTAACTCCATTCTGGCCTTTAGTCCTTCCAATACCAAGTTTTGGTAGGCCTCGATTCAATCCTTCCAGCAAAACGCATGCTTTACACAATTTCTGCAAGTTGCAAGCAAAACAAATAAATAAAGAAAGAAAAATCAAAGACATGCTAACAATCAAAGAACATAAGATATAATTGTTGTATCATGTATATTGCCATTATCTTTTACAAAGAATGCTGAATCAAATTGGAGGATGGGATGTATTTTCATTCGAAGTCTATGCTTATGTTTCTGCAAGTCTTTTTGCATAATATTAATTTTCATCAAATGCAGCATAATATCATTTAGAAAGCACTCTAACTGCTGATATCTCAAAGATATCACTAATGACTCTGGATAAACAACAAAATTTACTCGTTGAGAAAATGATATCTGATTGTACCTGGCTAGAAATGTATCCACATCGTTCGCATGTTCCTTGCTCCGGCATCTTTGTAGATGTAGATATTCTAAAATTTTCACCCGACCGGATGATATCAAGTATAGCTCGAGGCCTGCACCATTCAGGAATTTCACTTTGAATATGGTAGGGAAGACGTTCAAGAGCAATATTAGCATATTGATATGCACTCTGGATAATAATATTATAAAATAGCTAAATGCCTTGCAGATGTAAGCTAGTTCATGCGCAAGAAATGGAAAGTAGTGCTCTCAAATGAGTGCATCTTTCATAATGAAGGAAAAATGTTAAATCTTACCTTAATCTTTCCAAATCTTTAATGAATTCACGAGCAAAGCCACGATATGCATTTGGGGAATAAATGCCTGTATCACAAATATTATTCTGTCAGGGATCGTTCAAATAGAAAGAGAATAAAATATGTGAGTTAATAACAACAAACACATTGTATTAGTGGCTCAACAATAAAACAGGTTAGCTCCAAATAGAAAGATAGATGCTAAAAAATGAGTATCTATCATAAAATAAAGTCTCGTAAAAGTAATCACCTTTTTCAAAATCAACTCTAGACAGAATAGGCACTGTAATAGTATAATTTGTTCTGCTATACAAGAATAGACTAGCAGGCATTTGAGTAATAAATTATAAATGTAATGGCTGATGCACGGTGTTTATTTACGTAGAAGATGAATCTCTGAATCCATATACAGCAATTTGGAAAGATGAAAAAAAAAAGTGCAATAAATTGATTGTAGATTTTTAAGAAACAAGGCCTGCAGCCCCTAATATCTCATTATTTTCATTACAATCTATTGCAACTTCTCAAATCTTAACTACAGATCATGCTCCCCTTATCCTCCAGTAAAGAACAGCTCACTAGTAGATCATCCAACACTCCTTGAAAAGTCATCTTTAAGATCTTCTCATGTCATCCATAAGTTTCATTAACTATCATGGATAGAGAATAGGATTGCACTTTATTATTGGCAACCTACTTTCCAGTGAAACACAGATTCATATGACTTGTAGTACAAAGAAAATAGATGCTTATCTTTAAAATTTCACCTCAATTAACTAAAACCTGAAATTTGTCATAATTGTCCATGTATATTACTCGTGTCCTATATTGTTGTTGATTGAATAGGCAACAAAACTGGGAATTAGTGAGTGAGTGAAAATTAGTAGCAGTCTAGCAGATATTCCAAGTCATAAACTAAGTCCAAGACTTATAGCACATAAAAACATAAAATATGCCTTGCCAAAGGTGAGGCATGCTGACCTTGGCTTGGCACGGTAAGTATTGTTGGTTAAGACTCTTAAAATTTGAATAAAAAAATCTTTAATCCTTTTTAGTTTTAAAATAGGTTTTAAGGGCTAATATAAAGTCCTTCAACACTAGATATTAGTGTAACATATGCAATTATATTTTAATCTCATTTTTTCTCATTTTTTTTCGAGTCTTCTAAGTCGGGGTAAATAACTTCAGAAATTTAAGCTTCGCTCACTTCAAGAATAATTTTTTTATATTATGGAATACAACTCTTTATTCTAAAATAACAACTAAACATTAGAATAACCCCATTCTAAAAGACTAAAATACAAACACTATTCATCAAATTATATCTTATGCCACACTAACTCAATTACTAATTTATCTTTGATATCTATCCCATCAACCTACTTCATATCAATCAAAAGATATTCATGGTAATTTAAAAAACGAAACATATTTTTCCTATCTTTTCCTTTTATATTAAATCAAAGGATATTTATGGTAATTTAAAAAATAAAATATCCTTTTTTTTAATCTTTTTCTTCACTTTATACCACATCAAAGATAATTATTACACCCTTATTCTAAAATATAAATGAGCACAAAAATAATTATTCTTAGAATAAAGATCTCATTTTGGGAATAATAAAGAGAAATATCTATTCTAGAATTGATTTTATTTCTAAATAAACGAGGCCCTTTAATTTATAAAATGTGAAGTATAATTTATTAAATCAAGCACCATAATACAAAAAGGTAATGAAGGGATGAAAGAGACCCTAAATTAAGTTGTTTAAAGTAAGATATACTCAATTACTTGTGCCGCAAGTTGGCATGGGTGGCCATTAGAGTGTATCAAGATACCTCCCCCCATATCAGTGCCTATAATTTACTAGTACGATATGTATCGACCCATGCCAACCATGCCAATGGGCATGGCAATCCATGTTAAAGTACATTTCTTATCAATTGAAATCATGTCAATTTCTACAACCCATATAAAACATATAATTTCATTACCTGACTATGAGATGCCTATATCAACAGAAAAGTTTGGTAAAGTTAAGCTACAATTGTCCAGGAGATTGACATATTGTGTTCCGTTACTTCAGTAAATAGTTCAGTGTTTTGAATACTAATACATCAGTCATGATATCAGAAGAAACAACAATTTCTCAGGAATTTTATAAAACCTAAATCAACAAATAGTTTCTCAAAGGGAGTATGGTAATCTTTAAGTTTAAAAGAACATAATGGAATTGAGATATTACATTCTGTTGAAAAGTAGTCCAGCTTCTTGAAATATGCATACGTAGAAATCAGTCAAGGGTTCCTAATCATCAAATAGTTGCAGAAGGGGAAAACTAATAATACCACCAGTATGTAAAATATAGAACTTAATGTGAAGGATATATGACAATCTCTTTCTCATAGGTATATTTGAAAGGCTTGCATCTTGGAATAGGTCCATCTTCACCAGTAGTTATGAATGTACATCTACTTAACCTACATAATATCATAAAATCAATTTAAAAGCCATGTCATGATGGCAAATGGAAGAAATTAAAACATCTGCACCTGATATTTCACCTAGCAATATCACCACGCAAAATATTCAGCAACACAGTTTCTGCAATATCATCTGCATTATGCCCGGTAACGAGCTTGTCTGCTTTCATGAGTGCAGCACCCCGATCTAAGGCCTGAAAAGGATTATTGATTGACATTAACTTCAAGATGGATCCTTGTCCTTGTAAGGTGGATACTAGACCTTACAATTGCATATAAAAGATCAAACGACAGTGGCCAAGCAGGAATACCCGGAATAACAAAAAGTTAAAGTTAAACAAAGATACTTGGCTATGTTATAAGGTCAATATTCCAAAAAGTTCTAGCATTAGATAAGATTATTTTTTATGAGCGTTATACAAGTCCAATTAAGTTGGAACAACTCTAATTCTCATATACATGTTATTGTTAAATTCTGATCTTCCGTGGATTAATCAACATCATACAGATCCATTTGTGTGATATGCTCTCTAGGCTCTACATCAAAGCTGCCAATCATATACTTCCAACTTTATCAGTTTTATCATAGACAGTCCACAAATGTGACATTACAAATGCACTTTAGCAGAAAAGTTATAACAGAAGAAAAACTACACACTTGATATTTTAACAACATTAAGTACCTGACGGCGGAAAACACCACAAAATGTGCAATTGTTTTTTAGGCCTATTGCCTTCACTATATCATCCATTGTCCAACCATATAAGTCCTTGTATGAGACTATTTTTAGTGGCAAACCATACTGCAAAAAGGTAGACCTTGTCAGGAAGAGATTTTTCAAAAACTTTTAAATGATGAAATATATGTAAATTTAGAGTTGCTGGTATGGCGATATCAACATTAAAGACGATAAAGAAACATGGATTAAAGATAAACTCATAAATCTACATTATCCAGAAGCCAAATGCAAACAGAGGGAAAAAAACATGAAGTTTGGATTTTGAGCAGCTTATTTCACTTCACTATAATGGCTTTTTAAAACAGAGGCCTAAAGTCAACTTCCAACAAAGCTAGTCGTATTAACTCAAGGAAAGATAAGTGGATGACATTGAATCGAGTTTTCCAGACCATATCTAGATAACAAAATGAAAGATCCAAGTTGGAAAATAGTTTAAAAAAAACTTCCTGTATCTTCTAAAAAATCATGCAACAACAAAGTCATGGTTTTCAATGAATGAAGATATTGCAACATAAGACCAACGTTCCCAACTTCCTATATTCAGGGTTTTTTCCCCTGCAAGAGTGCATAACATGTGCAAATGCATCTATGAAGTCATAAAATAACCTTAACCAAAGAACTGTCATCCGAACAAAACAATAATGCCTTAGTTGACTTGGTGACAACAAAAAGATAGAACATTTCTAACTGTCAGTAGAAGAAGAAAAAGTATCAAACTCAAGGGTTTATGACCCTAGGAGTGCCTATTAACAGTTCATCAATCATCAAACATGCATAAAGTAAACAACAAAGAACATCTCCTTTCCAATTTCTGATGAACAGTTTGATCAAATAAATGAGACAACAATAAATCAACAAACCTGTACTTCATTTCTTTTGACAGTTTCAAGTGAGTCATCCCTGTAACCAGTGATGCCTTCATCAACTGATAAAAGGAAAAGATCTAGGCCATAATTGTGCCGATCATTTAATTCCGATAATACATAAGCAAGAACAGTCGAATCTGCAAAAGAATGCATACGTCTGAGGTCCAATTTCACTGTGAGGTTCTGGCATGAGAAACAAGTAAACAATTTGTTTGAACTTCTGGGTCTTCGCAGATCAACTAAATGCATCAATAAAACATGAGATTGAACACACACCTTTTCCTCCAGAAGCCGCAATTGCTACACGTTCCCCGGCTTTAAACAAATTATTATCAATAATAACTTCATGAATCTCCTCCTCAAAGACACAATAGAAACATTCCCTACATATCTAAAGTATCGTGCATTAATAATTGGCGATTTAGTAGGTAACTTTCTTTCAGATGAAAGTTATGTACCTACATATAGTAAGTATCAGCATCAAACATCAAGAGGAATCTATATGGCAGTGGGTGCAATTAAACAAGTACGAGCTCATTTTCAAAAGCATTATCTCTCTTAATTTTTTAGGCCTGGACATTAATAAATCTAAGAAATAGGCTGCAAGCATATCATAGAAACACTCTAACTTCGTAAAGGCCATCTTTTCTTCTTCTTCCTCGCATAGCGTAACAAGCGATTCAAATCATATCTCCAAGAAAGAAAGAAAAAGAAAATAGTAGAATGAGGAGCGCAAAGCACCTGTTCTAGGGTTTTGGGTCGTTTCAAGGCGGGCTTCCTCTGGTTGCAGATGGAACACAGGCGAACCGCCAACCTCGTAGACTTCGCTCCTCCCCCACCGTCCTCCATGGCAACGGACTTTTAGAGTTTCGAGGATTTGCACTGGATTGAGGGTTTAAGACGGAGAGTAAGAAGGAGATCAGCGGTTTGCTTGGTGCGGACGCGAACATGGAAATTTTCGTAAACTCGGCATCTGAATAGGAGGTTGTCGATAGTAAGCACCGACTTTGGTCTGTTCAGGGTAAGAGAGTGGAATTTCGAAAATCAAAATGAAAAAAAGTGAAGTTAATTTCGCATAAATTATCATATTAGACAATCTAGGACCATTACATATTATCCCCTTTATTTTAAAAAAGAAGAAAAAAAAATAGAGAACAATTAAAGATTAAAAAATAATAATTATTATGTAATATATTTTTATTATTTTATAATTTAGAAAGTTAAATTTATATAATAAAAAATGATACGGTCCGTATAAAAATGAATAGCAGTAGTTTATAGAATTTAGTGTAATCTATCCCATATCCCATAAAGTTTACTGTGAAGAGGCATGTAAATGAAGACAAGACTTACGGGGGAGTACTTGCATAGTTCGTAGCAAGCTATCACACGTTTCGAGGTGAAGGAAATTTATTATGTGTTATGCCATCTAAGATCTACCTCGCATTCCGCATGAAAATCTTGAACCAGGAAACCAACCTTCCTTTTCTTGTGATAAGCAAGCCTATGCAGTACGCCTACCTCAATATCTCACTTCCTTGCTAGCTCCACGTGACTCCCCCCACCCCGCATTTTATTCCCGGAGTTATTCATCGAATCTTCCTCCTCTATTCCTATTCCTATTCCTATTCCTCTGCTGGTCTGCCCTCATCTAGAATTAGCTCCAGGTCCACACTTTCCGAGGCAAGCTGAAGGTAGTGGGGACCCACCTGGAATCGCCAATAATAATTAAAAAAATTGTTGAAAATTTTGGTAGAAATATATTATATATTTTTTATTTTGTTTTTAGAGATATTTTTAATTAAGATAATCATTTAATATTTTTTATTAATTTAGAGGATCTTAGTGTAGTTATTTTTTATTTTTATCATCGAAAAAATAACTTAAGGCAAGTTAAGTAAATGAGGGGCATAATGCCCTTTCATAAGTTCACATGCTCCACTTACCTCTAATTAAGTAAGGTGCTGATTAATTTCTCAAGCTCGGGTTTTTGCTAATTGATGAGTTGGACCACTGTAAACAGCCGAGATATTATGCCTCTCATTTAATCCTTCGCGTTGTCACATGTGATCAGAAGAAGTGCACATACATTTGGCGACAAATCGTGCGTCCATCTCAGTATTATGAGCCAAAGACAACGCTCGTTCTCGGTACGTTTTTGCTACGGTTTGCACGCAGGAAAAGTAAAACCAAGCGCTGGTACATTTCTTTTGCTCGTTCCTACCTAACGAACCTTCCAATTAATTGGCTGCATGCTTTCACTTTGCCTGCTTCCGAGTAGATCACGAAGGAGTTTGAATCTTTGGTGCTTCTCCACTAGTACCAAATGAGTCAGATTAGTCTCTTTCTACTTGTGGGAGGCGTACATAGCCTATGAGCCCGGGCGATGTGGAGGGGGTCCATTCTGGGGCATAAGTTTCACGGCGCCTTGGTTGTTGTGATCCTTAGATTCTATTTATTTTTATGAGTGGTCCACGGATTTTGGGGTCCGTAGGAAATTTTTCTGGATCGATTTTTGGACTCATTCAAAGTTTTTTTCGAGGACCACATCAGTTGTTATATATATATATATTTTTAATAAATTATAAGCTCGTGAACTAATTATATATTGATATTTAATCCAACCTTTCTAAGAAACCTTGCTGCAGTGGTGGGTGTGTTACGTATATAAAGTTAACGACGGTTTTAAGATTGTGATAGATAGGCAGAGGTTGTAAATTATAAGAGGCGTTATCCTAACTCTTTGTGTATATCTTCTACTTAGACTCACTTAATATATATCGGTAACCAAACAGGATATGATATTATCTGATCCATTTTCACGGCCATTTGGCAGGCAACTAGGAGCTGCCAAGTTTCCGGCATGCAGCTTTTCCTGCAGACGAGGCTGTAGACGATCAGCTTGGCTACTACTGAAGGTTCCGTCTGCCACCGGAATTGTTCCTGGGGCGTAACTCACGTGCACACTATCCATTAATGCTATCCATGCATATTAGATGATTCCATCACCGACCTACCATAACCTCTGTGTCCAAGTTACAGGTAGTAATCTTCTTCTTCTTCTTTTATTTATTTATTTATTTTCAATAGCTAAAGTTTGCTGCATCTACTCCTTTTATGCAAACTTTGTCACGTTCTCTGTAACCCAACAACTAATCCACTTGTACATGGTGAGCTTTTATATACGTTGTCTTCTACGTTTCGTTCTGCATGTATACTTACCACGCTCATTTAATTGTTTTTTTCTGTTGCCATTTTAAATCTGATCTCCGCCGTTTGATCCAAATCAGACGGTGTAGAATGTCTGGGCCCACGTAACGGACCCCACTTGAAATGGTCCACAGCTACCTCCACTAACTTTTCCTCTCAGATAAATACGTGTCGCCCACTCCGTCTCGGGGAAAAGGAATCCAATACAGTTAGTGTCAGTCCTGTTGTTAAGTGGGTATGTGAGACCCATTTCGGTAATCTTCGTCCGGGCACAATTATTACGCCACGGACCAGCTCCCCACCGAACGGGCTCCTGATATAACTAACCCTACTCTCACCCGCAACACCCGGTCGCCATCTCGCCGCACGACTCCACAGTTCGAATATTTTACCGGTTAGACCGGCTGCGACCGGCGCCACGTTGCACTCCCCACTCCCCCTACAAATCCCAACGGCCAGATCCGCTTGACGGCGCCGTTACGGTCGACGCCTTGCCGTCATAACGGGAAAGGTGACCGCTTTAAGAAGCGAGACAACGAATCGTGACCGTCCATGCGGACTATTACTTCCCTCTCCCTTTTCTTTCCATTCATCCGAGAGGGAAGAGAGTAGAGAGAAGAGAGGAAAGAGAGAGAGGGATGGGAAAGTACACAAGAAAGTGCAGAGGAGCCGGAGAATTGGGAGTCATGACGAGGTCACGTGCCACGGCGGCCAAGAGGAGGAAGGCGGCGGAGGTGCTGGCGGAGGACTATCTCCAGCTCCGGAGCAGGAGGCTCGTCATGGCACGGCGGATAACGAGAACGGCGGCCAATTCCAGCAGAAAAAGGCGACGGAGCACTGAGTCCAGCTGCCAGATCTCGAGGTGCTCGAGCAACACCTCCGGCGAGGTCGTGGCTCTCCGATCCGCCGATCCGGAGGTGAGCGAAACCCTAATTCCGAGCAGAATTCGATCTCCTCCTCTTTTCTTTGCTGAGATCCTCGTTTCGTTTGATGTCTCGTAGGATTGCGACGACCTGGTAAGCTCAGTGAGCTTTTCCGAGAGCAGGCGAGAAAGGTAGGGTTACCCTCCATCCGTTTCCTTGAATTATTCATGACTATGTTGATTCGAATTTGAATTTTGAATCAAAATGAGTTGTTTCAGGAGAGAGACGACTCCCTCGAGTGAGCTAAGAGGCGAGAAGATGCCTTCGGAGGCGGAGATCGAGGAGTTCTTCGCCGATGCGGAGAGAGCCGATGTGGAGCGATTCGCTAAGAAGTAAGCACTAGTAAAGTAGTTCTCCTATCTTACACCTCTTCCCCTCCCGCGTACTTTAACAGCAGGCACCTTAACGTGAGCTTCGTCTCGCAGGTATAACTACGACATCGTCAACGACGTTCCGTTCGGCGGCCGGTTCGAGTGGGTCCGTTTAAGCTGCTGAAGAAGAAAAGAAAAGAAAAAAATAGGAATTAAACTTTTATTTTTATTTCTTTTAATTTCCTGTCCTTTTTTTTTTCAAAAAATATTTTGGGTTCATTTTGGACGGAATTAATGTACAGCAGCGGCTGTAAGTTAACCACCGCCTTTGCTCTCCTCCTTCCCTTCTTCGTCTCTTTGTCCGTAAAGCTATTATTCCGCGATTTAATCCACAAATTATGCGGAGAATTAATCCCCCACTCCTCCCATCCGTCCGTCCGTTCGCGATCCAACGGCGAGGCGCGTGGGTGACGGAGGGAACGAGGGCCACGAGTAGGGGGGGCTCCGACACGTGGCGGTGATCCGATCCCGGGCGAACGGCGGGCGTGCCGTGGAAAGAGGAGAGCTGCACGTGGTGAGCGGAGCCCTCAGCAATCCTATCCCACGCTCTTTTACGAAAAAGAAATATTTTAATTGTCAGCGATTCCAATTTCGGGATAGCTTCGGATCTGGTGCACATGGCGCGAGATTAAACGCTTTGGTATTGGCCTCTTGGGGGGGTGGAAAAGAAGGAATGTTGCTAACTTGCTATTGTTGGGATTTGGGGATGGAGGTGTTTAGAATATTCCACAATGTCTAGTTGAGATCCAGGGCTCATCGAGGAGGAGTAGAGGTTTTCCTCCACCTTCCACCTTTTACTTGTTCATGGGAGAAGGTGGAAAGATGAAAGAAAAGAGAAAGAAAAGCTTTGTTTGATCCTAGACGACTATAGAATTCCATGACTCCAATTGCTAGTTGCATACGAGGAGTAAAGCATTCTACTTTTTCGAAAAGTGGGCAGATAAAAAGAAAGAGCTGTTGTTGATTCGTACGTCAGTGGGGCCTCGCACCATTGACTTTTTTTCCTCATTGGAATAAATTATCCATCGTTTCCTACTGCCTCTTTCTATGATTCCACAATATTTAGCTGCTGGTGAAAGAAATTATGGAAAACTAGATGGTAATTAATTGGCTTAAGTTGTGTAACAAGGGACATTTTTGTCATCCAAACACTTTCTCATTTCAAATCCTAATCATGCATAATTATTGCATTCCAAGATAGACAAGGAAAAAACCAGGAGCAAAATAGTGGTTCAATTAATTATCTCTAGTAAATTAAGACAAAAGGATAGCTAAACAGGATCCCCGCCGACCTTTCTATTTAGAATATTACATCTATTTGTTCTTTGCTGGTCGACTTCATGGCGTAAGAATCCGACATGTTGCAATGGACTCTGAGTTCGCCAACTACAGTAAGTTCCGAGAAGTCAACTGTTTAGACAAGTGGAAATTTACAAATATTGTTGTGGTTGTCGTGCATGCAAGCAGCAATAAGAATTCTTTGCTAGCAAAGTCAACTCGATGCCCTCCATCGTTGGAAGTTTTGGATTAATGACCAGAGAAATTCAAAGGTTAACGCAACGCCCATTAAATCACTACTACTTAGCGTGATTTATGGCAACTTTTATCTTTTCTTAGGCAGTCAACCAACCAGAGTAAGTTGCGAGGTTTGCTCAGTTTTACCACCGTAAATTTATTGCAAATTATGCAAAAATTGCGGCGCGATTTATAGTCTCATTGAATGAAGAGGGGAGGATTTAGATGAATTGAGAATAGGAATGAAGTTAATTTTGCAGAGAAGAATAAGAACAACTCTACTCTCATTTGAAGGGTTATGAAAATTAACCCATATCCAAGTTCACTAGTGGATGGTATTGTCTAAACGTGTCAAATATATTAGGAAGGACTACTTCTTGTCCTTATTGACCCACAAATTATGAAAGATAGTACGACCTAATTACCTAATCAATCACGGTCTTTTTAAATACTAACCCAATAATTGTGTCTAGATATCTGTTGTTAGTAGATCAATTGGATCTATAGTAGCTAGTATTTATTAGTCCGAGAAATTACACTTTATCTTCTGTCATTTGATTCAATTTTATAAAACCTAATATATTTTCAACTTAAATATTTAACACTTTGGTCCAAACTAAAGTGCAACAAATACTTTTTCTATCGTAATTAAATTAGAGTTTGAATTTCAAAATTTTTAATAATAATAATAATCTTAGTTAAATAATACCACAGTCAAGATTTACTGAGAATATTAAAACAGACGAAAGATTTGTTACGGGTGACATATATATATATATATAAACATGCCCTAGACGTGTTCATCATCTATGATTAACTTAATCAACTTGCAAATTTTCTTTAAAAAATTAGCCCAACAAAGTTCATGCACACATTAATGAGGCACTCCTGAGATCGATCATGTAGTCAGTCACAAGTGGCATGCCAAATTTTCTAATGCTTCTTATGCTCTCTCCACTGCTTCGTAGTTATTGTTGTCTGATGTACTCTCTACTATGAATCATATTGTTTTTATAATATTAGAGAATATATTTCTTGTTAATCTATGAGTTAATAGCATCTTGACCCTCATAAACAATTGCTATGTATTTCTTTCACTTAATCAAGAGGAAGAAAAAACATACACCCCTTAGATTATTTAAATATATCACTAAGCTTCCTCCCGGTTAATCTTTCACCATAAATTAAAAATTCTGATGGAAATAATTTTAAAATTTTGATTAACTTAATAGATAGACAATAATCCCATGTTTTCCTTCCATCTTCTCTTTTAGTGGCATCTACATTAATTTCTTTAAATATCAAACTCCAAATTGGTTTTCTTAACAAAATTCACTAATAAAAAGAGAGGGGATGAGAAAGTACCCAGCACATTTTGTTAATCTAATTATTTATTTATTTTTTAACAATTTCGAAAAAAATTAATTAATTATTATCAAATTAATTATAAAAAAATATCAATATATATATATATATACAGATTACTCTTAGTTAAGAATATATATATCTTTTACTTGATAAAATATTAAGATAATATAATTGTTAAAAAATAATGTGCAAAGTAATATATTTAAAAATAATAATTAGGTTTGAGTTTAGTCGTTTGGATCGTAAACGAATCAACCCGCGTAACCTGATTAATAATTGGGTCGTATTTAAGTTTATACTATTGACTTGTTTAACCCATTTAAATATATGAGTTGGATTGGATCAAATGGAGTCAAATTGCCAACCCAATACTATATAAATATTAAACTCTAAGTTATAACTCACATCCTCACATCCTCACGTTCCTCACATCTTCAGTCCCACCGGTTGCCTCCACTTTCTTCGAAATCCCAAGGCCCATTGATCTCCTCTTGTCCTCCCTCTCGTCGCTCTTAGTAAGCTCTTGCCTTCACCATCTCTACCTCCGGGCATCTCGCCTTTGCCACTCTCACCCTCTTGTCAAAATCATCCCGGTTGCTGAAAGAAAGTATATTAAAGAGAGAGAGAGAGAGAAAGAAGAGGGAGAGAGAAGAATAAGAGAGAGAGCATAAGAGAGGAGAAAGGAGAGGAGAAAACATATATGGCTAGAGGATAGGTAAATCCAAACCCTAGAGATTTTGCCAGGGGCCTGGGAGCCTACGATCGAAGGTAAAATAAAAATGTTGATGGGTATAATATCCAAACGATAGTGCGGATAACACTAAAAGTAAAATATATTGGGTATTAATTTATGGTGGTGGTATTCTTTCACAAGTTCAAAAGTATTTATTAAAGTTTGTCCATTTCAAACACGGAAAATAAAGAGGATAAGAATCATATATGCTTCCTCCTATCTGGTCGCCGTTCCATTGCAGCAGCTACCACGCAATAATTCTACGAAGATAACTGTATATTAATTGAACTCCCCTTCCCTTTTTTATTATAATTATATACTCTTTTAAGTCAGCAAAATTTAAGCTAACTTATTACTTAAGCTTCATCTTGTTACTATTATACTAATTTTTATTTTTTAAATTGATAGATAATTTATAAGCTAATCATTAAGGTAGATATATAAATAATACCGTTTCAATATCTAAGTCAGAAATATGAATTAATTCTCCTAAGTAACTTAGCTATAAGTTTAGTCTATCTTAATTTCTCCCAGAGGAAAAACTAATCAAAGGTGATTAGGCCTCTATTAGCAGTGATGGTCGTATATAATAATGATAGTAATAATTTAATAGTCAGCAAATATAATTTAAACTAGCCTACGCCATCCTTAATTGTGGCTAACGTACGCTGGTCATTCGTACATATCCACTCCACTGGCCCAATTCGAACCCGCCAATCCTTATCCTGCGCCGGTGCGGGATATCCATTTGTTCCACCTTCTCCTCCTTCTTCACCAATTCCCCCACAAGTTAGGCGAGATTAGGGTTTCCGGGGTTGGGAATTAGCGTTTGGTGATCGAGATAGGTTCCGTGAGCTCCCCGGAATGTGGGGTAATGGAGGGCGGTTCTATTGGGGGAGGACGGAGGGTTTAGGGAGGAGGGAGGTGAAGGGGATCATAGTGGTGTTCGCATGGCTGTGGAGCGAGGAGAGGCATCTGAGGCCGTACATAGATCTCTACTGGTCCCTCGGATGGCGGTGTCTCATCTGCCATGCCGATTTCCTCAACCTGTGAGTTTTAGTTTTGTCTTATTGATTTGATTTTGCTTGCTTTGATGCTTTTCTAGTCGCGGCTTATTGGAAATTTCTGAATTTGTGTTTGGGAATTTTGATTGGTGTTTGATATTTGATCTCTTGAGGAAGTAAAAGGATTAGCTTGGTGCGGAATCTGCCTTGTTTTGATTGTTGAGTGATAAAGCTGCAAACTTCAACAGGATAATGGTAGTTCTGAGTCGTTAGCTTTGGAAATTTTCCCTCTCTGTTGAATTTTGAAAATTATACTAGCTGAAACAAACAATTGATGAGAACTGTCCATGGGGTTACTTCTGTTTTTCCAATTGTTTTAGATTGACCATGGCTCCTGTATTTGGGTTGTCCTTTATAAGTTTTTTCTTTGTTGTGCGAAGCAGTTGTTCTGATTAACTCCAGTTATGCTAATCTAGGAACTTATTTGGCGTCGGTATAGTACAACCTTTTTAGGACTTCAATGGATTGAAAGTATAAGAATGTTTGGTTAGGTTTTCTGTTGTGGGGAAAAGAGAGGGAGGAGGCACAGAGGCCCTTTGCAGGACAGAAGATGTGAGTTTTCTTACTCGAGTTGAATTGGAATGGCAATATATTTTGGGAACAATGGATTATCGAAACAAAATTTAAAGAACAGAACTAAATATCATTTCTGCCTCGGATTCTGTGGGTTTAGAATCTAGTCAAACAGGTAACTAGAAGGGATGGTGTAGGTTTGGGGCACTTCCTTTCTCTTTTTCCTTAAACCAACTATATATCTTCTTAGTCATTACAAGTTAATATGTACATTAAGGTTTATTTTGTTTAGGGAAAGATTGGAGGACCCAAAGCCAACCCATTCCTGACTTTGGCTTACCCATGAATCATTTATGAAAAAAACTCCATCCTATGCCAGTATTTTGAGTGAATTGTCAGATTTGACAGGATATTGCACCTCGACCTACTAGCTGATAATTCTTCGACATCTCAAACAGTGGTGGTTATGGCAGTCTATACTTGTTCCTGTGAGGAATTTTCTTAGTTGATGGAGCTTCTTTGATTTGAAAATGTATCTTTATCCTTATTTGAAATCTCTGCAGTGTAGTTAATAGCTATCCATGAGACCATGCTTATTGCATCATTGAGGTCTGATTTGATAATTAGTGAAGAGTTCAGTATTCCATTAGTCTGAAATTAAGACCTTTTTGAGCAAGGGAGTTATTGCGCTTTAATTAATAGTTTATAACATTGCAAAATATTTATCTCACTTTCTTCATTTTTGTGAGGAATATTTCTTGTATGTACTTTATATCATTTAACATGTCACAGAATGTTTAGGAATGACTAATTCTCTTTGCAGATTTTTCCCTGAGAAGGCGGCATCGCTAGCCTGTGGTGTTATTAGTGAGCTTGTTAAGGTCAGTTTATTGTCCCTGTGTAGTTGACATCTTATAAGTTACATTCTCTAGTGAATTTGCTGGACCAAATATAACAAATTCCTCTCACCAAGGATACTGATGTACAGTAACTCCACATATTAAATGGGTTTGCCAAGTATCCACATTAGCTGCAGTATTGCAATTGGTATAGCAGCTAACCGGTTCCCATCGGTCCATCTTGGTGCTTGTGAAACCTTTATCCATTTAGCTCCATGAAAAGTTGATCAGTAGAATTCTATCAATGACTTGATCTATGTCTGGATTGTTGGTGCTTCAGGAATTAAAGATCAGGCCATTGCCAGTCGTGCTTGCTACCTTTTCGGGGGGATCAAAAGGATGCTTTTACAAGGTTATTCAGGTGTGTACATCTGAGCTAACTACATTGTTTCACAACGTGCTGTAATTCTCCTTCTGTTTTCCAATTAAAGATTGGTTGGTTAAATATTTCTAGAAACTTCAGTGATTGATTCATCATCTGGTTTTTGCAGTTACTTGATGGAAAATTTGGAGAAGTTGGTCAGGTATGCTTATATTCTTTTAGTTGCACTTCCTTCTTACTTTTCATGAAATTCAACTTTCTTTCTTTCTCCTAATTGCGTACTGGTTACATACTTCTGTTTTCCCTGGTGAAGTATGAGCTTCAGCTAGTAAGAGACTGTATCTGTGCACAAATTTATGATTCTGGTCCAGTGGACTTTACAAGTGATGTGGGCACTCAATTTCTCCTCCATCCTGCTGTTCCAAAGACATCTCAACCACCAAAGGTACTATCATGGACTGCAAAAGCCCTTGCATCTGGTTTGGATACTCTCTTTCTAAACAGACTTGAAGCACAACGTGCCGAGTACTGGCAGACACTATATTCATCAGCTGTAAGGCTCTCTCTCTTCCTTTATACAGTTACAACTTGGATTGACTAAAGAGTTTCTTACTACTGTTTGCCACTCAATTTGTGCACTCTTATGACTTTTGCAGGGCATAGGTCCTACTCTTATATTCTGTTCAGAAGATGATGATCTAGCTCCCTGCAGAACTGTGTGCTGTTTTGCCCAACGTCTACTAGACCTTGGCGGTGATGTTAAACTAGTAAAGTGGAGCAGTTCCCCTCATGTAGGTACGTCCTTGAACAATCTTGACTTGCAGTCTGAGGTGGTTTTATTTTACCGCTGCTTTCGTATTGTGCTGTTGCAGCACATGCTTAAGAATAAGCACTTCTTATCAATTCTCCTTTTTAACACTTCTTTTCTAATTTGTATTATGTTCAATGTACTCAATTTGTGAAGCAACCTTAATTTAACTAGGAAATTTTGCTAGATGGATATTTAGGTGCTCTTAGGTTAGATCAGCTTAAAAGAGATATCTAGTAAATAGTAACATAAATTTAATTAAGGCCCTGTTTGGATACCTAGAGTACCGCTGTATTTAAGTGATTCTGCAGTATTCTGGACTCCATGGTAAAAT
Organism: Typha angustifolia; assembly: GCF_048772165.1. Taxonomy (NCBI): domain Eukaryota; kingdom Viridiplantae; phylum Streptophyta; class Magnoliopsida; order Poales; family Typhaceae; genus Typha; species Typha angustifolia. The sequence continues at coordinate 6,852,824 of NC_133243.1, read as the reverse complement.
TATACATAGAAGTTGTTTGACAGCACCTCTTGTGGTTAAAAGATACCATAGTATTAGACCAAAGTTTAGCATTACCTGAGTAAAAAAGGGTCCAGTTAGAGCTCTGTATTTTTCTAAAACTAAGATCGTCGGGCTCTTCTTTTTTCCATCTCTTTTATGCTCTATATTTCTTTCTCCTTCCCCCTATCTCCTTTTCTATTTCTCTCTTGCGACAGACTCTGGCGTTGATCCCTCCAAAAACCCGGCAGCTGGAGTGGGATCGAGGGTCCCTATGACGCCAGTTGTTACCACGGGGGAATGTAAGAAGAGGAACATAATGATCCAGATGAAAGGAATAAGCACCACCCAACCATATGAGAAAAGTTGGGGTGTTATGGGATTATAATCTCCCCAACAAAGAAAAGGAAAAAAGAACTATCTTGTTTTATCTTTTTTGAACTGTTGGGGAAAAATTCACTACAGTTTTTAAAGCTCATCCAAACATGTAGTTTGAAAACTCCACAGTACTTGTGTCTCCATAATAGTGAGACATACACCATCCTATTATGTTGGTACCAAAACTCCATGGAAAAAAAAAATATTATATCCAAACAGGGCCTAAGTGGGAAATTGGTTGTAACTAAGTTTATGTTTAAGACGAGCATTAGCAAGCAAAGAGAAGTAGCCATAATTGTTGCAAGATAGATGTCTCTTTGTCACAGACAGACATAAAGTAAGGACAAATCTATGGTTGCATGTTGCATATATCGGAGTCATTTTATATGTTATTTGATGAGATTAGCTAATTACATTGGGGTTGCAGGCAATGTTAATGTCAATTGCCATGATTTGTGTAATAATAATATGCTGTGCTGTATTGAACCAATGAATGAATGAAAGGATCCTGTATCAATGGAGTGAATAGAAAACAATAAATGTATAATGTTATACTTTTGTGGAACTAATAAAATCGAGAAGGGTTAATTACATCATGACTCCCTTAGCTGTCATTCATTTTCACTTTCAACCCCTCAAAAAGAAAAGGACAGACGCAACCTCTAAATTATTTAAATGTATCATTAAATCCCATCTGTTAATATTTCATTAGATATTTCGATAGAAATAATTTTAAAATTTTTGACTAACTTAATAGATGATTAAAAATGCCCTTATCTTCCTTCTATATCCTTTTATCTTCTCTTTTGGTGGTCTCTACGATAATTTCTCTAAATTTCATACTCTAAACTAATCTTCTATAATTCCATTAAAATCCACTTCTAACAAAAAGAGGGAAGAGAAACTTCAGAGTATTTTTATCCATTTAATTAGTTAGTCAAATTTTTAATATTTTTTCTAACATAATTTCTAAAGGAGGGGGCTAAGTGATACAATTAGATAAATCAGTGGTGTATTGTCCATTTAGGGGTGAAAATGATATGGAGTGATAATTGAGGGGGCCAAATATAATTAATCCAATCGAGGAAATATATAGAAAATGGGGGATCAGTGGAGTTCTCTTAATCCACTGTACATTTTCATGGTTAAAGAAAATAATTGCGATGTGTAGATAAATCAGCCTATATTGTTAATTACACCTAAAGAGATGAACTGTTCAGCTGAAAACATAGAGAAGCATATGGTGAAATTGGTAGATCTTGGAGGGGAAAATCAGAGACAAGGTTGCAAAGAATGTTTATACTGGCACATACTTATTGTGATGCTATGGGTGACCAGATCTGAAAAGGCCTGATTTGGTTTGTACCAAAAGGTTTATGAGAGGAGAGTAATTAGATTGAAATGATCAGGAAAGACATTGATAGTCTTGAAATGATGGATAGCATTTTTGCTAATATATATAAAGGCTATCAGATTCACATTTCCAGAGATAAGTGGTATTGACATAAGCTTGCATGGTATCTTACTATCTTGTACATGCATTAGCATTTAGGAATTTAGCACCAATACTGTTTGATGTAAATATATCTGTTTTTTGCTGATTTAGTCTTTTCTATTCTCTTAAATAGATAAGTCATATGTTATGATCATTTAATCCAACTAATTCTCTAATCTAATTGTTGTCCATATAGAAAACATTTCCCTTTAGAGCAGAGAGCTGTCATACATCATTACTAGAATATATTTCACTATAGGCTGCAGTTTACAAATACTGGATTTCTGCTGTAACAGCAATAAATTGTTTTAAACTTTGAAAGGGTTAGTGGTCTAATGGTGGTGCTAACCAAACTGTGGCTTGTTGTCCATTATTTCAGTGTTGTCACAGTTCTGAGAGGAAAAAAAATAGAAAAAAAGAAAAAGAAAATAAGAAGAAACAATGACATTAAATATGATAATAAAAATTATACCAACAAGCCATCAGTTGTTGTAGAGACCATGAGATGTTCCAAGTTATATAGCTTTACATGGAACTCCACAAGGTTTCTGGTTCATTATACTCATATAATTGCTCTGATTATATTAAGATATAAACTGCAGCAATTGATTTTGTGGCCTAGATGAAGCTTCCTCCTGTTGCTAACTGTTTGTCAACTCATTCCACATTTCAATTGTCTGTGTTATTTCATTGAATGTTTGCATTTGTTGACAATCTGCAGGCCATTACAAGTCTCACCAAGCTGAGTACAGTAATACTCTAACTGAGTTGCTGGACAAAGCTGTCATAACTTACTTCAGGAGAAGGCGACTAAATGGTGAGACAGCCAGCAGAATGCGCACCTGCTACAAGATATCAGAGTCGGTCTGCAATCTTCATGAAGCAGCTGCAAGCTCCAATGAGAGCTTAAGAAGGATAGCAAATGGCCCAAGTGACCATTTCTTCTTACCGAGCTCAGCTGAGCATAATGGAACTAAAGAACCAGCTCCCTTGCTTGATGAGCAGAAGGGGGAACTGTTCCATCTACCAAGCATTAATCCGCAAGGTGTTCTGGCCCAAATTCTGTATGATGTTTGTGTCCCAAAGAATGTCGAAGGTTGGGACATTAAGCCTGCAATGGCCTTGAATGCCCGGCAGACATTTGCTTCTGCTCGACATCGTGGCCCGTTCAATCCAATTAAATTCCTACGCCGTTCTAGACTATAGAAGCTTGCAGTGATCTGGGAATCTTGTAAATGTTGGGAGGGAATAGGAAGAGTTCTGGGATAACTGAGTCGGTTCTGCTATGTCAGCTGAGGGATGCAAATATGCTATATACTGTGCTAACCTTTCTCTTTGATGAAATGTATAAAATGTACAAAGTATTACTTGTTATGGAACCTCTTGTAAGAATATTATTCTAAGATGGACATTTTGGATTTAGAATAAGCATAAAGTTAAACTTAGTATAGTGAGGACTATACGGGCTTAATATTTGAACAACAGGTTATCTCAGAACTAGTTTAGTAATACCTATTCTTTTCTCTCTCTCTCTTTCATTTTTTTTCACATCACATCAAGTGCAATTATTATTCTATCATACTAGTTTATAACTAAACACCATATTAACTGGTTTATTCAAATGTAAATAATGACCATCTAGTTGAGAGTTATTCTAAACCCAAAAGTCCTCGTAACCTTCTTCTGATAACAAGTTACTGAAGGTGCTCGAACTATTACTAGATGAAATCCCTCGATCTAAGTAATTGTACATAGAATTCACTTGTGAAGTCTACCATCACGTCAATTTGCTTTCTCCTACACTAATTCTTCGTCAATCTCAGTGCGGCAGATGAAGTGGTTGATGCATGATGGGCACATTCTTTATGTCGATTATATCACATCATTAAGCTCTTGCAGATGTATTTCTACATCAAATTAGTTTCTGCACAGCGCATTCCAATCACAAAGAAAGCTATGATCTACAAACTGCTACTATATATATATATGAAAGTAAAATCTCATTTAATAAGTATTTATGGCCAAACTGGAAGGCAGGTGTTCGATTGCTGTCATTAATCACAATTGCAACTCATCTTTTTATTCTTCCATACTCCTAAATAGCTCGCTTGTGTACCAAAATATCTCCATCATAGCTGATGGATTTCTTTCCACGATGTTGACGAATGACTTCTTTGCCGTCTTTCTAGAATGTCCATTGGTCGATAGTGCTGATATGTAGTCTAATCTTATCTAAAGTATTGCTCGCAAATTTGCAAACTTCTTCTTTTGCTTTCACGGGAATGAATACAAGTACTTTAGATGAAGGTAAGTTTGAGAAATATTATAATGTTCTTAATTTGTTTATAATAAGAACAACCTAATTAGTAATTATGTCTACCAATCCCAATCAACTTCATATAAATTATAAGGACCATTAGCGTTGCTCTTCAATTAAGGTGGAAAGCTTTGCAGTTGCAACGTTTCCTTCAACTTCTTCATATAAACTGTTTCTTTCTTTATCATCCTTGTCCTGTGGTTGAGCCATATTCAATGCATAATATAAGTCTTTCATTGACATTAAGCCATCGTTTATTTTATGAATAATTTTTTTTTATTTTTAAATATAAGTTTTTATTTCAGCTAAATATCATAGTTATTAAATTTTAAAATACAAATATTGCTTGTCAACATTATATCTTGTACTGTACAATAATTCAATTACTAATTTATTCTTAATATCTGTCACATTAACTTATATTCATACTAATTTCATAAAAGATAAAATATTTTTTTAATCTTTTATTTCACTTTATATTATATCAAAAATAATTATTATATTATTATTTTTGAACAAACTTTTTATTTCTTATTTTAGAAATAATAAAGAGAAATATATATTTTAGAATTGACATTGTTACTAAAATAAATGAGTTCGAAGTGTAATATTTAGTATATATTTTTTTAAAAAAAGTATTTAATACATTTTTTTATTGGAATTTTATATGCCGTCTGATTTATGTCCGAGTTGTCCGGCCTATAATTAACCTACATGTTTATAATTAATACAAAAAATTCAAGTAATAATTAAAAAAACTCATACTTTAATCGAATCAGGAAGCATCCTTGATTTCCAATTCATATGCTATTTTTTTTCAGTCAAGACCTTGCATTGTTCAAAATTATGTATTGGAATGCTAAGTGGCCCTCTATATAAACTATAAACCCTGGCTTCTTCCTTTGTATCTACTCATGTTTAAAATAACGTCTAACGATAATTGCTCCTCATATTGAGTCAAATATTTAAATTCCTTTTTATCATGGCTATGGTTATAATACTCATTAATGCACTTGGTCTCACCTTTATTCTGTAAGCTCAGTATCTCCATGCAAGATATATAATTTTATTATTGTAGCAAATTAGATCCTCAACTAACTTTTCCACCGTCCAGAGGCATACAATTAGTCTACTAACTCTCAATAAGTCGACAACTAATTACTTAGAATAATAAAGAAGCACCAATTCATCGAAGCAGGTGTACATTTGTCATCATACGGTGTATTATTAATACTAATATAATTAAAAAAAGAAGCCACCTAAGGATCAGGACTTGGATCGAATCAGAGGGGCAAAGTCGTCTTATCCTATATATATATATAAAGTCCTTTTGACTGTATTAATTGAAGTCAAAGTCAAGGGATGCCAGCGTGGTACTTAGAATGAATGAAGTCTACACGGCAAGCGACTATACGTCAAACACACGACTCTCCTTCTTGTAATAAAAAATAAATTCTATTTTTTTTAAAGAAAATTGATCAAAAAACTACTCTAAATTATATTTTATCTCTGAATGGTTCGATTTAAATTTAATTTTATCTATCTATAATCTTATTTACGTCACTAATTTCTTTCTAGTTTAGATTAAATAATAATTATCATATTTGATCAAATATATTCAACAAGTTATATTTTTTTTTGTCTGTCATATCTTTTTCATATAAAATCTGATGAGTATTACATTAAAATACTCATCTAATTTTTAAGTTTGATATGCATTTAGTCAAAACGTAATAGAAAATATAAAAAAATTAATTTTGGATATAAATACATCTAGGCATTAAAAAGTAAAATACCGAGTATAAAATATCCAGATAAAACACAGTGTGTTTCTTGATGAAGTCCTTTTGCTTTTCGGATCTTCGATGTGAATTTAAAAATAAAAAAATAAAAATAAAAAACCTCCAGTTCTTCGGATAGTAACAGTGTAGCTTAACTTATATCCACTAACATCCGTTGTATTACCATTTTAACCTTTAATATCCGTCCACTGTTCTGGTTAAGAATGCTTGCCGCGCTATTAGTTGACCAAATCAACAAACCGTTATGACGGCCGTTATACCGCATCGAAGCCCATGACACCACTTGAAAAGCTTTGCCCATTTAGCCGTCAGTTTGACCAGCTCGGCATGATAGCAGACATCTAATTCTAAGAACATGAGAAAAGGTTGACCACTTGAATCCAAATCAAGAAGCCCAAAAGGAAAAACTAGAGAAAAAAAGGAGGAGGAGAAAAGCTCGTTATTTTTTCCTATAATTTTGGTCTTGTCCTGTCCCATATCATACATAAAGAAAATATTAGTTATTGTCCAGAGTTCTCTGCTTTCCCTCTCCCTTCTTCTTCTCCGCTCTACTCCTCCGTTCTATTTCTTCTCGCTCTGCTTCTCATCCTCCTGTATAGTTCTCGGTTTCTTTCTTCCTCGCCGCGAGCGAGATGTCGTCGTCTTCTTCGCCGCTGGATTCTTTGAAGCGTTGGGTGGTCACTAACTACGCGGAGCCGTTGGATTCCGTGAAGCAATCGATTAGAGTCGTCTATGTCGTCTTCGCCTTCTGCTCCGCTTTGTTGCTTGGAGGAATCAAAGGTTCCTCCTTTTCTGCTTCGATTCGTAGTTCTCGATGAGATTTTTGTTGGGTCTTGGCTCTTTGATATTAAAGTTGCTTCGTTTTGGAGGAAAATTTATGTTGGTGTTCGATGGTTTGCAGCTTTGTTAGTGGGTCCCATTGCGGCGGCGCTGCTGATCATTGGGAACGTTGGGGTTATCCTCGGGCTCTTCCCGGGTCATGTGGCGTGGACTGTCTACTCTCTCATCAAGTGAGATTTTTCTTGCTTTCTTCCTTTCTTCGCTTCTTTTTTATGTTTCTTGGGAGAAAATTTATTTTCGGTGGTTGTAGTGCAAGATGCTTTCTTTCCGTCTGTTTCTTAGGAGAAATTTATGATCCTGATTGGTCTAGAGAAAGATTACTTGACATTTGATTGGTGGTTCTAAGAGTTGGAATTTTGATCATCCCTATTAAACTAGGTAATGGCTACTGTGAATTGTGAGGGGATTCTTTGATATGATGAGAACTTGTCAGTTGTTCTTTTACTTTGTTTATGTTCTTTTCTTTCCTTGCTTTCTTGTATTATGTTCAGTTGTTACATTTTAGTTGGCTTTCCTTACTCTCAATGCTTATAGCTTTTCATTAGCATCCTTATTCTCAATGCTTATAGCTTTTAACTAGAGCTGAAATTTCGTTAGAATACTCCAGACGACTATCAATCATGGTTATCTAACTCTTTTATTTTGGTTTTAGGACTAAATGTATCAATTGGGCTCTCAAGTTTGCATTACTTTTTGCTCTGCCCATTTTATTTGGTATCTGGCTGGCTCTCAGCATATTCGGCAGTGTCTTAGTTGGGCTTGGTTATGGTTTCTTCACACCCTGGATCTCAACTTTCGAGGCCTTTCGAAAGGACAGTGAAGCAGAGAAGTTCTTTCACTGCATTGTGGTAAAAAAAACTTATAGATCTTCACAAAATTTTGCAATTGAATTTGGTAGTACATGTCACAAATTGAGTTTTTTCTGATGACTAGGATGGAACATGGGGAACCATTAAAGGGAGTTGCACAGTTGTTAGAGACTTTGCAGATATATGTTATCATTCATACCCACTCTACCTAAAAGAATTGCGTGAAAGCTCCCGTGATCATCAGCCTTATTCAATCAGGTACAATTATTTCTTTATTGCTTGAGGAACTTCTTTGCTAGTGCATAGAGTAAAGGGCAACTTACATTGTTGTTGTGTTATTACCTTCACTTCTTTTGGACATCTTTAAAAGCAAAGTAATTTCATAGATATGAAATTTCCATGTAACAGCACTTCATCTATTGTATTCTTGGCAAAGAAAATGATCAAGTTCTTCCATTTTAGCATTGGGAGGGACAAAAGAAGTATTTTTATGTACATAGTATTTTGCTGAAATGCTTGGAAGAACTTCTCAAGAAAAACTCTATATCTTTGAACTTCCGCTGTTACTTCACTTGAATAATTCTATTAGAAACATTTATGTATCATGATTTACTTTTCATTTACAAACTCAAGTTCAGAAAGATCTGTTCTGTTTTAGCCTTTCTAGTTATCTAGGGAAGCCGCTTATGATTTTAGGCATTCTATTATTGTCTGCTAACTGGCATGGAATTTTCCTCACTATGAACAACTGTATCAATTTTTTCCTCTCTGCGTAGCAAAAGTTGATTGCTCAATTTTCTTTCTGCAGGTTGCTGGATGTGCCCGCATGCATTCTTGTGGGAATTATGGGCTTAATAGTTGATATACCACTTTATACTGTTATAGCACTAATAAAGAGTCCGTATATGCTTTTCAAAGGCTGGCAAAGGTTGCTACATGATCTTATAAGCCGAGAAGGCCCATTTCTTGAGACTGCTTGTGTACCAATTGCTGGTCTAGCAATCCTTCTGTGGCCTCTTGTTGTCGTGGGGAGTGTCTTACTGGCTATTGTCTCAAGCATCTTTGTTGGGCTCTATGGATCAGTAGTAGTGTATCAGGTCTTCACCTATGCTGATGTTGTAGCTTTATATATGCTCATGAGTTATAATGCTGATGCAGCTTGTAAAGTTAATTTGAACTCATCTAGTTGTGCTTAATGCAGGAGAAATCTTTCCAAAGAGGGGTTGCTTTTGTAGTTGCCATGGTTTCAGAATTTGACGAGTACACTAATGATTGGCTCTACCTGAGAGAAGGGTCTATTATTCCAAAGTAACTGTTCTTATTTACTTTTCCTTTCTGCTTCCATCTAATGACTTTGAACCTTCCATGCTCTTGCGATGGCCTGTATGATTTTATCTCCTCACACTTAATGATAGCTTATTTACTGCCCAACCAGGCCCCGGTACCGAAAGAAAAAAGTATCTCACAGTGCAGAGTTTTCGGTAGGACGCAGCATTGGTAAAGGAGTTGAGGGCCCTTCTACTTCAACAGAAGCACCTGCCATGTTGGTGCCTAACTTAGCTCCTTCACGATCAGTTAGAGAGACTATACAAGAAGTGAAAATGGTACAGGTTGGTATTATACTCCATATTGTTAGCTTGCCCTTATATTTGTCTTTAGATTAGTCCCTTGGAGGAATAAATTATATGTTGACGGTCTTTCCATTAAAAACAAAGGGCTCCATTTTGGCACTTTTAGTAGGAATACCCAGCTCAAGCTCACGATCAGTTGACATGCTCTTATATTTTTTTGAAGTACTTTTTACTGTATGGAGGGCTTTTCGGGGTTCCTATTCTGTATTCTTCCATTGCTCATAGTTTTGGATTTTATTCAGTAAGAACAGAGACCTGATTAGATGATTTTCAAATTTTATGAACAGGTATGGGAAAATATAATGAAGTCATGTGAAATTAGGGGCAAGGAACTTGTAGATTCAAATATTGTAACAGCAGTTGATCTAAGCGAGTGGTTAAGAACCAAGGGAAGCAGCCAAGAAACAGTTGGTGTTGGGCTACCTTGTTATGCTTTTCTCCACTCTCTCCTCTTCTCCATCAAGGCTGGGTCAAGTGGTTTGCTGCTTAGTAATGGTATTGAGGTTACCCAACATAACCGCCCACAAGATAGGCTGTTAGATTGGTTTTTCCATCCAGTGATGGTTTTGAAGGAGCAAATCCACGTCTTAAGCATGAGGGAGGAGGAACTAAGATTTCTGGAAAGACTGCTTCTCTCCATGGGTAACATTCCACCTGTAAATGTCTGGGATGGTCCTGCAATTCCTCAAGATCCTGTCAGAGCTGCTCAAATTCAGGCCATCAGCAGAAGGTATGTGATATTGTGATCCTCAGCTCATGTTAAGTTCCTGTTTTGCATATTTTAGGAGTTATTTTTAAAAGTCTCATCTACCTCCATGCAAATGGCAGTTACATTGCTACTGTTTTTCTTTTTATTGATCTGCACCGGCTGTACTATTTGCTATACCACACTTATTTTGGTGAAACAAATGATGTTTAATCTCTTTCCTGGAAAAGATTAATAAGTTGGAGAGTTCTTAGCAAAATAGCAAAATGACCTTTATGCTCCTGCTATTCAAAGTAATATGTTGCCTTTATTATAATTCGTTCTACTTGACACTGTCAATGTCACTCGTGGTGCTCTATCAACTTGCCAAATTATTCGAAGAGCTGACATCGATATCCTGCTTTGCAGTAAGCTTTCCCTGGTCTATTAACTGGGCACAAGATAAATAGGATATAGCCCATTGTTCATGATGTGCTTTTCTCAACCTTGATAGATTTACATAGAAACCTTTAATCATGCCTCTAAAAGATGGAATCTTTGTTAATACCAATTGACTAGGTACCCTACTTAGTTGCTGCCGAATTACGCCACTGACCCACTTGAGGATTTTGGTTGTATTGAAACAGGTTGGTTGGCATGATGAGGATCATTTCAAAGTTTCCAACTTACAGGAGGAGATACAGGCATGTTGTGAAGTTGCTTATCACCTACTGTGTTGAGAAGGAAGGTTCTCACAGATCGCGGTCGATGCGCTCAGTCTCTTCAGTCGAAATTGTCCCAATTGAAGTCTAGGGAACCTTTTATTTTCTTCCCTTTTTTTAAATTTGTTCATATTTGATTAGGATATACCCTTTTGTGCATTTGGCATGTGAAGTTTGATGGAAGAGGCGGCGGCAATTGCTGAAGAAGAAAATAGCAACGTTGCAGGCACAAACATTATGCAACTTATATTGTATTTTTTAGCTTGCAGTAGAGGCGTGCTAAGATTCTGAGTTCTGTAAATGTGTTTGTTTCATAGTGCAGGAGCTTGTATTATCCTTATACTTTGTCTATATAGCTAAGCAGATTGAGTTCATTTTTAGACCACTGGCTTGAACTAAGTGCATTTGTTTTTCAAGCTTTTCAAGTCCAACAGAAAATACTAATAGGAAAGAATAGCTGGAAACGATGGTCAGAAGAAAAAAAAGAAAAGAAATTCTAACTGAAGAAAACCCAGTAATATTATAGTTTGATATACATAGATGCTTGCGGGAGTGCTTTATATGTGAAAGTGGTTGTTTCTCATGCTAAATGTGCTCTCATACTCGAAACCCCTGAGAGATGATGAAACTGATAGAATAACCTTTGATTCTTCAATTCTCAACTCGCTTTTGGTGCTATTCCTTTGCAAAAAGAGGTAATTTTTCAGGATACATGACATTCTTTTGATCACAATTACATAACATCTGAAGGCAATTTATTATTTTAGAATCACCTTATTGCTTCTCATCATTCATTTGTGCAAACTAATGAGCTCATTTTCAGACAAATTTCCAGACTATAAGTTGGGTAAATAATAAATTGGTATTTTTCTTCTCAAACCAGTACTAAAGATGAAGATAAACATGAGAGCTGCTTCGCCTTCCGTTTAGGTGCCTACTCATCCTGCTAAAATGCTGGTTACCATTCTATAGTTTAGCCATTTGCTGACTAAACGCTGGATCAATGCACACTACGACCTGTAAAGTTTCAGGATTGAGTTAATTGACCATCAAGAGAAATACAGAAAAGGGGAGAGATTCTACTGACGCGGGACAAGTGCTTTCTTTTATTTCATATAGTAACAGCTTACCTTCCCAAGGCTTTCACCAGAATGAAGATATTCTACTGCATCTGCTACAGAAGCAAGACCATGAAACTTCTTGGGGTCCACAGCAACCTATTGCACATAATAGTAATATGATTATTCGTTCATTCTTGCTACTATGATAGTCAAACAACTTCTGATCCACCAGAACAATAAATGGAGAAGCAAGTGGCATGAGCGCTGTCCTTGCGAGAACATATGTGCTGCTCAGTATGGTTGACCACAAGTATGAATTGGTCGAGAAAGCATATGGAAACAAGACCATCCAATGAGCATAAAGAACCAGAATTCAATAGATATAAAAATTTTTGGCCGATCTATTAGTTGAAGGAAGCACGGGATTTAATATGCTAGAAGCTGAAGTTTTTTGACAATGGGCCTCCAATTTCAGTTGGATTCTCATTATGTCAGCTTGAAATGTGCATCCCTTAAATATGCAACTCACATGAGTCGGCTTTAGAAACAAACTAAGGATGGAAGTTTGTACACAGGATTTCCCAGCTAATTAGAACAATCTCAATCCTTCTAATGGATCTATGATCAAGTATTTAGAGTCATTGCATTCAAAAAGTGACAGTGTCTCAGGATGTAAAATGCGATGGCATGGGAGGGAATGACTTTTGGTCCACATGTAGAGCATACTGATCCAAATAGTGGGGAATTAGCGTGGCGTTTTGCTGTCAACTGGTTTTCTTGAAAGATGGCAACAAGTTGCTGTGCAAGAGAGGAAAGAAGTTTGGTTGTTTGTTGGAGAAGAGGACAAGCTAATACTGTGTAACTAGGTGATAAATAACAAATACATATAGCAGAACTGCCGCTGTACAGATGGTGTCCACAAAGAGCATGCAATCCAATGACCATTGGCCAATAACTGCCACCCACAAGTTGAGGTATACTATTGAATTAAAGTTATGGGATCATGAGATTATTTAATGCCCTCAATTGCACCACTTATACAATATTAGGGAAAAATATATCTTCCCCCTTGTAGTTTGGCTAATTCGAAGGGCTTCATGAACTTTCATTTGTGCTCATCATCTTGTAGTTCTGATGAATCTGTAATTATCTAACAACAATTAATTTTATTGTACAAAGACCAACAAGCAGCCTTTTAATCTTAGGATAATCGGTTGGAAAAGTGGGTTTCCTGAAATCTATTAGTTTTTAGCACTTCTTTCACCCTAAAATCTCATTCATTTCTAAATTTTGGAGATCACAAATATCTCAAAAAGAAAAAAAGAGATAAATGACAAAAAATGTCAAAAGTTTGCCTGTCTTGACAGAGAATCAATCTTATATCTTTGGATGAAAAAAAAGTAAAAAAAATTCAAAGGTTCACATAAGTCAAAACTATAATATATTTTACAGGGCAAAATATATTTTTCCAATAAAAATTATTTCCATACCAACAAAAGAGTACCTGTTGGCAGATCCCAAAGATATGTTGGATCTAAGCTGTTCTATGTGATATTTTTGGATTCTCCCATATACTTCATATCGCAGTAAGTAACAATGTGACAAACTTGTAATAACAAACATGGAGGCTGACAAAAAATGAAAAAGAAAATACCAAAAGAATTGATTTTCACAGAACAACATAAAAACTTGTTCTTCAAATTAATTGGATCTGGACTGTATGTAATGGTCGAAGGAGTATAGAGAGTACCTTGAGCTTCCTAGAAGCGTAGAGGTCAAAGAGTCTATCCAGATGTTCTTGCCACATGTGAGCATATTGAACAAGAAAAAATCCAGCCTGCAATAGAGTTACCCCATAGATGAAGTTCCAGTTTTCAACAAAAGGATATTTTTTTGCATAAACTATAAAGCATTAAAAAAGGGGAGTAGTGAATAATTAACTCATATGGCCATACTCTATAGGAAATATACCTTCTGAGATAAGCAAGAAAACATCATTGGAGCTATAACTTCAAATTAATAAGTTGTTAGATCAATGTTCCTTGCTGTGTATATTAACAGAAAATTCTATAGGATGAGGTAGATATCCTAGCAGTGCAGATCTAGTTGTTGACTGAAGGTTCATTCAGATTAAACTAATAAATCAGAAGCCATAAAGAGGAATGCCGCACGCTTAGTTTCATAGGATTTATTCTACCCAAAAATTAATTACACAAGAGTTAGTTAATATGGTGAAGATGGAAAGGTCGCTTCTGCAAACCCATTACATGAGACTGTTGTTGCCGGGAGAAAAAGCATATGAAGGATAGTGTGATATTGTTGAACAGGAAGATAGGTTATTCAGGACCTTCAACTTGGAGAAACTAACATCAGGATGTATAAATTTTAGCAGAAAATTGATTAATTCAGATAAAACTATGAAAGCTTCAATCCACTACCAAATTCTCAAATAATACATCTTGATAGCAACCATAAGGTTCATCAAGCCAATAATTGTTTCTCTAACATAAAAGAACGAGTAGTAGAAAGTAAAAGAGTATAGAACCCAACATACTAGAGTTTGAAACATTAACACATACCACAGTTTGGCTTTTTGCAAGGATCTTTTCACACAGTCCAGTGTAGGTCAAAGGCTTCCATCCATGCTCTCCTTGATACTGAGAAGGAATGAAGTTATTTTACAAGCAAAAAGAAGACATGTACTATGTGCAGCATCTCATATCAGTTAAATCTACTGCAGTGCAACTCAAAAGGAAAATCCATGCACTAGTTGAAGCATGCAATGTATATCACTATATCTCCCTCTCTTTTCTTCATTCATACTGTATGTCCTTTATCTTTTCTTTTCTTTTTTATTTACTTGCTTCACTCGTTTCTCTTGTTCTTTCGTTTAAATTACACAAGCCAAGACTCTTATAAGGGTTTAAATATTCAGTTAAAATCATAGTATTCTCCTTTTGATGGATCATAGTCAGAGTGATCCGTAGAATCAAACATGAATGATGTCTCCAACTATAGGACTCGTTATATCAACATCAGACTAAATCATGGTTAGGCAGGAAAATATTTAGTAGTTGATTTTGATATTATCCTCAATATTTTCTTTCCTAACAAGATTAATACCTGTTCATAAGATCATAAGATCCGCATCACTCCCCATTATTTACAAGAATATAATAATTTAATGAAATTATGCGGATGTTTGGTTGTCAAGAAGTAAGGGAAGTTGAGTAATTTTAGGAAGTGAAAAATTCCTAGGAAGCTTCATAATAAAAACTTATAACTTTCTAATGTTTGGTGAGATGGAGTGTGGGAGATTAGGCTTTGACTTTTTACATTATATTGTTTACATGTACAAAAAATAGAAGTTACAATTTCAAAATAAATAAATAAATAAAGAATTTGTTTACATCTACACCCCTCCATAGTTCTTTAGTTGTATGCATACCCTTTTAAATTTTATATTTGTGGGTATATCATATAAAAGTGACAGTTTTTCCATAGATACAATCTTCAAGTAACTTTTGATAAATATAAGTTAAAATCTTTAGTACTTAATAAAAGACAAACACCCATTAGCTAAAAGTGATGTGTAAAAAAAATAAGGGTTTTTTTAGTCTTTTTACAGTCAAATTGATGAAATTTTAATAGTTAGTGGGCTTGAGGGGTATTATGAAAAAAAAAGTTTTAAAATGTATCTATGTAAAACCCAAGGGTTCAAAGGAGATAGATATAAATATAAATTTTAGAGAGGTATGCATGCAAATAAGAGACTTTGGAAGGTTATACATATAAGGAAAATATTTGAAATAAAATAATATGGTTTGAGATATAAATTCTTTTAGAAACTTGGTGCTTTAGATGCCATTGGAAATTATAATTGGAAAGTGGTCCCTCCCTTCTCTTGAGAGGAAGTAGATTGAACCAAAAGTAGAGAAGTCCAATAATCTCAGGGAAGTTAGAAAAATCACCTCCCAACACCTGCAAAGGTGCAACCAAACAACAAAAGTGGGATAATTTTTGAAACATTGCACTTCCCTCACTTCCTAGCAACCAAATATGCCCTAAAGGGTGACAGGGTATACATGTGGATGATGCTTCTCGTTCAAGCAGTATGCCATCAAAGTGAAAATCATGCAAATAAATTTTGGCTGGCCGCTTACCTAGCAAAACTAAGGTTATTTATGATTTACGAAGAGAAGCTACAAATTTCAGAAATATGGCCATTTACTTTAACCAATTCATGCAAATGCAACTTCTAAGAATACTCACTTAATGTTTTTTAGGTTAAGAACTTCAATGGAAGTGTTCTAAATGGAAAAGCCTAGGACATGCAGCTCGCCACTTTACCAACAACTGTTGCACAAGTCTTAGGAGCTAAGAAGTTATCAATATATAATGTCTTTCTAAAGTAAGGATACTGGTTAACAAGCCTTAACCAGAATTGATATGCGCTGCATGCCTGCATATGAATAATTTCTTCCAAATAATAGTTAACTTAATGTTGACAAGATACATGAGGTACTACTAATTGAGATATTCGAGATAGCACTAATTACTGAAGAAAAGAGATTTAGTGAATACTCAAAGGCTACCTGAGAAATCATACCAATCACAATTAGTCGTCCATAAACTGCTAGAGCATTTAAGCAAAGATCAAACATCTCTCCACCGACAGATTCATAAACAATATCAACACCTTTTGGGAATTCCTTTTTCAGAACCTGACAAAAATATACTGAAGCAATCATGATGTCTCTATTTAAAGACAATTAAGCAAACAATGGGTAATAAATCTCAATGGTCCATATGATGCTCAATTATCTTTACCAAGCAACGCTCTTCCAGAATATTAACAGCCTATCACCTTGTAATTGGAACAAAGAAAGAATAGAAACAAACCCTTACAAAAAGTATGACAGAAGGAAAATAAATAGTACTGCAAGAAAGGATAGCTGTAAGGGCCTGCCAGTCTCAATGTTGGCCGAGTATCATGGGATTTTTTACATTTTACACAACTGTAAATCATGAATTGCCGGATGCCAAAAAAATGAAAAGAAAGAAACGGTTAGCCATCCTTGTCTGCACTTTTCATGACTGCAGACAAGATGAACTTATGAATAAAATGCAGGTTCCAAACTCAGAAAAAAAGAGAACAAGACACTAAATAAATAAAAGAATGCAACTCTGATGTTATTCTCATTGATGTATCAGAACCCAAGGTTCTATAGATTGAGAGTACTAGTAAAAGTTATTAATATTCAGGAGCACTGTATATTTACTAGGCAAATTCCTGATTGACTGATATTTAATGACTAACAAATTTACTATAGATATGGAAGCTTCTTTACCTATGCTTGACCAGAAATTTCATTGCTGCTTTCAGGACCAGCATTGGAAAGAACATCAACAAATTTAGCAAGTTCTTCCAGATTTCTAGTATGATGTCTAGGAGACTGGACTTCTGATTGAACATTAGACGAGGATTTTGATCTTGATTAAAACAAGAGTTATCATCTTAACAAATAGGGATGACTTATTTTATAAGATTTAGTAGGGCATATGGCTATTCTTGGATGGAAAAAGAGTAAATAAAATATTACTCCATTCCATATCAATCTACTATTTAAGTACTAATCCTGGGATACCTTTTTGGTAACGATAATGAAAATGAGACAGGTAAAAGGAAATAAATTAAAAGGGAATAATAACTACTAGCATACAATCTTTACTACATATCTTTACTACATATCTTTACTACCATCTGTGACTGTACAAATTTCAAATGACAATAAAAGGAAGGAAAAGAAAACTGAAACAATGGAAGTAGACATACATCTTTAACTTTTTCATTTCTGTAGTCTATCACACGATCAACTCCTAAAGACTTCAATAGTGCAGCTTTTCTTTCACCTCCGCATGTCGCAACTACCTTGTTTCCAGCCAATTTTGCTAGCTGTAAGACATATTTGGAGTTATTTTTATGAGGCACAAAAAAAAGGAGACAGATAGAGTATAGCTACAAAGAAAGAAAGAGCAAGGAAAACAGACTTAAGCATAAGATATGATGTTATCCCAGCTGTAAAGAATTATAAGGTCTGCATCTGGTACTTAATATCCATGTAACTTATAAGTGCTGCATCAGGAAGTTTTATGACCTTTTGGTTTTCTATCCTCCCCTTCTCTTGCATTGCTTGGGAAAAGGCTATAGCCCGAGAGGTCATAAAATGGCTGAGCTTAGGTTGCGTTCAAGCTTGACTAATGAAGCCTAGCCAAATGTTATTTGAGCCTGAGCCTAGATATTTCAACAATTTTGTCTGAGCCTAGACTAGCCTGACCAAATGATCAATCCTAGAAATACAAAGATATGGAAAGAAAGTTTTTTATTCCGATATTAATAGTACCGTATAGAACATATAATTCTTAACATGGAGTAAAAATCTGGAGCACAACACCGTCTTACTAGTCTTTTGATGCATAGCATCACAAGTAGATAGATCACTCATCACTGAAAGACCAAGAAACTTATTTGCAATCATGTTGATGATACTTTAATGTATAAATTAATATAGTCACCATACATTAACTTATCTTTTGAACTTTTTGCCTTCACATAAGTATAGATCAAAATCATAATAAGAAAAGGGGAAAGTTTACCGGAATGAACAGAGTATAATGGTTTAGGGAGAATGATAAAGATAGTAGCTACTGACCTGGACTGCAAATTGTCCAGTACCACCAGCTGCTGCTGTGACTAGAACTACTTGTCCAGATTGCATATGTCCTGCCTAAAAAAATAAAATACAGAGCACAGTTCATATCTTCATTGCATATGTGGTATTAGTATATAATTATATATCACATAAACAATAAAGCTGGCTCCCAAATGAAAAATTTCCTGGATGCACAAACTAGTTAGAACATTTAGTGATATTTCCTACCCTTTCTAAAGCAATTGAAGCCGTCAAGCCTGACGTTAGCATAGCTACAACCTCAGGGTCTGGCCTAGGCACAGGAAGAAGATGTTTTGCTGGAACCTGGGATTGAAAGTGGAGGTATGAAGCAGATATCTAATATCCACAGTGACATAATCTAAGAATGTAAGGAATAAAGAAATATACCATCGTGAATTCAGAATAGCTGCCAAAAGTCATAAGTGCGACAGGGGTGCCAACTTTCACATGACGGACTGAATCACCTACAGAAGCAACTATGCCCACAGCCTGTACAAAGAGGACCAGTCGAGAAGATGGCCACTGAATAAGATGCCTCAAAATGATAAACAATCAACATTAAAATTAGTGTTCAACAAGTAAGTACTAAGACATATTGCAGCATAAACCTATTCTATGTAGCTTGAAATAACCCGCAGATTGATATGGCTAAGAACACTGAACAGCAACTTACTTTATAAATTTCATCACCAGGACACATCAAATACATCAAAAAGCAAAACTAAGAAAAATGAAATATAGCCAAATGAATCTAAATAGTAATTGCAAGACTATATAGCTTTGGCATAGTGATTATGTTGTGATTAAGCTGTATGTCTCATTCTCATCATCAATTTCTGATTAATGTATCTTTTACCTATTACTAACAAAGTATTGCTATTAGATGTTAATAGTGGTCAAAAACTGCCCCAAAATATATTCACATAATAGTTTTGCAGGTTAGTGTGCCATCAGAGACCTACAAACTTCTGCAGAAGACAAACTTGCATTTTGGAAGACAATAGGTCGTATGACAAGATCTAATAATTGTGTACTTGGTAATATAATGTTGATTTACTAAGAAAATTTTCTGCATGACATATTCAACTCCAAAAAACAAGAGGTTGATCAACTTATGTTCCAAGCAAGAATCCAGGACTTTCAGAGACCTCAAAACCAGCATCAAATGGAAGGCGTGTAGCAACTTCTTTAGCATTACCACTGAAGTAACGTCCAGAACTGAAGTTAACCTGCCATTCATGTGATTCGCATCAAGAGAGACAAAAGCATGTACACTCGTGTTACTAAAAGAGTAACCACTAATTCAAGAACTTACATCACTGGCATTAACACCAGCATATATGATTTTAACCAGGGCATGCTGTGGCTCAATAGGAAATTTAAACTGTATTTGCACAATTTTTGTAGCACTTCTGAAATTATGACTGAGAGTATGGACAACTCTGCATGAGCAACAGAAGAAAATTACTGTCAGTAAGTACTAGATAATCAGGCTACTAATATTCAGAGAAGATACGAGGAGGATAACTAGATGGACAAGGAAAATAAATAATTAGATGAATGATCTATAAATTACAACATTGATAAAGAATATAGTCCCCTCAATAGTTATTTATTCTTGGAAATGGCATACGAAATTTGTTTCCTGCAACAGGCAACAACTGTTTTGTGCATGACAAAATAATTGGTCTTCAAATTGTTTATGAATTAAGGCCTAACGGAGAAGGAATTTTGATGGTGTTTTCACAGTGAAGTCCTTGTATAGATTCCTAAATAATGGGGGTTATGAAAGATAAAGGCTCCTCTATAAATCGATCATTACTTTGGTTGGCATGTAATAGTGGAATACTAACTAAGATAATCTGGTTAGAACTTAGAAGAGGGCGGTCTGGAAGCAAAGATTGTGGATTTTATGGTAGGGAGGAGTCAGACATCTTTTTCTGAAGGGAATATGTGCAGCATATTTGACAGGGAACTGAAAAGATCTTTAATTGTAGAGGGCCAAAGAGTGTCACTGACTTGTTTCATGGGAATTCACATATTAGGAAAAGGAAGGAACTGGTGGACTATTTGGTGTGCAGGTATTCTGTGGTCTATTTGGCTTGAGAGGAATGGGCTATTTAATTTAAGAGGAATAGGAGAATTTTTCACGCAAAAGCTAAAAGCTGGAAAGAGATATTGTCCAATACTAAAGTCCTCTTTCTGTCCTGGACAGGTACACAAGGAAATGAGCTACGGAAAAAGGACACAAGGTGCCAAATGAAGGCGAGTTGGTGACTCTGGTTGCTGAATGAAGGAGCTTTTTTCCCTTATTTGGCACTGAGATTTTTTTTTTTTTTTGGTCATTCTGTGAGGTGTTATGTGTAATTACTCAGTACTCAGTAGTAATGTATGGTTGCTAATTTGCAGCTGAAAAGTTTATGACTTTTCGAGCTAGGTGGTGATGCAGTTGGTGATGCAGTTTTTAGTAGATGTGAGGATTCCTTGGTGTTTGGGAGCTCCACGTGCAGGTTTAAATATTGCAACAGGGTGTTTTCAGTTATTTTGTTTCAATGAAACGGGATCCTGCATGACCTTTTCTTCAGAAAAAAAAAACGAAGTTAAAGAATTCCACATTTAAGTTATTTTCCATATGTTTCCAGTTTCTTTTATTAGTATATGCCATGCCAAGCAAATATCAACCATTTCGATATCTTTGCAAGTTCCTAAGCAAGGCATGATCAGGCAATGGGCTTCACCGAAACTTGAATGGTCAGTTGGTCAGTTGCAAATCCTAACTTAATTGTTATTGCATAAGCTCATGCCAACTCAGAATTCATAGTCTAATCTCATGCAAACTAAACTCTCCAAATGTTTTTTGGGGCATACTATTTGAGCAATATCATTCGAGTACCTGAAGCTTATAACTTTTCAAAAATGAAATATTCTATTAATTTGAAGGGTTTTTGCACTTTTATGTATTAATCAAATGGAGTGGTAAAGAAAAATCCTACACTAAGTTACATGAATATCTAGAATTTCTAGGGAGGATTTGAAATTAGAAACTAACCACAAAATATATTAACTGAAGATGTGGTATGACTTACATTTTTTCAAAAGAATGAGGTAACCGGATGTTTGGAAACTTAATATGTGTGACGCTTCCTTTTGACCTGGAATTTATTAAATACTTCCTTTCTTCTGTTGGAGAAGGCCAATACTCCATGCCTCTACGCCGAGATATCCACAGACAAGCACCAGCCTTGCTCTCATCTTTTATAAGCTCAAATGCGCCTGGAATTACAGATGGAAATGTTACTCCAGGAAAATAAAACTGACCAACTTACAAAACAAGCAAAAAACCAATCCAGATTGTGCAATAATATCTTCCAGTGAATAATCCAAATCAGTTAATAGAATCTCAAAAAAAATTTCCCATATATTAAAGTTTAGTAGTTCAGCAATGTTCCAAAAATATACGAAGAGATTATACATATAGCTGCTTTGGTGTTAATAGGTTATAATAACTCCTGTGTATATTAGAAGCATTTGCATTGCCTGCACATATTCATATGAATATTCATAGAACAGCCTTATGTATGTATGGTAAAACACACCATGTTTACAAGAAAGAAGGCTGAAAGATATATCCACAAGTATTAGGCCATTAGCAGTATGAGCTTTTCATATAATTTCCTCCTTCAACTGGACCTATCACAGGTGAACTGACGGCCACTAAAGCAAAAAAGGAGAAATAGATATTGCTGTAAGAAGGTAAGAAATTAAAGTTGATTGGAAAACCAAAAAAATTAGTAATCTCAGGTCACACAACACATCAGTTATATGGGTTACAAGATAATAAAAAGATATTCAAATTCACAATTCTTTTCATATAGTTCTGCACCCAGATTTCATGATCACGTACCATTGACAATGTCTTCCATGGCCATAAATCCACCAACTGCATCTACCAGTTTAGGATTAACTGTTGATGACAACTCAGTTTGAACAAACTGCATTAGATCAGTCAGTGAGGGAGACAAGTTACTAAACTTTGACAACGGTTTATAGTATATGGAGCTGATCTCTGCACATCAGTACATCATTTAGCAGTAAAAGAGTAAATGGATGATCAAACTCAATCAAAAGTTACTTTCACAAAGATTCAAAATAAATTAATGTGGCAGTCAAAGATTTTTGTGCCGGTGCAGTACCAGCACGTGGTACATGGCACGAGGCATGCTGCACGACCTTCGCTGCAGAAGCCATCACTTTTATCATCGCCCTTGCCATCTCTCTGCTATGGAGCCGTCCCTCTCGACTTTGCCCTCCTCATTGGATGTCGCATGCCTTAGTCGGGAGTAAGAAGACAGCCCAAAACGGATCGAATGATGTTTTTATTTTGACTTCTTTTACGCCATCTTCTTCCCGAGTAGGGCACACAACGGTCGACGAGGAGCATGGAGGCAAGAGGGACGGCGAGGGCAGCATCAAGGGCGATAGCAACAACAATGGTGAGG
This sequence comes from Typha angustifolia, assembly GCF_048772165.1. Lineage (NCBI taxonomy): Eukaryota > Viridiplantae > Streptophyta > Magnoliopsida > Poales > Typhaceae > Typha > Typha angustifolia. The sequence continues at coordinate 6,829,854 of NC_133243.1, read as the reverse complement.
GCGGCATAGTAAGTAGTCTTCCTCTCCTCTCTCTTTCTTTTTTACTCTTCCTCCGGGCAGCAGTGGAACCTCTTTTCTTGGGGCACGGTTGGCAAGTGCCATAGCATGTGCAGTGCCGTGCCGGTGGCCAATATGACATTCCTTGGTGGCACTTCTAATTGTTATTAATATAACAAAACTAGCAGAGTAACATGAATAATGTACTGAATTACCAAAAAACCCATTACACGCTTGAATTTATAGATTTTTATGTTAAGGCCTGATGCTTAAAAATAAGCTCAGAATTAAGTAGAGTTTCTCAAAATAAAAGATATTTCTTTAAACTACCAATGACTAAATACCTCGGGGCAAAGCACATTAACACGAATCCCCTCACGTTTTAATGGAGCAAGCGATCTAGTGAATAAAACCACACCACCTGCAAAACAGATATCATACATTGGCCCATCATAATATCAATCTCCACCCACATGCCAGACAGCAAAGAAGTAACATTGTTGGTAAAGTTTACCAACTTGCCATCATATATCAAATATATTATCTCACAACTAGAATCTTCAATCAAATTGTCTGCTTATATACCCATATGAAAATTGGTGTGTTTGGCAAATCTTCAATCAAATTCCGAAAGTGTATTATATTAATCATATCTGTGCTGGAGATATAGAAGAGACTATCTCTTTGTTAGTAGATAGACATAGAATGGTTTTGAGAAATTTAAGATGTAGGCTAATCGGAGAATAACCAATTTGATTGGTTTAAATTAATATTTATATCACTAAGTTGTCTAATTAATTATCTTCGAAACTAATAAAATATGGTTAATAAATAATGACTTAGGGTAATAGAGTTTCTAAATAAACATGAATAGAAATTAAAAGGATTATAAGCGCTCAGCCTCAGAGGCGTGACATTAACTCCTCTAATGACAATGCAGGGTGGTTCACCATCGTGCCTTCAAGGACCAACCAAGGTCACAGTATCTCTATGGTCCACCGATGGCATGGCTTGACCAACAACTATGAACAGATGGTCCCCAGGTTGACAGGATCAAATAGAGTTCTATATATGTGTAGATAGAGATATAGAAAATGAAAAGGAGAGAGAATATAAGAAGTTGTATGTATCAAAACTAGGATTGAGAGAGTGATGTAATCTTCAACCATGTTAGTGCCGTGAGAACTAAGACCCTGCTGGGCCTGCCCCCATATATCCTCACATTCGTAATGTCCTCCCTAATTTGGGGAGTTGATTACAGACCTTCTAATTTGTTAGTACGAGAGGATTTTATCTTTTTTATTTCTCTTTTCCCTTTTATATTTTTTAATGAAACAGATAAAAAGTATTAAAATGCATATGAAAATGTGATCAATTTCCTTTAAGAAAGATGAAAGGTAAGGAAATTCCCTAAATGTCATGAGAGCTCAATTAAAGTAAAAAAGGAAAATGGTGTTATCGAACCTATACAAGCATGTTATATTTTCATATGTAAACATATATATCTGAAAATTATGATTGGCAATATGGTTGCCTTATATTTTACGTGATTGGATTGAGAAAACAAATTTGAAAGAATAAAAATAGAGGCCTTTAAGGCTTAGAGGACAAAAGCCTTAGGATTAGCGTTGAGGTTTAATCCATACTTCTCACCAAAAGTACTTGAAGTCCTACCTTTTGTACCAGAGTAAATAGGGTCAGCATATATGGGATAAAGTCCTGAGGCTGAGCCAAGATTTATTATGACACCAGGCTTCTTTTTGAACCGCATCATTTGAATCTGTACAAAATAATTGAATTGATGGACCCAAATAAAGAAAAGAAGAAAAGAAAATTGAGTACATATAGTTGAAGAACTATCATGCTAACAATCTTATATCCATGAATACAAAAATGAAAGAACTAATTTTCTTATAGGAGTTTGTTAATTTTCTCTAAATTGGGAATCCACTTTCATCTCTTTTCTCAAGTTATCTAATTCTCTACAGATTCAAGAAGATACTCCTTGCATCAAACCGAATCCTGATGTGAAGCATTTACGTTTAAGACAAATCAATCTACCCCCAATATGACATTCAAGTAGTAAAGAGTGAAGATCAAAGATTACATAATTAAATGAGTTCATAACATTTCAAAGTAGTCAATTTCCTAATGGAATGAAATCAATGAAATTCCTATAAGAATTTCCTAATGGAATGAAATCAATGAAATTCCTATAAGTTAATCAACTTGAGAGCCACCATTTCAAGCATATATGACTAGTAACTATTACCGCAATGCGGGTGCAGTCAATGACTGCTACGAAGTTCACATTTACTGTGCGTCTCCAGGTGGAAGTCCCATCAGTTTTATCTTTGTGAAATAGGTTCGCCGTGACGATTCCAGCATTATTGATACATATATCTAGTCCACCATACGTCTCCATATGCTTCTCAAAAGCAGCAACAACATTGCCTATTCATGTTCATCAGTTCAAAAAGTAAGGCTATCAACCAATATAACGTAAAATAAATTTACACACAAAGCTCTGATTTTGCAGTACAAAATTTATGAATCAGCACAAGCATCAATTTTGTCTCAGTAAACTTCACCATAATGATTTACACGTCCGTAGTCACGATACAGCAAGGATTACTGGCGCTGGCCACCAGAATAGATACGTCACTGGCTGGTCGCTGCAGTACATATAGGGCAGCACACACTGTTCTGGATGTCATGTAGCGACAAAGGGCCCTACATAATACATACCATGCCAGCACCAAGCATAGAAATCCTTACTATTCAACAACCAAGCAGTTATGTAGTCTCAATGCTCCTTAAGGATAACTGACATTTCTTATGCTCTCTTGAGAAACTCATGTTGGACCATCCAAAATGAACTATTTAGATCTTCATTGGAATTTAATGCACATGAGCTAAAACTTGATTAACCCTAGCATTATTGTTCATCATGGTTTGAATCTAACCAATTCTTTGCTAGAAGAAAGCTTGTAAATCTAAGATGTATAAGTATTAAAAGCTATGCAGTCTGGAAAATAATTTTAACCTTGTTTCAGATAACCATAATGGCTATACAATCTTCAACCATATACAGAGAGTCCAAAGGTTGGGCTCCTTTTACTATTTAAGTAAGACGCGAAACTTATAAATACAGAGCACAATGAAGTTCTATTTTCTTCAGACTTTACTCCTTTCCTTCATTTGCCCCCCAATTGCAGTCATGACCCCAAGAAGGCCCACAAGAAGACCCAACATAATACCAATCAAAGTTAAGTCGACAACTTTCTCTTCCCCTCATAATTATGGAGAAATAATAGAAGCAAAGAAAAAAAAGGAAAAAAAAAAAAGAACCTTTGTCTCATAAGCGAAGAGCATTAGTTCACACGTAAATATTCCATAGCGGATTTCTTTTACGAAATTAATCTATCTGATTACTTTCACTCCTTGTCTCTGAGTTATTTCAAAACAGATTTGCATCAGAGGCCTCTATTGAAGACCAAAATCACACTTAATAAAGAAAAAAATAGCCCTACGGTATAAATACTACACTTACTTGCATTAGTAACATCACATTTAACAAATATAGCTGATGGAAATCCAAGATTTTCGTGGAACTTCATGTTCTCCTTTTCAATTAAGGAAGCAACTTCCTTTCCTCTCTCTTCAGAGAAGTCGACGATAGTCACGAATACACCTTTCTGCGCGAGAGCCAAGCTAATCGCCTTACCTGCCGGAATCGATGAAGACGTTAGATTATAATATATATTAGATCACAGCCCACGAGAGCCTTCGAAGAGAAACGTCTAATTCGATTATAAAAATCAAAATGAAAATTCCACTCCAGCTTCCAACTCCAGAATCCTAAACCGAAGAGCAAAGGGAAGGGAGGGGAGGCGGGGTTACCGATGCCGGAGGCACCGCCGGTGACGAGGGCGGACAAGCCGGGCTTGAGCTCCATCTCGAGAGGGGCGAGATGAGATCGGAGGCGCTTCTCGATGGGTAAATAAGGGGAAGCGTAGAATGGTTCGGAAGAGAATTAGGGAGAAGAACGCGAGGAGGCGAGAAGGCCATGACGACGATATATTTGTAGTCTTACTATTAATACACATTTTGACAACTGGGAAAGGAGTCAAGAGTGTGAAGCAGCTGTGAGGTGGACGGAATGACGATTGTGTCCTCGCTTTCCTCGAGGCTAAGAATAAGAGGACGGCCATGTGATAGCACGTGCGTTAAACGTCTGTGTAAAAATGTTAGGACTTATCTGCAAATTTACATTTCTTTTAATCCAGCTCATCAGGTAATAGCTGACGTGTCGAATATGAACTCTCCTAATTCTTTCCTCCTATCATTTCGAATCCGACGAAGGTTGAGCGTCTTCCTCTCGCCGGCCATGCTCTCCCCTACTTTCTTTTTAGTATAGTTTTGCGAATGCAGGGTTGTGCGTGTTCGAATCAGTGAAGATTGTCATAGAGTTGCTAATTATTGAAGACGTCTTATTCTTATCGAGCTAGTAGTTATGTTCTATTTTATTTAAAACTTCATATCTCATCGATATATTTCTGAGTTATTAGGATTTGATATAATTTTTTTTATTTATTATTTTTATTGATTAAAAAATTAATTCTTAATATTTTTTTAAAAAAAATCACATAAAAAAATATGAACTCGAAGTAATCATACAATACCACCTAATAAATACTTGCTCATTAATTTCAGAGAAGAAAATATCAACATCAAACACACGTAGATGAGAGCAGGAAAAAGATCTGCATCGCTTGTGCACCATTTCAATCAGAATCATTCACCCTATGTCCTTGGTGTCCTTCACAAATATATTACTCCGTCATCATCGGAACTCCTGCGAGAGTAAATTAGGAGAGAAAAGGAATCAAATTATGATTAAGAATATTGATACGTAGCTAATAAAATGATGCTCCTATGATTTAATGGGCTTATAATCTCTACTTCTTTAAAAAAAGAAAAAAAAATAACAATAATGCATAGATTAACTTATGATTAACACATGGTTTTTTAAGGTTTCTGTAATCTAACTCTGTTTTGTCTGTAAAAACGGGGTATCAATCACAAAATTATGTTCCCTTAATTATATGTAGTTATGTACCGACCTGTGTAGGCTTTTTAACTTGGGCCGCTGCCGCCGTCTCCGGCGGGCCATCGTCACTTTGACCACCCGTCTTAGCCGCCGAGGCATTGCCCTTCTTGATCCCAAGGAGCTCCCTCCACTTGATGGCCCCCTTCGGCGGCCCACAACGGTGGCCGTTCTTGAGAGGGAGGATCCTCCCGTTGAAGAAGAGCTGGTCGGCGTCCATCATTTGATGGCTGCCCACCGCGAACTCGAAGTCCGGGTCGGTCGTCCCCCGGGAAAGAGGCTGCGGCGGCCCCGGCTCGAGCACGAAGTCGTTGGAGAAGGAGATCCTCGGGCCCATCGGCGGAGGCTCGCCGCAGAGGAGTTGATGGTCATGATTCAACAAATTGATGCATGCCATGAACCAAAGAGTTTTAAATTAGAGTGCAAGTTTAAGTGGTTCGTTTAGTTCCATAGATATATGTATATATAGGAGGAGTGTTTTATGGATGGATGGATGGAAGGATGGATGGATGCGTGCATGCATGATATATTGATATGTAGTGGTTGAACGTGATATTGAGTAGCATCTAAATCTGAGTTATATACATACATATATATATATATATATATATATATAAAATGTTAATTATCTTTTAGAAAGATTGGAATAGATTGAGATGGAGCATTATCTTTGCGTGTATGTGAGAGGTTCCCATGTGGGAGAAAAGTAAATAAATGAGTCGGTAGCATCAGGAGTTATTTGAATTATAAGGTGGCGAACTGGTGATTGCTTTGGGAGAGTTGGTTTCATCTTCTACAGAGATATATTGGTGAACTCAGAAAAAGAGATTGAGTAAATTTATATCAAATTAAAAGAATAATTATACTTAATTCTCTTAAACTATCATCATCATCTAAACTTATTTTTATATCCACATAAATCTCTAAATTATGGGTTAATATATGAAAACAGCGATAGTTCATAAAACTTGAATATAATAAATCATAAATAAAATTGTTAAACTCAATGAGTAATTTTTATATAGGTGTATAATAAAAGATCTAACGTGATAAATTGGGTGGACTAAAAGTCATATAAGTCTGTAAGTAACTTTGGAAATTATTTACTTAGGTACGATATTTGATGAGCAGAGTTTAGAATAGTAAAAGAACTCACGGGAGAATTATTTTGCAAATAAAATATTATCTAATTAATATCCAATATTGTGTGCTGGGGTGGAGTGTGTGTGGAGCTATTGATTTTGACTAGCTTATAAACCGTGGGGACCCAAACAGTGTACGCCTAAGCTCTCTTGCTCCTGCCGACAACTGCGGCTGCCGCTCACATGGTCCGACCTGAATGTCCGGGACACGTGGCAGCGAAGAGAAGCCTACAATGTGAATTTTTTTTGGGTCTCTCTTCCGGTCTCCGGTCCCGTTGGCAAAGCTAGACGTTGGAATATTTAGATGTTAATGCTTTGGATTTCTTTAGAATAATTATACTAAGTTCTTCTGAACTGTTATCTATTTTTATTTATGGCTGCATGCTAATTTATGTATCTTTCAGGACTGTACTACTCCTTGTTATATTTTGATTGTTCGTGAGGTTTGATATTCACCTTTTAGTTTATTATGATGTTTTATTATTATAACTAAGTATGATATTTGTCTCTTTCAATTTAAATAAATACATGTAGTTTTATAAATGGATGGAATATATGAGAAGATACTAGTGTTTATTGCTTCTAGGATGAGGATATTTGGAGTAAAGACACATGGATTCGGTTCAAAGCATGAGGCTGGTCAATAGTCAATGAATTGCTTCTCAAAAAAATATAGAAAGATTGGTGCAGTAGTGCTTAAGAAATAATTAACATGGGAAGAAAGACTTTGCAATAGGAAATTAATAATGCGGGAGGGATGAAATTAAATATGGCTTGGGGAAGTTGATTAATTCTCTTCTTTCCAATATCTGACATTGCAAATTTGTAATACAGAAGTTTCCACTTTATTATATGATGCTTATAAAACTTTAATCAGGATTTCCCTATTTTTCTTAGAGAAAAAGAGCAGCTATAATACAAGAAGCAGCAACCAATATTTGCGATAATTATAAAGAGAAAAAGAACCGAGGGGGAAAAACCTTTATGGGTAAATTCTGCCAATGAGATTAGCATGCATTATTTCCATCAACTATCTGCACATAATATACAAGGACTATGGCTTCTCAACAGAGCTTCTTCAAGTTTTAACTAAGTAGTTTAACCTCCCTAATAACCTGAGTGCTGTTTAGCCCCTGACAATTTCTAAAGAGACTTGTAACAATTTTTACAACTTGAAGTGGTCATGTGATCCTCTGTACAAGTAATTACTCGGTGCTTGTCCATGGAATTTCAAGTATACTTCATAATTATCCATTGGATTTTCCTCTGGCAAAGAAGAGTCAATCTCGACTGCGGCATGCTCATGTAAAATCATCATCAGATATTTCAGAAGCAGGATGCGTTCTTTTAAGCGAAGATTGATTGCCCCAAGAAAGGTTGGATTTCCTCAGGGCAGGAGTGCTATTCAATGATGTTCTCATTGATCTAGAAGGACCACTGGAGGATGAACTTTGCAAATGAGAACCCGTCCTATCTAAAGTTCCATTTGATGATGAAGACCACGACCTAATTTGCTGAGGTGAGAAAATCATGTTCTCATCTTTTCCTCGGTCTCCTTCTGGCTCATTCAACTGCTGAGCGGTTGATCTTGGCACTGATTCGACTGGAACAAGCTTCCCATCTACTTGATTGGTGAAAACAAATGTTACCTGAAAATAAGAAACTTAGATGGTTAAAACTATTCATCGCATCTAACTCACTGTAGCTGTCAAAGATTTTGCAGAATCCATTAAGTGCTTGAACTACTATTTTTTTCAGTGAACTTTAAAATCTTGATAAACAATTGTTTTTTTTAAACTGTATGTTATCTTTTTGTGCAGATGCAAGGAACTGCATTTTCTATACATTCAGTAGCAGGGGACCACAGATTCTATGAAATAAGATGAACTGACAAGTGCTTGTATAAAATTATGTAAGAAGTGATGCAGCTTTTATAACAAAGTTTGGTCAAATGGATGCCTAAGATATTGCCGCACCTCATCACCAGCTGAATATTTAAGTATAGCATCAGGCACTGTTGATGGATCAGAATGATGGCCCCAACTTCCTAAATCCTCTTCGGATGGTGTTCCGAGCTGAAAAATAATAGAAATTAAGCGTGCATAAGAAAGTACTATAGCTCCAAATGGAAAGAAGTATCTGAAAAGGACAATTTTACGCCACCTGTTTCTCTGGGCTTTTTAACTTCTGCAAGCATCCTGCAATTTCCGCAAATCCACCAATATCATCAGCCACTTGATTGGCCTGTTGATCTCCTATGCTTGAATCTTTGCCATCAGTAACCCCTGTAACACAATCGGTGCCATCCTTTGCAAACAAACTTTCCTTTTTACAACGTGTGCACTTCATGTTTTCATGTATCTCAGACCTGCATATAAGATAAAACAAAGACAAAAATTCATGAGTCTTGTTCGACACTAAAACTTCTGTCTCCTTGGCAAAATAGAACATGAATCAAAGGATGCATGCCATTCATGGATTATGTAACTTTATTTTATTGGCAATTAAGTGAATAAACTTTATTTTATTTGTATTGATAGATTTTTGTAAAGAGGATGATATAATAGAAAATTTTAAAGTCATTGATACAGTGTTCTAATGTTCTGATGTTCAAACAACCTTCGGAGGCGTTCAAACACTCTTGCCTGAGTATGATATAATGTTCCAGTGTTCCGGCATTCGAACGACTTCTATAGATGTTCGAACGCAAAATCCCGAGAGGAGTAGTATTTAATTGGCATTTGAATGGCCTTTGTAGGCATTCGAATGCAAAAGCCCAAGAATAGCATAATTTAATTGGCGTTTGAACAGCCTCTGTAGGTGTTCGAATGCAAAAGCCCAAGAACAGTGGATGTTTGAACGCATTTCCCGAGATAAAAATAAATAATAGGCATTCGCCTTGGCTGTGTGAACTATTTTGCTAAAAGCATTTGAACAACTCTCTATGCGTTCGAACGCCCTGACGAAGTTAAACTATTCTGGATCGACTTAAACTAGGTTTGTCATCTATCTTTAAAAACCTATATAAGTTTTTAATGCCTAAAAGATCGGGATTGATTGAAGAACGTGAATTAAAGTTTTAACAAAGATTGGAGTGGTTAAGAAGCTACAAGTTTTGAGCGTTCAAAAATTGTTCTTGATCGTTAAAATATTGTGCAACTTGTTTTGAGGGTTATTGAGATAAGATTCGTTCAATCTTAAGGGTCAAAGAGATCGGTGTAATTAACTAATAGAAGCAACTCATCGCGGAGTCTAACGAACAAAAGATCTTTAAATATCACTGAGATTCAACGAGTAATTTGTAAGCAATTCTTGTACTTACTTTTAATTAGTGATTAATTTGATCTTAGTGAAAAAGATCTATGGTTTTTACTCTATTAATTTGCTTACTGTTTAGCTTTCATAATTTATCGTCAAGTTTACTCGTTAAAGGTCATATAGTTAAGATTAGAATTAGAATTATTACTTAGGATTTTGGCACAAGTATTGTAACATATGTAAAATGGTAGCAAGCAAGAATATATGCCACAAGATCCAAGAGGGAGGGGTTACAGATGAGTATTGTGAGATTGGTCAAGGTGAGGACAAGCATTAGGATTTATCTTAGCATTTGACTCAATTATGAGAACTACCTTAACGAAGTGAGAGATAAGAAGCCCTAAGAGAAAGAATAAGAAGCTATTGCATCTCATCTAGACCTTTTTCTATATATTAATATCAGTGTGCTATTTTGAGAAGCCTGATCCATCAACCCTTCTTTCTTTATATATTAATATCAGTGTGCCACTTTGAGAAGGCTGATCCATCAACTCTACTAGAGTATTCTACATAAATCTCTTATATTCACGGCTTTCTCCTTTGACCTTCAGTTCTTGAAAACTTGAACAGAGTGCTTAATAGACATAACCAAAAGTCCAACCAAATTATTACTTGTCCTACACTCCTACTTAATTCCAATTGACACAGGTACACATTGATTGTTCCCCAGTAATCTTTTTTTCACAGATACTGCATATTAGATATTATCCATATCTTCCCCAGTTGTTTCAGCATCCTTAAGAAATTTCTAAATCTTAACAGATGAAGTGCAACCAATACAAGCTTAAGAGACAGACAAATATTTAAATATAGGAGTTACCTGATATGCTCATGAAATGTGAAAAGATCACGTAGGTTTTCCGTAGAAAGAAAACTTCCCTGTAAAAATACATGCCAGATTCATATATATGGAGGTTACAAGAAATAAAGAGAGATGCTTTAGGTATACTAACCTGTGCATGAATATTCACTTGATCCTGCTGAATAACTTTTTGAAGCCCTTCTTTTGACATTTGACGCTGGTAGACCTACAACAATAATCTCAGTATCATTTTGTCATCAATCACAATACTGTAGAATATAATCATGGTTTAGCAATAGGTTTACAGGTTCAGAGCTTCGAACCTTTTCCTCGATAGTTCCTGTGGTTAAGAACCTATAGATATAAACTCGCTTCTTTTGACCATCTCTCCAGACTCTTGCAGCAGCCTTGACACAGGCAAAATCTATGGTAAGACAGCACTTCTTCAAAATAAAATGTATTAATTCACCAAAAAAGATAAGAAGGATACCTGCTTATCATTGGCAGGGTTCCAATCAGGATCAAATAGCACCAATCGATTTCCACCAATTAGATTAAGCCCACAACCACCAGCCTTGCTGCTTAGGAGAAAAACAAATTCGTCCTGCCAGGAGCATATTACTGATTTGACCAGAAAAATGACTGTAACTCAATAGTCTTAGAAGCAAAGAAGATTACACACTTTAGATAGATCATTAAATTGGTTAACAAGCTTTTGCCTTTTACTAATGGATGTTGCTCCATCAAGCCTGACATATGGGTATCTTCTCTCCCGGCATAATTGAGCAAAAAGATCTAATGTCTGATAGAGTTTAAAAGATGATTAGGAAACACCAACAAATTTAATTAACTGGAGAAACTACATAAGATCATAAAAGTATACATTATGAGAAAGTAGATCGCTAAGAGAATACACAATTTTGGGCAGTAACGATGTCCATATTGTATGCTACATTAACACGTGATACATGCATTAAGTTGAGTGTGCTACTGAAGAATTATGACCATACTCTCGTACGAAAGGCCAACCCTCTCAAGGAAGAGAAGCCCGCCATGACGGAGGTTCAAATCTCATTCACAAGAAACGGCCAAGCAAGAGACTAAGGCCTTTGAGGAAGCATCATAAGAGTAAAAAAGCAACTAATTGGGAGCGAATCTGCCCAGATTTTTAGATGAGAAAGATGCTAGGAAGTCAAGTCAATAGGAAAAAGCCAAAATATACTAATTTGAGTCCATCCAATTAATTTTTATTTCCTCGAGCTATGAAGTCTAAACCCCAAGGGTAAGCCCTATAATGTCCAGCTTCCCCATTTCACTTGATGTATGTAAAGGATCACATGTTGCACTAGAAGCATCAGAGACGAAAGTGACACCAGCTGGTTTATGTTAATGTGCTGTAGCTTCTGATAAATTATACATCAGGTAAGTCCTGTCCTGCTTTGCTAAGTTAGAAGGTTGACTAGCGGTCAAGTATTATGCGAAAATGTATAAATCTAATAGAGCTGTTAGTTCTTGACAAACTTAATCATGATGCCAACAGTGAAAATTTGACAATGATACCAAGTATTGAGGATAGTACAAAACCTGTAATCCATTTCCTACTCTGCGATGGAAAGATGATTAATGAAGATGATCTCATATAACAACACCTCACTAGAAGGTCATTTGAGAATATTACTTGACATAAATTTATAGAAAAGAGAAGGATTAGGGTTAATTTGGACTTATAGCAACTTCTCCTAAAATTATCTTGACTCTGAAGTCCTACTACTGCTGGAAATATGGAATATGTGGAATATTATGGACATTGAATGCAAATAGCATGCATGAGTCACAGGCTCTCAAGCCTAGACTTTCTTAGTATGGATTAGGTAGCATTGTCATTTTACAAGTTATCAAAGGTTAAAGTGTTCTCTGTTCATCATTTATTAAAGATAAATATGAGAAGTGATTCTGTAACTGTTATATATAGCATTTAAATCATGTCAGCATTTAATCACCTGTGTATAATTTGATACAAGGACAATACGATCATCAGTTCTCTGACGAAGATGACCCAGCAACCGAGCTAGGACATGCATTTTACCTGATAATTCTACCCACATTCCCCCTCCAGTCCATGATCCGGATCTTGCAAAATGCAAAATATAGACAAAATCTGGTAAATTAGATAATCTAGATAGGCCAAATTAAGATCAGGGTCCTGACATCTACCTCCCAGAAAATAGTTCTGGAGAGAAAAAGCGCATGCAATCACCGAATCCAGATTTTTCTGAACTACTGCTCTTTATAGTGTCATAAATAAGCTGCAACATAAGAAATAATCAAGGGAAACAAAAATGTAGTCAGTTGCTTCGCTTCCCTCAACTGGAAGCAGAAAATACAAACTAAACATAAAAGAATAATTTCCAAGTAAAATCAAAATTTAAGTGTAACATGAGAAATCTTTGAAAAGAAAATCTAATCTAATCAGAGGGCACATCAATAAGAATAATTAACCCTGATAACGTTATTCCTCTAAAAATTATAATAAAAGCTTCAAGTATTCGTTAGTGCATCATATTGACAACACATGATTTTAGTAGCATTTCCTAAGTAGGAAATGTGGCAAATCCATTCAACAGCTTGTCCAGATTTACACCTATTTAGATGATGATGACAAAAAATGGCGTTCAATATGGTGAACGAGAGGCAAAAATAGGACAGAAATTTAAAGAGTGTACTGGAAGATAAGAAAAGTTAAAAGTTGTTACAATTTCTATTTGTGAAAAATATAAAAATTTATTAAAAGATATGATATTTTTAGAATAAATTACCTTAGGATGATTACACAATTTCTTTAGAGCAGTAATATATGCTAAAATTTTGGAGTGTTTTGCTTCTTCCGATATTAGACGCTTAACCTGAAATGTATCAATAAGTAAGCTAAAATAGCAACTAGCATAATCCCCACCAAAAAAAAAAGCATACTATTTTGTCAACAAATTAAGTATAAAGATGAGAAGGAAGAATAAACTCACATTTTTGGATTTTATGAAGTGGTTATACAAATCAAGTTGTAAAGGAGTCAATTTGCAGCAGACAACTTGAATGATCTGTGATGACATAATCAGGTCAGTGAGGCAAATAAGATACTATTAAAAGGAAAGGGAGTAAAGTAGCCACACAAAGCAAAATTCTAAAGCAAACTACCTTTGGCACATGAAGATGGAAGAATCATGATTGATAAATGAAAGAACAACTGAACATGAAAAGACTTCTCTACCTTTGGTTGATATGATTATCACACAAGATTCTATAGACTATGATTTCCAACAAATGGGGATATTATAACTAGGGCTGTCAAAAAAGCTTGTTGGCTCGCGAGGCTTGTGAGCTCAGCTCGAACTATAAACGAACCGAGCTGAGCCGAGCTGGTTGGACAAATGATCAACCCTCCCTAAACATGAAGACACTTCAACCCCACTAAACTTTAGCCAATATAGTAAATTACATAGTCTAGGTTTTAAGACGAGTGCGTTGCCGAACTATTGCTTTAAAATAAACACTGCTAAGACCTATTCTAAACTATCATGCTACCAAGTTGTTCCTCCAAGCCAATCGCATAGTCGAGCTATCAATTGAGCCGAGCCACCAAACAATCAACAATTTTCTTCACAATAATTATTTAGGATTAGAGTTGATCTCACGACCTTCTTGGTCATATGAAATGGTATCTACCAATTTACAAGAATTGGTTAGTGTGTTGTAGCACAGTTGGCAAAGCATTTCAGTCTCAAATTGGATGACTCGGATTTGAATCCTGAGTTTTACATCTAAATATGTTATTTTTTACAATTGATTGGATGACATTTAGTTTCACGTCGAGAAATAAAGAGCTATGGAAGGTCTTTATATGTACCAACCTCTCAAAAGATTGTAACTTTATAGTTATAGAATAAATTGAAACAAAATTTTTTGAAAAATTGAACCAACTTGAGCCAAGTCGAGCTAGGTCAATAATCTTAACGAGTCAAGCCGAGCCCATATCATCAAAAACATTTATTAGCAATTAAAAATAAAAAATAAAAGGGCAAGATACCTTTGGCGGTAGGTGATTTGACAACAAAGCATTTGTCCGCCTCAATATAAACTGAAATTTTCAATAGATATCACCAAGAAAACACCATAAGTATACAAAGTAATCTTTTTCAAATAAAGCTTCATGAGGATGAAGAATGATATCAAGCTTATCTAGAAAAGCCTTACTTGATTTACTTTTGCACTTAGCTCTGCAGATCGCTCAGCACTCAGCTTTCGTTCCTCTACCGTCGCCATAGGCTCTCTTCCACAAATTATTGGTGCCTTGATTCAATAAGACATGTAAAGTTGCCACAATCATTTAGACAGATAATGGAAACATAAGGCAGAAATGATTGTAATAGCTCAAACCACTTATTGATTAGACACCCAAAGATTTTCTCCTTAAACATATTGTTGCTTGTAATGCTCAACTCAAAGATTAGTAAGTTGAAGAACTCAAGAGGGGGGTAGAGGTGGGAATACTGTACCACTTGTTATAGGAAATTGCAGCTAGAAACATTTTCCTAGTGATTCATACTTTCCTGGTAAGTATTTAGTTAAATTCAAATCAGTCTTATTATCTTATGGCAGTTGGTTTTCATATTTTGAGTTAAGGAACTGTTCCAGATAAGAAGGATGTAGTCTTTTGAGACCAACCTGAAGAAAAGTAAGACTTAAGATACACATGCAACTTATAAATGTGTAAAAAGGATTAATATAAAATTCTCGCATTAAGTATATGGTGAAATAACTTGATAAATTATCAAAATGCTTTCACAAAATAATGAAACCTACCATAGAAATCTTTGACTTAATAAATTGCACACTGTATAGCACTATTAATAAAATTCACTGAGCCCCAGTGGATTCATTATCTGTGCATATTGGAACCAACAACTGACACAGAAGACTTTGACTTTGACCTTCATCTTGCCATCAACTATTAATTTGCTTTAATCTTAACTTTCACGGCATGCCATGAACTGTGATGAAACTTAGCTATCTCTTGTGATTCCACAATAGAACTTTAAGGAAAGAAATGGATATCATTTGAAAAGAAAAAAACCCGGTAAAACAGAAGCAATGTAATGGCTTGAGTAATTGATTATGGGTGAAATAAAAAAAAAACTTACTTCATAATATCTGCGGAAATGTGCTGCATTCCCTAAAACGCCTGGATTTGTGAAGTTTACCATGGAAAAGAATTCCTCTAGATCATTCTGTAGTATCAGGAGAAAAAGGAATCTTATGGTCAAAGAAGATCATGAAAAGAATATGAGAAGCAGACTGACTCACCTGCATTGGTGTTCCTGACAACAGGATACGCTGTTTGCAAGGAAGAGCAGCCAATGCCTAAAACAAACATATGACCACTTTAGTATTGCTTATTTAAAACAGTTGATCAGACTAAGGTAACTCTTGAAAGAGAGAAAAACCTAGTAAGAACATAAGTAGGCCATTTTGTATTGAAACAATTCAGGCCAAAATTCTGCCAACGATTAGTGAGAAATATTCATATTTTACAAGTGTATGACAAATAAATATCATCAATGCTTCATTATCTGAATGTAAATCACATGGATGAGTTTCGCATACTCTATTTGTCAGTGTTTGATCATTCTTCAGCCTATGAGCCTCGTCACAAATGAGAAGGTCACAGCTTCCAGTCCTTTCAAATTTAGCAGAATGCATCCGAAATGTCTCGTAAGATATGATGAGTACCTGAAATTGATTCTACAAGTTAATATTGTGTTTACAGGGATATTATATTCTATAAAGCTTAAAGCATTTAACTAGCCAATCTATCACATAACATTTTATTCAGTTTCAATCAATATGGAAGTGAAAAGTGGTAGCCAAGAACCTGTAAAGGACTGCAAGATTTTAAGAAACTTTCAATCCCAGAGAGAACGTCTGCACGTGTGCTTTCACACAAAGAAAGAAGCGGAACTTTTCCCCCAAGCCACTTATTAATCTCAGACTCCCAATTACTAACTAGACTTGTAGGAGTCACAATCATAGCCCTCTTGACAATTGGCTTGCCATCAAATCCCTGTCGAAGAAGGGTGTAAAGTAAAGTAATTGATTGTAGAGTCTTTCCCAATCTGCATTAGTTGAAAAGGTTAAAAGTATATGTTATCAGCAACAGTCAAGACAGAGATACCTGAAGAACAAGTAAACCACTAAAACAACTGCTAGAGACAAAGAAGATAGCAAGTGGGCTAGCTTACCCCATATCATCTGCTAGAATGCATCCATTAATACCATCAGCACTGGACAACCCAGAAACACAGTTGAACATAAACTGAACTCCTTCTCTGCATTACAATGTAAAAATGCTAAATAACTGAAAGCAAACTTAACTGTGACTAAAAGCCTGTTATATTAAACATCACCATTTATCAAATGCAGTGTAGTTAGAAGTAAATGTTTTTGTGCCTCTTCCTTCTTCTTATGTTCATTAGTCTCATATATAAGTGATAACCGATAACTAAAAACTGTTGGTTGTGATCCAAAATAATCCAACTGAAGTGATTTACATCACAATCTGTGCCTTGATTGAGATTTTTTTTAAGAAAAAATGTATAGTGAATGCAATAACAAAACATAGCAAAGTATATCCATAGGAAAAAAAATTACAATGGTAATTGAAAATAAAGCACTGAAAATAGTATAGGGCATCCCAGCATGCTTGTTTAGCAGAAACAAAAAAAAAATCAAGCGTGGAAAGCAAGCATGAGACAAAACGTAAAGCGGAATGGAAAAAGAAAAGCGGAAAGAGAAACAAGATATGTACCTCTGATGAGGTCGAAGATAACGAACAAGCAAGGGATCTACTTCAATTGGAGAAAGATCACCATTTTCTTCATCATTTACCTCGGGTTGCCACAGAATGAGAGGCTCAATCCCAGGTGGGAGAGCTTGATCCTTTTCTGAGTAATCCTCAGTTGCAGCAGTAGGCGTTTGTAAAATGTTAGTTATAGCAGCCAATGGCTGCCGCGAAGAATTCCATGGGACAAACCTTTTACGTGCCCATAACCGTCGAGCAAGTTCTTCATTATGATCCCTATATCCGTTTCGGCATGGAGGTTTAAATGGCTTCCTAGCCACTTCTGCTCCATCAGAAACTGAGAGAATTCGTGGAATAAGCGGCTGCCTTCTTACAAGAAGGTTCCCCCTGTCAGAATTGGAAAAGGAGATGTAATTCAAATTATCTTCTGATGATATAAGACATTTCAAACTAATTAGACGATCCAAATCCCCATACACTCCCATCTTCCAATTGTCAAATTTCCTGAACCACAACTTTGAGCTTTCCATTACACATCACAAATCTTGATGTCTAATACAAACCCTAAATCCATGAAAGAGTAGAACACACTACGAATCGCAAAGGAAACCAAAACGCCAGATCCAACTACTGCCATTGACCAAATAGGAACGAGGAAAAACAAGATCCCCGCCGTACCTCACAAGAGCGGCAACGTTCTGCGACTTCCTCTCGCTATCAGAAGGCGGCGAATCGAAATCACGAGGCTCTTCCTCTTGCAGGTCTCCTTCTCGATCGGCTTCTTCTTCTGCTGCTGCTACGGCTTCGATGTAATCCTCGTCTCCTTCCGCCGTCTCAGTGGAGTCCGAGGAGAGATCGAACTCGTAGTCTTCTCGATCTCTTCTTCTCGAAACCATTTGGATCATCGCCAGAGGTGCGAAAATGAGGGATTTGCTCTGTATCCCCTTCAGGCCTTTTGGCTTGTACCACGCGGGTTCGTAAAGGTGACCTCAAATTTTGGCGGTAGAGTGAATACTGTCTGATGTTCCAGTAATGACCTGACTATTCCTTCAAATTGACATTTACATACTCATCTTGAAAATTACAGAATTTGCATTAACCACCCCATTTTATTCATTATTACCGAAACGAAAATTTAGTTATACACAGGGTGTTAAATAGAAAAATACAGAATCAAACCCATGTTTACCCAATATTATTGAAACAAAATTTAAATATATAGAGGGTGTTAACTGAAAAGGTACATATATTTGCATTTGCGCCCCCATATTATTCATTATTAATGAAAAACAAATTTAGTGATATACAGGGTGTTAATTGAAAAAATACAGAAATTTGCATTTACCGCCCATATTATTCATTATTATGAAACCGAATATTCAATTATATAGGGTGTTAAATAAAAATTAAAGGAATTTGCATTTAGGGTTACTTGTGGAATATTAGTGAAATAAAAATTAAAGGAATTTGCATTTAGGGTTACTTGTGGAATATTAGTGAAATAAAAATTTAATACAAACCCGAGATTCATGAAAAGAGGAAACCAAAACGCCAGATCCAACCATTGCCATTGACCAAAATGGAACGAGGAAAACAAGATCCCCGTCGTACCTCACAATAGGGGCGACGTTCTGCGACTTCCTCTCGCTATCGGACGGCGGCGAATTGGAATCACGAGGCTCTTTCCTCTTGCTGGTCTTCTCGATCGGCTTCGATGTAATCCTCGTCTCCTTCCTCCGTCTCAGTGGAGTCTGAGGAGAGATCGATCTCTTCTTCTCGAAACCATTTGGATCATATCTCTTCACGCCTTTTGGCTCGTACCACGCGGGTTCGCGAAGGTGACCTCAAATTTTGGCGGTAGACTGAATACTATCTGCTGTTCCAAGAATGCCCTGACTATTCTCAAAATGAGATTTATATCCTCAACTTTGAGACCTTCTACAAAGGTCGAGGACCAGAGGGGGGGTCTATATGCAAGTATGCAACGTCGTTATTTGCATAAAAGTCTTTCATGTTTAGTTTATCATATATATAGCTCTCAAATTCCACATCTGAAGGATGCATACTTATAAATATGAAAGTTGGAGGGGCCAATATGCAAAAGACTTTAGAGGGGGCAATCCTCTATCACTCGCTGTCTCTGTTTCCCATTCTCTTCTTCTAATTTGATCAGTACGCTAGCGAAGATGAACCTTGGAGAAGGATACGTTGGAGATTATTCGAGTGGGCTACATCTTCTCCTCTAGGGCAGTGCCTCTTTCAGGGAAGAACTTCTATTCTTAATGCCTTTAGGTTAATCTTTCTTTATGGGCGTATATATGTATGGATGTGTATACTCCAATGCGTGCAAATTTGATCTAATTTACTATCAATAAGTTGAGTTTGACATCACCGAATCGTCAACATCATAGTATGAAAGTCGCATTTTCTTAACGCATATTATTCACTTGTGTGATACTAGATGGATTAACAGAATAAGAGGACATCTTTTTCCTCCCAAATTCGAGATACTTGGGCACTTCTTTTTGCACCACTAATGATGTTTATTCCTTGTAAAATTGATAAAATTATACGTTTCTCTAAGTGCTTATAAACATCTTTTGTTGGTCATTCTGCTTATGAATGTTTGCACAGTCCATAGTTGATTATCACAGATTGTTGAGATTTGATTTAAACGCTGAACGAGAAATGTTACTGTCTTCCATATTATCCTAGTTGATCATCACAAATTTTAGACAAATGTTTAGGAATCTCGCAAGGGGAATTAAATGGATTTTGAATTCTTAATCTCTTACTTTGAGAATCAAACTTTTACATTATCTATCTTTGTACTTTGCAAAAAAAAAAAAAGGGGTCATAAATGTAGTTAAGGGAGGAAGGAAGGTAGTCTGAGAATCATTTAGATGAGCACACAGCAAACACAAGTTTTTACATATTACACAGGAGATACAAAGCAAACTACATGATCTTAAAGCCAGTAGCCCTGTAACATCCTTCGCAACTTACAAAGTATAACCATTGTTTTGCTTCCTTCTCATTAGTGGTCATAACTAGTAGGCCACAATTCTTAGACCAAGGCTGTTCTGAGCAAAATCCACAAGATTGTCAATCTCATCCTCATCAATGAAGCCATCACCATCAATATCAGCACGGCGAATTCCACGCCTGCTCTTCCAACCACTAAACCGCCCACGGATGCTGCGGATGGCTCGCTGTAGCTCCTCCCGGCTTATGCGCCCATCCTTGTCCGTGTCAAACCTCTTCAGCCATTCCTTGAACTCATCCACTGTCATTTCACGATCCTTTGCCCGCGTTGTTGGTTTCATGTTCTTGATAGCCATGCTGTTTAGTATGCTCTCAGCTCTCACATGGTCACAGGTTTGCACCTCCTGCTCTTTTATAAGTATTCAGTTCTTTTATAAAAAGTTGGGCTTCAGATTCGTCTTTCATTGATCTTTCTGGAGATGATAACTAGCAACTTGATAGTATAGAATCTTCTGCAAGTGGCAACAAAATTTTCAAATATATTTCTTGACTGATGGATAAGAGAATTGTATAAAGCAACGAAAGCTGCTGCCACCCGTTGTTGGAATACTTAGAAAAAGCAGGTAGTGGAAGAAATGTAGGGTGTGGTGCATATTGAGATGCTTAGAAAGAATAAGATGCCTAATTATTTTAAAAGCAATCTCATTACAATTCCAACTTTTCACTTTGTGAACAGGTTCTGGTATCAGAGGCTAAAAAAATCAAGGAAAATACTAATGCTTAAAGTGAGTGAATCTGGCCACTTCTGTGTATCTCCCATCTTTCAATTCATTTAGAAAAAGACATTGTTGTTGGAATTTTCTCCTATGAAATTGAACTCTGGCCTTTCTGAGTTCAAGAACACAATTACTGGAATTAAATCACCATTGGTGCAAATTTTTTTGGTCTCTAAACGGTAATACAATTGATAGAAGAACCTGTTCATTATTGTGATGGAAGTTAAGAGATGAGATGTTCAATTAGTTAGTCAACATTCATGCAGAAACAAACAGATATTTTATGTTCATGTTTTTGAAGCTAGAACACTGGGATTCATCTTTTTCTCCTGATCTCTAAAACGAAGAGGAAATGCTTCATTTCTGGATAGTGCACCATGGGGCTCATGAAACTTGCTAAAATATTGAGCTCGTCTTTTAAAAAAATAATATATAACAAACAGGGAGGCACAATGTGAATGATAGAAGAAACCATTGTAATTTTCAAAGCATAAGATTGAGACTTACACCTCAGATGATATGTTGGAATATTCGCCACCAAGCTTTCAGTTGTTAAGTTGGACTTTCAACTGGTTAAGATAGTTTATGTTATCCAAAGGAAGCCTTATGGGGTAAGTTATTTTTGAGTCAGATTATTCCACACTTATCTCACGGTATGTCTTGATTACTTAGTCTTCCATCTTTCATCCACGTTGATCCAACGGTATAATGGATGTCAAGAAGGATTCTGCAGATGAATCCTTGCAATGAGAGTAGATAAACAGATAGCTGAGCTTATTCATGATGTCTATCTGAGGTTTTCCCCTTTGATTATATTTCTTGCTAAATCAATTAAAGACAAGAACAGCTTGCTTTAAATTCCGGACTGGATTTAGGGTGGTGTTCCTGCTTGTCTTGCATAATGAGCGGGTGATTAATTGGCAAGAATGTTAGTTTTAAAGTAGTTTAAACTTCTCAGGGTTGATTTAGTAGTCTAGTGCACAACAAGCAGTACCAAATTTTAGAGAGAGGTCATATATGTCCATAAACAAGTACATAAACCAATCTATGAGAAATTATATTGTAGGTTTAAAATGAAACAACTCTATCAATTCAAATCTTACAGAAGCTGCCTTAATAATAAATAGATACACAAGAACCTGACAAACATACAAACTCTCTAAATTTTCTTAGCATATACTATTGTATAAATATGGACATGCAGTTTTTAGTACAAATCATAATCATAGATCTTCATATGAAGATGCTTCTGTGCATAGCTAACCAACTTGCTAAACTCATCCTTGTCTATGAGCCTGTTTCGATTGGTGTCAGCTTCCTTCAGCCCCTCACGAGCCTTCCACCAAGCAAACCACGCGTTCAAGCTCTGGAGTGCGCGCCGCAGCTCCTCCCTGCTTATCCGACCGTCATGGTTGGCGTCGAACTGATTCAGCCATGCTTTGAACTCTGCGACAGTCATCTCTTTCTGCGGCAGCACTGGGTAACACATGAAGGCCATCTTGGTTCTACTTCTCAGTTTGATCTCTTATTCAGACGGAAGCCTTTTATCAGCAGCATAAAACTGAGGAGAGTCCTCCTTGAGAAGCGACAGCAATTGTAGTTGAATGAGTACACGTCTTTGGTTGTAGTAAACGATCAAAAAATCCCGCTTGCTTTATTCTTCCTCATCTGTATCTTCTCTGGGATCGGGTAAGAGGAATAGTTTCTTCTCAATTGGTAGGTATTTGCTTTAATTATCACATGTGCTCTCTTTTTTTTTTCTCATAAAGAAAGCCGGTCTGGCATTTGGATGGAAAGAGAATAGGATTCGTCTGACAGCAGCCTACCATTCAAGATGCATTTGGGTCATCACTTTTGACAATTGTGTGACTAAGACAAGTATATTCTTTATCAGTTGAGTTGCTAGCGATCTATATTCTATCTACCTATTAGTCTGAGGACTGACAAGTAATGATCAATTCTGCTACTGCGTCATGTTAGCCAAAGTGGTGATTCACTCTGGCGAAGTTCTTAGATATTCTGCTTGCATTCTTCGAGATTACTTACTAACTTCTATTCTGTATTTTCATCAGATTTAATAGATTTCTCTATCTATATTGGATATATATATAGATAGATAATTAATTCACAGTGGCTAACATTGGAAGTGCCATGCTCAACTGCAGAGAGTATATGGAGGGAGCATCAAAGTGGCTGCATTGGAAGTGTCCTCCATGCAATAGATCTGATGGCGACCCTAAATACATACTGGCATTTGGAGCTAAACAGTGATCCGTGGAATGATCAAACAATGGCAAAGTAGTAACTCTTTTCCAGCTTAGAGTTCTCTCTTAGCATGCAAGCAAAGATTTACCTTTAGCAGTAAGTCGATTTGGTCTTTGTGCATGCAGTAAAACATGGCAGTAAAACCTTCACCAGTTGGAGCTGAGGCTGTGCAGCTGAACAATGAAAATAACTATTATCATAAATGCAAGGACAACTTTTCATGGGAAAGCAGCTCCTTCAAGGTAAAAGCTAAAGACATTTTTGCATTAGTTTAATCTAAGATAGTACAAATAGAGCATTGTTGCTAGTCACTTATTTTATCCATCTTGGGGTAATGCAGTAGAAGCGTACAACTTAAAAATAAATGAGCTGTAGAGTAGCTTGGCCTCTAAGTATTGACAGATGAAAATAGCTGTAGGTATGACTTTGATATATCTTGCATAATATTTTTGCACAACAAAAATCCTCTTTTCCATTATTTAGAAATACAGTCTTTTATTTGCTAAAAAATACCAACAAGCTCTACTTTTTGATAAATAAATATAATCTAACCCAACAATCAAGTTAGCTTAAGTCATAGAACCAAATCAAAATATTAATTTCCAACAAGATATAGTCAAATTAAATATTTAAAATACTAAAATCGCATTCAAATACTAAATCTCATAAGATCACAATGAATCTAAAACTTATTTTCATAGATCATATTAGAGGACTGAAAATTTATTTAAAATGGATGAATAGTGTACTTAATTATTAAGTTTAAGTCAGGGTTATTTTCTTAGCAAATAAGTTCTCTATTTATAAATAATGAAAATTTATTTGTAATGTTCTCTAAATATAAAGTTTCCGAAGTGGTAAACTATTTATGCGACAAAATGTGAAAATGGTACGCAATTGGGTTCCAAGGATGGACAATTTCCAAGTAGCATCCAAAGAAAAAAAGGAAAGCTAATAATAAAGGTTTTGAAATTTGGTCCTCCTTCCTACGTCCAATAAGGAACACACCATGTGCCTTTCTTGGGTTCAACGTAGTGTATATCTCTTACCGTGAGCTCATCGGCAAGAATCTAAGCGATGTATCCTGCTCCACCTTCTGAAGCCTATAACAAGTTCTCCACGGCGCTTCCGGCACCGACGGCACCGGTGTATTCTATGCATCCTCAGGCTAACGGCGGCGGCGGCTTAAGGCAATGGTCGACCGGACTTTGCCATTGCATGGACGACCCTGGAAACTGTGAGATTTTAGATGATATTGTTCGATTTATTAACCTTTTGCAGCTTCTAGTTTGATCTCTCTCTTTTTTTCTTTTGTTTTTTAAAACATGTTTGTTTTGGTCATTGAAGGTTTGATCACATGCTTATGCCCATGCATCACGTTCGGGCAGATCGCTGAAATAGTGGACAGAGGAACATGCCGTAAGATTACTGATACACATCTCTTCTTCTTCTTTTTTCTTTCTTTTAATCTTTTTAATAGAAGTCCGTAGACATGGAAAGTTAATTAAGAGCTTTACAGTGGATCAGTTCAAGTTCTTAAGTTAGACTGGCTGGAATAAGAGCTAAGGTGTTATTGCTGCTACTCGTATAGCAAAACCTTAGCAAAAAGGGGGGAGAGACATCCACCTACCTCTATGTGTTTTTGCAATTTTTTCCCCTTTGTTTTTTGTATTTTTTTGAGAAGATTCTGCAAAACTTCATCTGAGCAACTGGTTTGCATATCATCAAGACCTGAGATGACATAAAGATTTTATCTTTTAAACTCTAGTAATTAGTCAATTAATAACAGGAATTTAGCAACTTATTTATAACTTTGTCTGATGAAGCCAAAACATAGGGAAATAAAGTATGAGTTACCTTTTGTTTTTATTTTTCAGACATGCATGATGTTACTTGGATGAACACAAAAAGTACTATTAAACCATGGATATAAAGACAAAGTGCTTGGGTGGAACTGGATTTAGAATAAGATTTCATGCAATTTTAACTGCAGCTCACACCCTGTAAAACTTGGTAATGACACAGCATGCGTAGCGAGTGGAATGGTTTACGGGCTTCTTTGCTTGACGGGCATGGGGTGCTTGTACTCGTGCTTCTACCGGTCGAAGATGCGGGGGGAGTACGACCTGGCCGAGGCTCCGGCCGCCGACTGCCTCGTCCACTTCTGCTGCGAGACTTGTGCACTCTGCCAGGAGTACAGGGAGCTCAAGAACAGAGGCTTTGACTTGGGAATTGGTGAGCATTTACTTGCCCTTAAATTTCACATCCTCGTTGTTATGATTATAATTACTACGGTGGGAAATTTGCATGAAATGCTCTTCTTCCCTGGTGAATTTGCGGCTTGAATCGTGTTATTTGGGACTTGGGCGCAATCTTTTTCGTTTTCCCAATAGAACTTTGATTATGTGTTTGTGTGCTTAGGTTGGGAGGCTAATATGGATCGGCAAAGGCGTGGGGTTATGGGGAGTCAGGTCATGGGGGCTCCGGTCATCCCAGGAGGCATGATGAGATGAACACATCCTCTTCTCTTGTATTATGGCACATATTAGACTCTAAACTGTTGTTTCTTGTTGTATTTTATCTATGATACGAACTCATTTAAATTGTTGTAAGTGTGAGCTTGAATCAAGACCATGTTACACTTGAGATTGTGAGCGAGAGGATTCCATGCGGATCAACTCCTGTAGGTCAATCCGAGCACAACAATGCATTGATTATGTGATCTCAGATTATTTGAGCAAAATCAGTATATTGGTATGCATTTTGTAACCAGTTATTGAGAACACTAAAAACATCAAGTTAACATTTTTTTCTTAAAACTACATCCTCCTAAAAGTCCCCAAGTACTAACTTGAATACAAAAATTCAAGATTTAATTACATTTCCACCTTTTACATTAATGTCGGACCGTTGGATATTACATTATGCCTCAAAGAATAAAAACGTACAATTTACTCACAATACAATCTAAAATGTATCTTCTTGCACCTTTCTATTATGTAGTGATCTGTAATGTTTTAAATAGTTTTAAGAGGTAAATTATATACTTCTAATATTTTCAAGGAGTGTTATGTGATGGTGAGTTAAGACGAGTGACACGAGTAAAAGGAGCCAATGGAAAAGATAGAGAAGTACTTAAGTAGAATACAAATAAAATCATCTAAACTCACAATTATGCACAATTATTGTTGCATAATTAACATGAGAAAATTATAGCCATTGCCATTTGCCAAATCTCATCTCATCTCACCCTAACCCAATCCATTAACCCAAATACAAGTATTGGCATCCAAAGCCCTCTCTCTCACTCACTCTTCTGTATATAAAACTCGATAACAACCAAGAGAAGAAGGCGCAAGGAGTGATGCCGAACAATTCCCCTTCTTCTCTTCCTCTCTCCGCCACTCCGATGAACTCCTCCTCCTCGCCTTCTCCCAATCCATTTGCCTCCTTCTCCTCCTTCCTCCATCACCACATCTCCCGCCTTGGCTCCGACCTCTCCACCCGCATCGACGACGGCCGCCGCCGCATCGCCGGAGGCGCGGCCGCGTTTGCCGCCCTCGCCGCAGCGCCTCCGGCGCTGGCGGCGGTGGCGTATCAGGGGAGGAAGGCCTTCGATGTTGCGCTTAGCCCGGAGGAGGTGGCGAGGACGTTGGCCGGCACGCCGGTGTACACGGTGAGCAATTCCAACAATGAGTTCGTCCTCATCTCCGACCCCAAGAACGGGCTCAGATCGCTAGGTCTCCTCTGTTTTCGCAACGAGGACGCCCAAGCTCTCCTCTCACAGGTCAAATTTTGTTGCTTTAGTCGCTTTTCTTCGGTTTCTTGCACCCCTTTTGGATGGGTTTTAGGTAAAGCTTGGATCTTGATTTGAAAATTTGAGATGTGAATGTTTTGCAGGTGAAGCTGCGGCAACCGGTTCTGGGGAAGGGGGCGAGAGTAGTGCCCATTACCCTTGATCAGGTGTCTTGTTTTTCTTTGTATTGGTTCTCCTCAGCTAAATTCCTTTTTCTTTAATTGTTCTTGCAATTTCTACCTTCTACTTTCACCAACAAAAGTAGACACTGGTAATTGATGAAGAGATATGAATTGTATTTCTTCTTTGGAGTTGCTGATTATTTTCTATCTTTTGCTATTTGGTGGATTGCATTGGAAGGGAGAAATGTTTTTAGATGAGGGCTTACTTTATTCAAATGTGCGTTCAAGAGCAAAGCCGGAATGATACAACAAAAGTAACGGAGGCCTCCCTCTTTGTCACTGGTTGGCCATGGGTGCAGAAACGAAGAGTTTTTTTACTTTGAGAGGATGATTATACCTCAAGGATTGATAATTATGGGTCTTGCTTCATTGTGGGTTCTTTTTATGCGAAATTAAGTTTTAGTCTTTAAGATTAAGGATTAATCATAGATAGAAGAAAATTTTCTTTAATCTTCCTCTTTTCTATAGGACATCTTATGCTTTATGGGATGCTATGGTTTGATCCTAGAGCCCTGAATCAGAGCAAGAGCTTCCACCATCTATTCGAATGAGTTGAGAGGGTCTTCCTTATTGTGATACATCTGTAGGACATGATGAACAACTCTATATTTCGAATCATAGAAGAAAATATATCCATATTGACCACCTTTTCACCTGCCTAAGTGATGATTGGCAGAACAAAATATTTGCCCTTATCATGGTGGATATATTAGATGCACCAGCTTAACAATGCCGGTCACTTTAATGATTTGCCAGTGAGGATTTCTGACTGGTTAATTAAGCTATTTCGGATGACCATATCAAATTAGGCAGATTTTATGTAATCCAATTAGGACAAACAGTTAGGAACCCTTGATTTAAAATAAACTCTCACCTTTTGTTGTTACAATGCCTAAAACACCTCTTCAATCATAGAATGCTATCATGGTTATGCTGGCTGTTTCACTGACATGCTGTAGAATTTGTCCACAATTTCCTAGGCACTTTATTTTCTCTGGATTGTGGATACTAGTTCATTTTAAGCAAAGTGAAAATCATTAACTCACTCTTCAATTTTATACTTGTTAAAAATGTTTGTTTGTTGTAGTCATCTGTTTGATATGTTTGTACCTTTTTATGAGTTTAGTGTACCTTATACTTGGTTGATAATGTGAATTGCAGGTTTATATGCTAAAAGTTGAAGGCATTGCATTCCGGTTCTTACCTGATCCTCTTCAAATTAAAAATGCACTAGAGGTTTGTTCCACGATTTTATTCCTTGAACCGATTTGATATATTTTGCCATGTATTTACATTATAAATGCTGACTATTGTTGAGTGAGTAGTATAACTTTATATCTATGGAGAATTTTCTTGATGCCCTATAATTTGCATAAAAATTTAAAATAACCCAGATTGCTTGCTTCTAATGAAACTCTTCTTTTTTTGAAATGACAATAGATATAGTATATTTATTATTCCTTGTAATATCCAGGCCGAGCCTGATAAGAACTGTTATTGATTGCTCCCGGTCCTTACTGATGGATTGCACCTGCAGAATGATAAACACTATATCTCTCTTCTTTTTGGATCATTAGGTCATCCTAGTTTTTTTATTGACTTTATTGCAGAGGGATTATGTGGATGTATTCTCTGTTTGATTGGCAGTTCCATGCTTTATGGTTACATAATTTGGTAGCTGCTCGGTTTTAGAATATGGTCTGATTAGGTGATATACTATGAGGAAATATATTGCTGGTCTTTCTTTAGAATAAAGGGAGCTTCTTTGAATAATTTTTTCTGGCTTTCTTCTATTACACTGCGAGGGTTAGAATCAGGAGACACTGATTTTTATAGAGAAGTTATTTCATATTTTCATGTTATCTCTTTATCATGGTAAATTGCAGAAACCTATGCTCTCCTTTTCTCTTAAGGATGAAAAAGATTTTTGTTTTGTTAACTCATGTTTCCTGTTGAATTGAGGCTTAGTGATCAACAAATACTTAAAGCATTATATTCTTACATTTCAGCCTTGTCCAGTGTACTTTGCTAAAGAAAGAAAGAAATCAGCCTTTTTCCTCTGCATCAAATTCTGGTTTATTTGTGCCTTCTGGTTTTGCAGTTGAGAACAATATGTTCACACTCTAAACCAGTCTGATTGCATTTTCTATAATGTTATGTATGGCATATTACCATATTATTTAAATCATGCTGTCTGTTTCTCTACAAGCAAGCACTGTAAAGCAGGAGTCAAGATATAGTGGGTAGTCGCAGTTGGTATGAGAATTATTAAATTGATGTGAAGTCCTTAAGAAACGATTTCAAATATCAGTTAGCATCGTACAGATTTTATTGCTTCAGTAGTTACCTCTACACAAGATTTATCAGAGTTTGGCATACTTAAGTTGCAAAAATCTGCAAGTTCTTCACTGTAACAACAGTAAACCGTTAAATAGATAAAACTTGTTCAAATAAAAATCTGAGAAGATATTCATGTTCAGAGTCACATTTAAGTGAACTATTGCCGCTGACTTCTGTCTTTTGTTCCTTTGATGTAGTAGTGAGAGAATATGCAGTGCAGTAGGGAAGTGTACCAAGTCAGCAAGTCCTTTTGCTGCCCCTTTGCTAACTGTTTACAGTTTTCCTGCAACCAATATCTGTTTTTTGTCTTGTGGTTTATGAATTTTCTGTTTAAATGAAATCAGAAGCTTTGGGTATTGTGTGGTCATTCTATCTCTTAGATGTTAGAACTGTATCTTTCAAGATTATATGTTAGTTACCTATTTTAATCTCCTTATCTCCAATAATTCTTGCTATCCTTTTCTCCCATTCTACAGCTTGCTGACAACTTTTTTCTTTTTTCAGTTGAAATCTGCTGATCTGACAAGGGGTTTTGATGGAGTTCCTGTTTTCCAGGTTTGCTTATATCTTCTCTCAACATGTTCACAAGATTACTTTATTTTCTATTAAGGTTGCTTAAGTATGAAATACTATAGAGATTGGTTAATTTTGTTGAATTTGACATCCAATGGTGATCTGCTTTACATTAGGTTTAGATTCTGTAGCAATAAGTGATTCGTGAAACGATTTTGTAACTCATTTAACTCAACAGGGGATTTAGGTTGCCATTGCATAGGCACCTTATTTATGTTTTGTGATCATAGAAAAGTTAGTAGTTCCATTTGAGACCGTTTGACCTCAGAAGCTAATTCACATGTAGGCAGTGCTGTGTTTCAAATGTCGGCTGTTCTATTCATTGGTATATGATAGAGAACATTTGTTATGAATATGTTATGAAGCATGGATTTAAGTGTCCACCCGATGCTTCCTGGCATGTACTGTGCAGACACCAAGCCAGTACGATAGAAGAAGACCAGCACAACTTAGTATTTTTTATGTGATGCCAGGTCGTGTCATATTTACTATATCGGGACTTTATTGAAACAGTATCCTCATTATCCATGCCATTGGCACACATTGTGCCGACAGGACATGCCGACGGCACATAAATCTTTGGTATGAAGATGTTGAATTTTCACCATATCACTTTATGTTAAGTGGTTGAAGCTTGTTACTTGTGTTGGTCTATATATTTTTTTGTCTTCATGGTAACTATCTAAATCTACTGTTTGTTGCTATAATGAGAATTGTTTATTTGTATATGCAGTCAGATCTCTTGGTTATTAAGAAAAAGAACAAGCGCTACTGCCCCATATACTTCCAGAAGGTCCGTCATGACTAGGTTTATAGCAGGAGATTTGACAGAAGACATAATATTATGTTGCACTTGGGTGACTTTTATTTTCCTTTTTCCTCTTCAGGAAGACATAGAAAGAGAACTTTTGAAGGTGTCGAAAGCATCAAGAGGACCAGGCTTTTCTCAACAAATTATGGTGATTCTTACTTTTTTCTTGTTTTTTTTTTTCAATATAATTTGCTTCTACTAGATAATACTTGTTGAAGGACTTAAGGATTATGCTCGGTTTTCCAGGTTGGGTGTCTGGAAGATGTCTTGAAAAAAATGGAGGTAGGGTGCCATCTGCGATTTTTTTTTTTTTTTAACTCTTATTATTTTCAAAGTTCTTATCTGAACTGATAACCTACAGATGAATGACAAGAACTCTGGCTGGGATGATTTGATCTTCATCCCACCTGGGAAAAGCTACACCCAGCACATTAATGAGGTGGCAGCATAACACACTGGGAGGATAGTAGGCAAAGTGACATTCACTCATTTTGCGGTTCCTTTTGGGAAGCACATCCTTAATTTATCACAGGAGTTCTATTTCCAGACTGAACTTGTAAAGAAGGTTTTGAACAAAAAGGTCAAATGATCTGAGTCGGTCCGAGTCAATATGCATGATTTTGCCTAGCTTCGTTGTTCTTTAGTGGCAATAGCTTCACATGAGAAGAGGTTTAGACTTGACATTTCCGGAACAGGCAAAAAAAAGGTTTGAGGGTTTAGCAGAAATTGCCTCTGTACAGGACTATTGGACCACTTATAAAGGGAATTCACTTTTGGATTCTTTATTGAGTAATTTATATCTGCAACAATCCTGCTGGTATTTCTTTTACTAAAATAGCATAATTGTTCAGATGAGCCAAAAGGTGCAATAATCCAGATTTCATATATGTAAAAATAAAATGGCACTAGTTCCTCTCGGGGTATCAAATCTGAAACGCTTGGCTCACAGTGATAGTAGGAGCCTCCTGTAGGTGATGACATTTTCACTGAATGTATACTTTTGTGATAGAGAGTTTTCTTCCAGTCAAAGTTCTTACTTGAGTCATTGGATATTGAACAGGGTAAAGTTCTCTTCACAACAATCCATGGCAAATAAGTGCTCTTGCTTGAATAGTGCTCCTTTATAACATGATAGGCAGTTAGGCACTTGAAGTTAGTAGAAATGCTGAAATTTTTGTCGGCAAAAACTAACAACCCATGATAATCTCATTAATCTTTTTTTACAGCAAGCGCATAAAACTTTTAGTATGTATAATATATATATTTGTCATCATTAGAAACCTACAGATATATAAGAAGGCAAATACAACATCAAAATCACATAAAGATCAATGCAGGAGTGATTGGAATAAAAAAAATACTGTTTCGTTGTAATCTCTGATAAATAGTCGAAGCAGACTTGGAAATTCTGAGACCCTGAAAAGAGTTATCACTGTAAAATCCTCATGATAGGTGATTTCCAGGAGAGACCCTATCAAATGACCAGAAGCAACAGTCAATTGATAATTGGTACTAGATATCACAAAATGGATAGCTAGAAGGTTAATGGATTGTGGCTTACTGAAAATTGATATCCCTTCTCCTTTTCAGACTGTCTGGAATCTGGCCTTCTAGATTATTGTTCTGGAGAAACCTGTAAGCCAGAAAAAATAAATCGACATAATAAAGGTTAAAGTTTACAAGAGCATTAGCACTGTTGCAGATTAAGTGCCAAATCTTTGTAGGAATAGATTTTGCTTACAATTCTCGAAGTCTTTTAAGGTCTCCTAGAGATGGAGGGATCGATCCACTTAGCTGGTTGTTCTCCAAGTGCCTTCAATTTAACATACATTCAAATGTAACTATGCAAGTAAAGGTGATAAGAGTTGAACATTTTTAATAAGTTTTCAGTGAGAGCTCTTTAAGCTTACAAGGAAACCAGCAGCTTGAGAGAGCTCATATCTGGAATAACACCAGTGATATTATTGCCACCAAGCCAACTGCAGACACACTCATGTTTAGCTAATCTCAATCCTAGAAATATATAACTAATCTTCTAACTTTGATATGCTTACATGCTTGTGATTGCAGTCAAATTGGCTAAAGTATTAGGTAGCGTTCCTCCAACTCCAAGGTTTGTCAGGTTCCTACAGTAGAAACGATCAGCTTTAGATGAACAAAGGAAATCTTCTTATGATCCAAATCATCCTATGTAGCAAAAACTTAAGAGCTCACAATGAGACAACTCTTGCAAATCTCCCTTGTGAGCATGCCACCCCAGTCCATGAATTCCCTGTTGGTAGGCAAGGATCTCCACTCCAATCTGAGGGTGGATAGCTGAAGCTTCTTGCCAGTGCCTCCATTGCAATCACTGTGAAAAAAATTCACAGTAACAAATTGTTCAAGAATAATGTTATAGCTATCCACCAATTCTTGATCTAAAGAAGCTTAAGAGAATTCTTTGTTTACCGTCTCTAGTACGTGTCCTTCCACCAAGTGGTACTACCATCAAGAGCTCCCCTGCATTGATCACTGGCCCAACTGTGGAATTCACATCAGGTATTAATTCTATCCGGGTCTGGCCGGCCAGCGGCCAGTTCATGCCGTAGACGATGCTGCCGTCTGTCGACACGTTGAGGCCCGCGAAGAACGTTTCGCCGTTCACCAAGACATCAAACAGCCTCCAGCTAAATTGACTCGGATTTCTGTTGTCCTGGAAGTAGAGGGCTAAGTAGTAGCTTGCATTAGGAAGCTCCATTGCAGGCCACTGGACTGTTAGATTCTTCCCGCGGCTCGTCGTTATAGCTCTTTGGAACACGAGTTCCGGTGGCAGATGCCAGAAGTCCGTTGAGGTCACGTTCGATTGGCTCTCGACAATCGGATCGGTATCGACAAATGGCTGCCAGTATCGGTTGAACGGATCATCTGGATAACTAGATACATTCATATCGACTATTAACTTTAGCATAGCATCAGAGCGAGCTGCAGAATTTTATTTCAAAATATCTCTTACCTGATAATAGGGCCTTCGTGTCCGAAGCTGTGGCGAGCAATAGTACTAAGAGCATACGACCCAAAATCCGTCGAGTTATACATTGAGTCCTCCAAGTACATCAATTCAAGAGAAGATATAAATGGGCTAGAAGTAGTATTCTCATTTCTCGCCAAGCAAACGCTGATCGACTTCCCGGTGGCGGCGACGATGACTTCATAGTAGGAGCTGAGGCCATTGGCATAGTTCTGAGAGGTGTCAACTGTGCTCCATTTAGTCCCCTCAATGATCTGATCAAATATAGGTGGTTTACTACCACCATCAAAACCTCCATAGTAGTAAGTGGTTCTAATCAAATACTTAGCACCTTTGGTCACAGGGATCACGTAGCAATACTTGTTTGCAGACTTGTCCGGGAAATACCTCAGAGATGAGAGAACTGGGACTAAATTTGGAATGCTAAGGCTGGATACATTGCCAACTTTGATGAAGCCATCATCAGGGATCCATTTGACATCTCCAATGTCGTCTTCTTTAGTTGCACCACAATTTATCTGGTACCCTACATTAATTACAAGATTATGATCTCAATCAGAAGGTACAAGAAAGAAAAGAGAAAGACCCATGAATTGGATTACCTCTAGGTGGAAAAGCATGGAGGCATAGAGGGAGGCAGAGGAGGCAAAGGAAGAGAATGGCGATAAACTCCATTTTTGAAGGGAACAAGAAGGGGGGAAGAGAAGGGAACGAAAAGGAGTTGAAAGGGGGAAATGCTAACAATATAACAACCTTCAACACCGCACCTTGCCGCCTTGGAGGTTGTTAGTTGGGCACGGTAATGGTTTATCTGAAAAACACCCTATATTTTATTTTTATTATTATTTCATATTTTACCGTATGAATATTTTTCATTCCGACTATTATATTTTTTTTATGCCTAAAAAATACCCTAGTAGTATTAGATTAGATTTCTTAACCAACATTTATTATGACAGAGAAATAACCTTAATATCCCATAGTAAGTTCGGTAAATTTTAAAATAAAAATAAAGTTAAAGGAGGGGGTATTTTAACTATATAAGTTTTTTTTTCTTTAATAATAATTATTATGTTGTTAAAATAAATTTTGGGTATTTTTGAGGTATTAAAAGTAAAATGTAGAGGATTGAATGATACATATTCAAAAGACAGACAATATGTGAATGATAATAAAGAAAAAATACTAGGTGTTTTTGATAAAACTATAGGGTGGGCCAAGTCATGCTCTGATACGTTTCTTGAGAGGTCTCCATGTACATGGCAGCCATTTATTCCTTTCTTCCATCTTTAAAGAATTCTTCCATGGGTGCTTTATTATGTTTTTTGGGGGAGCTCGCAATTTTATTGTCCTTGGATTAATTATTTGTTTATCTCGTGACGTGCTTGGATGATATGAACATTTATTCTTAAGCTAGAGCTAGGCTTTTAGCTCAAAGAAGACCCCAAGCAACCTCTCTCTCTCTCTCTTTTAAAGGAAGGTCCACATAGATTTTATTCGTTCATTCAATAAAACTATGTGATACAAGAAGTACGCATAATCCCTTATCCATATATCTAGGGTAGCCTTGGGCTGACACGGCCCAGTTAGGCCCATCTTTCCATTTTATCATTCTTTTCTACTTTTTTATTGATGGAAGTAATGAGACTCAATCCATATAGAGTTCATTAATGTCTACTGTGACAATAAAACTATCATTAGGAAGGTACTAGGTAGTGTGATTAGGTCAGTAATCAATTACATTTATGATAGCTATTGGGAGATTATAAATCTAGAAAAAATTCCCATCAAGTGATGGTTTGGATCCAGGAAAGTATTTAATTATATATTTCATATCGACTTGCTTACTAGCAATGTATATAGTTATATATTTAAAATACCAGTGGCGGCAAATTGATTCGTGAAGAAGAATGTGCACGTAGTCAAACGTGATCGGATTGTAGAACAAGTTATGTCATTCTCGTAATACGAGTTAAAAAAGGAGAGGGAGATGGGAGGAGGAAGGAGGAAGGAGGACTTCGTAGAAAAGAAATGGATGTGGAAAGAGATGGAGGCGGAGAGACGAAGAAGGCGGCGAAATGGCGGCAGGCCATCAGGCCGGAGGTCGTGTTGTCCGGCTTCTTGATGAGTTTGCTTCTCTTGGTATACGTCTACGCTAACGGACGGAGTTCGTTCACATTACAAGGTAATGACTATTATTATTAGCATCATGCTCTGAGTCTAGATAGTTGAAATTTACTTAAGCTTGTTGCAAAGGCTATTATTAGAGACAAGTGATGCTTTATTTACTTTGTCGTCACAGAGATCATTCTTTCAATTCTCTTGCTAATCTACTCCAAATTTTAAACAAGGCACACGTAATTCGCCATCTGCAACCTCTACTTCACCTCAGGATGAACTTCTTGGTGGATTACTTTCTCCAGGATTCGACGAACAATCTTGCGAAAGCCGGTATAAATCTTCGTTGTATCGCAAAAAATTGCCCTTCTCACCATCATCTTACCTCATCGAGAGGTTGAGAAAGTATGAATCCTACCACAAGAAATGCAGCCCAAAAACTACTCTATATAGCAACGCGGTAGAGCAACTCAAGTCAGGCAACAATAACACTGTAGACATGGGCTGCAAGTACTTAGTTTGGTTGCCATTCAATGGCTTAGGGAATAGAATGCTATCTCTTGCCTCTGCCTTCCTCTACGCTCTCCTCACCAACAGAGTCCTCCTCATCCATGACACTGATGAATCAGAAGGCCTCTTCTGTGAGCCATTTCCTGGCAGTTCATGGCTGCTACCTTCTGATTTCCCTGTCAAAAACTTCGAAAACTTTGACTGGGGATCCCCAAAAAGTTATGTCAACATGCTAAAAAGCAAGGTGATCGGCAAAAATGAGAATTCTTCATCGCAGATGCTACCGGAATACGTGTATCTAGACCTAGTATCAGCTATGTTACGTTCCGAAACAAACATATTTTGCGAGGAACATCAACTAGTCCTCGAAAAGTTCAACTGGATGATATTGAAATCGGATGTCTACTTCATTCCACCTCTATTTCTGATGCAAATCTATCGAGATGAGTTACACCGATTATTTCCGATTAAAGAGTCAGTATTCCATCATCTAGGGAGGTATCTATTTCATCCAGCTAACCAAGTGTGGGGGATCATCACAAGGTACTATGAAGCATATTTATCCAGAGCTGATGAAGTACTAGGGCTTCAGATTAGAATTTTCGACGAGGCGCCTATTTCTTTCGACGACATGTATGAACAAATCGTCACTTGCTCTCAAAATGAGAAGCTGTTACCTGAAACAGCGAATCCTACAAAGATTTCAAATTCACCTTTGAATGTGACAAAGGTGAAGGCAGTCCTGGTGACTTCTTTGTACTCAGGATACTATGAGAAGATGAAAGCCATGTACTATGAGAAGCCAACCACAACTGGTGAAGTAGTTGCAATCTACCAGCCTAGCCATGAAGAGCAACAGCACACAGAGGCAAACATGCACAACCAGAAGGCATTGGCAGAGATGTACTTGCTGAGCTACAGCGATGAAATAATCACTAGTGGTTACTCTACATTTGGATACATAGCTCATGGGCTTGGAGGTTTGAGGCCATGGATACTGATGAGGCCTGGATGGATGCAAAGGATTGCTAGCCCACCTTGTGTTCGAGCTATGTCAGTGGAGCCTTGTTTGCATTCACCTCCTCGGTTTGATTGCAGAGCAAAGGAGGGAGTGGATTTGGGGACTTTGGTCCCTTATGTTAGGCTCTGTGAAGACGTGAGCCATGGTCTTAAGCTGTTTAATTAATTAGCTTAATTGGATGGTAGATCTGGCTTAATTTTTCGCCTCTATATAAATATAGAAATTTGTTATAAAATCTCTGAATCAACTTGTTGGGTAATTAATTGATCATAATATTTCAATTATTAGACCTTATACATCACGATAGATAGAGATAGTTAAAAGTAGAAACTGAGAACTTAACATTGGAAGCACCGACACGTTACATATGTTGGCCCACTACATAATTAAAATAGTGCGAGCCTTGGCGTATTCAATGCTCATGAAGTTAACCTAGTTAAGCTATCAATTACTGTGAGCCTGCCGTTGGATGATGGAGGAAAGAGAGAGCTATATAATAATTGCTTGGCTAAAAGGATTCATTTTGAAGGCTCTAAATTTGAGTTAAAATTTAATTTATATTCACTGTGTTAATTCACCAGCTATTTTACAAATTTAAGCTATTAACTCATGTTTGCTTTGAGTTTAGAGACTCTTAGCCAGTAAATATATTACTTTTATCATTAAAATCAAACGATATTTTGGTCCCTTAATTATATATATTTTATATAATATTAAAATAATAATTATATTTTAGCATTGTTTAAAATATATAAATCAAGACTAAAAAATATGACTAATTAATTAAGTTTGTGACTTAGCCTCAAATGAAATGCTTGAAGAATAAATCTTTTTATGTTTGTAATTAAAATTATTATTATTATTATTATTGAAGTGAGAATTAAAATTAATTACATACGGAGATTATTCAGGACTCAATATGTGCTGGGCTGTTGTTACGTCGTATTGCCGATTACTACTAGGCCGTTTAAGTGGGAGGATTGGTACATATTATTTAGCCTACCTAACATACCCTACCCTATGAGCTCAACTTACTTGTAAAAAAGGAAGACCTACTCACTGTGCTTTAGCTGGATGGCTACATGCAATCTACCTCTACAAAAGCAAGCAAGAAAATAAATCTTCGCATCCCACGTCATGACATGATCAGATGCTTCCTAACGAGCCCTTCAAAATTCTCCATCTCAAAAGCAATACAATATATATATATATATATATATATATATATATATATATATATATATATATATGGCCCACCACCTTCTGGGCGACACCAAAGTAGGTGTATGACCATCATAAAGCGTAGATAACGGAATCTTATGCAGTTTATTTGAAATGATGGACGCTTAATTAGCCTATAATAACTACCAGCAGCTTATTAGTAAACCAACGTAAGTCAGTGGGGCCCCGAGATAGCCATTAAAGAGAAAGGAGAGCTCATTTGTTTACTAATAACTAATGGAGAGGAGCACGTCTTCATCACTCTCGCCAAAGTTGACCAAGTACCAACTCCCTCCCCTCTTCGATTTAGAAGACTAAAGGCATCTCTAAACCCGATCCAAAGTCCAAAGTGAGAGAAAGAGAGAGAAGGAGAGAAAGAGAGAGAGAGAGAGATCTGAGGAAGGATGGAGGTGAAGAGGGTGAGGAGCCCTCGGGGGCCGTCCCTGGATCGGGAGGAGTTGCTTGAGGTGATTGCGATGGAGGAGCACAAGAAGAAGGCGGCGTGGCGGGGGGCTGCGCGGCCGGAGATCCTTCTGATCGGCTTCTTGATGGCACTTCCCTTGATTCTCTTCCTCTTCGGAGGCAGATGGCCTTCCTTCACACTTTCCGACAACTCTTCTCAGACCCCTCATCCCGTCTCACGGACAGGTAAAGAAAAAGTATAAAATAAATAAAATAAAAGTCTTTTTATTCTTTCCTTTTTCATATCCATACATATTTATTTTCCTTTCGATTTATTCGTTCTTTTCTTGGGGGGATGCCGATGGGAATCGCTCGAGATGGGATCTAGGTAGGCCCCCAGTCCCCCCCCACTGGGTGCATAATTGCATGATTGGGTCACTGATTGGTGCACTGGAGAATTCCGGTGCAATCGAACGGCTACGATTTGCCTCTCCGGTGCACTAATTTCATTTGCCTTTTTTTCTTTTTTCTTTCATTATTCTTCTTAGGTACTGCAAATATTTCCACTGCAACCTCTGCTATCCGGCAGGACAAGCTTCTCGGCGGATTGCTTTCCTCTGCCTTTGATGAACAGTCTTGCCAAAGCCGGTATAAATCTTCGTTGTACCGCAGAAAGTCACCTTTCTCGCCGTCTTCTTACCTCATCAAGAGGTTAAGGAAGTACGAAGCCTACCATAGGAAATGCGGCCCAAATTCTAGACTGTACAAGAAGGCAATCAAGCAGCTCAACTCGGGTCGAAATATTGCGACTATGGAGTGCAAGTACGTGGTGTGGATACCATGCAATGGCTTGGGGAATAGGATGCTAACTCTGGCCTCTACTTTCCTCTATGCTCTTCTTACCAATAGAGTGCTACTGATCCATACAACTAAAGAATCAGAGAACCTCTTCTGCGAGCCGTTTCCCAGGAGTTCATGGGTGCTTCCTTCTGATTTCCCTGTCAGAGAAACATACCTCTTTCACAAGGATGCTCCTCAAAGTTATGTGAACATGCTAAGGAATAAAGTGATCAGGAATGACCTGAATGTTTCAGCTGCGTCGCTACCGGCGTACATTTATCTGCACGTCGAGCAGTTTCGGTTAAAATTGGAGGACAATGTTTTCTGCAGAGATGATCAGTTAGTCCTTGGAAAGTTCAACTGGATGGTATTGAAATCAGATAGCTACTTCGTGCCAGCTCTGTTTCTGATGCCATCATTCGAAGATGAACTGAGCAAGTTATTTCCAGAGAAAGAGTCTGTATTCCATCACTTAGGAAGATATCTTTTTCATCCTACTAATCCAGTTTGGGGGATCATTAAAAGGTATTATGAAGCCTATCTAGCTAAAGCTGATGAAAGGCTAGGCCTTCAAGTTAGAATTTTCCCCGAGGCGCCTATTACTTTCGAGAACATGTATGATCAAATCCTCAGATGTACTAAAAAGGAGAGTTTGTTACCTGAAGTTAGTCCTATTCAATCATCCAACTCGTCTTCAGATGAAACAAAGGTGAAGGCAGTACTGGTGACTTCTTTGTACGCAGGTTACTACGAGAAAATTAAATCGATGTACTATGAGAATCCTACTGCCACTGGCGAGATAATTGCGGTATATCAACCTAGCCATGAAGAGGAGCAGCACACAGAGGCACAGAATCACAACCAGAAGGCATTGGCAGAGATGTATCTGTTAAGTTACAGTGATAAGATAGTTATAAGCGCTTGGTCTACATTTGGATACATAGCTCATGGTCTCGCTGGTGTGAAGCCATGGATTTTGCTTAGGCCAGGATGGATGAGGAAGACAGCAGACCCTCCTTGTGTTCAAGCCCAGTCAGTGGAGCCTTGTTTGCATTCACCTCCTATCCTTGATTGTGGAGCAAAGAGGGATGTTGATCCAGGGAGTATAGTACCATATGTGAAGCATTGTGAAGATGTAAGCTTTGGTCTTAAGCTGTTCAGTTAGCTTGGGTGGTTCTTCTACTCCTCTATTTAAGTTTTCAAATCAGACCTCCATAAGTTACATAGAGATTTAGATTCATGAAAAAAGAAGACATGGAGATTAATTTATATCCAAATTCATGTGAAAGTAACCACATTTTGAGTTTTATTTGTGTATTTATTGTACTTCAGCGAACATTCTTTTTGGCATATCTTACCATATTGTGTATCTGTGTACTTCAAAGAATATTTATTTGGTCTAATCTCAGATGCAACTATTCAACTGTGTTTGTGGAACGGAGCCTGATAATAGCTCTTGAAACTTAATATTCATTTTGCAGTTGTGAATAGCTTTTTGTTTCTATGAGCTGAATGATGAATCTCATACAAGATTGGAAAAATCAAATCTAGCTTAAGATACTGCTGAAAAATATCTAAATTTCTAGATCTATCTGTTAGCCATCAACACATTCTAAAGATCAAAATCATTTCGGTTGGTATTGAAGCATCTTTATATCTGTTAAACATCAGGACAGATAACACAAAGAACAGATTGATAAAGGGGTTTGCAAGACTTGAGATTGTGACATTCTGACTGCACTGGCTTTGATACTGTCGTTGTCTAAGTTTATCACTCAGCCTTCCTTCAACATTCACTTCATTTATCACATTACTCTGTTGACTTGCTATTATATTTATATCTTACCTATACCTATGACTGGCACACTAATTTCTTCATAACTAGATCATGTCCACTGCATGTCTGAAGGCTTAAGCGCCTAGTAGACATGTTAATTCTGACAAAGCTTATTTCAGTGCAATTTAGATTGCTTATCTGCACATGCGATCACGTGTACACGCAAAGTCTATCCAAATTCCCAAAGCCAATAATTGTTAATTTATCTCCATTTTTAGATGATCTTACTGAAACCAATACTAAAATTTGCGCAAAGTTCTCTGCCAGTTAAATATTGCATTCTGGAAGATGTAATTTAATTACGCAAAAAACTTTTTAGTCTTCAAACTTGGAAGCATTTCCATCCAAGCTAAAACAGAGAATGGATGTGAAAAGGATCAGTACTCATCAGCAATCTCACAATCCAGAGATGAAAGGGATTCCTCTGAGAAGTTTCGCATTTGCAAATAAGGGTGCGAGTTCCAGTATAGTGAGGCCTGTGCTTGTGCTGGTTGTTTGCTTGCTATCTCTGCTGCTCCTGGTGACCCTTTATGAAGCCCAGTGGATACCTTCGATGCCGGTTTGGCTCCCGGAAGGGTGACACTAAGTGGAGGTAACAATTTGCTCCAATTCTTCTTTATAGTAGCTAGATATCAAACTTAGTTGGCTTGGAGTGTGAAGGATTTGCATTTACTATAGTATGATAAATATTAGGTAGTACTAATGCAATTACTAACTTTTTGTTTGTGTAGGATATGATTCATTTGCAACAGTTGCTGCACCTAATGGCAACCTTCTTGGTGGACTACTTTCCCCTGACTTTGATGAGCAAACTTGTCTTAGCCGCTACGAATCAACGCACTATCGTAAAGCATCCCTCCATGCGCTGTCATCTTATCTAGTGTCCAAGTTGAGAAATTGTGAAGCCCTCCATAAAAGATGCAATCCAAACACTCCACTCTTCAAGAAATCAGTGGAAAATCGCAAGTCTAATCACAGCATAAAGCTTGAGTGCAACTATGTGATATGGAGTCCAATGGAAGGATTAAAAATATAATGCTCTCTTTAGCTTCTACTTCCTTTATGCTCTTCTTACAAACAAGGTGCTACTAATCCACCAGACTGATGACTTGGTTGATCTCTTTTGTGAGCCATTCCCTGGATCAACTTGGATTCTGCCTTCAGATTTCCTTATCAAGGACTTGAACAAATTTAACCTTCGTTCTCAACAAAGTTATGGTAACATGCTAGGGAAGAACTTAGATCGATTATGATATCAAAGCTCCGGTAATGGCGCTTCCTGCATTTGTTTATATTCATCTTCAACATGATTACAAGACGCATTTAGACAGGCTTTTCTTTTGTGAAGATGATCAATTAGTTCTCAAGAAAGTAAATTGGCTTGCCAGCTCTATTACTGGATCCATAACACGAAAATGAACTGTGTGTTGTGCAAATACCTAAATGGGTGAGGGAAGCGGAAGCAAAACCCTTCACCTTCAAACAAATCCAAATGAAATAGCAATAATTTAGGGAAAACCAAATATTAGCAAAGCTAATATCAATATCAATACGAGAACTTCAAATACAATATGCTAATTGTAGAGAACTTCAAATACCTAAGGTAATTACAATTATGAACATCAAATCAATACAAATCATAAAGAGAAAAGAGGGAGAGACAAGATTTGCGTGGTTCAACGATGTGTCTACATCCACGGGCGGAGCAATCTTCAATTCACTATGCAAATCTTCAAATATAAAGAGTTTACAACTCAAATCTTACTCTAAACAATGGTGACTCTTTCCTACAAGTTTTTCTCTCTTGCAAAATGCTCACACAAAACCCTAAAACCCAACATTTCTATATATAGGGCCGGTTCATATTAGGTTTTTCCACGTCGCGTTCGAACGCCCTCGGGGACGCATTCGAATGCACCTAATATCAAAGCAATAGAACCAAAGAGGCGTTCGAACGTAGGAGGGAGTCGTTCGAACGCCTGCAAAATCAGCTGCTTGCAGGTTGGCTCGCGTTCGAACGTGGCTGGGCCGTTCAAACGCTTGCATCACCTAGTCTCTGTCTGGGAACTGCGTTCAAACGCCCCACAGGGCCCGAGCGAACGCACTGGCACATTAAGCCTCCAAAATGCTGAAATTTAAATTGGAGTCAAATTTCAACACTGCACAGATTCTTTCCGATAAAAGAGACGGCATTCCATAATCTAGGCCGATATCTTACCATCCTAGCAACACTGTTTGGGGTTATGATAATGAGATATCATGAATCTTATCTAGCCAAGGCTAATGAGAGGGTAGAGATGCAAATTAGAACGTTCTCATGGGCACCCATTTCATCTGAGAACTTGCTGAATCAATTTATTACTTGTACTCAGCAAGAAAAACTCTCTGGCTATTGAGGCAATGAGCTTGACCAAATCATTACTAGTGGTTTCCTTGCACTATGAATACCACCAAAAGATCAAGAACATGTACTATGATCACTCAAATACAACAGGCGAGATCGTTAGCGTCTTCCAACAGACTCATAAAGGGCATCAACACTGATAAACAATCACACAACAATAAAGCATTGGCTGAGATATGCTTGCTTAGCTTCTCCGACGTTCTG
The DNA here is from genome assembly GCF_048772165.1 of Typha angustifolia. Classification (NCBI taxonomy): domain Eukaryota; kingdom Viridiplantae; phylum Streptophyta; class Magnoliopsida; order Poales; family Typhaceae; genus Typha; species Typha angustifolia. The sequence continues at coordinate 6,785,340 of NC_133243.1, read as the reverse complement.
ATCACAACCGCAGCGTCTACATTCGGATATGCTAGTAATAGTCTTGCAGGTTTTGAAGCCATGGATTGTGCTAACTTCAGCGAACCAAAAGATGCCAGACCCTCCTTGCTGTCGAGCCATGTCAATGGATCCATGCTTCCATGCACCGCCTAATTTCGATTGCAGAGCGAAGAAAAATGCTGACAACGGCATTCTGGTTCGACATGTGAAACATTGTGAAGATTTTAAAGAAGGTGTCAAGTTAGTAGATTAGACTAAATATACTTCTCTTTTCTACTTGGATATCAAAAATAAATCCATGATTGTTCATTAGTATTCATGTAATTAGCAAATCATGCTTTAAAAAAATAAGGAGTCTAAATTTTATGTAACACCGTATGCACAAGTTATAAAAAATTATGAGATATTGTAAGATGTTTAATAAAGAATACTAAACGAAATATTAATTTTGAAGGCAAGAAAATTATTTATAAATAAGTGATTTAAATATTTAAATTAAAGTATTTTCAAGTTAAAGATTCTAAGCCAGGTCATTTGAATGCACTCTACAAGTTGTATAAAATACAGAGGCACTATATTTGAGAGCTCAAGCATTTGGACAAGTTTGCAAAGAAGAAAACTTTATCTAGATCATCTTTTATCAGCTATTAGAGATTATCTCCCAATTTTAGATTGAGTATAACTAAATTATTATATTTAAAATAAGTACATCTCGAGAACTATTAAGACGAAAGAATTAAGCTCAAGAGTTATTAATGTTTATAAACCTGTCATGAGAATCGATGTATTATAGGGTCTAACGAGCAAGATCATTATAGATTAAGTTATGGTGATCAAAGGATAATCTTTAAGTTTCTCGTAACTGCTACAATTTAGTGATTGATTTTAATTCGAGTATAAATCTGTAATTTTTTTATTCAATTTAGAGTTTTTTTTATATAACAATCTTTACATTTAAGATTATCTTTTCACGCTTTATTTTTTATATTTATATTATTAGTAGCATGTGTTAAATCTATTTCCTATAACAGTTATTATTTTAGATTTTTTATATATTAATATTAGAATATTTCTAAGGTTTCACGTTTTTTTCAAGTTCGATGAAAATGATGACAAAATACTAGGATCTATGTGCTGAAAAAAAAAAAAATTCCCCTTCAAGTGAATCACCTTTGTGTCTCTTTCTTGCAGCCCCCCATGTTTCAATGGCATCTAGTAGCACTCAAGAGCATTGATTCATTAGCCAAATATTTCTCCAAAAGATCTACTTGTCCACCTACTAGATTCGTTTAGTCAAAGTCTAAAGGAAGCTCATATCATACGAATCTTTAGCCAACTAATGCTTCACTACTACACATTACAGTATACGCTTGATTATTACCCTCTTCCCAACGATCGAGGTCTTAGTTGATGCACTATTTGTGAATGCGTTCAATAGCATGTATTTTTCGACGGATTTGGATTATAAAAGTTGACTGGAGCGATTCTACCAAGGTTGTATTGGAATCTATTGGCAACTTCAAGTCAACATCTCCTATCAATAGCAAATCTTGAGAGTACTCAATGTTTCGTGACTCCTAACGTGTTTTCACATGGGAGGCACCATTATCGAAGTCAAACTACTATTAATTACTCCTAATCGAAGCATTCTGACCTTTAAATGAGCCATAAGAAGTGGCTTGGATATGCTCCAAGTAATTTACAAAGGAAACAACATTCCACATAGGACATAGACGGAAAGGTACATGTGATAATACTACATAGAAGGTTCTTGAAACATTTATATTATCTGTGAAGCTACAGTAGTAGAGGAGCTAATTGAGTTACTCAATGAAAGAGAGCAAAGTAATGAGGGATGAGGTGTGTGTGAAGAGAGTGCAGCAGTCTACTACGATGGACCCAGAGATGGAAGAGATTAGTACTCCTCGTATCGAGTCGAAGAAGAAGAAGACGGCGGCGGAGGGATGGAGTGCGGCGAGGCCCGGCGTGGTGTTAGTAGCCTGCCTGATGACTTTGCCGGTGCTGGTGTTCCTCCCTCGACACTACTGGACCTCTTCATTTGTTTGGATCAATGCAGTTACGATGACAAAGAGAATAGATAAAGGTAATCTTAGATGCGATTATACTAAGATAAAACATATTTATATTTGTAAAGTTATGATATACATTATCTATTCCTTACAGGCCCCGAAGACGGTTCCATTCCAAACTCTTTAGCATCAAAAGACAAACTCCTAGGTGGATTACTGTCCCCAAATTTTGATGAGCAGTCTTGTCTTAGCCGTTACAAGTCTGCATTGTACCACAAGGCATCACCTCACTTACCATCCTCTTACCTAGTCCATAAACTAAGAACATATGAAGCTCTCCATAAGAAATGTGGCCCAAACACTCTCCTGTACAAGAAGTCCATAGAGCAGCTTAAGTCTGGCCATAGCATGGAGCTCATGGACTGCAACTATATCATTTGGACACCCTACAATGGCTTAGGCAACCGAATCCTATCCCTAGTTAGTGCATTCCTCTATGCCCTTCTCACAAATAGGGTTCTACTTATCCACGTCACCGAAGACTCAGCTGATCTCTGGTGTGAGCCATTTCCTGATACAACTTGGGTTTTACCCTCGAATTTCCCCATCAAAGACTTGACCAAACTTCATGGCGGCACTAAAGAGAGTTATGGAAACTTGTTGCGTGACAACAAGATCAGTAACAACCCTAAAACCGCAGTGGTATCATTACCTTCTTATATATATCTGCATCTGGAGCACAACTACCAGCATTTAGATAGGCTATTTTTCTGCGACGAAGATCAAATGGTACTTGGCAAAGTCAATTGGCTCATACTACAATCCGATCTCTACTTCGTGCCATCTTTTTTCTCGATACCGGCATTTGAAGATGAACTGCGGTGGCTATTTCCGGCGAGGGAGAGCATATTTCATCTACTAGTAAGGTATCTCATTCACCCTACTAACACTATATGGGGAATGGTCACAAGGTACTATGACTCATATCTAGCCAAATCTAACGAGAGGATTGGAATCCAAATCCGAATCTTTCAATGGGCACCCATTGGGTCCGATGACTTGATCAACCAAATCCTAGCTTGCTCCAAGCAAGAGAACTTACTGCCAGATATTGAACGCAAGAATCCAAGTCCTTCGTCAACCAACGTAGCTCGATCAAAGGCAGTACTGGTGACATCTTTGTACCAAGAATACTTCGACAAGTTCCAGTCCATGTACTACGAGAACTCGGCTAAGACTGGAGACCTCGTCAGCGTATACCAGCCGAGCCATGAGGGGCATCAGAGCAGCGAGAAGCAATTCCACAACCAGAAAGCTTTGGCTGAGATATATTTGCTGAGCTTTTGTGATGTGCTTGTCACGAGTGCAGTGTCTACTTTTGGGTACGTGAGCCATGGGCTTGCAGGATTGAAGCCGTGGTTCTTGCCATACGCTAAGAATCGCAAGGCGTCGGAGATTCCTTGCATTAGGTTCAGTTCTATGGAGCCATGCTTGCATACGCCTCCCAGGATTGGCTGCAGGGGGAATAGGACTGTGGACACGATTAAGCTGCAGCGGCATGTGAGGACTTGTGAAGATCTCGGAGAAGGGATTAAGCTGTTTGATTAGGGTAATGGTGGTTGTCTGTGGATTGTGATGTTAGTTTGTATCCTCTCTGTGATAGTGTTCTGATGTAATGGGATATATAAAGGAAACAATTTGATTTTGGTTACTTATATGATGATTAATGTTGTTGCTTCAATATTTGCACCTATCACCTGTTCGACGAAATGCCTTGCCGAGTCCAAGTCTCCCTCTGTTTCAAGCAAAGCAGTCCTCTGGTACTACTTCTTCTAACTGTTGTTTCATGCTAATATTGATGGCAGACATGCAAGCTCTTAGCAGTTACTTATCTTACTCGTCTAGCTAATATGGATGTCACACTCTTCGCTGTCATTTGTTTTTGCATGACAGAGTGTTATCTTATATATACTTTTGGTAGATATTACTATGACACTGGAATGATATAACACATTTTAATTAAAATTTTTGGCAACAAGCAAATCCAGATGCCATCACATGCATAGGTAGCAAGATTGCGGCCAGTAAATTTTTTTTTTTTCGAAGCATTGACTTTTAAGGAAAGTAGGAATACTAAATTAATGCTTGGGCATTGCGATTAGTATAAACGTTTTTGCTTATTACTGACAGAAGCTGGGTTTTTCTTTATATACTATGCGTAGGGCATCAAATTTATTTAGATCTTGTTTGCTTATGAAGTGAAGACCTGACTACCTGTAAACTGCATGGATACAGGGCTAGTCAAATGCTCCTCAATTTTGTACGTATTGATTACTTGGAAAAATGAATTAGCCTTGATTTCGGTTCACTCAAAGATAATAATCCAATCCAAGTTTCAACTATAAGCTAAGAAGTAGGAAGATCACATGGGAGAAGGTCTGAATCATACTATATACATTGACTTCATGAGCTCATTGATTCCTTCGGTTCAACTCTACTCTTATCTAAAGTCTTCTTCAGATATGTAAGCACCTGAGGATTGTGAAGAAATCAAGGAAGCATGGATCTAAAGAGGAGCAGGAGTTACCAGCCATCTGTGGATATAGAGATGGAAGGATTTCCTTTAGTGGAGACGAAGAAAAAGGATAGACATTTGCGAGCTGGAAGAATTCAAGTAGCACTACTTTTTGCGTTCCTCTTAACTCTGCCACTACTCTGCATCCTCTACAGAGGTAGTTTGAGTCCATCACAGGCATGGCTTCAAGAATTTAGACTGAGACTTATTAAAGGTAACAATTAGCTTCATTTCTTGTCCAGTGCACATATTATATATATTTTTTCTCTTAATTCAGTGATCATCTCATTTAGTCTTCTCTGAAGAGAGGAGGGAATTTTTATTCTCTGTTAATATTTACATCTGTGAATGTTCAACAAATCTGTCACCAGTATTTCCTTTGTTATTTACATGTGTAACTAATTCATAGGTTCTGAAGATGGATCTTCAGTAACCCTTGCTGCATCAAAAGACAGGCTTCTAGGTGGTTTACTCTCGCCAGACTTCGATACACAATCCTGTCTCAGCCGTTATGATGTATCATCGTATCGCAAAGCGTCACCCTCCTCACCATCCTCCTATCTTTTGGCAAGGCTTCGTAGGTATGAATCCCTCCACAAGAGATGTGGCCCAAACACCCTACTCTATAATCAATCCATAGAACAATTGAAGACTAATCACAGTGTGGCCAATATGGAGTGCAACTATGTGGTGTGGACTCCATTCAATGGCTTGGGGAACAGGATGCTTACAATTGTTTCAGCATTTCTCTATGCTCTCCTCACTAACAGGGTCCTGCTTATCCATGTAACTGATGACTTGGTTGACCTATTCTGTGAACCATTTCCTGGGACATCCTGGGTCCTACCTTCAGATTTTATATTAATGAAAGACTTTAGCAATCTTCATCTTGGCTCTCCTCAAAGTTATGGAAGCATGCTAAAGAATAAGGTGATCAGTAACCATGTGAATGCTACTACTGGGTCGTTACCTGCATCTGTCTATCTTCATCTGGAGCATGACTACCAGCACTTTGATAGACTCTTCTTCTGTGAAAATGATCAATTAGTTCTTGAAAAAGTCAATTGGCTAGTGCTGCAATCTGACATCTATTTTGTGCCAAGCCTCTTTCTAATGCCACAGCACAAAGACGAGCTAGAGCAGTTGTTTCCAGCAAAAGACACCGTCTTCCATCACTTAGGGAGGTATCTTTTCCACCCCACAAACTCTATTTGGGGAATGGTTACAAGATACTATAACTCTTATCTAGCTGAAGCTGAGGAAAGGATTGGCCTTCAGATAAGAATTTTCTCGAGAACACCGATTTCTTTTGATGGATTCTTCGATCAGATTGTCTCATGCTTCCTGAAGGAGAACTTGTTGCCTAATATAACTCTACAGGAGCAGCTACCTTCCTCTGCAAACATGGTAAGATCAAAAGCAGTTCTTGTTACTTCTTTATATTCCAAATACTCTGAGAAGATGAAGTCCATGTACTATGAGCACCCAACTACAACTGGTGAGGTCATTAGCATCTACCAACCTACACATGAGGAGGAACAACACACAGAGCAGCAGTCTCACAACCAAAAGGCATTGGCAGAGATATATCTATTGAGTTTGTGTGATGTGCTTGTCACAAGTGCTTGGTCTACATTTGGGTATGTGGGACAAAGTCTTGCAGGTTTGAAGCCATGGATACTTCTAAGCCCACAGCATGAGAAGGCACCAAGTCCTCCCTGCCTTCGAGCCATGTCAATGGAGCCATGCTTCCATACACCTCCTAACTTTGATTGTAGAGCAAATAAATATGTCGATATGGGAGATTTAGTTCGACACGTGAGGCATTGTGAAGATGTTTATGGAGGTGTTAAGCTAGTTGATTAGGCCTAATGACACCTTCACCATCTCTTACAATTGTTTACTTGTTCAAATACCTGAGCTTTTTTGTTTTGGTTATACTAATTTTATCTCAAATCTAATGCACACATCAACCCCATCAAACATCACTAAGAAAAGGACCCCAAGTCATAAAATTAGGAGCCCTACTATAGTTGTCCAATAAAGAAAGTTTTTAAGGCTTTCTCCACACCCTATTAGAAATCTAATAAATTGTATGTTTGAAATCTAAATCGTGACTGTGCATCTCAATAGATTTCAATCATACGAAGTCTTAATAGTAATTTTTGAAAATTACGAAATAAAATAACTCAATATAATTTAACAATTATAAGGAAGTTAACAAAAACACTCTTCAAGTAATAGAGTTATAACTAGATAGCCAATATCTTTCTAAAAATAATAGTAAAAAATAATATTGTGATTAAAAGAAAAAAAAATCAAATTCTAAGCGAAGATAAGATGGCCGTCAACCCAAAAGACAACAAAAACTCTGTAAACATGATTTTAAAATCAAAGATTATCAATTAATGATAATAATTAGCATGCTTATATTTTACTGCTTGTAACTTCTTATGTTACTAAAAACTTATTCTCATTTTGTGTCTATTATCACCGAATAAGAAATATAGTATTTATTCTATTTTTTCTTCTAATATTGAAAGAGATCAAAGTCAAAAATTGTGGAGCGAACTAGGAACTTTTTTTTAACTCATAACCAATATTCTGCGAAGATTAATATTTTATGAAGTATAAAACTATATAAAGTATAGTATTGCAGGGAAAATAAAAATGCATAAAATATTATATTGCAAAACTTAGTAGCACGATATACGAGACAAAAGACAAAAAAGAAAAGTGAATCCACTCCCAGTCTCACTTAAGGTCCACGTGGAATAGAACAATTTAATAGACTAGTAAAAACTTTTCACTTTTATCTATAAATAAATTTATATTTTAATTCAACGATAAACTAAAATTAGAAACTAAATTTGGGCCGAGAAGAAGCCCAATTGACTGGGCTGCTAACCTGCTGCCCACCCGTCGACCCAACCCAAGCCACCACCTCCCTCGACGGAGAAGAAAGAGAAAATGCCCAACGCAAGGAGGGGAGGTGGCCACCGGCGGCTACACCGCGACGTTCCAAACCGAAGACACCAACGCTCACACGAGGTGGAGGAGAGTCGACCGAGGTGGCCAGGAGACTGACGGAGCGAGGCTACACGGCGTAGCCTCCCTCGAACACCTTGAGAGTTCCCATGGCACGAAAGCGATGCGGTGGAGTTTTTCCGTATTGTCCGGCGGCGATCCAAAGTCGCCAGCCGGCAGAACTTCGCCAGAGAAGCCGCAAAAACGATGCTACACAACTACATACTCTAGTAAATTGAAATTAATTAAAAGAATACGGAAGATGACTCGCCGTAGAGTCGGTCGCTAGGTGGTGTTCGAAACGATGCACGCTCCGACTAGGGAAGGAGAAAAGACGAAGAAGAGAGTGATTGCAGCGTGGGGAAGGAAGAAGACAGGTGCTAGAATTTTACAGAGAAGGAAATCCTGGATTACCAACGGAATTGCTATGATCTCAACGGAGTACAAAAACCGTTACACGTGACCTGTCCAAAATCTCTCTCTCTCTCTCTCTGTGTCTGAGAGAGAGAATGACTGACTGAGACAATTCACAAAAACATTTCCTGCTTAATGTCAAAGATATGAAAGTCAGCTCAAGCAAAAATAATTAGTGAATTTCTTTAACTTAGTAATTCTCAAATAAAAGAACAAAAAATGTTTAAATAAATTATATCGATATATTAAATACCATTAAAATAAATTATATCGATATATCGATCAGGTGTTAGTTAATTCTGTATATTTTTATGCAATCCAATTATTTAATGGAACTTGTTAATAATGCGAGTAAATATCAAAACTATCTCTCATAAATTTATATTAGCTTACGTTACAAAACATAAATATATAGGTTAATCACCTACTGTAACTTCTACTTTTCAACTTTTAATGCGTCTATTATTCTATAAGAAGCTGTCTTATCTAAAACTTAATATATAAGCCACTAAGCTAGCGTATAGTTTTATAAATATCATAATTTTTCCTTAAAAATAATCTAACTCTAATCTAAATAAACCCATCACTTAATGTGGACCCCACTTAAAGCGGCTAATGGAGGCGAGAGAAGTCACTCACGCTTGTTTAAGAAACAGTCTACTCACATGCAAAGAGTTTTGAATCAATACTCACATTTTGAATAGTTTCATACATATATATTAGACTAAGTTTCGTTGAGTAGTCGAGTGCTAATGATGTTATTAACCCAATAGTTAGACTTTATTATTCTTACTATTATTTACCTTTTAAACCGAAGACTTAGATAGAAGACTTTGATAAAGAAGACTTCGCCCGGCCACCAACAAAGACTGTCAATTATTCCTTTAAAAATAGAAGAAAATTAAAAAGACTTGTCAATTGCATAGATCGGGACAAAAATATTTAATGTCTTATGCTAGTCAAGGCACCAATATATATATAGCTACTCAACTTTGTCACACGATTAAATTAATAATCATTTTCCAATTAATAGAAAAAAAAAACCATTAGCATGTTCTCCACACTAATTTCATTTTTCTTTTGACGATTCAGATCACGATAAGAGTATTTGTTATTCAGCTGTCACATTTGAAGAGCTTTTTTTTTATTATTATTGTTGATGTTAAGGGATTCAATGTATAATAAAAAATAAATAAGGCGCAGTATCAAGATCGTTTTATATTAATAGTTAATTTACCTTATCTAACTGTCTGAAAGAGATCTAAGCCCAATATTGGTCTCTGAGATACTAGAAAGAAGAAAGGCAGGGGGTCCGATGAAAAATAGTGAATACGCATAATAACCCATGTAACAAGTTGGGTTCTTTTTATAAATTTCATGATACATACTTTGTCTTCTTCTCCTCCCTATCCTATTACTGGTGGGTTTCCACCAAGCAATACGAAATGTATGATGACTTTGTGGGCCTAGTAATTGCTTAATTCTAAGTCAACAAATGCAAAACTATTTCTCTAAATTGGGTGGATCTCCAGGAGCCAGGAGGAGCGTGCGGAGGCGAAGAAGTTCACAATGGATAGAGAGATGGAAGACATTAATTTGGAGGAGGCAAAGAAGAAGGGTGGATGTTTGGGAACCAGGAGGGCTCGGTTGATGCTTCTTGTGTTCGTTTTGAGTCTGCCACTTTTCTACATCTTCTACGTAGATGGATGGGATCCATCAGAGCTTTGGTTTGATGAAGATAGTGAGATAGAAGGTAAACAGCAGCAACTCTTCTTCTTCATCTTCTTCTTAGCAATAACTTTCCAATTATAAACTTTTCTTCTCCTGGTTGAGTTAGTAATTTCCTATAAAACTTGCCTTGGATTTGGGTGTTTGACTGTTAGTTCCATATATTTGATATAAAGATTTTTAATTAGGAATAGTGAATTATGATGCCATCCATAGTAGTATTTTCTTACAGTTTTGTAGTCTAATAAGCCTTTAGGTTCTTTTGATCCTATTATTTAATTCAAAGGTCGGACCTATCATTTTCTTTATCTTTCTTAATCTTAATGATAGGGGTGTAAATGAGCCGAGCCTAAGTGAGCCAACTTTAGCTCAGATTTAGCTCGAAATTAATTTCAAACCTATTTTGAGAATAAGGCTTAATTTGGCTTAACTCGAGTCGAGCTTGAGCTTAAATGAAGCTTGTTATCGAGCTATACATTAGCCTAGTCAAATTGAGCCGGTGTCGAGCTCAAGTTTGAAACCAGTGGAGGAGGAGGCGACGGCTTGAGGAGAAAGAGGAGGAGGTGGTGGAGGTTTGCCGATGGAAGAGGAGGCGGTGCTAACTTATCAATGAAGAAGGAGGAGGAGGAGGATGAGGCAGCGCCGACTTACCAATGGAGGAGGAGAGGAGGTGACGCCGAGAGAAAGCAACGAAGGAGGAGGATGAGGCGGCACCGACTTATTGACAGAGGAGGAGAGGAGGTGACATCAACTTACCGACGGAGAAGAAGGAAAAAGTGGGCAAGTGGCAGGAAAAGGATAAAGGGATTAGTTTGGAGATGGGTTTTGTGAATATTGTTTAGGGTTTGAATTTTGTAAGATAATTTATATCGAACATATTAATCAAGTCGAGTTTGAGTAAGTCAACTCCGGCTTAGACTCGGCTCAACTCAAGTTGAGTTAAGCTGAACTTGACGTTTAGCCGAGCCAAGCCCAAGCCGAGCTCGAATTGCTCATTTATTTTGACACCCTTACTTAATAACCGTAAAAATGAGTGCAACTTTCTTTTGTACTTTCTAAATAGCATTTCAATATATGCTTCGAAACATTTCCTACGAATTGTTTTTCACGTCTATAATTAATTGTTTTCCTATGATAGTTTGAAATCAGTTATAAATCTTAACCAGCTACTAACATTTATCTTGAAATATATATTCTACTAGGTTATGAAGCTGATTTTTCAACACCAAATTTTACATTGATCAAGAGAGACAAGCTTCTTGGTGGCTTACTTTTGCCTGGATTCGATGAGCAATCCTGCCTTAGTCGATATCAATCTGCATACTATCGTAAAGAGTCACCGTTTCTACCATCCTCATACTTAGTTTCAAGGCTTCGCCAGTATGAATCCCTTCACAAGAAGTGCGGTCCAAACACTCCACTCTACAAGAAATCAATCCAACAGTTGAAGTCCAAGCACAGTGCGAGTAACTTGGAGTGCAACTACGTGGTTTGGACTCCTTTATATGGCATGGGGAATAGGATTCTCACAATTGCCTCTGCCTTCCTCTACGCTCTCCTCACGAATAAGGTCCTACTTATCCATCTCCCACCTGAATTAGTCGACCTATTCTGCGAGCCATTCCCTAATACTTCTTGGGTCCTGCCGTCGGACTTCCCGTTGATCAAGGACTTGGCCGGCCTCCGTCTCGGTTCGCGAGTGAGTTACGGTACAATGCTAAAGAATAAAGTGATTAATAATAGCCTGAATATTTCCGCCGAGATGCTGCCTTCGTATGTTTACGTTCATCTTGTGGATGATTACAAGCACTTGGACGGGCTCTTCTTCTGCGAAGATGATCAGCTACTCCTCGACAAGGTGAATTGGATAATAGTGAAGTCCGATGTATACTTCGTTCCGCAATTTTTCCTAATGGAACAGTACATAGACGAGCTACAGAGATTGTTTCCTGCAAAAGAGACCGTCTTCCATCACCTAGGAAGGTATCTATTCCACCCAACGAACCACATTTGGAGAATGGTTACAAGATTCTATTACTCTCATCTGACCCAAGCCGATGAAATGATTGCTCTTCAGATCAGATATATGCCGAAGACCTCCGAGCTTTTCGAGAATTTATTCAACCAGGTCATGTCATGCTCTCTGAGAGAGAAACTACTGCCAAACATCAATACTACGCAGGAGCAAATCGCTTCTTCTACAGCTACAAATGGGGGAAAGCGAAAGGCAATTCTTGTCATATCTTTATATGCAAAGTACTACGAGAAGATAAAGTCTATGTACTATAATCACCCAACTACCACTGGGGAAGTAATTAGAGTATACCAACCAACACACGAAGAGGAGCAGCAAACTGAGCATCAATCTCACAACCAAAAGGCAGTGGCGGATATGTATTTGTTAAGCATGTGTGATGTTTTAGTTACAAGCCCATGGTCTACATTTGGGTACATAGGGCAAAGTCTTGCAGGTTTAAAGCCATGGATTCTTTTCAACCAGGACTTGGAGAAAGTAGCAGATCCACCATGCGTTAGAGCAATGTCAATGGAGCCATGCTTCCATAACCCCACCAATTTTGATTGCAAAGCAAGGAAGGATGTGGATTCTGGGGCTTTGGTGAAGTATGTCAGGCATTGCGAAGAAGCTTTTAGAGGGGTTAAGCTGGTTGATTAGGGCTTAATTGTAACTTAACTTTCCTTGACCGATACATATATATATATATATATATGTACATTATTGGGCTTAATTCTTGTCATCTCTTTATATTTTATTTGATTTAAATAGTAACTATTTTCCTTTGTGCTGTGAAGTTCTCAGATAAAGATCTCGCCAATGCTGGGTTTTAATAAGGCGGCTAACGTCCTTTTCTAATGTCCAAGAGACCACGACTGACATCTATATATACATATATATATTATAAAGGTAGGTTTCCTTATTAATGTGGAATTGATTAATTAATCCATGGCCATCTGATCTTTGGCCTTATTTTGAGGGAAGATGGAGTTTCCAGTTGTAATAAAATATTATTTTTCTATATGAACTATTATAAATGAAGTCATTATTTTAAGAACGCCAGCTCATGGTTGGCTGTCGGTCTATACACGCAATTGAAGTGATAATTTTACTTAGATAATAGAAGTATAGAACTATCACCTTTAAAATGCCCCTTAATTATAATAGCGGAAGGGTTTGGGTAGTGAGTTAAGAAAATAAGATATTTAATTTTTCGTAATTCCTTATTTGCCCTCGACTAAAAGACCAAAACCCCCCTCTCTCTCTCTCTTTGCATCCTATTATATGCCGGGGCGTTTAGGTTAATTACACCGCCATACGATTCCTAAACTTTTTTTTTACTAAGAATTTTTTTATTAGATAAAATCCTCTAAGCTAAGAATTTTTACCACAATGACTCTTGAATTAAAGGGTTTATGAGGATATTTCTTTTAGTTCAATAGTCTATAAAGAATTTTCGGCAAGAGTTAGTGTCGATGGCAAAACGACTGGTTGATCTATGACGACGGCGTGGAGTTGGGGTGGAGTGATGGTGAATGATTCTGGTGCCGGCAAAGGCAAGATCTTGGCAATGTCGATGAATCCTCCAATGCTGAGCATCAATCATGACAAATCGTCGTCAAAGATAGATATGAGGGTTTGGATCTCAGCTTCAACATTGCTAATGTCTTCCTGAGGAGGGGAAACGACGATGATACGATATGTCAGTACTGTCCATCAAGGTCCGTGCGTGCAATCATCGATGCTGCTGACGATGATGGTGGGGAAAAGGAGGAGGGGAAGGTGGGGGAATGGCGGTCCTGGATGGCTGGTGCTAGGTTGTCGCAAATCGACGGCGGGGAGGCGATGTTAGTAATTTGCACCGCCTCTAAGAGAGAAGTCAGTGATGGTGAAGAGTAGGAAGATGATTATATTTTTATTAGAATATCTTTTATCCTAATTTAATGAAAGGGGCTTATAAGATTTACTTATTTTGGAGTTAATTACATCTGATATAATTATCATGTAAATTCACCTAATTTTTCAGACAATAATAACTAATAGAAGAGTAACATTAAAAATTTTAAAAATTTAGAAAGTATATTATAACCTAAAAAAATTTAGATATTTTTATAAAAGTTAGATATAATTAAGAAGGTGTAGACATAATTAATCCTTTAAACTACACCCATGTAACAATTGAATATAAAAAAAATTTTACTAAATATCAAACCCAAATATGTTTTTTTAAAAAAATTGGAACCCATAATTCAACCATTGAAGTACAATGGTCAATTGTATAGTGGACCCTGGCTGATCCGGTTGCAGCGGCTTGTTATTCTGCCACCGCGGAGAGTGGAAGGTGATAGAGCCAGAGAAGCAAAATTGACTGTCTGTTACTTGATGTGATGTAAGTGAATGACATAAATTATTGATGGGATGGCCAACAATGTGTAATTATATTCGACCAAGTTTCGTGGGGTAGTTGAGTGTATTTTATCTCAATGAACTTTTTAATCGAAGTCTTAGACTTAGTCAATACAAGGCAATGCGCGGCCACTAACAAAGGCCTGGCAAAGTGCATGAATCGGGACAAATGTCTTCTTCTTTTTTCCCCTTCTTTTTTTGGGGGGGTTATCTTATCGTTCTTATCCGAGTCAAAACTTAGTACTCATAGGCCACACACAGCGTTGTTACTCGCTTAATAAGTACGTATCTTCAAAGCATGAGAGGAGTGAGCAGTTGTATATTTATTAAAAATGCCATACAGTTTATTTTTATTATTGATCTTTTACTTAAAACTAACAGCAATACTATTTTATTTCTTCTTTTCTACTACTCGGTGGGGGATTCCGCCAAGTCACCGAGCAGTACGTTAACCAGAGGAATATATTTGCTTAAATATTCTAAGTCTATAAATGCAAGACTAGGTAGTTCTCTACTTTGGGTCGTGTTGAGGTGAATCAAATTAAGAATGGAGAGAGAGATGGTAGCAGGTACTTTGGAGCGGGCGAAGAAGCTGAAGGCTGGATGTTTGGGAACAAGGAGGGTTCGGTTGCTGCTGCTTGTGTTCATCTTGAGTCTGCCACTCTTCTACTTCATCTTCATAGAAGGATGGGATCCATCAGAGCTTTGGTTTCAGGAAGTTAGTGACACAGAAGGTAAACAAACTGCAACTGTTCTTCCTCTTCTTCTTGCTTTCAGAATTTGATGATACAAGTAGGAGATAAAAGGATAAGATACTAAAGGTCAGCAATCAATTTCCTATTGTTTTTTTTTTGTTGAGAAAGTAATTTCAATAGTTATAACAAATAACAACATTATGAAGCTATGGACAGTGGTATTTTCTTACAAATCTCAAATTCTTAGTAGTGAAAGAATTTAAGACCGTAGCTGTCGTATTATATATTTTGTTGCCTTTGAATTTAAGACAGTAGCTAGCTTTGCCACGAGCGTCATAGATTGGCAGAACAATGGATGAGGAATGCTTCACAAGCTCAGTGGTCAGAGGGGAAGGGGGGGTAGCCGAGCGTCGATCGCAGGCCGATCAATTTCTCTGCGAAACAACACCTACATGCATGTCGTCAAAACCAAAATAATGGGACGAGGAGGTAGAGGAACTCACCGGTGATCCCAACGGTACTGATGACTATGTCCGGGTCCTGTAGGCCTAGAGAGGAGGCGGTAGGGGAGGAAGCAGGGGAGGGCTCGTGTGAGAGATTGATGAACGTGAGGTTTTAAAGAAGAGAGGTGGGGGTGTCTTGCCGCATGTTACGCCGATAGAGGGCTCATTGGTGATTGCAACGGTGATGACCGTTTTTAGGTCCGACGGCCGAGGCCGGCGCAAAGAGGAGAGAGGTGGGGATGGCGACGCTGGAGATAAGGAAGCAGGGGAGGAGGGGAGAGGGAGTAGTTGGGTCACGCACAAGATTAAATTTCGGTGACACGTGACCAATTGACCATACGACAATTTCTTTTTCTTTTTTCTCTTTTGATACTACTAATCTAGTGAAAAATTCACTACATTATTTACATTAAACCCCAGAACCTATTATAATTTTCTACTATAGATCCAGAACCAGCAAGTGGGAACCTTATTAATAATGGCCGTCTATTTTGCAATTGGGCCATATGCATTTTTTTTTATTGAGAAGATGGACCACACGCACAGTTACTTCATGTGATGATTCTTGATCTGCATCAGTCGAAGTAATTGAATGCTATTAATTAGTTAACCAAAATAATAACTTACATATATATATATATATATATATATATATAAAATTTTGTTGAGTGCCTGATGTCCTTTTTATCTTAATGATGTCATAAATCGGAGACTTAGCCTTAGTCAAAGATGATGTGCGGCCACTAACAAGGACTTGCGAATTGCATGAATCGGTAGCTCGGGGCAAACGCCTCGTCCTTTTCTTTTTCTCTTTTTGGTAATCTTATCCTATTCAAACATTAGTACTCGGGGTCCAGCCTTCCAGGTCTCCATATAAAGCCAAACGGCGTTGTTAACTCCCTTAAATTAATGAATCTTTCCAAAGCATGAGAGGAGTGAAGAGATTTTGAGTTAAAATTTAACCTAAAATTAATACCGTTTAGTTTTAAAAGACTCACAGCACTCTTGGAGTATCAGATTATTATTTCTGTGTTAATTGTTAGTCGACCATGTAAGTATCAATTTGAGGGAACCAATGGTTGAGAATATTTGAGATTTTAAAAGCAAAAAAGGAAGGGTCGGATAATAATACCACAGCCATGACCCAGGTCCACGTGGGTGGGCGGCTTTTTCTTATGGATTTATACTATTTAATTTCTTCTTTTTCTCGGATACCACCAACCCACCGAGCAATACGATAGCCAGAGAAATATATATATATATATATATATATATATATATATATATATAATTTTGTGGGCCCAATAATTGCTTCAATATTCCAAAGTCTATAAATGCAAGACTCTAGTAGTTGTCCACTTTGGGTAAAGCTATCATGAGGATTGAGGAGGGTTGTGTTGAGGTGAGTGGAGCAAATTAAGAAATGGATAGAGAGATGGAAGCAGGTAATTATTTGGAGCGGGCGAAGAAGAAGGGTGGATGTTTGGGACCAAGGAGGGTTCGGTTGCTGCTGCTTGTGTTCGTTTTGAGTCCGCCACTCTTCTACTTCGTCTACATAGAAGGATGGGATCCATCTGACCTTTGGTTTCAGGAAGTTAGTGACACAGAAGGTAAACTAACTGCAACTATTCTCCTTCTTCTTCTTCCTTCTTCTTCATGCTTTTGAGAATATTTAGATTGATGCAAGTAGGAGATAAAGATAGGATGGGATATTAAAGGTGGGCAATTTCCTTTTTTTTTTTTTTTGAGAAAGTAATTTCCTAGTAAACTTGCCTTGGAATTGGGTGTTTGATTGTTACTGACATAAATATATACAGATATTGAATGGGAATGGTGAGAAAATAGTTATAGCAAATAACAACATTAGTCTTTTCTTGCAATTTTAGGTAGTGTTACAAAAGCCTTTGGGTTGTTTTGTTTTTTTGGTTGCAAATATCAAATTCTTAGTAGTAATGGAATTAATAGATAAAGAAGTATAATAAGTTGTATTATTTTGCCGGCTTTGATTTTAAAAATCCTAGCTAGCTCTGCCGCTGCATAAATAGTAACGATATATTTTGTACCTTTGTTTTTCTTTGACGAAGGATATTTTTGGTACTTGACATCCAGAAGCTTCTTTATTCAAAGGCTGACCCTGTCATCTTCTTTATCCTTTCTTTCTGTAAGAATAGCATATGGATGTGACATTTTATACTTTATACAATAACATCATCACCAATTAGTAATCCAATGCTTAGAAACTCTACTACAAATTGTTGTGATTACTTAAGACCTTTTTCAATTTCTAGTATATTTTTCTTGAGAAGTTATCATAGTTTTTTTTTTTTTTTAAAAGAAAGAAAATCTTAATACATTTATATCTTGATATATATATTACTAGGTTCTGAAGCTGATTTTTTCACACCAAATTTTACATTGATCAAGAGAGACAAGCTTCTTGGTGGCTTACTTTTGCCTGGATTCGATGAGCAATCCTGCCTTAGTCGATATCAATCCGCATACTATCGTAAAGAGTCACCATTCCTACCATCCTCATACTTAGTTTCAAGGCTTCGCCAGTATGAATCGCTTCACAAGAAGTGCGGCCCAAACACTCCACTCTACGAGCGATCAATCCAACAGTTGAAGACCGGGCACAGTGCGAGCAATCTGGAGTGCAACTACATTGTTTGGACTCCGATAAATGGCATGGGGAATAGGATTATCACGATCGCCGCTGCCTTCCTCTACGCTCTCCTCACGAATAAGGTCCTACTTATCCATCTCACCCCTGAATTAGTCGACCTATTCTGCGAGCCATTCCCTAATACTTCTTGGGTCCTGCCGTCGGACTTCCCGTTGATCAGGGACTTGGGCGGCCTCCGTCTCGGTTCGCGAGTGAGTTACGGTAGTATGCTAAAAGATAAAGTGATCAATAACAGCCCGAATGTTTCTGCCGAGATGTTACCTTCCTACACCTATGTTCATCTCAAGAATGACTACAAGCACTTTGACGGGCTCTTCTTCTGCGAAGATGACCAGCTACTCCTCAACAAGATGAACTGGATACTACTAAAGTCCGATGTCTATTTCGTTCCGCAATTTTTCCTAATGGAACAGTACATAGCCGAGCTACAAAGATTGTTTCCTGCAAAAGAGACGGTCTTCCATCATCTAGGAAGGTATCTATTCCACCCGACGAACCCCATTTGGAGAATGGTTACAAGATTCTACAACTCTCATCTGGCCCAAGCCGAGGAAAGGATTGCTCTTCAGATCAGATACATGCCGAAAACCTACGCACTTTTCGAGAATTTATTCAACCAGGTCATGTCATGCTCTCTCAGAGAGAGACTGCTGCCAAGCATCACTCCTGCAAAGGAGCGATCCACTTCTTCTGGAGCTACAAATGAGGGAGAGGGAAAGGCAAAGACCAAGGTAATTCTGGTGATCTCTTTATATGCCAAGTACTATAGGAAGATAAAGTCTCTGTACTCGGACGCTAGTACTGGAGATCAAGTAATTAGAGTTTACCAACCTTCCCATGAAGAGAGGCAGCGAACTGGGCGGCAATCTCACAACCAGAAGGCAGTGGCAGACATGTATTTGTTAAGCATGTGTGATGTTCTACTTACAAGCCCATGGTCTACGTTTGGGTACATTGGGCAAAGTCTCGCAGGTTTGAAGTCATGGGTTCTTTTCAACCAGGATCTTGACAAAGTAGCAGATCCGCCGTGCGTTAGAGCAATGTCCATGGATCCATGCTTCCATAACCCTAGCAACTTCGATTGCAAAGCAAAGAAGGAAGTGGATTCGGGGGCTTTGGTGGAGTATGTGAGGCATTGCGAAGAAGCCTTTCGAGGGGTCAAGCTGGTGGACTAGACCTTCATTTGTAGCTTGGCCTTTTTTTTCTTTTTTTTTTTATAAAATATTTATCTAAGTTCCCAAAGGGAAATTATTTTGGGATCTTTGTAGTGTTTTTAAAAATGTTGTACTTAGTAGACAATTAACTGATTATTTAATTTAAAGAGTAACTATTCTTTGTGTATGACGCCTTTACCCCTTTAAAGTTTGCAGAAAAGACTGCCATCTATAATATATTTGGGAACTCTGTTTTACCTTTATTATCGTTTATATCCAATATCACAATATTTAGCATTTTACCTTTGAACCTTAAAAATACTTTTTAGTTTAATTTAATCTAATAATATGTGACGAAATAAATAATATTGTATTAATTTTAAAAATAAAATATCTAAATTATTCCTCATAAAAATCACTAGACTTTGTGCTCTATTTTTTTTTTCCTGATAGCAAGAGTATTTTATATTTACAGTTGAATTAATTATTTATATAATTATTTTTAATTAAAAAACTAATTTATAAGATGTTCTCCATAATTAACTGATAAATAACTATAAGGCAAGATGTAAATAATAATAACAATGAAATGCTGAGTATTTTTTTATTAATTTCCCATTAGTTTTTTTTTTTAATAAGGTAGGTTTCCTTATAATGTGGAGTTGACTAATTAATCCATAGCCATCCGAGCTTTGACCATATTTTTAAGGGAAGGTGGAGCTCTCAGTTGTTATAAAATATAAACTATTATAAATGGAGTTATTATTTTACGAATGCAAATTGGATTATGATCCAACTCGCAATTGGATGTCATTAAACTCTTGAAATAATTATTAATAACATCCAATGTTTTGACTATAATGTTAATAAATTCGAAAATAACTCATTCAAAAGATCCAGAAACGAGTCGGCTTGATCTGACTTTCTCCCAGGAGATGTCCTATTTCTAACCCATATTACATACAAGAGGTTCTCACATAACTAAAATTCTATTTAAAATATAACTTTATTTAATTACGTGACTAAAGATAAAGCTTAACAAACTCCACTTTGTGATAAAACCTTTATTAATCGTAACATAAGCTTTCGTTCGTTTATCATCAAGATAAACCACACAACTCCAGTAGTTATATTAATGTGAAAAATATTAAAATAGATGAAATATTCTAATTTTACTCATTAATAGTTTGAGGTTACAAATGAAAACATAATTTAATCATCTTTTAGCACCTAATATGAGGGTGATCTCTTGTGAGGTTAGTGTAGAAAGTTTTATTTTATATGGTGTGTGTATAAGATGAAACTGAACGTGATTGGAAGTGGATGATTTGCGAGGAGAGAAAAATATATATCCTATCCGAAAATGGGAGGGAGAGAAAGAGAGAGATAGCAAGATATGGGCTGCTTCTACTATGCACGTTTAGCTTATTTTTGAGATATTAATAAAAAAAAGTTATACTTTATTTTAATTATTAGGGTTAAATTTATTTTATCTTTAAGTAGTTGCACCCTAAAATCACTTTTACCTCTCAAAATGCTTTTTTTTAATGGGCCTTGTATTTTGACTAAAGTAAAGCAGCTAGATTTTCAATCCAACTCAAAGAAGTCGCCCAAATTATTTAAATACATATTTGTATTAAATATAATAAATATAATAAAATTATAAAAGTTATGTAAAGCACCCTTGTCCTCGATTAGCTTATGTAAATATAAATAAAGATTTTTTATAATTTGGATAAAGTTTTTATAAGGTGTTACAAATTAGATCTGAACTGATCTGAATGTAAGAAAATTATGATGATTTTTTTGTAGTGGTAGCTTCACGAGTTACACTTCTAATGACTTTGATTCGTGTAAATCTAAGGTTGGAGTGAAAAGTTAAAAATAAAAGAGTAAGAGAAAATCATACAAGGCATATCGATAAATATTTAACGGCAACTATCGTCGGAGGGTAAGGGATGGCCAAGGGTAGTGGTGAGCGATTGTAAAATAGGGTGGCTCCTGGATGACAATGGTAGCAAAGATTTGAGTGCTTTAAATGGATGTAAGGTTAAGATCTACTTCTACGAAAATAAAGACAGATCATTGACTACGATAAAACGATAATAAACTCAAATATTTTTTTATATTTAAAAATAGTTAAATATCTTTTCACCATTATATATTTGTTCATAAAATCACTTTAAAAAATTTCAAGCTAGTTTTTATATTTATAATTAAAATAAAATTATTAGTTTTTATATTAAACTTAATTAAATAGCACTAAAACAAACAAAATACTCTCACGATATTTGTTAAAGTTTTTGAAAGAATACCACTAAATAATTAAAATAGTCATAGTGCTCAATTAAATTTGACATAAAAACTCTTGGTTCAATTTTAGTTATAAGTAAAATTTATAAATGACTGATTTAAGGTTTTTAAAACTAGAGGAGATACAATAATTTTGAATATAAATACAGAATATTAAAATATTTTGAATTTTAAATTTAATATTTTCGAGATAATAAATGTAAAATTGCCGGATCTTTTTATAATTCCGTTCAATTTTACATCTCCCAGTAAACGTCCAACAAAGGAAATAATTATAAAAAAAGATTTACCATCAACACATTTCCGTATGAGCTTTTCCTTTTTCTATTTCACTCTTTCCGATGCCCAGATAACGAAAAGGAAATTTAATAAAGTAGAAGAACGAATTCCTTTTACTTTGGAGAAATTACGTTGATTTCACAAGATCAATGCATGTTTCCTTAATTTGATCCAATACTACGTTAATTAACGTAACCGATCTGGGATTACCTACATACTGCTCGTGAATTAAACACCAACAAGCCATCCTATTTAGATAGTGAGATGAAAGAAAAAAAAGGAGGAGGAGGTGATCATTCCAATGGAGTCGAACAAGTTGGCCGGACGTCGGACAGCCGAGAAGCTCTTCTGGCTGTTGTTTGCTGCATTAGGGTTGAGTCTGCCTCTCTTCTACGTCCTCCCCGTAGCTGGATGGAGTCCATCTCGATCATGGCTTTCGGGAGTTAGACTGGCAATGGATAAAGGTGACCACTATTCTGATTTTAATTCCCTGTTGAACTCTTAAAAATGTTTCGTTGGTTCGTTACTTAACAATGCATTTTTACTGAGAGTGATGCTTTAAAGTTTCAGTTTGATTTCTTAGAACACCCCTGGATGAATGAGCCATTTTAATCACCTAACACCATCAATAGTTATACAAGCAAAGGATAATATTGGGAATAAGAGAGGAATAGATTTGTCATGGCTAGGTGTGCTGGCTTCACCACTCCCAAAATGAAGTTATTATTTTTCAATAACTTAGCCACCAACCTTCTTCTTAAAAGGTGGATTTTTTTACTCAATCTTTTTAAGAATTCACATTGCTGCAAGATGGAGATCGAAGTTATTACTATGATATTATATATAAAGGTGGGTTTCACAATCCATGGGCGCCTAATTAAGCTTTCATATCCTTGCAAGATGAAGGCCAAAATTAATTATTACTATGATAATAGAGATAATGTGCCGTGGAAACTTCTAGTTGTTAATTTTTTTAATGAAAACAATGTGAGCTTTTTATTTTTTATTTTTTCAAGAACTGCCAAATTTCAAGATGAGTTTGGTTGTCTATCATACAAATAAGAGATACTAGTCAACTGAAATAATTAATAATAAATAATAAATGATGTGGAAAATAGATTTCCTAATAAAACTTTAGATTGATTTTTTTTATTTACTCTTTTATATTCAGTTGTCTCTTTCATTATTTTTGTCTATTTATGTTATACATTTTGGAAAAAAGAATAATGTTTTATCCACAAAAAACTATATATAATTAAGCTAAGCAAATGGCCTCCTTTTAATTTATAACACATATTTTGAAGCATCAACTTCTTCTTGGAAAATATATCAAGTTGGTATTCTTTATATATATATATATATATAATTTTTGTGTGGTGCCCATCCAAACAGTGAGGCTAAGAACAAAACTTTGAGACATAAATTAAAGATTATCCAATTGCATGGATCGAATCAATCTAATTAAATACTTGTGAAGATCCATAGCAGTTAATTACTTGCACAAATAAGAGAAACTTTCATTGGAGTGCGACCTTTCAAAGGTACCAAATTGAGATCTGATCCAAATATTTAGCTAATTAATTATGTCAGAAGTATTAGAAAAACCAGTGGCACATTCTCTGGGGCAATCTTTCTTTAATTTTTAGGAAATTTTTATAATAATTTAATAATTTAGTTATTAACAAGTGGTTTATGAGTTATTTATAATGAACACTTCTTTTTGCATATATATATTTTTTTACATTACACTCCACCAATAAAGCTATAATTTATTTAATTCTATACGTAAAATTACAGGAGTAAACCTAATAAAATATTTTTGACAAAGTTTGGATGAGACTAGTCTAAGTTAATTAACCAAAGTGTGCTATGACCATTCTAATCAAAAAGCTCAAAGATGTGGAGCTAGTCAAATATACACTAAAATTTAGGGAGTAATTTAAAAATTTCCCTATTATATTAATCCGGGAATTACACCTCCGACTTCGAGAAGATCTGAACGTTGACCTCCGACTCCGGGTTCCTTTTAACTCGAGTTTGATTATATATGAACGTAAACCTAGACTTCTTATTCGAGGTCGCCTCATTAAGATTAATAATTAAGCATGGAGGCAAAGAGGAGCGATGGCCATGAGAAGCCGTCGAGCTCTACGGAAGAAGCTCCATTGGTGGAGCCGAAGAAGGCGGCGGAGCCCGGACGTCGAGGCTACGGCGGCGGCCGGTGGTGCTACGTGATTCTTGCTACGTTCTTGTTGAGTCTCACGTTGCTTTATTTGCTCTCAAGATCTGGATGGGCTTCATCACAAGCATGGATTCAGGGAGATGGAGTGGTAGTAGATAAAGATAACAAAGGTGAGATTAACTATTAGTGCTTAATTAATCCAGTTAACCTTCATTTTTCGTACCTTGTTGGGAGAGATTAAGTTGATAGTTGATCTTCCATCAACTGGTACAATCTAATATTATGATGATAAAAAGGGATATTGCACCCATGCAAGCATAGAGAGAAACAGGTCCAACACGCAAGAGAAAATTACTAGAAATTAATATGTAAGCAATCATAATGTCATAATATAATAATCTGTGGTTGCTTGTGACATTATGTGTCTTCTCATTTGTCCATGCATTCATTCATCACTTAATTCCAGATTTTTTTAGAACTAAATTTTCTTTACAAATTTTACCAAATATTTATTGACTTGATCATCTAGATCGAAGTAATATGTCGCACAGTTTTTTCTTTCTTTAGGCTAAGGATTCTTATTGTTATTTTGTCTATTATAATTAACTCATGTTTTAATTTAATGTTGTCAAAAAGTAATTAGAAGAATAAGAACGCCCTTGTAATTTTCAGTATTCGGAAATTTACAAATAGGTCCTGGGGTAAAGGAAATTCGAATACAGTGAAATAGAGGGTTCTAAGCGCAAAATAACCTAAAAGATACTCCGAATTAATATCTCTAGCATTATACTCTCCAGTCCCAACCCTTCTCGATATTTCTCAGTCGAAGGCGATGTGACAGTTGACTTCATAATCAAGATGCTCTGCACCTCGTTTTCTCTCCAGATTCTTGCTCTTCTCAATCTCCTCCAGGTTAGAGGATCGAGCAATTAGGTTTTTCTCTGATTTCCTTATATTACTTTTGTTCTCTTGTTTAATTATCTGGGATGTTTTCAGAATTCGAATTAATTGCAGTGCTAGGTTATCCGGGAATTTTTGTTCTATGTTCAGTATTAGTTTCTACTGAATTGCAGTGCTACATTTTTCGAGTACTCTGCATCAGGTTTTAATCTAGAATTGGACTTCAATTGTGATCATGGAAAGCAGAAGTAGGTGGTTTTCAAGAATTCTCTGTTGCATTATTACTATTTCTTTGAGTTTTGATTCTCTCTCATTGTGTTGATACATTAGATTGGTCAATGATTCACTGTGTCAAAATCTATAGAAATGCAATATATGAAGAAATTCTTGGCAAGTGCAAAAGTTGGATAATTTTATTAACATGTTTGCCTTAACATGCAGGTAATGAAGATGCTTCTTCTCCATCCATTGATGCACGCAAACATAAGCTCCTAGGTGGCTTACTCTCCCCGGACTTTGATGAGCAATCCTGTGTGAGTCGATATAAATCTGCATTGTATCGTAAAGCATCACCCCTCTTACCATCCTCCTACCTTTCGGCGAGGCTTCGCAAGTATGAAGCCCTCCACAAGAAATGCGGTCCGAACACTACACTATACAAGAAATCTGTAGAACAGTTGAAGTCAAATCACAGTGTAGAAAATTTGGAGTGCAACTATATGGTTTGGACTCCATATAATGGCTTGGGGAACAGGATGCTTACAATTGCCTCAGCGTTTCTATATGCTCTCCTCACTAATAGGGTCCTATTGATCCAAGTAACTGATGAATCACATGATCTATTCTGCGAACCATTTCCTGGGACCTCTTGGGTTTTGCCTTCAGACTTCCCAATTAAAGACATGAGCAGTAACCACCGCAATTCTCCAGTAACTTATGGGAACATGATCAAGAATAAGGTGATCAATTTGAGTGCAAATTCTTCTGTAGAGTCGGTGCCTCCATACGTATATATTTATCTAGTGGATGATTACAAACACTTTGATGGGCTTTTCTTCTGTGAAGAGGAGCAATTATTCCTTAACAAGGTCAATTGGATAGTGTTGCAGTCAGATATATATTTAGTGCCAAGCTTCTTTCTATGGACACAGTACAAAGATGAGCTACAACAGTTGTTTCCAGCAAAAGACACCGTCTTCCATCACTTAGGCCGATATCTTTTCCACCCCACTAATTCTGTTTGGGCATTGATAACGAGATATTATGAATCTTATCTAGCCCAGGCTGAAGAAAGGATTGGTCTTCAGATTAGAACTTTCAATTGGCCACGCATTTCTTTTGAGGAGTTCTACAAGCAAGTTATATCATGCTCTCTGCGGGAGAAATTGTTGCCTAACATCACCGACGATGAACAATCTTATTTGTCTCGATCTAGCAATACGGGAAAACCAAAAGCAGTTCTAGTGGTTTCTTTATATGGGAGATACTATGAGCAAATAAAGTCCATGTATTACGATCACCCAACTACCACCGGAGAGATCATCAGCGTGTTTCAACCAACTCATGCAGAGCAACAACACACAGAGAAGCGTGATCACAACCAAAAGGCACTAGCTGAGATATATTTGTTAAGCTTGGTTGATGTTCTCGTTACAAGTTCCTTCTCAACCTTCGGATACGTAGGCCAAAGTCTTGGTGGTTTAAGACCATGGGTTCTCTTATGGCCACAGAACGAGAAGGCACCTGATCCTCCTTGCGGTCGAGCCCTGTCGATGGAGCCATGCTTCCTCAACCCCTTTTACTTTGATTGCAAGTCAAAGAAAGAAATTGATCCTGGGTCACTAGTTCGATATATTAGGCATTGTGAAGACAGAGTCAGTGGAGTTAAGCTGGTTGATTAGGCTGAATGGAACCTGAATATTTTAAAATCTCTCCTTTTTTTGTGGTCTCTTTTTTTTAAAAAAAAAATAAAAATAAATTATCTTCTGGATGGAAGTCCTTAGACATCACATATTCATTGAAAAGCACAAGTTAAAATCTAGTATGAAAGGTAGACAAGTCCAAGTTTTTGAGGCTGGTTTGATTATTTGTTGGACGAATTATTTCACCTTACTCATATAGCAAATCCTAATATTAGTTGAACATCACTTTGCCGGCCCATTCACAACAGTAATCATTCCATGACTTCTAACTCCAAACTCGACATGAATTGAAGACTAGTAAAGTTCACACTGTACCATGACTTCGACTAACTATCCTTAACTACATTAAGATATAGTTTATTTAAATTTATAAATTAAATTACTTTTGGTATTCCTGATGAAATACTCTTATTTAGATATTGTTTGTCGTAAATTTGTTAGTGTAAATTGTAAGCAAAAACTAACTTGGTGTTAGTTAACTAAAACATAGGGTGTTATTTAAAAAGTTCCTTATCTTTTGAAGCGGGGAATTACACCACCAACTACGAGAAGGTTTGAACGTTGAGTCCCGGACTTCATATGCCTTTAAAATAGACATTAATTTTATCTGGACGTAAACCTGGTCTTCTTATTAGAGGTCATCGGGTCACCTCACAGGCTTAACGATTACCCATGGATGCAACAAGGAGCAGCGGCCATGAGAAACCCTCGAATTCCAGGGAAGAAGCTCCGCTGGTGGAGCCGAAGAAGACGGCGGAGCCCGGACGTCGAGGCGACTGCGGCGGCCGGTGGTGCCACGTGCTTCTTGCGACGTTCTTGTTGAGTTTCACGTTGCTTTATTTATTTCTCTCAAGAGTAGGCTGGAGTCCATCGCAGGCATGGCCTCAGGCTCAGGGATATGGAGCGGTAGCAGATAAAGATAACAAAGGTAAGATTAATTATTAAGTGCTTAATTAGTCCAGTTAACCTTCATTTTTCGTACCTTAAGAGATTAAGTTTATCTTGTTAGCGTATAGGACACGGATTAGGAAGAGGTAATCTCCGAATGGGCAATTTAATTAATGTCTAGAGGGAGAGGTAACAGGGAACGATCTCACTCGGAAAAGGAGAATTCAATTTGATTATTAAAAGTTAGAATAGACTAAGGGGATATTGCAGCATTCGTCAAGAGAGTAGAGTCCAAAAACGCAAGTGGAAAAATAATAGAAAATAATACGCAAGTGAAAGGTCCAAACTAGCGTTTTGTGCTAAAAGAATTTTCTTTTTGACGACTATAATCAAATACTTTTTGACTGCTTCTAGATCAAAGTGATATATCATAGGTTGTTTTTCACGTATATTCTTTATGTGTATGTATGTCTCTCAAAAGTTTATTTTTATGTATATATATATATATATATATATATATATAAAACATTTGGTTTTTGCCTGATTATCACTCATGTCGTAACTTATTACTCAAAGTTATCCATGCAAAATCTATGAATTAAACAAAATATACATGTAAATATATAAATAGGAAACTTTGAAGCGTTATATATATATATATATATATATATTTAATCACAAGGCAAGCAGGCTAAGAATTGGTCAGCTTTTTGTGTCCTTAGCCAATTTTGATTTTTCCACTGACCAAGTTAAATTCGAGGTTTCATATCAGAATAGTCCTACTTGGCTGCTTGAATTATTATTATTATTATTATTATTATTATTATTATTATTATTATTATTATTATTATTATTATTATTATTATATTGAAAGGTGTTTTGACAGTTGTAAGTCACTTTGCAGTTCAAGTCCTTGTATTTTTCACCATTCAGAAATTTACAAATAGGTCCTAGGGTAAAGGCAAATAGCATACAGTCAAATAGAGGGTCCTAAGCGCAAAATGACATATACTTCCGAATTATACTCCCAACCCTTCTCGACCAGTCTCGCTCCACGGCGATACCAGTGTTGATTTCATGGCCATGTTGTTCCACGCCTCGTTCTGGCTCCAGATTCTTGTACTTCTCAATCTTCTCCAGGTTAGAGGATCGAGCGTTCGGGTATATCTCCGATTTCATTATATTCTTCTGTACTCTTGTTTAATTATCTGGGACTGTGTTTAGAATTCGGATTCATTGCAGTGATAGGTTATCCAGGAATTTTGTTCTTTTGTTCAGCATTAGTTTCTAATGTAAAAAAGGTGAGATTCTTGATTTTACTGTTAAAGAAAAAGGAATTGCTACATTCTTCGAGTATTATATAGTGTTTAAGAATTTATTATCAATATTTGGTTTACTTACATTTTGACTCCTGTACTACTATTTAGTACCACTTCGTCTCGTATATTATAAAAACATATAAATACCTTATGAATTTTTAAAAGTTACAACTCTTTAGACATTATTAAATAATGCCATAAATTTACTTCCGTATATCTAAAATATTTGCTCGTAGAAGGCTAATAGATGAGTTTAATTGTAACTTTTAAAAGTTTAAAAAATATTTGTATACTTTTATAGTATAGAAAGATAAAATGATACCAAGTCAAAATACAGGAGGCTAAAGCGTAATTAAGCCTCAATGTTTGTTTGAATTTTAATCTCTCCCAACTAGATTGGTCAAGAATTTATTATAACCGAATGAATCATCCAAACACTTCAGTTCTTCATCTCACCTAGTCTTCTCTTCGATGACGTCCATTCATAATTGATTTACAAAGTCGTAGAAATATAATATCTAAAGAAATTCTTGGATAATGTTGTTAACATGTTTGTTTTAACACATATAGGTTACGAAGATGTTTCTTCTTCTTCGCCCATTGACGCACGCAAAGATAAGCTTCTGGGTGGCTTACTCTCCTCGGACTTTGATGAGCAATCATGTGTGAGTCGATATCAATCTGCATTGTATCGTAAAGCATCACCCCTCTTACCATCCTCCTACCTTGCGGCGAGACTTCGCAAGTATGAAGCCCTCCACAAGAAATGTGGCCCGAACACTCCACTCTACAAGAAATCTGTAGAACATTTGAAGTCGAATCATAGGGTAGAAAATTTAGAGTGCAACTATATAGTTTGGACTCCATATAACGGTTTAGGGAACAGGATGCTTACAATTGCCTCAGCATTTCTGTATGCTCTCCTCACTAATAGGGTTCTATTGATCCAAGTAACTCATGAAGCAGTTGATCTATTCTGCGAACCATTCCCTGAGACCTCTTGGGTTTTGCCTCCAGACTTCCCAATCAAAGACATGGGCAGTAATCACCGTAATTCTCCAAAAACTTATGGGAACATGATCAAGAATAAGATGATCAACTTGAGTGTGAATTCTTTTGCAGAGTCGGTGCCTTCATATCTATATATTTATCTAGTGGATGATTACAAACACTTTGATGGGCTCTTTTTTTGTGAAGAGGAGCAATTATTCCTTAACAAGGTCAATTGGCTAGTTCTGCAGTCGGATATCTATTTAATTCCAAGCTTTTTTCTATGGCCGACATATAAAGATGAGCTACAACAATTGTTTCCGGCAAAAGACACTGTCTTCCATCACTTAGGACGGTATCTTTTCCACCCCACTAATTCTGTTTGGGCATTGATAACAAGATATTATGAATCTTATCTAGCTCAGGCTGAAGAAAGGATTGGTCTTCAAATCAGAACTTTCAATTGGCCACACATTTCTTTTGAAGAGTTCTACAAGCAAATTATTTCATGCTCTATGCAGGAGTTTTTGTTGCCTAACATCACCAACGATGAGCAATTTTATTTATCTCGATCTAGCAATGTCAGAAGACCAAAAGCAGTTCTAGTGGTTTCTTTATATCAGAGATACTATGAGCAGATAAAGTCCATGTATTATGATCACCCAACTACCACCGGAGAGATCATCAGCGTGTTTCAACCAACCCATGCGGAGCAACAACACACAGAGAAGCGTGGTCACAACCAAAAGGCACTGGCTGAAATATATTTGTTAAGTTTTGTTGATGTTCTGGTTACGAGTCCCTTCTCAACCTTCGGGTATGTAAGTCAAGGTCTTGGTGGTTTGACACCGTGGATTCTCTTACCGCCGTGGCATGAGAAGGCATCGGATCCTCCCTGCCGTCGAGCCTTGTCAATGGAGCCATGCTTCCTCAACCCTTTTTATTTTAATTGCAGGGCGAAGAAGAACGTTGATCCTGGGTCATTGGTCCGGTATATTAGGCATTGCGAAGACAAAGTCCAAGCAGTTAAGCTGATTGATTAGGGTGAATGGAAGCTGAAGCTTATAAACCTTTTCCTGTATTAGAAAGCATCACTTTATAAAGCATTGTCGATCTTTCGAACATTTTAATTGTATGACTACAAGCAGACTCCTCTGAATGGATCAGGTTATGACTGCGATTTTATTACAATTTTCCCACATCATGAGTCGCTACAGAGGAACGAAATCCATAGATTAATTTCAAGCCGAACAGTGAAACAGTATGAAATTAGTTATGTCATTGTCTCTATCGTTTTCTGTCTATTACTATGTGTCATAGGCAGCTGGATTAGGAGGTGCTGACCCAGAACCTCCCCAAATAATTATCTTCTTAAATTAAAATTGGATTTGCTACTGATGCAGATGTGAATCCTGAGATCAATGTATGGATCATGAGAGTAAATTAGTACTTTGACATCATACAATAATGTGCACTTGAACTTCTAGTTGTTCTATTTTCTGTAACATAAAGTAATATTATCTTGATAAGTGTCGACAACCAAGGCACCCAATATACAATCTGCTCCACATATTTATAACAAAAGTAAATAAATTAATTTCTTTTGGTTACGTAATGGACTCCATGTTCAGGTAATTAACACATTGTACTCTTATATTTGAGATCATCACGTAACAATATTGAAAAGATTAAGAATGGGTCTAACGAGGTGCAGTAGCCATTATAAACAGCATTGTTCTGTGGAGATGGAGGTGGTAGAAGCTCCATTGACGGAGTCAAGGATGGCGGCCCGGGTCGCCGGTCGTCGGGGAGCTGCGCGGCACCATGTGCTTCTTATTGTCTCCTTGTTTAGTTTTACGTTACTCTACATAGCCTCAAGAGTAGACTGGAGTTCAATACAAGCCTGTCCTCCGGGAGACAGAGGGACAGTGGATAAAGATATCAAAGGTGAGCTTACTGGCGTCTGATATTTTGTTTAAGATTCTCCAGTGTTTTTGGGCTCGACGTGCGGCTCGATTGCAACATAATTTGTACTCTGGATCATATTTGAGGGTGGAGCAATCGGTTCTTTCCCTGATCATGTTTGATTCTGTTCTTCATGTCTTCTTATCTTCTCTATAAACTATGAATCTTGTTATTAACTTGTTTGGATGCTTCAACACCTATAGGTTTCGAAAAAGCTTCTTCTCCAACCATTGATACACAAGAAGACAAGCTTCTGGGCGGCTTACTCTCGTCGGACTTCGATGAGCAATCCTGTGTGAGCCGATATCAATCAACTTTGTATCGCAATGCATCACCCTTCTTGCCATCCTCCTACCTTGTGGCGAGGCTTCGCGCGTATGAATCCCTCCACAAGAGATGTGGCCCCGACACTCCACTCTACAAGAAATCTATAGCCCAGTTGCAGTCAAATCGCAGCGTAGGCAACCTAGAGTGCAACTATATGGTGTGGACTCCATACAATGGAATGGGGAACAGAATGCTTACAATCGTTTCGGCATTTCTATATGCTCTCCTCACTGACAGGGTCCTACTGATCCAAGTAACAGGTGAATCAGTCGATCTATTTTGCGAGCCATTTCCTGGGACTTCCTGGGTTTTGCCTTCAGACTTCCCAATTAAAGATATGAGCAGTAATCACCGCAATTCTCCAATGACTTATGGCAACATGATTAAGAATAAGGTGATCAATTTGAGTGCCGATACTTCTACGGAGTGGGTGCCTTCGTATGTCTATGTTTATCTAGTGGATGATTACAAACACTTTGATGGGCACTTCTTCTGTGAAGATGATCAATTATTCCTTAACAAGGTCAATTGGATAGTGCAGCAGTCGGATATCTATTTCGTGCCAAGCTTCTTTCTATGGACTCAATACCGAGATGAGCTACAGCAACTGTTTCCGGCAAAAGACGCCGTCTTCCATCACTTAGGACGTTATCTTTTCCACCCCACTAACAGTATTTGGGGGTTGGTAACAAGATACTACGATTCTTATCTAGCCCAAGCTAAGGAAAGGATCGGTCTTCAGATCAGAACTTTCGACTGGCCGTACATTTCTTTCGAGGAGTTCTACAAGCAAATTATTTTGTGCTCTATGGAGGAGGAATTGTTGCCTGTAATCACTGACGAGGAGCGACTTCCTTTGTCTAAATCTAGGAATGTGGTAAGACCAAAAGCAGTTCTAGTGGTTTCTTTGTATGGCAGATACTATGAGATGATAAAGTCGATGTATTATGAGTACCCAACTGCCAATGGAGAGGTCATTAGCGTCGATCAACCCACCCATGAGGAGAAACAGCGAACAGAGCAGAATGGCCACAACCAAAAGGCACTGGCAGAGATATACCTATTAAGCTTGGTTGATGTTCTTGTTACCAGCCCCTTCTCAACCTTCGGGTATGTAAGCCAAGGACTTGGTGGTTTGAAACCGTGGATTCTCTTACCGCCGTGGCATGAGAAGGCACCGGATCCTCCCTGCCGTCGAGCCTTGTCGATGGAGCCATGCTTCCTCGACCCCTTTTACTTTGACTGCAGGGCGAAGAAGAATGTTGATCCTGTGTCACTGGAACGGTATATTAGGCATTGTGAAGACAAAGTCCAAGCAATTAAGCTTGTTGATTAGGCAGAATGGGGAAGCCCTTTTTGTTTTGATAAACCTCATCTTTTGGTGATCAGATGACCGGGTGTAAATTTGCATCACCATTAACCATGTAAAATCTATCAAAGCCTCACTATGTAGAGCATTGTCATCTTTTGAGGATTCTTACTGTCCGAGCAAGTGAATGAGATCAGGACCATTTTCTCCTATCTCTCTTCTAGAGAGCTCTTTCTTGCTTTCGTCAGTGTTTTCATCCTTCCTTCTCCTAGCCTGCATAACTAGGGGAAGGGAGAAGTCTTTCTCCCCCTCAGAGATGTTTCTTTCGGTTCCATTTTTCTTCTCTCTTCTACCCCCCTCTTGTACCTCTCTTCTTCTTCCCTCTTTTCCAACCATTCCACGATTTAATCTCCTCCTCCTCATCGTCCGGGGCCTATTCCACTAGCTATGCAAGCGGCTGCAGAGGTAGAGGGCGGAGGAGGGTGGAGGGGTTCATTTACGATTTAACTGCCTTCTCTGCTGCCGTCGCTGAGGGGTTTATCAGTTCGCGCCGAGATGTTCCCTTTTGGGTTTTTTCATGTCTCCGTCGGATCTTCGCCGGTCGGCGGCTCGTTGAGCCCCCTCTAGCCGTCACTTTCCTTAGTGCTTGGCCTTGCCTTGTGCTATGGCCATGGCCGAGGCCGACGGTGTGATGACTTGCGGGTTGGGGTTGGTTTGGTCTGCCTTGGGCTTAGTTTGGTCTGGTTCTATTCTTGGGATAGATTTACAATAGAAAGAAAAATAATAATAATAACACACAGCCAACCCTGAGATAAGACAAAAGAAAAAAAAAACCAAAGTAAAGCTCCCATTAAAAGCTTGGTTTGTAGATCTAGATGTCAACATGGACGAGGCAAGTGAGAGGCAGTAAATAGTGGCGAGGCATGTAGTGCTAGATTAAATATGAGACTTTTGTTTAAAAAAGAAGAAGAAAGAAAACAGTTACTCTGTCCTTCCTCTCTTATGTATATCAAGCTCATTTGTAATATTTGGATATTTAATCAACTGTTCTCACCTACCAGCTTTCCCTTAAAAAAAACAAATAGCATTTATTACGATTACCTCACACAAGAAAGATGAACAGAATAGTTTGTCCTCGAGCAATCAAACATCCCCACATCGCCTTGGACATCAATATGTCAATGCCATTTTAAAAAACCCATGTTTGCTTTCAATTATATAAGCCAGCTAATCTTCTTCTCAGAAGGTGGATTTCTTATTGATGGAGATGTGAACCATGTGAGAAATCTATGTGCATTTGGCAGGATGGAGAATCTAATTAATACTTTGATATTGGCAATAATGTGCCTTAAAATTTTCAATTTTTTTTTTTTATTTTTTATGGAAACATATTTATAATTTTTTTAAGAAGTGCCAACTTCCTCAAGGCCTGTCCAATGTACGTGATGCAAATCGATTGGAGTAATTACAAAACCTAAATGAGTTGGCCCATAGATTTATCTAGGATTTTATATGATTAACTCATTTCCTATAATACATTTTATTTGGTTAAGTTTTTATTGTTAGAAATATCATGTATTTAATATAAATATTTTATTAACTTTGAGTCTACATATTATTAATGATCAATTAATGGTGGAATTAAAAGATCTCAAATAGTATTTTAATATTATATATTCACTTATTTAAATGTATGAAGAGAAGTAAATGAGAAATGACTTTAAAAGTATGTATCATAATAATGAAAAAAAAAAGTAAGTTTAGAATGATATTAAATATTTTTAAAATATTAATATAATATATAAGTGTCAAGCTCCTTATGAGCTTTGAGACTTAAAACGATTTTTTATGAATAAAGATATCTATGCATATTAATTTACACGCGTGTACCGCTCGATCCAACTCAGTTTAATTCGCATCGCACGAATGGGTCAAGTTTAAGGAGACCAACGTCCATCGTTCCAAAAGTAATATGTGGAGATAGAATTGTCTTAATATATAGTCGTACTGTTTTATCTTATATATATTTTTCTATATTTAATTGTCCAGTCTAAACTTTGTCTCTAAAGTTTGAGATTACAAGTAACCTAGATATATCTATAGCGGGTGTAAACAAAACTCTATTTTATACTTATAAGAACTATTTTAATTTTTTTCGAACCCCAACTTGATCATAAGAAGTGCATAGTGGGACGCCATCTCGCAATCAAAATTTTTAGTTTCATTGAACGTGCTCCACGTTAATCCTTTATATCAAGTACATGCATGAACGTATACCACGTCCTCTCATTCGAGATTACTGAAACAACTAATCGGATATGGTGAAGGAAGAAGATCTCCTGGTGGAGCTGAAGAAGACGACCGGAGCTGCCGGCCTCCGGGGAGACTCGTGGCGGCGGTTGGTTCTTATTACCTTCTTGTTTAGTCTCACGTTGCCCTACGTACTCTCGAGGGTTGGGTGGAGTTCAATACCAGCATGGCCTCTGGGAGATAAAGTAACAGCAGACAAAGGTAAGAATGTTGAGCTTATTAGTGTTTGATTAGTTTAAACGAAAATTTACTAGAGAGATTAGGATTCAATCGTTGGTGTTAATATCAACTTGGTGTTGAGGTATTTGAAAGATTTTATGTTTCTCTATTTCCCACAAAATATTTCGTTCTCTACGAGACGATGAATGCCTCGTTCTCTGATTTCTATACTTTTCTTCTGCTTTTAGGTTAGAATTAGATTTTGATTGCAGTGTTGAGTTACATGCGAATTTTGCTATAGTAATTTGTAGTTAATAAATTCAGATTTTGAATTTACTGTGGAAAAGAAGTAATGGCTTAGATTGCCGTGTATCGGAGCACTCTTGGATCATTGTCTGATTTAGAATTTCGACTTTTATTTTCATTTTATTTATTATAGCCAATATTTCATTGATAACATTAAAGAGCTACAATGTCAGACATTGAACAAATGGTGAGGGAAGCCAATGACTTTACAATAGACAGCGTAACAAAAGAAAAACTTATCAAACCCTAATAACTTATATGAGTGTTAAAATAAACAAATGACTCGAACTCAATCGGTTCAGTTTGGCTTGGGCTGAGCCAAGCTAAAGCCTATTTTAAGGCTCAATTTGAATTTCGAGTAACCACCGGCTTACTCAGGCTCGGCTCGATAGGCTCGGCTTAAATATAATATTTATTAATATTATATATATTATATAAATCAATTATTAGATCTTTGATCTAATAGCTACTATTACATCTTTGATTATACTAACCTTAATTCTAAATCAAATAAAACTATCTAACAAACACATCGCTTAATCTCTTCCTCCTCCTCCTCTATCGATTGGCTACTCGGCCTCTTTTGGCGGCCTCAACCTCAACATCGGCCTCCTCCTCCATTGTTGTCAACCCTAGTATTGCCTCCTCATCTTCCTCCTTCGTCATCTCCTCCTCTTCATCTTCTGTCTTCATCGTCTCCTCCTCTTCATCATCCTCCTCCGCCGCCTCCTCTTTCTTCACCTTATCTGACCTCCTCACCCTTTATTAATAAGCCGCAGTCGCTTTCTCCTCTCTGTCGGCCTCCTCATCCTCTTCTGGCCTCGGTAAGCCATCGTCCCCGCCGCCCTCTCCTTCTCCTCCTCCTCCTCTAATCAAGTGGGCTCGGCCTGAACTCGATATGGCTTGGCTTAAGTTCGACTCAAGTTGAGCTAAGCTGACTTAAACATCTTTGGAGGGCTCGTAATTAATTTTTAATTGAGCCTAAGCTAGAGTCGACTCGCTTAAAGTCGGCTCATTTATACGCCTATAATTTAATAATACAAGCATAATGCCCAACAATCAATAATAGATGTAGGGTGACGATCTTTTGAACAAAAGGACTCAAACTCCGCAGCGAGAAGGAAAATGGACGAGGTCGACAACGGCGGCAATTAGGAGAGATTTTTAATGGAAGAGAGGGAAAGAATACCCTAGCAGATGCTTTGGCAAAGGAAGGACAAGATAGCAGTTTGTTGTGAACTATAGTGAGAAAGATTTTATCTACATATTGATTTATATAGACTTGCAAAAGTTATATCTGAATTAATTTTAGTTTTTATGTGTCAAATCCACCTAAATTGTAGACATGTGTCTTATATATGTATCATAGAGTGTTGATTTTGTTATGCAACCTATTGGTTGCTGGGTTAAATTCAGTGAAAGCTAACCTCGTGCTGATTAGTCTGGATACATTCGATTAATATACTTGAACATATATAATGGGCGCTCGGACTAACCCGCATGGATTAATCCGCACCAAAATTAAACTTCATATGATCATTTTCGAAGGAAAAAAAAAAACCCGTAGATGAGGAACTTCATTAGTGACATCTAAATAATTACAAACCTAGTACACAAATATAATGAGAAAGCTAGGACGGCAACCACTAGATAAGCCCAGGCAATTTGATAATCATCTACGACGCATCAAAAAGAAAAAATATATATATTAGGTCCCAAAGGGTACAAAAAATGTTACAAGACACAGTCCAAAGGACGACACAAGGGCAAACGGCCCAGTGTCTAGCATGCACAGCCTTGTGGGATACCAGGAAGAGCTACAGTGAGAACCACCTAACATGAACACTGATTACCTCCATGCACCGACAGCCATCTTGCTAAATGAAAATGAAACAAAACTAAAAAAATGATAAGCTCAGGAGCAATCAAACAGAGGAAGGAAAACAACAAGTTGAGATGAAGACAACGAAGCCACCGTCTGAGAAGTATACCACCACCCTGCACCAATCGGCTAAACTGAATGACCGAAAACACCTTCTCAATAGCAGCAAATCATCCCAAAATCCCTCCAACCATGAAAATGCGACAAATTTTGATTACTTGCACTTTTGATCGCAGGTTCCCATTGGTTCAGGGGCCAACTTATATATATATATATATATATATATATATATAAGTTTAGTAAAATGTCCACGTTGATTGCTAGCAGCAAAGAATCAAAAAAATACTATCGACGACAGGCCCATGGATTTATTAGGTAGATCTGATCCAAAGAGTATTTAGTACTGTTCCTTCCAATCATTTTTTGTTCTTTTCGAACTGATCCTAAGAAGAGTGGACTCCATCTCTCAATTAAGTATTCTTTTTTGATTCGCCCGACGCTCGGCTTCCACGTTCATTTATATATAGTATACAAACGTAAACCCACAGAACAAGCTATTGAACGGTAGCTGGACAATAATTGTAAGCCATATGGGCATGGAGAAGGAAGAAGCTTCCGTGGCGGAGCCGAAGAAGGCGGCTGAAACCGCCGGTCGCCGGGGAGACTCGTGGCGACGGTTGCTACTTATTACCTGCTTGTTTAGTCTTACGTTGCCCTACGTCCTCTCAAGAGTTGGATGGAGTTCGACACCAGCGTGGCCTCTGGGAGATATAGTGACAGTAGATATTAAAGGTAAACAAAGGTATTAAGTTGGTATTGAGATCATTTTAAAGAACTTATTCTTTTCTCTTTTTTTTTTCCTCTCATTTTCCATGTATTCCTCTCTTTCTATAATCATGTATTCCTCTCTCTTACATATATCAAGTAAGGTGTAAGGATGTAGTACTAAGTTAGCCTGAAATGGTCGTGTGGCCTAAAGAAATTTGCAAATAGAAACCCCATGTTTAAGATACTCTGCAACCAGAGGACACACCTCATTTTTAGCCCCTCTGAATGACATAGGACCACAGATTTCGTGGCCGAGATGCAGTAAAGCATGAAAAGACATAGATCAAATCTCGATTTGATTATGAATAACGAAAAGAAGCTCAGTTAGACTTCATAGATACTAGATTGAAGACATTAACTTTTGAAGAACTTAAAAATTCCTTTGGCCACAAGCCTACAAGACTATTTATAGACTACTTAATGAAAAAACATAGTTTAACTCGCAATAAACACACTGGAATAATTTTTTTCTAAACTAGCAAATTTACTGATTTTGAGGATTAAACAATGGAATTTGGTCGAGATTATAATTCTTTTCCTTCTTAAACAATAAGATTTGATTCTCGCATTGCTCAGAACTCTTCCAGATTAGAGGATGGCCGGAGCAATTGAACCTTTTCCCGATTTCGTCTTGTCTGCTTATTTAAGAATCGTTAGCATAAGATTTTTGAGTTGCATGCGAAACTTTGCTCTACTGTTCTTGGCGAGTTCTTATGTTCTTGGCCACTGGTTCTGGAAATGCCTTTCCTGCAGCCATTGAGATACAAAAGAAGAAGCTTCTGGGCGGCTTACTCTCCCCGGACTTCGACGAGCAGTCCTGCGTGAGCCGATATCAGTCGCCGTCGTATCGTAAGACGTCGCCTTTCCTCCCATCCTCGTACCTTGCGGCGAGGCTTCGCAAGTACGAAGCCCTCCACAAGAAATGCGGCCCAAACACTCCACTCTACAAGAAATCCATCGAGCTGTTGAAGTTGAACCGCAGCGTAGACCATTTGGAGTGCAACTATGTGATTTGGACTCCATTCAATGGCTTGGGGAACAGGATGCTCACACTTGCCTCTGCATTTCTATATGCTCTCCTCACCAATAGGGTCCTGCTGATCCACGAAACTAGGGAATCCATCGATCTATTCTGCGAACCGTTTCCTGGGACCTCCTGGATCCTGCCCTCAGATTTCCCGGTGAACTTGCGGTGGATCACCCGCGACTCTCCGCTGATTTACGGGAACATGGTCAAGAATAACACGATCAATTACAGCGCGAATGCTTCTGCAGAGTGGGTGCCGCCCTATGTCTATCTTTATCTAATGGACAATTACAAACACTTCGATGGGCTGTTCTTCTGCGACGATGATCAAACGTACCTTGACAAGGTCAATTGGATAGTGGTGCATTCGGATATCTACTTCGTGCCGGGCTTCTTTCTATCGACTCGACACGAAGAGGAGCTACAGCGGTTGTTTCCGGCAAAAGACACCGTGTTCCATCACTTGGGGCGGTATCTTTTCCACCCCACCAACACTGTCTGGGGATTGGTAACAAGATATTTTGATTCGTATCTCGCCCA
Organism: Typha angustifolia; assembly: GCF_048772165.1. NCBI lineage: Eukaryota > Viridiplantae > Streptophyta > Magnoliopsida > Poales > Typhaceae > Typha > Typha angustifolia. The sequence continues at coordinate 6,744,662 of NC_133243.1, read as the reverse complement.
GGCTGGGGAAAGGATCGGTCTTCAGATCAGAACTTTCAAGTGGCCACCCGTTTCTTTCGACGAGTTCTACAAGCAAGTTATGTCGTGCGCTCTGCAGGAGAATTTGCTGCCGAATGTCACTAACGAGGATGGATTTTCTTTGTCTCGATCTAGCAATGTGACAGGATCGAAGGCAGTCCTAGTGGTTTCTTTATATGCCAAATACTATGAGGAGATAAAGTCCATGTATTACGCGCATCCGGTTGCTAATGGAGACGTCATTAGCGTCTATCAACCAACTCACGAGGAGAAACAGCATACAGAGCAGCATGGTCACAACCAAAGGGCATTGGCAGAGATATATTTGTTAAGCTTGGTTGATGTTCTCGTTACCAGTCCCTTCTCAACCTTCGGGTACGTAAGCCAAGGTCTCGGCGGTTTGACGCCGTGGATTCTCTTACCGCCGTGGCGTGAGAAGGCGGCAGATCCTCCCTGCCGTCGAGTCTTGTCGATGGAGCCGTGCTTCCTCAATCCTTTTAGGTTCGATTGCAGAGCGAAGAAGGAGGCTGATCCAGGGTCTTTAGTCCAGTTTATTACGCACTGCGAAGATAAAGCTATCGCTGTTAAGTTAGTTAATTAGGCTGGAAGCTAAATCTTATAAACCATAAACAGTTTTTTTTTTTTAAATCTTTCTTTGTTTTTGGTGATCAAAGGCATAATAAGTATATTCTGCATCATTTCTAGTACGTATAGCAAGTCTGATTGTAATGTTAGTATATTGGAGATATAAATTTAATTACTTTGAAGGCTGAGCCTTTTTCCTGGCTAATAACATGATCATTTGTGGAAACAATGACCTCCTTCTCATGTTAGGTTCAGGTATGGCATTTACCATTGCATTTGTTGGCATGCCTGTCCTAGGAACTAGAGAATTGACACCAGGATCAGTTTCTTCTTCTGAATTTGATGACTCGTCAGAGCCTTGAGCAGCATCACTAGATTTTCTTTGCTGCTCATGTCCAGCTCTCCACTTCCTCAACTCCTCTTCCGTAGCCAGTTTCCCACTCCTGGCCTTGTCGGCCTTCTCTATCGCAAGTCTCAGTGCTTTTTTGCTTTCTTCCATTTTCTTATTTGCTTCTTCTAGCTTCTCTAACCTTCTTGATTCAAACTCCTTTGCTGCCTTAATTTGCTCTATTGCAGAGATAACTCGCTTGTTGGCGAGTTCTTCAGTCTCATGGGCCTTCTTGCTGAGCGTGTAGTATTCTTCTAGAGGAAGTGATACTCCAATTTGAAAGGGAGTCCTCATACTTGCGACCTGTTCACTCTCTTCCAATGCTTTGACTGCTGCAGATGCCAGTTTCTGTGATTCTTTAGCTGCCTCTATCTCCTTCAAAGTAGCATTTAATCTGTTCTCCAGGGTGCTGACTCCAGCTTTTGCTTGCTCTGCTTCTTCCTTTGCCTTCCTTAGCTCCTCATGCGCCAAGCGAGCAACCGACTTTGCTTGATCTGCATTCATAGCTGCTTGCTGCAACTCCTTGGGCAAATCTACCATCTTATCTCTGGCTTCCTTCTCCCCTACCAGGATTAGCTCAAATTTGGTATTGGTTCTGCTCAGCTTTGCTTCAAGAGATGACACTTGTAAAGAAGCCAACACTTCCCTCTGCCTCAGGGTGGTGAGGGCTGCCTTCTCTCTTTCTAGATCAAGATTCAATGAAGTAGCTGCGACTCTTAGACACATCACTTCATCTTTCGCTTTCTCGATATTAGCCTTTACTTCCTTGAGCTCCTCTAAGGTTTGAGCTAGCGTTGCTTCATTCTCCCCATCTATACTGTTTGGTTCTTGATCTAAGTCACCTTTCCCGTTGGAAGCTAATTCAGCTTTTAAATTGAGCAGCAACGTAGAAGCTTTCTCTAGTTTCGACTCGAGATCGTTGGCCAAAAGAAGTTGTTCATTGAGCTGCTGCAGTTCATCTTCAGCTTGCTTCAGCTCATTCTCCCATCTAAGCTTGTCTTTCTCCCAGGATAAGGATGAACAAATGCTCTTCTCTTCTGCTTCAATATGTGCAGCATGTGCAGACTCCAAGAATTCCCTAGCTGTGATTAGTTCCAGTTTAAGATCCTCCATGTTCTTCTCAATCTCCTCGGATGCAGCAGTAGATTCTTCAGCTTCTCTAATTGCCACATCTCTTTCAGTGATCAAAGAAAGATACTGTCTTTGAAGCTCTTCCAGCTCCCTTTTTACTGATTTCAAATCCGAAAGAGCCGTCAAATACCATCCATTGGATACGTCAATTTGCGCGTTCACCGCAATGCTTTTGTTCTCCGTAATTCCTTGCTTCGTCTCTTTGAGGCTTAGTTCAGCAATTTCTGAATCCTGCTTTGCCTGGGCCTCTTGTGTTTTGGCATTCTCCAGGCTTAGCTTAAGTTCTTCGATTAGTCTCTTGGTGTTTTCCATCTCCTTTAGTACTTCTTCTTTATTATCATCTGAAGCTTCTAATCTTCTTCTGTACTCTGGAATCCCTTCTTGCACCTTCTCAATTTCTAGTTGGACAGTCTTGTGCTTCTACATGAGTCAATAAGGGTGCATTGTAACCTTCTATTAGAGGAAAAAGGGTCTGAACAGAACATGACAAAGGAAGAGAATCTAAAATGTTGAAATTAAGGTCTTTACTTGTGAATAAAGGTGCCATCTTATGAGATTAAATTTTATTTAGAATATATATTTCTCTTTGCCAATTATGAACAAGTTTAATCAAATTGGGCTGCGGCCTTTTAGGCCAAAATAAAATAAAGATAAAAATAAATAGCAAGTTTAATCCTCCCATTTTAAAATTCTTTGCAACTTTTGATCTTTCCTCAACATGAATAAATTGATGTGAAGGAACATAGATCCAGAGAAGCATATTAATGGAGAGCTGTTCCAATATCAGATCTTTGAATGTTTAGATTATTTCTATTCCTCAATCATGGTAATCAACAACAAGCCTTTCCTAAGATTGATCTGAAAATCTCATCTATGCAGAAAATAGTCGACATAACAAATTTGTGTTACCTCCAATGTCAGGTTCTTTTGAGATTTCCAATCAACAACGCCTCCAAATTTGCTGACAGCCACTTTAACAGATTCAAAAGGAGCTTGACTTTCTGCAAGGCTTCTATTAACAACTGCCCCTTTTAAGTTTTCAGAAAGTTTCAGTGCTGCATTCTGTGTATCCCCAGCTTCCACATCCTGAAATAGAGCCCTTTTAATCCGTATCTGTCCAATGATCAGCACTTATAACATAATTCTTTCGGTTTTGAATTGGTATTATTCATGTCAAACCTCTATTGATGCTTCCAGTGATGACATAGATATGGCATCTTCTCCAGCTACAGGTAGTTTCTTCAGATTCTCTGATGAACCATCATGAACATTCTTTGGGATTATTATTTCAAAGTTGTTTGATTCGTTGTGCCCACGATTAGTATCTGCGTACTCCATGATGATGGGGGAAGCAAGATTTGGAGAAGTTTGAGAAAAATTATCTTCAGAAGAAGGTAGCTTCTAAAATCTTTATCTGATGTTACACATTACAAGAATAAGTTCAATGCAATAACATGCCTTACTATCAACCGTACCCTTTTTTTTTTCTTCAGTAAGATGCATCAAAGTTGACTTACATGCCAAGAAATTCAAAATATTCTTGAAAATTTGTAACTTAAAAAATTTATATACGATTAGTTTCTGACTTCCAACTAAATTAGAAAGGCAACAAAAGTATAAAACTACTTCATTATATCATTGAATGTAAATGAACAGAAACATGTCTAAATTGTGTAAAAATAATTAAAGAAAAAACTTACTCGAGTCTTTTCTCTATCTTAAGAGCTTGAAGGAAACGAGGAAGGAGAAGGAAATGGGAGTTGGGGGAGGGAAAAGAAAAGCACGTGCGGGAGGAGTTGTCTCCCCCACAAATCCTATATTTGTCTGCATCCAAGAATGCTCTTCCTCCTGACCAGTAGATTGCTATCTCTTCTCTCATATTTGAGCCACGTAAAAAAAAATCTCGATAATTTGATAATATTAGTGTGTCTGATTCACTCGTAGTCCAGATTTTGGAGTTAGTCAATGACACAATGCCATGTCATTAACTGTAACAAATCTCAGCCTTAATAATCGCATATTAGCCGTTCGAGAAACAGAGCAAAAATGTACTAGATTGATAAATTCATCGCAAGTTATAGCTTTTAACCATTATTAAATAAACGGATCCATGTCCTGACCCAATGAGGTTTGAAATCCAATAATCTGCATCATAATATCTGAAAAAATAATTCCTCAGAACTTTCTCTGTCTGATAATTACAATTCAAGCGAGTATATATGTTGAAGTGGTCCTAGTTCCATTATCTCCAACATTAGGTGGGGACTTGACGATCCAACATCATCATTTTAGTGCTAGATCTTTATCAGTTTGATGGCCTTGAAGCTCTAAAGGAAATAACTTTACTTGCAAATATAAATAATTTCTACATTGATGTAGTGTTCTCATTGTTAATGCTGAGAAGACAATGATGATAAAAATCTTATGTAACTCAATGATCATTCATACAAGTAAAAACATTATGTTCTGCAAGACAGCAGCAGCAACTTTGTAGCTGCTTCTCAAGAATGTGAGCTCGTAATCGTCTGAATGATAGTTCGGTTGAACGGATCTGAAACGTGCGTCAAAAGGTTTTCGATTGGACCAACATGGGTGACAGATGCTTGCACAAAGATCCCAAGCATAGCTACCATTGCCAGCCTCCCTGTGATCACCAAGTTTTTCTCATGTCAGCAAATATGCTTCTCACTTTGGAGGTTACTGACATCATAAGAAGAGTTAGAGAAGGTACCATTCTTGATCTCTTTCAGCTTCATTTCATCTGCAGCGTTGACATCCTTAGCAAGGCCAAGTGGATCAAACAATGGTCCTCCTGGATAGCTGTTTGAGATTCACAATAGTAGTAGTTGAAAGTTAGTATAATTTAGTACAATAACATCTTACAATCTATTAAGTAACATGCTCTTATCTTGATAACATGAAACAGGGCATATAGTTCCTTTAAATCTTACCATCTAACCTAAGATCTCATTTCTAGCATGAGGTTTATGATGAGGATGAGCAGTACCTACCCGGGTTGTAAACCTTCTAGTGAAGCTTCCAGTCCTATGAAGGTGCCTTCTTTCGCTTGTGATCCAGGACTAACGAAATCCATGTACCTCTTCGTTTCTGCGAATCTGTAGTTCGAATTGGAAACGCAAAATAGTGAGTTTGAAAACAATGAATTGGCAAATTAAGTTTAGTAGATTAGTGTTTGTAAAGACTCAGGTTCCTGCATCTTACCCCATTAATAGGAGTTGAACAATGAAGAGTGCCTGTGTACTGGCAAAGTCGAACTTTACAGCACCTGCTTCAAACCACACTGGTAGATTGCTTACTCCTGTTACTCTAAGAAACTAGAGAGCATCAAAACAATAAAAACTCCATCACTGTGGCAGTAAAGCTAGCTTAATTAAATTTAGTACATTCCAACAAGAACAAGTTAGCAAACTTATGTTAACAAAATAATTCAGCAAAAGCGAAGTTGCAATGATTATGCATACATCAGTCACTAGGACTCCGGCAACCCCAGCCATGGCAAAGCGGCAATGCACGAGCTCTGCTTGTACATACCACTTCAAGCTCTTGGGATCCTCACCAAGCCCCAAAGGATCGAATCCGAAGTCACCGACGAGCCTAGAAACAATTGCTCAAAGTTTAATCTATTTGGAGATCTACGCATCACAAACTAAGAGAAATTGAAGGAGATACGGACGTGCCATCGAGGTGAGGTGGTGGGTCGAGGCCGGGGAGCCACGTGGCGCGTTGGGCTCGAGCTAGAAGCCGACGGGAGGAGGAGGAGGAGGAGGTACGGAAAGGGGTCTTGTTCTTGTTCCATGAGGTGGAAGAGGGAGTGAAGGGGAAGGTATTGGAGATGTTAATGGAGGGAAGTTGGATTCCAGCATTGGTGATTGATTTGGTGGGAGTAAACGCCATGGGTGCTGTTCGAAGTCTGGGGGCGAAAAACCAACTGCTACTAGCCGTTTGGCGCTGCGACTGCGAGGAATTGCAGATAAGGATGTGGAATATGGGGCTATGGACCATGCACTATGCTCAATGCTCTATATGCTCTATTCTCTACGGAAGAATAATCCTTTTGTGCTAAAAATTAAAGAAGACTGTAAAGGTAAATAGGACAACTTTTATACAATACTTTCTTTGAATACGACTAGGCTTGTGGATGAGCCGATCGAGCTTAGCCTATGGTCCGCTCGAAATTGATTGATATTGAGCTCATTTCGAGCTCGAGCTGAGCTTAATAATATGGGCTTATCTTAACTCACTAAGTTCACTGAGTTGGCTCAGTTCCTAAATAATTCTTTAATATTTATTTTATAGTTACATCGTTTATATTTTTTTGAGAGGGTGCATATAAAAATAATTCTTCTTTCTTAGTTTCTCGTAACTAAATGTTATTCAGCCAATTTAAAAAATTATTCTTTCTATTACACAAAGCACAGGATAAATCGAACCAGGCTCATCTTGTTTGTGGTTAAGGCAAAATAATCAACTGCTCTAGCTAGAAGTTGGCTCATTTACTAATCAAGCTTGACTTTCAGCTGAGCCTATTTGACAACCCTAAATGTGACTCTCTCTATCTTCTCGTATGAATATATATATTGTAATTTTTTTTAAATAAATTCTAAAGGTTAAGTTAGAATTTACCCTTCTTGTTTTAGCTCAATTTTAGTTTATCTCTTGTATTTTAAATTTAAGCGCTCAATCACTCTAGTGGTTAAGACAAAATTATAACTAATGAAATTTTCAATTTAAAAAAAGTTATTATTGATGCTAATATTTTCAAGTTAGATTATATTTATGTAGGAGTGATTAAATTTATTATATCTTAGTTAACAGTTGATTATCTGGTACAATTTAGTATGAACTAGTGATCGAGTTAAGTACTTGAGTTCAAATTAAGATAAAATTGGATCAAATTATAAGGGTGTAAATTATAATTTCCTTAATTCTTAAATAACACTATCTTTTTAACAAACATTTCATTTAGAGTTAAATGTAATCAGACTCTTTATTTTTACAATAATTTTCATATAACACCTTACAATTATGTTGACTAACTACTATCAATTATATATTATGATTTATATAATTCTGCTAATGAAGTTACAAAAATACCTTAAGGGCATTTGCTTAGCTAATTCCATACTAACTAAATTTACTAAAACACTCTTTAGAAAATATATTCTTGAAGAAGTTTGAGAGAAGGGTAATTTTGATATTAGCTCTTTATATCCGATAGTAACGTCACAGATAAGCCAATACTTGGGCATCATTGAAAAGGATTTGACTAAAAATTTGTAGTTTTCTGTTACTAGTTACTAATGATGGGATTTAAGCAATAATCCCTTCTCGGCAAGCGCCGTCGTCACACTCATCACACTCGCCACAGTTCGAGTTCATGGGAATCGTGCAAGCCAACCCAACAACCGCGTATTGGATATCATCAAGCCTTCCACATCTCAATTATTATATAGAGCCCCCAATTAAATAACGTTCATGCCACTCAAAATTTGCTTCCAAATTTACAAAAAGTAATTCCAATCCATAATCCAGAATTAAACAAAAAGAATTCTGGATACTGTGTAAAAAAATTAATTTGTTAAGTAACTACTGATCGCTGAGAGAAGTCATGGACCAGATCTCTCCATCATCTAAAGACAGTAAATCCTGCAGACCATCCCATATCTCCACCATCTCGTGCTCTTGTTTTGTTCCTTCTTCGGATCGTTCGGGTGGTGGCGGTGGTGATTTTGGTGGTGGTTGTGATGGTAGTGATAGTTGGGCAGCAGGCAATTGATCAGGAAAGGGGAAATTGAGCTTGGCTCGCGCCCCCCGGAACTCAATTGCGGCGGCGTCGTAAGCCTGCGCCGCCTGCTCGGCGGTGTCGAACGTCCCCAGCCACTTCCGGACGGCGCGCCGTGGGTCGCGTATCTCCGCCGCCCACTTCCCCCACGGCCGCTGCCGCACCCCGCGGTACTTGTTCTTCTTCTCTTTCCTCTTCCCTCTTGGCGCGCTGCAACTGGCCGCCTCCTCTTCCTTGAAAAAGACGCAGCCGAGGCACCCACTGATGCCGCATTGGCGGCACGTCGCATTCTGCTGCTGCTGCTGCTGCGGCGAAGGCGGTGGCGGTGGCAGTTCAGGAGGAGAGGTGGAGAAGCCGGAGATGACGTGGATGAGGGCTTTGACTACGATGGAGGTCTCCTGCTCGAGAGAGATCCGGGACAAGGGTGGAAGCTTTAGCTTCGAGTGAGGCGATTGGAGTTGTTGTTTTGGAACCATGGCTACTGAGAGCGGATGATGCGGAGTGTTGAGCCTTGGAGTAGGTTGAAGCGTGTTTGGCTTATAAAGGGAAGGGAGGGGAAGAAGGAAGCATGCACGCGGAATGCAAACGCTTCCGGTTTGTACTTGTGGGATAGGATCGCTAATGGAAGTGATGACGTGGGATAGTATTTAAGAATTATAATTAATAAGAATGTTCGCTGGGGGGGGGATTTGGGGATGAGGTATCACGTGAGAAATGTGATGAATTCTGGTGCGGACATTCTCTCGTGGTATGAACACGGGAGGTGGGGCCACTGACAAAATGCGTAGGTCAGCAAGGGTCCAATCTAGTCCTCTTCTTTGAATTATGAACTGAACCGGTAAAAGCGTACCTTAAGGTCACAAGTTCGATGCTTATAAATGCTAAATTTTTTAAGTAGATATTTATTAAAATATACCGTGCTTAACTGAGTTTTTTTTACTGTTCGTGATTTGATCTATTCATAGTTTAAGAGTTGACTCTAATATTCAATTTATATATTAGAGATGTCTAAATCTTTATTTCTACTCTATAATTAGCCTATAACGTTTAGAATGAGATTTAAATTCATGACTTTATGAATAATAATTTTGTTTGATATTAAGTCTGTGGACAAAATCATTGCAATTCAAACAAATGTTTACAACATTTTTTTCTCAATAGCAAGATTAGCAAGGTTATGAGCTAATGAGTTATTTTTCCAACTCGAGTGGAGAATATTGATGGAGGAGAATTGTTTAAATAGTTTAATACACCCGGATAACTTGTGATATTCTCTACTGAATAGAGTTCAAAATGAGGTTTGCAGCATTGATCACTTTGGTACAGTCACCACATTGGCTCATTCATTAAGCTCCACTAGTTCTTTTATGCCAAGTAGGAGAGCAAAAGCTTCATCCACTAGAACTTGGGCCGATAATCTAGACTCCCACTCCCCCTCTCTAGTCGCCCTTCCAAGATGTTCGTATTATCTTGCTGCTGAAGGCGGAATAGAAAGATTTCAGTCCATTGCATTGAACTAAAGCTACTGATTTCTAAGACAATCTTTCTAGAACCTTACATACTGCTGCATTCCTCGTCTTCCAAACAAACTACATGGTATTAAAAGTATATCCTAACAATTCTTTCAAGAGATTAGCGTCAAGGTAGGTCACTCATTCGCCCAAGAAATTAAAGCTGGTGGGTATTCTATGTACATTCCTAATGCGCCAGCAAACTAGACAATTTTAATGAAATGCTGGGAGATGAGGAGGTAATAAATTGTTTCTTAGTTGCTCATATAGAGAGGGTACATTTTGTCTATTTGCAGCATTCTTTTGCCGCGGATCGCTCGAACTAAGATTGCACCCATTAGTCAGCGCTAGACAAACACTTGACCCGGACCTTTTTCCATACCACCTTCCAAAGCTTTGCAGCTGGGGCGTCACAGGGAATTCTTGAGTTAAAATTGTCAGTGGTCATGGCTGTCCAAAGTAGCCGATCACTCATTTTCATTGAAGCTGGATTTAGAGAAAAAAATAAATTTTTGAGATAGCTCTGGCGACCTCCTCTGAGAATAATTAATGCAGCAACTTCGTGCCCCACATCGGCCCCACCTCGCTTTAAGGAGTAATTGGTCTTCTGAGTAAATACCACTGTGCGCTATACCTAGGGGTGAAAACGGATCCGATAGTGTTCAATTCATATCCGGATTCGTATTTTTAGTTCGGATTCAGATTCGAATAGAGATATTGTACGGATAGCAAAATTTAGAATCATATCTTAACTAAACAGATACGGATAATTTTCGGATAAAGGATCGGATCTTAAACTGATATTAATTAAATTTAAAATAATTATAATATTTTATTTAAATATAATTAACATAAAATTATTAAGAGTTTTACAACAAATAATTTTTTGTATGTCAAATATATAAAATTAAAAAAATTAATCTCTATAAATAATATATAATGTATTATTAATAATAATATTAATACTTACTATTTAAATAAGTAAATTATAAATCATTTAAAAAATTATGCAGGTAAAATAGTCGGACGTTGACCATGTGAGGTGGACTCTGAACTCAAGTATACAATTAATGCAAGGAAGATAATAGCTGTCAAAGGTTCGAAAATCATGCTATTTGTGCGCGGAATTGCCACGGTCACACCGTATTGGCCCGCATGACGTTGACCAAACCAGACATTTCTAAATTCAGACTAAATTTAAACCCATCTCTATTCAAACAGATTCTATGAGAACGTGCATATCTAATATGAAAACGAATGAAGGGAAACAAGATAACTATCATAAGAGGGAAGAGGGGACACCATCTAAGAAAAATTAGAGTCACGGTCGACCATTACCATTTAAGAAAACTCTAACTCACCGGCGACCACTGTTACTCATGCTATAATAAAAGAAAAATAAAAATAAAAATGAGAGAGATTGAAAAGAGATAAATAGAACGAAAAGACCATAATAGAGGAAAGCACCTTCCTTCCCCCTAGACACTAAGCTGGAAGAGAAGTTTGAAAGAGCAGCTATATGATTGAGTTAGCAAAGGTTTAAAATGCATCTTCTGTTAATTAAATTGTTATATTAAAAACAAATAACATGCGAGGGTCCCATAATTAATTTTAGAACATATTGAGACTCTTTTAATTTTATTTTAGAGGAAAAATAAAAGAGAAAATATGAATGATAAAATAGTTATTTAATACTTTTCTGTGACATTGATAGATTCTATGTGGTTTACTGAGTAGTGTACATAAAATGATGAGAAAGTGCACGTGGCAATATAGCAACAACAGACGTCTTAATTTAATTATCCCCTAAAAAATTATTAAAAATTAAGAAAATTTATGTTTATCATCCAACCTTTTCATATATTGACAGTTTATGTCTTGCATGTTTTATATTTATAAATTTCTCTCTATGTTTTATTGATATTTATTTAACACATGTTAAGACTATCACTATTTAAGCAAATTGCATAGAAAAAGATATCTCATCTAATTCAACCTAATCTTGGCGTTTACTTTCATCCCTAACTAAGGTTCAATTAAAGTTGGCTGGATGGAGAAAGATACCTTCAATCGACTAATTTATATGAAATTTGTTCTTAGCGCCATCCCATCATATTGTCTGTCTTCTATGAGGTCTGTATTAATCATTTCGTAAGCTCAGCTGGCATAGTCTCTACAGGTCCATTGAGACTCGGTATCAAAGACTTTTTGATATTTTAATATATATTATGATAAATTTATCCTCTTGTGTTTATATATATATATATATATATATATTCCGTACAATATAGTTAATTCTTCATCAATCAATTTGATGAAGGTCTAACGGTTAAGATCTTTAAGGATATAAGAGGTAATTTTTTTAGATATATAATCTTATATATTATTTTTTAATAATTATATTATCTTAATATTTTATTAAGTAAAAGACATATATGTCATTAACTGAGAGTAATGTATATATATCAAAATAAGGGTATCGATGACTTTTACAATTAGCTTGATGAAAATTTAATTATATTTTATCTTATTGATTATTTTTTAATATTTACATATATCTCCTATTAGTTTAAGATTGATTTAAATTAAATTTTAATAGATAGAGATAAAGAATTATATTTAAATTAAAGTTTATATCCAAATAATCAAATTTAAATTATTTAATATTAAATGACTTCTCCTATAATTAAGGCATAAATATATTTAAAAGAGAAATCTTAACGGAAGAAAAAAAAACGTGTAGAGCGCTTCTTTCGTAAAGTTAATTATTTATTAATCAGTTTGATGAAGATCTAATGGTTAAGATTTCAAGGGTATAATAAGAAAATTAAAAAGTTAGGCACACGTAATTAAATCTTCTTAACTAATATACTCTTTTTCTTACGTAATGTAGTTTTGGAACCAATATGGATATGAAAACTGGCTATTATAGCCCGTTGAATTAAGATTATAATTTTTAAAAGTGCATCGAAGTATTTGTCATATATATATATTAAGTTTAATTAAAAAGTTAATGATTTGATATTATGATAAATTATACGAGGGGTGAAATGATACAAAAGAAAGTTTATAGTAGTTTAATTTTAGGCATAACGACAAGAGTCAACTTTTAATTTACCCAAACTTCTAACATTTTTAATTTTGGTTACATTATTATTCTTTTTAGCACCTGTTCCATATGGAGTTTCAATTTCTCATGCTTACCCTGTACATTGGTCCTAAATTAATATTCTAATCGGCAAGCAAGTGTTAGGTGTCTTTTTTAATAATATCCCATTTCTTCCGGGCTTGGCCCAAAATTTTATGAGGGTTAGTAGCCATTTGAATACAGCTTACAAATATTAGGGAAATTACATTCAACACTGAATAATTGAAGTACAAATCCTTCCAGGCCACTGCTTCTCATGTAGGTAGAAGATGAGTGGCCCCTTATGACTGAAAGCATTACAACATCTATATATATATATATATATAATTCCAACCTAGCAATTTTATTCAACTATGAAAACAATGTAAATCAAGTAGTAATAGTATTGCATCCTTGCAGAAATCCACACACCATTTGAATCACCTCTTCTCCCAGACGCAGTAGTCGCTTCCATGAGCAGCAACTTGGAAGTTGGAAGGGACCAAATTGCCAATATCATATCTTGGCCCAAGCTTAGTGATGATCTTGTCATCAATGATTGCCATGTAGAGATCCGCTTCTGCGACGAGAATGCGCAGTGTGCTACTCGGATGAATGTTATTTCTGCTCCTAATTGCTGCCAGGTTGCTGATCTCCTGCTTTAATCCCCACTCGAACAAGTGATCATAGAACTGCACAAGAAGATCACAAACACACCTTGAGTTATAATTACCGTGCTACCGTATATTAATTTAGTATTAGATTACTATAGTAGATCATATTTTTCTTAAGTATATATATATACATATAGGTAAAACTTACAATGGTGGGGATTCCTGGATGAGTCAAGATGTAAGCATAACCCTGCATGACCTTATCAGAAGGAAAAGGCCACAACTTCTGCGTTGATCCAGTGTCATGGTTGTCGACGAACGTCACCGCCTTCTCCGGCCACCACCCGATCAGTCCTGGAGCCTTCCCGTTCGAATCCCGCATCCTCCACAGCTCCCCTTGCACCGCCGCCTGCAGAATCCCCTTCGTCGTGAAGTCGAACGCCGTCGCCGGCCCCCCTACTCCTTGCACCCAGTTCACCAGCTCCTGCCTCTCCGAGTCTTGGTTGCTCGCCGGCTTACCGTCGCCGCCGTAGGATAACGAGATCCAGATCTCCGCGACGACAAAGTTGGGCGAGGTGTTGGCCACGTAGGTCTTCGCGACGCTCGCCGAGTAGCCCTTAGCGAAGTCCAAGCGCCAGCCGTCGAATCCGACGTCGGACTTGAGCCAGTTCAGCCAGTCGGAGAGCTCGCGCTGGACGCGCGGGTTAAGGTGGTCGATGTCGGGGGCCGCCGCGAAGTCGATACCAGTGTCGGGGTTGCCGGTCCCGTCGGAGTATTGTGTGTCGTCCCGGCAGATCATATCCGGGCCCCAGTCGAGGCGGTTGTCAGCGGTCCCGCCCTCGAAGATGCAGTAGATGCCGCGCCCGTCCTTCTTGTCGGCGCACCGGTGGTTGATCACGATATCAGCGACGACTTTGATCCCCTTGGCATGGAGTGCAGCGTTCAGGGACGTGAGCTCTCCCTGGTTTCCGTACTTTGAGGCGTTGAGGTCGTACAGCCTTCCTGGCATGTAACCTGACAATGCAAACAATATTTTTTTCAATTGCTATTAGTTAACAACTCATTTTAAGAGAGCCAAAAGAAATTAAACATCTAAACGAGCTCCAACTCAGCTCGATAAAGCTATATATATATGAATTGATTCTCAATAGGAAACAGAGAGCTATTTTTTAAAAAAAATATTTAAAAAGATATGAAGTGAATAAGACCTTGCACTGAAACAGAGTGGGAGGGAGGGGGAAGCCACACGTGCGTAACTCCCGCGTTAGCTATATCATCCACTTGGGCCTTCAAAAAGTTGTACAAGCCCCCATCCTTTCTCCAAGACTCCCAGTTAAATCCCTGCATGTATTATATGTTAAAATATATAAAATATATAAAATTATTGTTCTCTATTAGCTTTCGAACTTTTCAAATTGCTTACCTGGAAAAGGATCTGGGCCAGTACCAAGTTTGAACCGAAGGATAGTAGTAGAAGAAAGAAAACTAGAAACTTGATCATCTCTCTTCTTCTCAATTCACCAGCTATTTGCTTCAAATATGATTGCACCAAACTAGCAAGCAGTAGTAGTAGTAGTTTGTTGAATGTTGTTGCTGCGATATGTGAAGAACCGAACACCCAACGGTAGGTTTATATAGAGACCAAGATCTCTAAACTCCTCACAGTGAGCAATCTCGTGGGTCCCAAGGTTATTCTGGAATAAATGCCGAGGGGATAAGGGAATGCCGTTACCAACGGAAAGGGAATTAAATCTATGCACTCTAAACTAGATAGAGAGAAGAAGAGTGGCCTGATAAGGGCTAGAGATTGGAGGCGGTGGCGGATAATGGCGGCGGCTAAGGATGTATCGTAATTAATTAGAGACGTATAAAGATATCCGAGTTGGTTTTGTTTCGTTCAGTGGGACAATCCAACCAACTTCGTTATCCGCAGTACAAGTGGGAAACAGTGCAAGAAAATACGACGGGATGGATTGGTTATCCGGAGGATTCCGTTGGCCAGCAGAGCAACTGGGGAAAGCCTAGCTATACGGGGGTACGTATAGGAAGTGACAGGATAACCTGACGCACCTTATGTCCTTATCCACCTTTCTTCTAATTTTGTGCCTCGGATATTGTGTTGGACTGGACAGAACCTTCTTTCAAGCTCTCAGCTGTGCTACACTTTCAGCTAACGCAACGCATAGTTGCTATATCTAGAATACATATGCATGCTAGCTTCTAGGCTCAATGACCTTTATCCAATGTGGACCACTAATAATTGACTCTATATTTGATTGGATCATTAAATCATTGGGAAATTTGGTATTCACATCACTCAAATATTATTTATATCTCTATTTTTCTCTTTAAATTTAAAGTGTGTGTGTATATATATATAAGGTAAAATTAATAATTCAAAGAAACAATAGATGCAACCCTACATGTATGATGATATGATATATCCCATTTCGTTACTCGGTAAGAGCACTGGAAGGATGAGAGCAGAGAGCGTCATCAAAGAGTGTTTGACCGAATCACTTCATCTTTCTTGGCCGACCCATTTTGCTTGTCCTGCGGCAGCAAAGGATTCAGCTCTTTTTATCTTTCATTTAATCTGGATGCTAATAGGAAATTTGACGGTTTCATTCAATTAGATTTCCTCTCTATATGTATAGGCTGCAAGATGAATTTATGAGTAACGAAATTTAGAAGATATATGACTCCATTTGTATGATCTTCTTGTCTCAAATGGATCTCCAAATCCATCAGCTTTGAATCACTTGGGAGTGTCCAATGCTTTGTTATACATCAAACCATAATAAGCTGGTACATTTTGAACTCTGCCGTAGTGAGAGCTTTATGATAATTAGCAACATTATCGTTGACTTATACTGAAAAGAAAAGAGAAAATAGTAAGACTTCATATACAGCTGTTCTTGTTCAAGTGCTCCTCTCCCAGACTGCATAGTTATTACCACTCGCAACAATCTGGAAGTCAGAAGGAATCAGATTACCAACATCATATCTTGTTCCAATCTTCACAATAATCCTGTTGTCGATCTTCGCAAGGTAGAGATCTGCGTCCGCAACGAGAATTTGCAACATACTACTCGGTTGAATCCCACTTTTCGACCTGATTGACGCCAACTTATCGATCTCCTCTTTGAATCCCCAGTCGAAATAATGATCGTAGAACTGCACGAGAAAGTCCTCGATATTTCAATGTACATATAAGAGTGCGAGTGAGAATTGAGTTGGTCAAGATGATCAAGAACTCACAATACAAGGTATCCCTGGATGTGTTAGAATATAGGCATAGCCTTGCATGACCTTATCGGAAGGAAAAGGCCATAGATTCTGCGTAGAGCCCGTGTCGTGGTTGTCGACGAACGTGACCGCCCTCTCCGGCCACCACCCGATCATCCCGGGCGCCTTCTCATTAGAATCTCGCAACCTCCAGAGTTCACCATTCACAGCTGTTTGTAGAATTCCCTTAGTAGTAAAATCAAATGCCGTAGCCTGATCACTTACTACATCCACCCAATTCACCAGCTCCTGCCGGTGCGCGTTCTGGTCGTACGCCGGCTTACCGTCATTCGCGTAGGCGAGCGAGCTCCAGATCTCGCCGACGACGAAGCTCGGCGCCGTGTTTTTGACGTACATCTTCGCGACGTTCGACGAGTACCCCTTGGCGAAATCGAGACGCCATCCTTCGAAGCCGACGTCGTCCTTCAGCCAGTTCAGCCAGTCCGAGAGCTCCCGCTGGACGCGGTCGTTGAGGTGGTCGATGTCGGGGGCGCCGCCGAAGTCAAGGCCGGTGTCGGGGTTCCCGGTGCCGTCGGAGAAGATGGTGTCGTCACTGCAGATCATGTGGGGCCCCCAGTCGAGGCGGTCGTCAGGGGTCCCACCCTCGAAGAGGCAGTAGATCCCACGGCTGTCTTGCTTCTCGGCAGTCCGGTGGTTGATGACGACGTCTGCGAGGCAGTTGATGCCGCTGCCGTGGAATGCGGTGATCAGGGACTGGAGGTCGTCTTTGTTTCCGTATTTTGATACCTGGAGGTCATACAGCCGTCCTGGCATATAGCCTGAGGGGTGGAATTTCCACAAACACTTTTGTTACCAATTGAATCGATCAACAAACGCATCGGCATGTAGCAAATTTAACCAAGCATATATACACTTGAGCTATATATCATCTCCAAGTATAAGGCAAAATTACTAAGATGAAGGAAATAAACACCTTGCTCAGAAACAGAGTGCGAGGGTGGAGGGAGCCACACGTGTGTAACACCTGTGGCGGCTATGTCATCCACTTGGCCCTTCAAGAAATTGTACCACTCCCCCTCCTTCCTCCAAGACTCCCAGTTAAATCCCTGCATGCATGCTTAAATTAAGAACAAACAAGAGGATATATACCACTTATAATTTCTCCTCTTATTTTTTCCTTTGTTTTCCTTTATAGGTGTGTACATGTACCTGGAAGAGGATCTGAGCAATTGCCAAGTTGGAAGCAAGAGATAGTAGAAGAACTACTAGAAACAAAGCCAGAGATAGAGGGTTCGTATGCTTCCCCATCTCTTCTTCTTTCTTGCTTCGACGAATAGATGTTAAAACAAGGATTTTATATATATATAGAGAGAGTGAGAGAGAGAGAGCTCGCCTCGGCTTTCCAAAGTTCTGGTATCATGTATTTGGGAATTGGGTCCCACCTTATTATAATGATTGCAGAGGGATAGGATCATAGGAATGCCCATACAACGGAAAGGTTCAGGAGGAGAGAGAGAGTATATATATATATATTATTTGGGGGTATATGCGGTGGATAGTGGCGCTTTCCCACCTCTCTCTTCTAGAGCATCGCGTATCCGGGCAACGGAGGATTGTGACAGTATATGGATGCTTACCTGTTTAGCATATGACGTTATTATTGACTAGAATGCAATGATCTTCAATCTCTTATTTTTCTCCTTCTCCTCCAATTTTACATATTTCTCTCAGATCTCAATCCTAGATGTAAATCTCACCACCGTAATCATCTTTATCAACCCTTAATAGTACAATTTAAAGCCCTTTTCGCCCATGATATACACCTAAGACCCTAAATCAAAATCCGATTCTTCTTCTTCTTCAAACTTGTCCTCTCCTCTTTCTCTCAAATCTTAACGTTAAGCATCAGTACTAATCCTGTTAGATATAAACATACTAGGGGTAAAAATGAATATTTCATACCAAGGTGAAAGTGAGAACTATCTATGGTTGAGACCCAGTTCCTATAATTTTCACCTTTACTTTCACTAATATCCACCACTAGAGGTTTCTCAACATACAACTCTGCCATGGCAAACTCCAACAAAGGAATCGGTGACAACGGAGGAGATAACGTGGAGCTTAAAACTTCCCTTCACGTGTACTACAACAACATCATATGAACTCAAAGCCTACTACTAATGCATCCAGTCAAAAATGTCAAGCTACGTGACAAGTTCATAGTTATCTTACACCATCTTGTCAAGTAACTCTTTAGAAGGAATTGAGAAGCTTTCTGAATGCCACAAGCCATTGATTGGAATTCTCCAAGACACCATTCAATGTATACGAATATAAGATTTATATGAGGACCCCATAGAAAGTGGAGAGAAGAAAAGAAAAAAAGAAACCTACAAAAAGACATAAGAAGGTTACAAGCAACCTGGATATGATGATACAATTACAATCAGCTAGTAATAGTATGGCTTAATAATACCTTAGAAGGCCCACAAAACAAGGCATATCTCTTGCTCGTTGTAGGGTTACTTCAAATGCACGTATGGCACAATTCACTGGGCAAGCAAGTTACAATAGAACACAGAATGATACAAGGCAACAATTATTCATTTCAATATAACTGGTACCGTAGGCATATTCCACTTCCACAGATATTTCAAGGAGATATAATTGATACAGTAATCAGAAGGGTAATGCATACAAATATATTTCAAACAAAGTCTTTGTTCATCAATCATCGGTGTATGTAATTTCGAATCCCTATATTACCAAGATTTTAACCTTAAGGTATACCACAAATTTATTCCACAAAAGGACTTGAAAACATAATGAACTAAATACAGCTGATGCACTCAGAGTAACATTTATGGAACATTAGGTGAAGGAACCTAATTACATTTCACTTCAAACCAGACAAAGAAAATTAAACAATCTTAAAGTCGATTGCAGACAGTCTCTTCTATCCTGACTTGGTATAATGTCACACAACTTTACAAAGACATGTTCAGGAATACATGGTAGTCAACTCCTCATCTCTCAAATATAATGCAAAAGCTTGCCTGGAAGTGAGAGCATGAGAAAGTCAGAGAGAAAACAAGTAATGTACTTAACTTTGAAAAAATCTGTACAAGAGGACCTTCAAGAATTTGGAGTTTGCAAGAGGTCCAAAAATATGAGATTAAGATCAGTGCAGTAATTCTTGTCAACTATGTTATGCAGACATCTGGCATGGATTAATCATCCGGGTACCAAGGAGAATCTAACACAGGAACATTAGAAAAAGTAAACAACAGAACAAATGTGTCCAAATTAGCAACATGTATAAGTACATGTAACAATGCATGAACTGATGCATACCAGCTGTATGAAGAGGACTCGAAAGGCTTGCAGTTCGCAACACCTACAATCTACCGAAAGGAATGCTCCCCTTTAAGGGTAGGACTTGGTTTTAGACAAATTTAAAGAACACAGAATGAAAGTAGCACCTATGAATACTCTTGTCAAACATCTGATAGGCATCTCTAATTAGAAGCTATGATCTGTTTCAAATTTTCAATCACTCTACATTTCAGGTTTATAAAGAAAATAGGGTAGAGTTTGAGCTCATGAACAGGATTTTGGAGTTTGGACTGATCAGATAACTGCTACTTTATATTATATAACACAATTAATCTTCTATAGCAAGGACTAGCAGAAAATGACAGAACCCATCAAAAATCACCTTCAGATATCTGAGCAAAAATTAAACTATTGGATTCATAACCAAACAAAGTTCATTTTGATGGCCTAATATCTGATTCTAGCATATGAATTAAGACCTTACTTCCAGATTGCTGCACGTGCACAATAAAATTCACCAGCATCATTCATCTTACAAGATTCCGGATGTAGGCCTTCTAAAGATGGCTAACTAGCCCTAAATTTCATCCCATGGGCACAAAATCTTTTAACTTGGGTCACTAAAATTTTAACTGTTAGTATAAACTATGTGAGTTGCTACAATAACCAACATTTCCACAGTTAACTTGACATCTAATGTTGGACATAAAACTACTACAGACATCCAATGCTCATAAACTACAAATTGAAAGATAAACTATATGATTCTCTCTTCCTCCGATTCTTTCCTCCCACATGATGAACTCATCAGTCCTATACCAGTCGCTGAAACTTTTGCTACATGAGATGATGCTATGTTCAACATGAGAACTTTCTTTTAGAACTGCCAAAATTAGAAAAAGAAATTGTCAATGCGTTCAAAGAACATGAAAAGCATCCGTATATCCTGTATCAAACATGCCAAGAAACCCAAAACTTGAAATGTGCAGGTACAGCTACTTCTCACACATATTCTACCTAATTTTCGCACCGAATATTTCATTGTTTACTCCATTTTGCTTCACTAGGTGGAACAATTTAATTAAAAAATACAAAAAAAATCTAAGAGGTGCAACGAGGAGGTGACAAGATGGATATAAACTCATTGTACAGAATGCATGAAACAATCAGCAAATTCATCTGCATTACCAACTATCGCATACAAATCTATGTGAATCAAAGAAGTTTAGTAGAAATGAACATAATGTATTGTGAATTCCTCCGTAAATGTCAAACATTGATATCACTTATACACAAACACCTTAAACTAAAGCTATGTAATATTGTTCAAAGCAATTTCATCATGCGATTCTCGTCTTCCATTTCATAGTGCAATTGTACCATGCTCGTATCTTTATTAGGCGAAAAATTATAAGCTTCCTTTCTACATCTTCGAAGGCTTAGGGAAAATATCCGGCGTAAACTTCTGTGCCGCACCTATGCTTCCCTTAATCTTCATCGCTCCTCTGCATAATTATAATCAACATAAATCAAATCTCAACTTAACTAGAATAAGACTTAAAAAAAAATCTAATTTTTTTCCTCGCCTTATGAACGCCATTTGCGGATTCATCTTCCCAGTCGCAATTGAGAGGAAATCGCTATCCGTGAACGAGAACGTGGCGTCGGGCTTCCCTTCGTAAGGACCTAAGGAGATAATTTTACGCTAGAAGATCAAATTTTGTAGAGGCGGGGGAGGGGGGAAGGGGTGGTGGAGTGGAAAAAGTGAGAAGGGGAAAACCTTTGGTGACTTTGCCTTCTTTGAGATCGACGACGAAGATCTCCTCATCCACCCCAATTTTCTGTAAATTAGAAATCAGGACAATTTTTTTAGGTTAAAGATAAGAAGAGAGAGAGATAAAGGAGGGACCTTGGGAGCGATGTTGAGTTGGTAGACGAGGCCGATCTTTTTGGTGATGTCTTTGCCGGCGTCGGTTTTGAGGTGGAGCTTCATCTGCTCCAAAAGCGCCGCCGACTTCAAGGAGCTCTCCATCTTTTTGCTTCTTTTCTTTGTTTGATTAGAGGTTCGATTTAGAGATGAGGAATGAGAGGAAGAGATTTGGTTGGATTATTTATTGCAGGATGGAAGAAGGAGAGGAAGGTGGGTGGCTGCGGAAAGTAATGGCTAACTGCTCGGTATGGGGGAAATTCGCGGAGTTCGAGGAGGATGAGTTCTGTAATTAGTCTTAAATTACGGGAGATGAAAGATAAATTTCAATTCAACTCCACTATATACTTTATTATACTTAACACCCCATATTAAGTTTATTATGATACACCCTCCGCATTTTAGTAACCTTAGTACCTTACTTTGACCTTTATTTCTCAAAAGCACCTAACTATAATTCTAAAGCCATCACTTATTGAAGAGATAAAGACGTATTTAATTTTCGTTTTTCTATTTCTTCAAAAGGGTATTATTCTTTTTCTACCACAGCAACAAATTCTAAGAATAAGATCAAATAGATAAGGTCTATAATATTTATTTAAATAGTTTGTTGATATCCTTTTACAATTACCTTGCGCGTAAAATTGGAATAAGAAATTGAAAAGAATACGAGGATCAATCTGTAATAACGACATGTACATTATGAAACAAATGTAAAAGCAACTGTGCAGTAGTTTTATACAATTTCGGGATACGTTTGGTATTTTTCCACAAACATTCTATAGATAAAATGTGGGTAGAATTCTACCGCATCTCATTCAAGAGCAGCGAAGCTTTGCGAAATTTCGGCCGTTGGGGTGATCAAGAAGATGATATCGCCCTCTTGAAGCACAAATGTGAGTAGTAGTCCTTCTCCTTTTCTATAATGATGGGTTACTTTGTTTCCGATATGGATACTTCTATTGCATCATCTAGTTTGTTAAGCAATTGCTTTGCACCGGAAATTCTATCAAATTAAATGAAAGATGTGATGCATAGTTGTTTTTTATGTTGGGTTCTTGCAGTTAGATGAATGTGGCGATGTTTTAAAGGTAACATAGTTATATATTATGTTGGAATCTTGCAATTAGATGAATGTGGCGAAGTTTATGTAACGTAGTTATATATTAAATTGATTTCTTTGGGTTGGTTGTTGGAATCTAGTTAGTGCTTAGTTATTCTACACGGAGTTGTCCGTTGTCAACAAATTGCAAGTGTCATAGATGAAGACGTAGGCAAGGTGTTTGTCATAATGCCTGACAGTGTTTCTCGAGAGTCATAGCTGCACTCTAGAACATAATACCCAGAAAGTTACTGGGAGGTAGCTTGTTGATATTAAGAGGGAAGATGTTACATTGTAAGCTAAGAAATATGGTCTGCCAGAGGCTTCTCTTTGCATAGTTTTTCCATGACATTTGAAGTGTTCAAAATCTTATGGCATCACTAAAGCAGTCCTTTGTACTGATTTAAAGCACCTGGTTCTTTTCCTTCCAAATATCAGTGAATCCTGTTAAGATGCTGCATTTGGTGTTAAAGAAGCAAACCTGACTGATTTATGAACTACACTTTGATTTATGTTAACGATTTCTGCCACCAAACTCTAGGTTATGTGGTTGGTTAGTTTCAAGGACAACTTCTTAGTAGGAGAATGACATGAATGATAAGTTGGTAGTGATTGATTCTCTTGTCAGGATTCGGATTAATCTTAAATTGATTTGATAGCTTGGATTTGTGCTAGATTTGTATCTGGGTACTGATATTGATATAGCCATATAGGTCATAAGCAAGCACTGCATGGAGCAACCCAAATCCAATCCAGTCACACCCAGTTAGGCAGCCTAGTAGGCCTTTGTCCCAAGGACTACTACCCAAGGAGCGATCCAACATGGAATTCCGTAGGTTTTGCCATGTTAGCCACCCATCAATATAATTGTCTACTAGACCACCCAAATAATTAAGCCACTAGATTGGGAAGCCCTGATCATTCTCTTGCTTGGCAGGTTGAATGTCCAAATCCAAAGATGCCTCAATCTGGTAAGGATCTGCAGGTGTTGAACTCTATGGCTTTCAAGCTTTAGTTGGTATAATGAGTCATCGTATACTAAAGCTATATGTCGAATACTCAAATAGACTACATATTCCATGCCTTTGTTCTTTATTATCTGTTAGGCATCCTGGGCTGTGGGTTGGCAGTGATCTATTGGTTTCGGAGGTACTGGAACTTTCCTGGATTCTCTTTATTATTATTGCATATTGCCAATTATTGTTGCACATTGCCAATCTGCTCATGAATAAGTCGTATACTGATGGAAGTGATGACATATGAAGGTAATGATATTGTATTTATGTATCCATCCTTTTCTCAAAAGAGAAAAAAATAGAAAAGCACAAAGACATTTGCTTTTTCAGGGAGCTTTTGTCTAGCTTCTATGACTCTTTCACTAGCTCTTGAAGGATGAGTTATCAAAAGAGTTGTTTTTATTTTAGTTATTAGGGAAAAATATAATTTACACCCCTGTGGTTATATCAAAATACAGAGTGCCTCCTAACTTTTGTTTGTATTACTTAGCCCCCCCCCCCCTCCCTTAATTGTTTTAATATATATGACACTATTATTCTACATTCATTAGGCATATGCCATCAAATTCCCAGATACCCCTAGGTTAGGTAAAATTTCTAAAAATGTCCCTATTGTTTTGAACACAAACGTAAATAATATGATGTTGAATTAGATGTCATATGTGTATATTTTCAAATGTCTTTTGATGAACAATACTCCCAAAGTGTCTTACCTTATGATTCTATATAGGATACTGTCAATATAATGCACGACTTAGCATAACAATTTATATATGTTATATGAGTATTTTGAGATGACTTCTATGTCTCTAAGGTTAATTATGTAATTGTGAAAATTTGAATGTATGTGTAATAACAGTTCGCAAGTTATAATACTCTTTAAGCAAAAACATGCTATTTAAGTAGGTATGTTTTAAGAGAAATTTTATGATTATGATATTTGAAATATGTCATATATATGTATATTATATATCTCATTTTGAGTTAGTCAAAATGCATGTCAACAACTAGCTAGTAGTGTTAAAAGATTCATGGATGTTCATTTTTGCCAAATCAAAGTCGAGTTTTGTTCATCTCGATGCCAATTAGAGAGTGACACATTCCATATCTTTTGTCGTTGTTCTTGGAGGTTGACTGTAATAATGCACCAATATCGGTATCTCCATTCTTTCGGCAATGGATTAATTCGAGGGGTTAAAAGCTAAGGATCCAAACTTCTGCATCCTGTAAAGGAGATGTATGCCTTCTATCTACCCTAGGTGGAGATTGATTATTGGATAAGTGGATTGAGATATACTTTTGTCAAGTCAAATAAGTTATTATCATCCATTGCGAAGAGCTTAGATTTTTAGTTCCACAAATAGTGGTTCAATTCAAGATATGATAGTTTTTTTTTCCTTGTTTCAGAATCTTGTCATCTGAAGAGAAGACCTTTCGGTGTGTCGCCACATGACCTTGAAAATGTTCGTGAATAACACTAAAAGATTTTGGTCAAAAGATAAGAACATAGTGAAGATGACGCTTACATTGCTGACCAGAGGAGATAGGTTTTTAAGGGAATATTCGTGTATATCGTTTGTTTATCAAGCTTATGCTCCATGCATAACAACTTTTGATGATGAGTGTACTGCATCCTTTTCAGTTCCTACTTTCTGACTCCCAACTTGTGGAAGTGGTTGAATAGTCAAACTGATGAATGTGAGATACTTATTATCTCAACTGCAGACCGGAAACCAGGTATCGTTTAAGTTAACATTGCTGAAATAATTATTTGAAGATGTCCCTCAATAAAAGTATCCTTTTGGATTTGATCACAAGAATCTTTTTCTCCCTTCAGCATGCAAGATACAACTTGATGAATAAAAATACAATAACATATGAACATGTTGCATCATAAACATAGAGGACTTACTAGTTAGACATAGAAAGTTTGTTCTCACTGGAAGATGATCCGCGCTTATGATGTAAGTTTCAGTCTTACTCCTAGTCAAAGGACAACTCTGGCATTGGTTTATCCCTAAAATTTTTCTCACTGGTGAGGACCATAAGCACAATGTAAACACTTACATGAGTAGGCTTATATTACTCGAAAGAACAAACCTCTTTCAGTTTATGTTTTAGAGCTACCTGGTTCCCTGAATAGTGATGTTTTTGATATATGCATAAATCTTATCTGAACGGATTGCGTGTATTTGTCGATGTGTTTGGGTGGCGATGTAAGTAATGTCTCTAGATCTTGTAAACAAATTCTCTTTTAAAAAAAGTTTAGAGGTGTTCAACTTGAATTTTTTATTTTTTAAAAGAAAAAGAATATAGATGGATAAGTGTATCATACTTTAACTCGTAGACTTTCATGATTCAAATCAAATTTTGTCTTGAGCTGCAAGCTTTTGAATCATGAGTACAATTGCTACACGTTCAGGTCCGATTGCAACAGAGAGAAAGTAGTGAAGCTCCCCAAAGGAAAACGAAATGACAAACAATTTGAGGAGATCAATAGGTGAGTTGTAATCATCATTCGTCACCGACATTTTGGGCATTAGGGATCCAAATTCTAGAGCCAAATGCTTGTTGATATGCTTCTACAATGAATAGTATCGAACTAAAATGAAGAAGCAAGTATATCATGAAACATTTCTATCAATGCCTTTTACATGTACAAGTGATTGTAACATCCCTAGAGTGTTAGTCAAAATATGCATCCAGGTTCCTTCATAATTAGGGCAAGGTTGCATCTCACAGAAGCAAGCACCCTACAAGCCTACAACCAAGAAAATATACAATCCTAGACTTTTACCTGAACCTCAACATTTTGAATCGAATCCTCAGAGCAAAATGCGAATTTTCTTTTGTTTAATTGGTTATCCATAAACTTTATTTTATGGATCATGAATTATTAAAGTAAAGATTAATTATACTTTACCCCTCTTCTAAATATTTATTTTATTACATAGACTTCTTAAACTAAGAAATTCTTTCCTAATTATTATTTTTATTATTATTATTATCGGTTTAAAAGATTTATGTGGATAGAGTGTGCGAATAGAAAAAGGTAATAGTTTAGCGTGTCGAAGTGAAATTATCTTTAAAAGAAACCAAAACTTATTATTCTCGTTCATTCAAGAATATCCAGTCCATTTGAGAAAGCCACAGAACGCTCTCAATCTTGTGGCTAAATTAGCATACGCTGGAAACCTCATAAACAGTTGAATTGTTAAAGGTGACGTCCGACACATCCAAAGGCAAAATAACCGACTCGGGCGTTGGTTTTCTATCAAACGCCGACCTTTCCTACGGATCCGCTGTGGCGTGCCCTTCCACCTCCATTAGAACTATCTCGAACACCCACCCTCCAGGATCGTGACGCGTGTCATTTTCGACCTGTGCCCGAAGCCGACGTCTGACGGCCGCACCGTTCGAACTTTCCCGAGCGGCTTGTCCCCCCCCTTAGCCGGTCTCCTGAGCCGTTCCGAATATATTTTTGTAGGAGTAGGTGAGTTACGAAAATAGTTTTGTAGAAGAATAATGCTGAAGGATACCTACAAACTAGGTTTTTTTTTTAATTGCTTTTATAGGATTCATAATTGTCGCTTAGAATTTTTAAATATTATAATTGGAATCGGAATTATTGATCTTTTTTTAAAATATTATAATCACTGTTAAAAGATTATTTTGCTCTTGTATATCTAGAATAGTTCTCAAGGTATATAATGTGATCAATATAATAGTAAAGAATTTCTTATTCTTTTGTAAGATAAAAATTAATTATAAATGTTTTACGTGCTAAACTTTAAAATTTAATAGTATTTTAGTTATTTATATATATTTTTGTCAGAATTAACTAGGATGACAATTCAAAAAGATCTATAAGATTTTTATAGCAATTATAATATTTTAAATTTTCAGCTATGATCGTCTAAAATAAAATTAAATAAAAAATCTTGTTTTAAATATGTATGTATGTTATGTAGAAAATCTTGCAGATTAATAATATTTTTTATTCCTTATCCATAAATCCTAAGCATTATTTATTATTATTATTATTATTATTATTTTGGAAAAAAAGATACATTCATTCGATGTCTCTGATCGCATCCGTATACAAAAACCTAATACCTCAAGCTCTCCTCCATTCATTTAAAAAAAATACTGCGTAGGCTCATACTCTCCTCTATGCGGACGTGCCAAGTTATATCCTTCACCAAAACGATCATAAAGAGAATTGGTTCTCAAATTCGACCATGGGAATGGTTGGTCCAAGAACAAAGATACAGCCCCCAAAGTCTCCCCTGATCAAAAATCTCAGATATGATACACATGTACTGTGTATGATTAAATATAGTAACCCCAATTAAGTAAGGCCTTCATGAAAATGATACCAATAAAGTGCATAATTATAATTATATATATAAATGTATTCCGTACCAGCCATTTGTTCTTATCCTACACCCCCTACTTACCACTTCCTCTCTCTATATAAACCCATCAATGCTTTCCCAGAACACCCACCTCAAAGATCTCCTCAAAACTCTCCAATCTCCCCTCTTCGTTCATCCCCACCCACCCCTCCTCCTTAATTCATTAGACCTAGTCTTAGCCACAAGAAGAGATTTCCCCACCTTGGTCTCAAGCTTCAGGGAGATGGGGATGGCTTGTGCACTAGCTTACACCTTCTTCCTTTTAGCCCTTGCCTCTTATTTTACTGTGAGAAAGCTCAAGAGGAGGAGGAGGAGACCCCAAGAGAAAGCCCTGAAGCTCCCACCTGGCTCCTTGGGTTGGCCTTACCTAGGAGAGACCCTCCAACTCTACTCCCAAGATCCAAATGT
Organism: Typha angustifolia; assembly: GCF_048772165.1. Taxonomy (NCBI): domain Eukaryota; kingdom Viridiplantae; phylum Streptophyta; class Magnoliopsida; order Poales; family Typhaceae; genus Typha; species Typha angustifolia. The sequence continues at coordinate 6,716,029 of NC_133243.1, read as the reverse complement.
CTTCTTTGCCACCAAGCAGAAGAGGTTACTTAATTTCTTAACTCCATGATCTCATTTAGACTTTCTTTTGTGCACGCATAAGAGTAAACTAAAGCTTTTTTATGTATGGTTGCTTGTTTTGTTTTGTTTTTTTTTCTGAAGATATGGTGAAATATTTAAGACCCATATCTTAGGTTGCCCTTGTGTGATGGTGGCTAGCCCTGAGGCTGCCAAGTTTGTGCTGGTGACCCAGGCTCATCTCTTCAAGCCCACTTACCCAAGGAGCAAGATGAGGATGATAGGCCCATGGGCCTTGTTCTTCCACCAAGGAGACTACCACCTTCGCCTTAGGAAGCTCGTGCAGGCCTCCCTGAGCCCTGAATCACTTCGCCCCATTCTTCCAAGCATCGAATCTATAGTGATCTCCATGCTGGATTCATGGGATGGCCATGTCGCTAGCACGTTTCATACGATGAAGGAGGTTAGCTCTACTCAGTTGGTTGAGTTTGAGATTTTCTTCTTCTTCTTCTTCTTTTTTTCCCTTTATATTTGTTATTTCCATTGTTATAGCGAGATTTGCTCACAGATCGGTGACCATCGCAGCTTTCGTTTGATGTGGGCATTCTTGAGATATTCGGTGGTCGTTTAAGCGGTTTCTCCAAAGAAGAGTTGAAGAAGAACTACTTCATCGTCGACAAGGGATATAACTCGTTCCCTAACAAAATCCCTGGAACTGCATATCAAAAGGCAATCCAAGTAAGGCTGTCTTTCTATATGTGCATAATATTATACTATATAACTTGAGATGAGACGATTGAATTAATCGTATGTTAATTTGCTTGTTTCATGTATATAGGCAAGGAAAAGACTTAACGAGATACTACATGAGATCATGAAAGAGAGGAGGATCAAAGGAGTGGTGGAGAAGGACCTCTTGGGGTTTCTCATGGATTCCAAGGATGGCAAGGGAGAGCATCTCTCCGACGACCAGATCGCCGATAACATCATCGGCGTGCTCTTTGCGGCGCAAGACACCACCGCAAGTGTGCTCACTTGGATCATGAAATATCTCCACGACTCTCCTAAGCTTCTCGAAGCAATCAAGGTAGGAATTAATAAAAGAACACATTGTTTTAAACCTAATGTATACTTAGCTACTTTGAATCACTTCTAGTGACTTGATTTGATTATGGCATGCATGCAGGCGGAGCAGATGGCCATACATGAAGCTAATGGGTATGGCAGCAAACCCTTGACATGGGCACAGACAAGAAGCATGACGCTGACTCATAGGGTTCGTACACGCGTGCATACATCCATCTCAACTCTCTTTTAGAACATTGTCTTTATTCTTATGATTACAAGGATACCTTTTTTTTCATATGATGCAGGTTATCCTGGAGAGCTTAAGGATGGCAAGTATCATCTCATTCACCTTTAGGGAGGCAGTGGTTGATGTGGAATATAAAGGTAATCTCTTGCACCAAACTAAGGAAGAATTTGATGCTATTAATGCGATTATTAAGGAGATTTAATGAGTTCTATTAATGGTTAAAGGTTTCCTAATCCCAAAAGGATGGAAGGTGATGCCTCTCTTCAGGAACATACATCATAATCCAGAATTCTTCCAACATCCACAGGAGTTGGAGCCTTCTAGATTCAAGGTATTTATGGTTGTTTCTAGTTATGTTCCTTTCACCGCATTTATTAAATCCTTTCTTTTCATGAGTATTGAGGGACAAGTATAATGTGTGGTTAATTATGACCTTGTATTATAATAGACTGTATTATCATATGTCTAATTTTAAAGATATTCGATATAGACAAAGTTTCAGATAATTTGATAAGATATAATAAAAATATACATATGTTCAATATATTTATTATATTTATATCATCTGAAATCTAATTAATATTATTTTGAATGCATTAAAAAAAAACTTATCTAATTATTTATATATATTTTTAATAAGCATCTTTAAATTTGACTTCTAGTTTAATCATATTTATTGAAAAAAAAATTACAATTGTATCTTAGTCTTGACGGGGAATAGATAAATAACACAAATAAAATTATATGGGATGAAGTGAATTTAGCATAACTACAAAGAAGTAAAATAGAATTTCTCTAATTATACTCCTTTTCTCATTCTTTTTGAATGCAGGTAGCACCCAAGCCCTACACTTTCTTCCCATTTGGTAACGGCGTGCATTCTTGTCCGGGCAACGAGCTAGCAAAGCTTGAAATGTTCATCTTGATCCACCATTTAGTAACCAAATACAGGCGAGTATTTGAATCTATTTTGTATCTCTTATTTAGTCTATTATCTAACAGCTTAACATTTTAGCTTAACATCAAGCCAATTATATTCCATTTCTTTTATTGCCTAATTGTTGATATGTTATTTAGATCAATCGGTTATTAACACTCTCTTTGTTGTATTGCAGGTGGGAGATCATAGGATCCCGGAATGAGGTGGAATACTCCCCATTTCCAGTCCCTAGGAATGGCCTCCCAGCTAAGTTGTGGAAAACGTTCTAATTAAGAAATTTTAACATCATCTAGCCAGCTAAAGCTTCCCCAATTCATCAATTTGCCATTGCAGTTTTGTATAATTGCTGGGCTTATTGTCAATTAAATAATAAGATTGCAAGCTCATGAGTGGAGGATCAGGAGTTGAGATCTTGTTTTAATGATCTTCCAGTGGAATGAAATAAAAGGATTTGCATCTTACTTCCTTTTGCCTCTCATATGTTAGATCTAAATTAGTTATATATATATCAAATATAACTGTGATGTTTATAAGAGAATTTGAACCTATTAAATTTTGTATTAATAGAATTCAACTGTTGAGTCCCAGTGTTAAGTAATTAGATTAAATAATGGTGACATGGATGAAAAGTACGTAACGTGAGTGCCTTGAGAGAGAGGGGACGTGAGACTCGAAGTGGATCGGTGGTCGGCTACTCCAAATTAAAAGGAACCAATCGAATCATTCCATCAAGGGCTTTGGGTTCCCCTTCCATCTGGGACGGTCATTAGAGTTATAACTTGGTAGTCACATCCACTTGTATCAATTCCAGAAACCATTGGTAGGGACTAACTCTAGAATACTCCGGGGGAGGAAGAAGAATGGGGGTAATTTGCAATAGAAAGTTTTTTAATTGACAAAAATAAGCTTCTCTATTTATTGAATCATAAATTTATATATATTTTATCAATTTAGATTATTTTTTTTTAATTTCTATGCGTATATTATTAAAAATTAGAGTATAACATATTTCATAGGTAATGCATGACTATTTTTTAAATTAGAGCGTACCTTTTATATAGGTGATACGTATAAATTACATAAATGATGCGTGACTTTAGTTTTTAATCTCAATATACATTTTTTTTTTAAAATTAGAACGTACATTTTGTATAGTCGATGCGTATAAATTATATAGATGATCCGTGACGTTTTTAGGACACGATAGTCCTTTTAAAATTTGTCAGAGCTAAATCAGTAAAAAAAAGTTTAAAATTATAATTTAATAAATTGAAAGTTTATTTCTGCTAATTAAAAAACTGAAGAATTTTTGCAGCAAATTGCTCAAGAAGATTTCATCTCTTTATTAAAAATAATAATAATAATAGTAACACATCGTTGAGATAAAATAAAAAATTAAAAAAGAAAAAGGAACCCCTGATCTCGTCCTTCCAGTTGCTTGCGAGTGGGAATCTTGAAGATTTCCTGTGTCGCAATCTGCGTCTAGAAGTCAATAAGAGTTTATCCAATAAAACTTATCTGACTTCGCTTCCGATAAATCTAGGCCATTAAGTCTACCTCTAAGTCATACGTTCTTGAGCATTCTAGTTAGTTGACCTGCATGGAGATGGAAGAACCCAAGATATAGTTAATTTGGACTCTTCTGGAGCTAACAAGTGGCCACAGGGAGGTATACTTCTGAAGAAGAGATTGCTCCCTAACGTTGATAAGATTCTTGCCTCTTTTTATCACACAACCAATTCACAAATTACTTTTAGCATTAATGGTGTTAAAGAGACTTGGTTCACCCTGAAGGATTTGATTGGTTGACATGTATATGGAATCTGGAACGCCCAGTCAAAGTTAAAACTTTGTGATATGGAAAATCAAAAGAGAACAATAGTATATGCTCCACTAGGGTTTTGGGCGATTTCTCCACCTCAAGAGAGTGTCTTCTCCGTCACTGATGTTTTCTCCTCTCCTCTCCTAACTAAAGTGACTAAGAGAGGGAAGGAGCTTATCCCTATTACGAGAGAGACTTGTTTCTAGGACCGTTGCCCTGATATTTACTAGAATATTTATGTTTTTTATCATGTGCTTGACGCGAAGCTTTTCTATTATTTGGTCTGTGTTTTAGTTAAGTACATAGCTTGTTCAAAAGTCTTCTAACTATCTTTCCTCTCTTTCTAGTTTATCAAGCTGTAACTGCTCTACTTAATAAATTAATCTTCCACAAAATTTCTCTAAAAAAAATAACTCAAGGAAACTCGCTTGAATCATACACATGCTATTCATTACAAATCTCCAATTGACACCGTAAGCCCAATAATAGCATGTCTATAGATAAATTTTACAGTTTTCAAATAATATTAATTAATAAATAGAAACCCAATTTTATAAGAAAATTCCAGCAAACAAACCAAATGTTTCATCTTATCCCAATTCAATTGCCAGGGTTATGAGTTAGAGGCCAAATGCATCATATATATTAGTGCTTATTTCTCATCATTGGAATAGATAACAAGGTTCTGTCTCTCTGAGCAGTTTTATGGATATCATGTACATACATTATCACAAACTTCTTTCTTACACAAACAGAATAGAAGGAATGAGCATTTCATGAAACTTCTTCTCCATATGCCGAAGGCCATCACTAATACATGACAATCCCTTGAACTCAAATAGTATCAAACAGATCAGTTTCCAGTAAGCTCCTCTTCTTCATCTTCTTCTCTCTCCCTTGGAACTGCACCAAACTTGTTCACCAGAATGTCCACCACCACTGGAACCAAGTCCTTACATGGCACTGACTTCTTGTACACATCTCCCAAATGCGAGTCACTCCCTATCCTTCCACCCAGGTATACATCCGCTGCTTCACAAATCTTCCCCTCCGCATCCTTGGTTAAGCACCCCATGAATCCAATGTCAGCCACCTGCACCTGCCCACAGGTGTTTGGACAACCAGTCCAATGCATCCTCACCGTCCGAGGCACCGAAACGAGCTTCTCCACCTCCTCTGTCACCTTCAATGCCCGTGCCTTGGTCTCTATAATCGCCTGCCCGCAGAATTGATTGCCAGTGCATGCAACTAGACCTTTCATTAGCAGAGAGGGCTGTGGAGAGAACTTGCTGAGGAGGGGCTCATTGAGCAATGACTCAATCTTGGAGTTGTTTACGTTGGGGATTATTATGTTCTGCTCTACAGTTAATCGGAGTTCACCTGAGCCGTATTCATCGGCCAAGCGGGCTAGGTCAAACATGTCGGAGGCTTGTAGGCGGCCGACCGGTATGTGAAGACCTACAAAGGATAAACCTGCTTGCTTCTGTGGGTGGACGCCGAGGTAGTCTCTTCTCTCCCATTGCTTTTGGATTAGATCTTCTTCAGCTTCGCGCTCTAGCTTCCCTTGTGGCATTCTTTTCGCAACTTCTGCTCTGAACACTTCTATCCCCTGTAGTTGTCAGCAAGGTTAGACATACATCATTGGTTCATCACCTAACCAATTTAAGCTTTTATGTTAATTAGTAATCTAACACATCGTGTATGCCATCATATAGAATGAGAACAAGAAGATATCTTACGAGTTCATCAATGAGCCACATCATCCGAGTCTTCTGGCGATTTCCTCTGTAGCCAAGGTCTCTGTAAGCCTCAAGAACTGCCTTGCATAGAGGAACTACGTCCTCTCCAGGAACCCAAGCATCCAGGGGAATAGCCTCTGCGCATCTCTTGGGGCTAAAGAATCCACCTACGAGAAGATTGAAGCCAAACCTTCCATTTTTCATCGCAGGCATGTAGGCGAGATCATTTATGTGAGGGTGTTCATAAAGATCATGGGAGCCAATGACACAAACGTTCCACTTTCTTGGACTACAAAAATTGGTAGCTATATGTTAGCAAATTACTAGCGTAGTTCTTATACGAAATATAACCCATTCTACAAACAAGATATGATACTTAAGCATGCTCAATCTGCTCAGATTTCGAGGCAACTTACTGTTTACTGTTACTATTTTGCAATTCTACTTCCTTGCAGTACAGAATTAATCCTTTTAGAGGGTAGAAAGTACTATTGTGTACATAACAATTTCTCAAAAGTCAAAACTATTCTCTGTAAACTTCTTAGATTCTACATACTATTAGTTATTAACTGTTGCTACACTGAACTGCAACTACGGATCTAACAATGAATTGCAACTGCCCAATTGGGTTAAGATGCTTGACTGCTTATTATAAGAGTTGATTCCTTCTATAGTATGTGAATTTCACAGGGTTCATTGAATAGAGAATATTATAATGAAAGCACCATGTGGAGAGAAGACAAAGCAACAGACATAAACAGTGAGACCTAATATTTTAATCAGAGATTTCTATAAGTCTCTCAACCTCTTTATGACTTTATACTCTCTTGGTGCTTGTTAAGGACCTTTAATAATGCTAATATAAGAAAGGATTCGTCTTTCTCACTAATTATCCTTCACCATTAGCATGCCTTCCTCCTTTCTAAGTCACAGTATTCTCTTGAGATGCAAATTCCAACACACACAAGAGGAAGTTTTATATTTTAACGGACGGATAAGTTTGACGAGATTCAAAAGGGAAAAGTTGGTGTGCTCACAGGTTAGTAACGGCAGGGTTACCCTGGAAGTTGCCGGTGACGAAGGCGGAGAGGAGGTTAGTGTAAGGTCGGGTGTCGACGATCTCATAAGGGTCGATACCGGCGAGAGGATTACCAACCGGATTTCGCACATTGTCCATGCCGCTCTGCAGGCTCGTGAGACCGACGCCGCGGAGCCCGTCCATGATATCGGGCACGTCGGGCAGCTGCACGCCGCGAATTTGCCAGTTCTGCCGTGTGGTCACGTCGGCGCAGCCCTCCTTCCCGTAGCTCTCCACCACACTGGCCAAGTACCGCGTCTGATCGCTCGTCGTCACGCCGTTCGGAAGTTTCAACCGCATCATGAACCGTCCATCTGCACCACCACCATCGTCATTACCGCCAACACAAACAACCATGGCCATTGCAGTTATTACATTAATTTTTTTATAGCTCAAGTTCATATCTTCTAAGCTAGGAAAAATGCAAAACTTTGCGACTTCGAATTGGTGATTCCTATATTAATAATCAATCTTCCAGGTATAACAAAATGACTATAAATCCTACATAAAATGGAACCATAAGCACCGATTCTATAGAAGTATTTATATGGATCAATTTTGAAAATTTGGAAACTGCAGTGTCTGAATTAAAAAACTTAAAAACTAAAAAGCAAAGGGAAAGAGAGGATGCGATACGTACAATGGTGCTTGCGACGATGGAAAAGGCCGAGCCACTTGAGCCGGACATCGATGTCATCCTTAGTAATCTTAGCCTTATCGATCTCCTCCATCGACATGGAAGCTAGTTCTCGGATACCGTCCTCCATGACAAGCGTCATCGGCTCCTTCTCCAGCTTCACCTTCTCGTGCGGGTTGATTCCGGCCCTATGCTTCTCCTTCAAAACCCAATACCCGCCTCCTCTCTCCTCCACCCTAGCCTCCAATCTCCCCTCCTCCACCTCCACCGCCTTCTCCTTCGCCGGCGCCGGAGAGGGGATGGTCGAGGCGACCACCGTCATCGACCTCCGACGTTGGTGGATCGGTGGGGAGAGGAACCTTTGCAAGGATGCGGCGGAGGAAGCCATTGGTTTTGGTTGGTGGTCTCAGTTTGAATGCCATGAGAAGGGGTGGAGGGGGGTTCTTTAGTAACGGGGAAGTGGAGGTGGTTTTGGGCTCTTGGGTGCTTCGAAAGGCCAAGGTTCATCTTCTACGAGGATTGGTAGGGTGAATTTACCCAAAAGCCCTTGTGTTCTATTACATCAGGAACTTTGCACATAACACACTACATTTAACCAAATTTACCGTTTAAACTCTATCATAAATAAGCAAAAATAAATAAATAAATAAAGTATTGTTGTTAAGTAACATACTATATTGAGGTTATGTTTTGCTTATTTTATAAAAAAAGATAGGGTGTATTATGAAAAAAAGAATATTTCAACTAATAGTAGTATGTTTTTTTGAAATTTGGTTCATATAAAGAGTTCGAAGCTTCATGTGTTTGGAGCATTCGAATATTAAATTCTGAGAGAATTTATACTTTACAAATGTTTGAATGTTCTTCTGCGTTCTAGGATAGTTTTCGCAAGCGTTCAAATGACTTACAGGTTTTCTTTAGTATAATTTATCCCTATAAATAGAAAAATTAGGTTTTAGAGTTAATATTGTAAGAAAAAAATATTAGAGACTTAACCATCATTGTATTAAGGGAGATTAAAGTTGAAAAACTTATTTGTACTTATATTTACATAATAGATTAAAGATTACTCCACACATCATCAAACCATGTAAATTATGTCTCTCTTTATACTTTATAATTACTTGTAATATGAATTCTAATACTTGCTTAGAAGTATTTGATTATTATTCATGTATTATTAGCATCATATTTGAGTGTTCTCCAAATTAGTTACGTCTGTCCATTACTATTCCATCGAAGAACTTTGAAGGTGTTCTATCTTCCTGCCATTTGTCATTTAGCACAAGATATTTGTGGTTGAGACTCTTTGGTTTATAAGAAAATGATTGAAATTGCGGTGTAAGAACAGCAAAATCACTTAAATGTAAGGTACTATATACAAATTTCCCATGTCATAAGCAAGGGTAGTTTGGTAATTTGAAGTCATGTAAGGTACATTCTCTGGGCTATAACGTGGGGTGGGGAAGACAATTTTTTTTTTTTTTTTTTTTTTTGGGATCAAATAGTTGAAATTAAATACTAAATAGAGCGGCTCACAGGTGTTCTCAAGAGACGGCTACACGACCATACCATGCGACGCCTCTTGCGTATCGGTTCTTTTGTTATTCTTTTTCATTAGATAAGGGCGGACTCCAGTGTCCCGATCAGCGGCTAATTTTGGCCCTAGCCCAAACTAAGGGCTCACTTACTCGATCCAAGCAGTCAAGTCACCTCGTAGCTCATATGATCATTTACTTACCTACTAATTTTATTTTAATCCATGCATATAGGTTTTATACTAGATAATAAACCTAATCCATTAATTCATCTCAAATTATACGCATATAATTCTTTAGTAAAAAAAGTTTTATAAAATATTAATCTTAATGTTCATCATTTTTGTTGTGGATTCATAATATTTAACCATTGAAACAATTGATGTTGACAAGCTCAAGTTCTCAGAAATAAAAAACTTCCTAACGAAGATGCTCATTAGAACATACATCTATTACATTTTGCCAGCATGTAGATCAGATTAAATATAAACTGGTCGTGTAATGACTATTAAACAAGTTCAAATTATTTCTAAAGGAAAAAGGAAAGAGATGAGTATAAATATAGAAATGATAAGCTTACATCAAGCTAAACAGAGGGAAGAGAAGTATGCTGTTCAACAAACGACGGTGCCTTCTGCATATTGAAGTTCTTGAGAAGGAAATATCCACCAGTATACCTTTTCTCTGAAAAATAATCAGAGATGAGCCGCTCTAGCATTGATTAGGATAAACTACATGGCAACTATCATCAGGTGTGATATGTATATTCTGACCTGCTCTTCACCAAGCTCTTATATATATCTTCTTGGTAACTAAGAGACAGAGTGAGAGTAATTAAACAAAAATCAACTGCTTTGAAAATCTACATTTACATCTCCAGGCAACCGGAACTACTCAGTGACATCAACAAACAAAAACAAGATCAGTTAAGTCAATATAAATCTGGAATACAGCAAGTAACTTTTCATGGATCCAAGTTTCTTCTCGGGTGCTTCATTCAGTCGTCCCTCTTCCTACGGAAATGCCTGAGAATGAAATTATCAGCATATAATGGGTACTTCTTCCTTATAAGACCTTTGATGCACTTCCAGTATGAGAAATCCACTAGCTCACCGTCCTTCTTGACTATGAACAGACAGCGAGAGTTTTCAAATTCCGGATGAAACCCTATCTGCCAGTAGAATAACAACAAAATCAAAGAATACATTAGTAATGAATATGCAATTATGAATACGAGGGTGACTTCAAATAGCTTATACCATAAAATTAAATCATAACTTTAGGAAAGCAGAGCTACATGATCACATAGATCATAAATAAACCAGTAAAATAGCAGATAAGAAATTTCAAGCATACTGTACATTCATACCTAGGACTTCATTGCACACAAGGCTCCCACATATGTGGATTCTAGGGAGGTACCAACTACCAGGCTTTACCCAAATTCAGCATTGTCAAATACATATACGCCACATGGTGAACAACCTTAAGTCTTTTATTTATTAACCAGATATTAAAGTAATCAACATATAACTAAATAAAATTAAGATCAATAGAGCAGAGTTCTTCCAAGAATTGTACTGAAGCAATAATTCCATAGTAACTAAGGAGGAAAGATAAAAGAAAATTTCAAAGATTTTAAGGCTGTGCAGCTCAAAGCTGTGCCATGAGGATTAAAGAGAAAAGGTGCCTTGGAAAATGTTAACCTTTGGAGATGAGCGAGTGGTTAATCAATGAAGTGCCAAGAGAGCTGTATCGATAAAAAATGTGCGGAACAAACATTGAGATGTTAATGCAATGTATTACAAAATCTACAAAGACCCCTCCAAGAGGAATAGAAAAACTCAAGTAGATACATAAATGAGCTTATAAATTAATGTAAATTTCCACAAAAATACATCTGCTTGAAAGCCGTTTGATCTGCAAGAAGAAGATAATAGCAATTTGAAAGATTTTTGGTTCTAACAAAACATACTGTGATGTAATCAATCCCACATCCTATCTTCTTTTCGTACTCCGGATGATAAGAAAGCAACCTTTCAATAATTGTCTTCTCATGCTCTGGACTCAGTCGGTCACCACTTTCATACCTGAAAAAAATACATCAAATAAAACATAAACAAGCTTACTGCAGAATGCAAATACTTTTGCACAATAAAATAAAAATAAATAAATAAAATCATATCAGTCAGTTTAGCTTAAACCATCAAAGTGTCAGTTGATAGAGAATCCAAGTTAATTTACTAATTATTCACAGCCGAATATTGTATTAATTACATCCTTAATGTTTAGTACTTGCTCATTTGCAAGTCATGTCTATCAACTCTAAGATTAGCTGCTCGCTTGAATCATCAAATTGTCAAAATTCTTCCATTGGGATTTCATCGATGCTAATAAATTCTTGTAGGCAATACCCACCCAGATTTCTTAAAAATTTAAATGCTTGTTGCAACTAAACAAAATGTGAGCACGATGAGTAGATAAAGGAACTGCAGTGTCAGAACAATCAATTGTCTGTAGCTTTTGCAAATGAAAACTGAAGAACTTGCAGGATTTGAATCAAGCATAACAAGCTTCAACTGCTCAGAGACAATCTAACATCAACCAAACATGCAACTCAAATCAACAAGCTATATCAAGATCGTAGTTTCGGTAATCCAAGAATAAAAATGACCTACTCTCCAGACTGCAGGATCATCCTCACGAATCCAACGAGGGGCACCGTGTCCTGCAAGATCATGTCCTCCCAATCCATTAAATCTCCGCTCGACCGCCTCCCTCTCCCCTCCACGGCGACCTCATCGGAGACGACCGAGGGCTCCCGCTCCTCCGGCGAAGGGGAAGAAATCGAAGGCCTTCGCAGTAGAGCTGGGTCTCGTGCTCGAAGGCAACGAGTCACGGCTCTCTCGGATCTGAGAGAGGGGAGAGTCGAAGGGGCGAAGCGGTTGCGGCGGAGTAGAAGAGAAGGTGAGGAGAAGGAGATGGAGATGGAGATGGAAATGGCGGCCATTGATGTAGTTTTCCACCGCTTCTTGCTTCTCTCCCGAATTGGATCTTAGTCTATGCCATTGCGATCTCTCTTTCTAAGGATTTGGTTGAGCAGGGAGTGGAGAGTGGGGGAAGGGGGAAGAGGGATCGAGGATAGAACCGGCATTTTAGGTAAGATGAGATCGAGCTCGACCCAAGCTAACCTTCATGCACTCTTGTTTGATTTGGACTCACACGTCATGTGTTTATTCGTTAATATTTCCTTTAATACGTTTTATGATTATTATGTGCCCAAATGGCTGGATATGCAATTCGTGCAATTATCGGATAAGCAAATAAAATAAAATAAAATATGTGACCTCTTAACAAGAGTTTAGAGCAAGCAATAGAGTCGACTTGCTATTGCATTATCGTGTACCAGGGCTTTGCTTCCTTACTGTATTCTTAGTGCCCTTAAGTTTCATTAATTTATTTATAGTTCTGTATATTATAATTAAGTATGAGACATATGGGCTTTTCAAAAAAAAAATAGTGTACTTATAATTTGTATTATTTTTTCATATATAGTTATAACAAATATTAAATTCATTATAAAATGATCCAAAATATTTTTTACTAAAAATAAATTGGGAAAAAGAATCTTGAGAATTCTACAGTCTTGTTCAAAATTTTCTTATACAAAAGATAGATAATATGGCAAAATAATTAATAAAAAATTATTTTCAAAATCTGAATTTGTACATAACTACAACGATATAAATTACACCCTTTTTAAAATGAATACTTACATGATAGGGTGCTAATAATAGTTACACTGAGACCCTGTAAACTATTATCTATTTTTAAATAGATTTTAGTTACTTACTTTTTAATGACATTTTGACTCCTTTAACTGTGAAAAATTTTAGAAATATCCTTTTTTTTTTAAAGTTGTTTATTAAATTTTTTCTATGAAAAAATTAAGACGCTTGACTTGGACCCCACAAGATCGTACGGCGGCGACTCCACCGTGTCCTGCCGTGTGTCAAACTTTGGGCGTTGGCCAGCTAACTTATATTATAATAAGAGCTATTTGCACCCGACGTGATACCCACTCCTTCACCCAAACCGAACCGAGGGGCCAGCTTGGCTCCAGCTAGGCAACTAACGGGGCATGCACACGTGACAATTGAGTTGGCTTAGCTGGACCAACGCCACCTTTGCCCACCTTTGGACAGCTACATGGTAGAAAAATTAAAAAATATATATAATTATATGTCCAGCTTATAATTAGCTTATAGATTTATAATTAATTAAAAACTAGCACTATTTCTCACTCTACTTAGTAAATAGAATATTAACTGCAGTCCAGTATCCATGAGCGATCGAGGGATGCATTTATAAAAATAAGCATTATTAATAATTAAAGAATAAGTCCTCTTGCTGATAACGAATTGTTTTAATATAAATTAATTAATAATCCGAGAGCCGTTGAGATCTAAACCACTTCATACAGTTATAGTAGTTGAGTTTAAAAAGATATATTTTTTTATGAATGAAGATTCCCTACGGCTGCATAATTATGTAATTTCTCTCAATCATAGTATTTTTTTTTAAACTCATAATATTAGATAGTTTGTATTAGTAATGTCGTACTTATCAAACGACATCTTTAGCAGGCATTATAAGCAATCCTAAGTATTAGAGCTTAACGTAAAAGTTGATGTGAGAGCCTCAAATGGTGATACTAAGTTTTACAGGGTGTTTTCTGATCAATAATCTCTTCCGAAGGTATATTCATTGGAATATTCTTTATTTGCCTTCCAAGCTCGGCAGTCGACTGGTCAGTATTATATCTTATTTAATTGTTGTCATTTTCTTTGATTTAAGCACGATATGAGCATAATGACACTGAAAACAAAGTCTTTGAACTGAGGAAATGTCAAGGTCCAAGTAAAAGATATCAATTAATAAATAGATCTTGATCAACATTGTACTACTCGGCAATTGAAGAGTTACTATAGCTTAGCTTAGTGATTAAGTTTTATCTGTTTATAATTAAAAGTTAACTCTTTTATTTAGTAAATGATTAATCTATGGGCTCGTAATATGTTTAAAAGAAGGGTCTCAGTATCGTAATCTTTGACCTCTATTAACTTAACATTGATGAGTTTTCAATTAGCCTATATATATATATATATATATATATATATATGCCTCGTTGGATTCTCCAAGGCCATAATTTGCAAGATTATACAGCAACAAGATGTCACTATTGGTGTAGATACAAGTTGTCAATAATGGAGAGCACTTGCTTATGGTGGAAACAAAGTTCGCATGATCAGATAGCGTGTCTTCTACCTCATATTAAAGACAAGTGGGGATTTAGGTTTTCTGGACCACGTTCAGCAATGTCTAAAGTTGGGTGTTGTTATTCCCAAATATACGGGTTCCCATTTGACTAAGTTACCTCCTAATTGTGCAACTTTGAATTAATGTAAGAGTTAGACCAGTAATTAACAACTTTTATTATAATGAGCTATGGACTTTATTTATTTGGAGCTTATATTGTATGACGATATCCGGGTTCAAATTTTAATGGTATTAGTATTTAGTAGAATATCATTAAATTTTTATTTCTCTCTATTTTATATATTATTATTATTATTATTATTATTATTATTATTATTATTATTATTATTATTATTATTATTATGAGAAAAGTATGTAGAATAAGATTTCATTTACAGCTTGTTTGATTCCTCAATTATAAAAGAAAAAAAAAAGATAAAACAAGTCCCACACTTGGCTGAAATATAAAGTAAACAATAAAAAAATAATAACAATACAAACTCTCATGGTAAAAGAGAGAGAAGAATGAGGGCGGATGTATATTAAAACAAGTCTCCATCTTGACTGACGTAAACAACACCCTAAAGAAAAATACAGGGTTAAGTGGGTCAACATCTCACAGCTTCGCCAAGCTCTTAAAAACCTAACACCACAACTTGCTAAAAAAAACTAAAATAGACAAACCACGATAACCAAGATAGCATGCAACTAAAGCAACAACCATTTACTAATCACAACCCACATGGTAAAGCAAACACAAACAACATGAAATAGAACATTGGTTAAGCCTTGTAGTGACGGAACCTTGAGCTGGTTGCATCGACTCTGAAAACATAGTCATACCCAACCCACGAGAGGCATAGTGGGTTGCTGACCTGAGGCGAGCGATGAGTAGACCTAGTGAAAAGGGGAAAGACTCAGCTCATGGCTAATCGACCTTCCTCACAGCAACAACAGCTGCACAAATAGAACATAAAGGAGAGTGAGGAAGAAGCTAGGCCTCCATGTATATATTTTAGTTATTTTTGTAGGAACATACTTACATTATATTCAATTTACCAAATATATAATACGAGACTAAAAAATTATGAAAATAGATATGCATAATGGGTTAAACCATAAGCATGCATAGAGGGTCAATGGACAAATACTTGCCCATGCCACTTATTACCATATCAGGTTTGGTCAAGACAAACCCAAATCGGACTTTGGCTATGGACAAGCAAGACCCAAATCAGGCTTAGGTCGTGCATGGGCAGATTAATTCTAATTATCAATTTAAGGCCAGAGAAGGAAAAAAGCATCAACAATGGTGAGAAAAAGACTCCCTAAACAGAGAGACTGCAATCGAAAAATTTACTATCGACCGTAGAAAAAAAAAAACCTCACACTCACGCAGCAATAAAATTTTCACTTCTCTTTTAAAAAAATTACAAAAAAAAAGTGAAACCTATACAATTCATTCAAGTAATCTCTCAAAATATTAATTTCCATTCTTCCACTGTAGAAGCTCTTAAAAACTCGAGTGACCTTTCCCTTTGCGTGTTAATGAAACATTCAAATTTTATAAGTGTACACTTCTTCAAACTTTATTTTATTATTTAGAATAAATAAAATTTAAATATAAGAGGAATGTTGAGTGTACACTTTTGAGTGCATCCAATATTCCAATGTCTTTGCTTTTCGTTCTTCAGAGTAAAACTTTTCTTATTCAAAACAAATGAAAAGAAAAATTATTAAAAAAATGATTATGTCTTATTTTCTCTCCCAGAGAAGTAGAGTACAAATTCAAACCTTCCCATTAATCATCATGCCAACTCATCCCAATGAATGCAATTGAATCCATATAAACTCACCTTCCCTTCCAATCTCATAGCAGTCCAACCAAATAAGCACTGGAGACCAATTACCCCAACAATCATGTGCCGAAATTGCCGTTACTTCGAACAAATCTTTCCTTGTAAGTGCTCAATTATTTACCTTCCAGAAAAGAACCATTATGCTAATCACGTTATTATAGTATAAACCTACACCAAATCATGAAGCGGACCAACCGAAAGCCAACCCCTCCTCCTTTCCCCATCTCTCCCTCAGCCCTTTAAA
Organism: Typha angustifolia; assembly: GCF_048772165.1. Lineage (NCBI taxonomy): Eukaryota > Viridiplantae > Streptophyta > Magnoliopsida > Poales > Typhaceae > Typha > Typha angustifolia. The sequence goes on along the minus strand of NC_133243.1, from coordinate 6,699,541 downwards.
AAGCCCCCCAGCTCTCTCCTCCCCTCCAATTCCCAAATTCCCCTTTTACCCCCCCTCTAACACCATAAGCTCCCCCATCCGCTTGGGGGGGCGGTGGGGGTAGCTCGGATCCCTAATCCATGTCGGATCCCAACGCTAACCCTAGGCTCGGGGGCCTCCTCAAGCAGCGGTCGTGGTCGCCGGACTCGGAGCGGGACGAGACCTGGATCCGCCGCAAGGGGCTCCACCGCGACCGGAGGGGGATCCGGATCCGGAGCGTCACCGACGAGGATATCGACGAGCTGCGCGGGTGCATGGATCTCGGATTCGCGTTCGACTCCGATTGCTGCGGGAAGAGGTTGGCGGAGACGTTTCCGGCGCTTGATTTGTACTATGCGGTGCACCGGAGCTACCCCGCCGCTGGAACCTCGCCGTTGGATTCGGCCTCCTCGTCGTCCGTTGGCTCGCCGGCTGGGAGCCCCATCTCGATCTTCTCTCCAGGTAGGATAGAAGAATCGCTGTTTTCTTATTATTTAGGTGGTAGGATATCCGCTCGTTCTCGCGTCCATGATTGAGTTTGGAAGCTTAGTTTTACAAATAAATGCCCGTAACTATTTCTATCACATAAAACAACTTTCGTTCATCAAATGCTGCAAAATAAACTTTCACGCCCCGCCCTATATTTTGATGATTTCAAAAGTTTAGGACGTATATAAGTTTTAGGGTTTCAAGATATGATTTGATTCTAATGGAATATTTCTTTTGATATCTTTATGTTAGCCTGTGATGTTTTCCGAGCATAAAATCCAAATCAGAGATCTCGTGTGTGAAATATAAATTGCCTAGAAACTAATGCGACTTTGAAATCCTAATGTGAAGGTGACAACCCAGAGGCGATGAAGGCGAGGCTGAAGCAGTGGGCTCAGGTGGTTGCTTGGTCCGTGCGCCATGGTTGCTGAACTCGGCGGTAAAGTTACCGAGATGAGAAAAAGAGAAGGGAGGACGCAGCGATGCCTAATTGCCTTGTGTGCATATAAACAATAGTATTATGTATTAAAAAAGAGAGTTTGAAAAGCCTTCGAGTCCCTGACCTGCCGACTAACTTGGTTTACCGTTGTTATCTTTACATTTTCCTCCTATCTCCTCCTTTCAAATGTATCCTTGGAAATGCAAGACAAAAATATGAAGAAACTTCAGGGACTTTTCTGTTCATCTACAAAGCACTGCAGTTTGTTTGTTTGTTTGTTTGTTTTTTTATTCTTTTATTTTTTTAATCGTGCTATATTTATACTATTATATGTGATGTCATGGATTGGACAAAGTATGATGGACATGTATGGAATTAGGTATCAAGTTTCAATAGTGGATTTTTTATTTTATTTTCATTAGATTGTATTGTTTTATGTATCATTTGGATGGATTTCTTTTCTTAAGGGAAAGCCATAGGCAACAATTCCATGAAACAAGGGGAGATAAAGAAAATAGCCTACAACTCACAGAGTAAAAATATAATGTCGACCCTTTGAACAAATCCTTACAACTTGAGTGATGCTTACGGTACATCGAGCTTAGCATTAAAAAAGCATATAAATGATGATTAAAAATTTTAAATAATACTTAGATCGGAAACCCAAAAAGAAAGTAGAAGGACAAGAAAATTCTCCATCCTTTGCAAGTCTACATTGCACTCTTCCGACAACATTCCAGTCTTTACTCCGTTTTGATGCCTTTCTTCGACTTATTGGCTAAAGATCAAACTGCACAACTTCCAGTCTTTGTTATCGTTTTTTGTTCCTCTGTTATCTTCAATAATGATGTAATCTTAGATACAACCAATTTACTCCCCTGCGTAGTCCCAAAAATATCTTGGCTTCTGCCAAACCATGTTATTGACAGTATTCCGTGTTAGGGGCCTCGCATTGCCACGTGTAAAGTTCGTGCTACGTGTTTCGAGTTAGGCGAGTTAAGGTAAACCATTTTCTTCCCTTTTCTCCTCCCCACTTCCCTCACCGAGCTTCTGCTCTCTCTCTTCTTTCTCTCTTCTCTAAATTTTAAGTTGTAATTCTTGTTCCTGGATAGGATGGCTGATGCCATGGATGCAATCCCGGTTTTGGTGTCGGAGAGGGAGCTCTCTGCCATGCAGCAAAGCGACCTCGGAATACGCGCCAGTGAGGAGAGCCGGATGAGGGTAGTGGAAGCTTATTCCTCTTGTCTTAGATAAATTTCTATGGGTTATTGCAGCAAATTTTACTTTTGTTTGTCGAATAAGAACTTTAGAGGGGAAATGAATTTGATTTGTTGGTGTGGTAGATGTTTGTAGTTGGGTACTCTCTTGTCACTCAATTTTATTAAAAAAAGGTTAAAATTAAACTAACAAAGAGCTTTGGTTTGTGGTTCTCTCATGTTAACTTTCAAAGACATTGGATAATTTTTTTATTTAGCAATTTAGGTAACCAATGTCAGAAATTTGATTAGTTATTTGTTCACCAACTCTTACCAACTGCAGTTGTTCTTTTGTCTACCATCATGGTTTTACACTTTCTTTATGAATGGAGCAATGAAAGCTATTAGGATTGGGAAAAAGGTGAGGCAGAAAAGAATTGAGTTCAGATATTTTAGTTCTTCTCAGACTCTTTATTCAACCAAGTTCAGAAATATAATTTAATATACGATATAGCTTAGCTGCTGCAGATTGGAAGGTTTTATTTTTTGTGAGTACATGAAAAGTTCTAGTGTTGATTTATTGAAATTGGATCTAGTACTAGTGGCATAACAGAGGATTATTGTCTATGTAACTGAAGCACATTTGTCTTTCGGTGTGTGCATCCCCATCTCATTTGAAGCTTCTTTTGACTCTCCTCATGTTGGAATGAATTTTAATCATATGGTATCGAGAAGATGCTGAAGTGGAAGAGGGTTCTTATAGTATAGTGTGAGAAGTTACACAAATTAGTTGTACAATAAGAGTTTTTTTTTTTTCTTTGTAGTTTTAGCTGTCTCTCCTTTACCTCAATTTTTTTATATTCGACAGAAGACCCATTAAGGTGCAGTGTTCATAAACTGGCCAAGTTAAATAGCTTAGCATGACATTTTAGAATGAATATTCTTATTTTAACATAGCATTACTTATGTTTGTTTATGCAGATTCATACTAATCATGATTTTCTTGGTGTCCTCTTTTCTTGGTGAAGTGATTTCTCATTTAGTATTATATATATAGCTCTTTGTCTATTGCATAAATTCTGACTAGTAAATGTCTGTCTACCTGACATATTGTCTTAACTGATATGTAACAAATAGATACATTATTGACAAGCTTGTCAATTTATTGTCTAAACCTGACTAACATTTTACTCTGACGAGTATTTAGTCTTCTAAGGGAATGTCTTACCTATTTTGTGTGACTTTCTAATTGGTGTGTCTTCCAGATATTCATGATGAAATGGCTCACAAAGATATCTGTGTAATATGGTTCTCAGGAAATAGAACCGATGTCCACTGAATGGACTGACGAGAAGCACAACCTATATCTTAATTCCATAGAAGCATCATTTATAAGTCAATTATACCATAGCAACTACTGCTCGAACGATTTGCTACATTTGCTGCCGATTATCGAAAAGGAGAAGCCATCGACATCACGCACTAACAAGCCAAGCTCTGGCCAGGTACCGGAACTACATCAGTTATCTCTTTTTTTAAGTATGTCAACTTCATCCAAAGCTTTTCTCACCATCTGAAAAATCTCTGTTATAGTTCAAAGTACTCAGTGATGGTTTCTGGGCGAACCCTTCCTTTGAAGGGGTTAGGGATGGGGTTGCTCTAGCTACTAATCCATGGATCCAACATTTTAGATCACCTTTAATTTGCATGGATCAAATCGTGAAATCTTCAGAGGAAGCTGGTGCTACACATACAACCAGTAAAGTTGTGAACTATGGAAGCGAGACGCACACAGAAGAACTTGTAACCGCAAATCTTCCTAGAGCTACCTGTTCTCAGATGTACTTCCAAGATTCGATTGGAAGCAATAGAGGTAAAATAAATTTCTAGTCTATTTTTCTATATATATTTTTTCATATATCCTGGAAAGAAAGATATGTTCCTTTTATGTCTTCTATTTGTGTGGTTGAAGTATCGTGCCTAATATATGTTATACAATAGCAACAAGAAACAATCGGTATAAAGTGATCATTCCAATTTCTTCTGCAACCAAACACACCATAAGCATTTGGTCTTTTCTCATGTGATGGATGGGCGAGGGGTAAGCTGTAGGTTTTCTTAGTTTTGGTTAGCTTATAGATGTGGAAATAGTTCAAGAAGATTTTTAGATCCTCAAAGTTATCCAGAAGGCCATCAGGTAGCATGCATTTACAAATTCTTATGACCAGCATATCTGTATGTTATGGAGGATTCCTGTGTGAGCATTGATTGGAAAACAATCTCTACTGCACATTTTAGTACTATTTGATCTTTCCTTTAGAACGACATGAGTTATCGAGTCTCTTACATGATTAGGATGCCCAAATTACAATAATTTGTGCAGATGCATGATTTTGTTGCAATATTTAGCACACATTTAGTTCTTCAAAATGGGTGAAAATTGGAATACTCGCAGAGGTGTCGGATCAGAATTTTGTAGACAAGAGTTCAGGAGTAAAGCTGAGTGGATCAAGCAAAAGGAAAAGACCGAGAACTTCGGACAGTCCTGCGGCGAAAGATGCATGATACCTGGGTATTCTTTTTTTCTTTTTAACTTCCATTGGCGTGAAATTTTGTGTGCATATGAGATGGTTCTCAAGGTAGTCCTGAATTCACCTCAATTCTTTTTCAGGTAACTGCATCTGAGAACGCAATCCTATCACTAGGTACTGATAAATTGGAATCAAAATGACTCCAATTCTAGTAGAAGAATGAAATTACAGAGCAGTACAGGCTTCCTGCAACTTGGAAGCTGGATCTCTCTATTGGTTTTGAGCGTTCAAAAATGTTCATCAACGGGAGACTGTAGCACATCTACAAATGAGGTTACAAAGTTGTTTCTATTCTGAAGTTCCTGCAAAATTGATGTGTTATAATCCATTCCTGTATGTATTTTTGTTGTACTATAATTTCTACCTTCCTGTTTCTAAATCAGCCACTAGTCTAGAATAATTTGTGCGAGTGATGATGATTTGTTAACCCAAGTATGGTTATTGAACATAATGATTTATTATGGCCCAGAACGTATCTCAAGTGACGGGGAAAAAGTCCTTAGTTGAATTGCGTTTGTCTCCTTGCGTTCTTGCGACGTTTTCTTCGTTTGACATCTAAATCATTGGAGAACAACCCCTAAAGTATAATGGTGATGCAACTTGTACTCGTTTAAATATCTCATTTAGCCATTCTGGTTTTCTCTTCTTTCTTTCAACATGAAATGATTCGAGCTAAGACCTTGAATGTTTCAAGGACTTGGTGCTCCAGAAATGAAGTATATATATTATTCTACGATTACTTCTCTGGTGTGTGGTCAACCTGACTCAGGGGTTGAAATTTAATCCTGATAATGAGGCTGAACAATTGGATTAGGGGCTTGAAATTTAATTTGGAATAAGAGAATAAATATCTCAACCATTTATGCTGGTGGTTAAGTGATATTAGTTGGGTAGTTTTGTTGGAATCATATATTAATTATTGATCTACTTAGGTTGCCACTGGGTAACATAAGGGTTATTAAAACTCACTAGATTGGGCTCCTCAAACTATATGTATTTATTTTTCATAATAAGAGCCTATGTTAGCTATTTTAAGGCTATTTTTTCTTATACAAATGCCCACATAAGATATCTTAAATCAATCTACAAAAGTTTTATGTCAACTACTAACAATGAAGACCCAACAAACAACTGGTAATTCCCATTTTAGTGATTAAATTACTACAACTGGATGGAGGTGTGAGACATCTTCTCAATTGGACAAAAATTTCATTGCAGAAGTCAAAGGAGAATTTTCTTTTTTTCTCAAGGATTTAACCACCGCCAATGGTGACCCACAAGGGAAAGGGAATTTGGTACCACTAGGGTTACGGTTAAGCGTACTTCCCTTTGGGTTTAGCGGTTTATAATATTGTCAAGTCGTGCATAGAAGCAGAGGAAGTCTCACGCAAGACAAGAGAATGCAACAGGGGATGTTGATTTACCCACCAAATTGTTTGAATTTTTTTGCTAGGCAGGTTTCAAGCAATTGAAAGGAGAGAGATTAATTTCCAATAAAATACCAGGTGAATCTTAAAGAAAAATTTGTGATGGATCCATCTCAATATATAATTCTATTAGAAACAGTACAATTGCCACTATATTCTTTTAAATAATGAAATATTTTTAATAAAATAATTGTCACCCTTATTTCTTGGAGTTCGGAGCGTTAATTATTATTTTTTAAAATATAATTTCTTTTCTTGTACTATAATAGATATTTTTAAAAATATTTTAAGTAATTAATACAGAGGCGAAGCTATCAATGATTTTAATCGTTTGACCGTAACTTATGATAGTTTGAAGAACAGATTGGTGATTATGATATTTGATATTTATTTCTTTGGCATTTTCTATAAAAATCTCAATTTTATTAGAAAATAGTGAAATTGACAGAATATACATAGAGAGACAAATTATCTAACCGGATAACTGTGTGGATAGCTTTTTTTCTCTTTGACTTGATTTTAATTGCTTACCTACTATAATTCTAACTCGTTTTCCCACCTGCATCTTGATTATATATATATATATATATGAAAGGGTCCAATTAGGAATGTCTATTTCAAAATTATAGAATCGTACGGCACTACAGAAATTAAAAAATCCGTAGCATAATTTTAGAAGGAGAGATGAAAACATAGTAGTCAACTATTTGAGATGACTACAGTCTACAGGACTCGATCAAAATTTGGCAAAAACATGAGAGCTTTGAGGCAATCAAACGTGACATCATTCTCTTCTTCGAGTTTAAAAGATTTATTTTTTTATTTTTTATTTTCTATACTCGTATGATTCGGTCAGAGTAACCCAGCGCTTGACGGATATTATATAGATCAGGAATCAAACGCTATCTCATGGGAGAAATAAATGAAGATGGGTGGAATCATTTAAAGAGATGGGCTTTGAATTTTGGCAAAATAGCAAGTAAAGTATATTTTTTTTAAAAATTCCACTCTTATTTTATTTTATCTGTTCATTTAGACAAAACATCTGTTTTTCTTTTTCTAATCGGTGATGTCGGCCTACTTATCTAATGTATGGAACGATAGAAGTTCGTAGGTACCTTTTCTATGAACAAGAGTTATTATGGATTGTCTAAACTAAGCAACTAAAAAATTGATGAAATTTAGAAGATCTTCGTATCTAAAAAGAGCTGTTACTTTTTATTAAACCCAGGTGGACAGAAGAACGATGGAAGAAACCAAAGTCAAAAATGCTACTCGCCAAATCAGTCGCTTTTCCACAAATCTACTCCTAAATCCGTCAGACTCAGACCTCTCTCATCGATGGACAGATTTTTCTTTTCTCATATACACCCTCTAAAGTCGGTATTTTGCATGTATACACCCTCTCCAAATATCTACGTTAAAATAGAGAATTTTGTAGGGGTCTATATGCAAAACAACCGAGAGAGAAAGGGAGAGAAAAGAAGGGTGCGTTAGGTGCAGTTCTCAATCTCTGCTTTCCATCCAGTTCTTTTTAAAACCTTTTCCTTGGTGTCAGATAACTCCCCTCTCACCCCTTTCCGAAAGACTCTAGAAGCCGCCAAGGCACCGTGTCGCATTGTTTTTTACCAAACTAACCCTCTTTTAAAACTTAATTTTCCAAATAGATTATATCTTAAACTTAATACTAAAGTTATTATTAAAATGGATTAGTGCGACGTAAAATACTAAAACGTTCAGTATTTTATACAGCCAAAAATATAATGCCGATTATATCAGTGTTTCGTATTAAAAAAATATTAAAGATTCAGTAGAAAATATATAGAAGTAAAATTTGAAGGAGATAGTACGAAGAATAACATACAATTTATAAAACTTTTTCATATTTTTATATTAGTATTTAAATTTTTTTAGGTTATAATAACTCATCTAAATTTTAAAAAATTTTAATGTCACTATTTAAAAAATTAGACGAATCAAGTTACTTGGCAGTTATATTAAAGTACATTAACAGTAAAATTTAGAGGATCTTCGTAGAAACCTAAAAAAATATTGAGAGAGTTTTTGTAAAAATCGAGCATTTGGCAGAGGTGATTTCGATATTAAGTATGGGGGTTTAATCTATTTAAACTTTAAAATTGTCTAATTTGGTCAATATCTCCCTTTTGGAGCCGCCCCCAATAAAAAAAAAGGCGTGCGAAGCGGGAGTAATAACTACCGGATGACCGGCACGTGTCCCACCAGCATCTCGGTACGTGAGGCATCCGTAGGAAGCTTCTTCTGTTTGGAAGTCACGACTCCCCACCCAAAATCCTCAGGACTCACTTCCTTATAAAGCGCGTATCTAGAAAGCTATGCTGCTTCTTCTTCTTCTTGCAAGAGAAAGCCAAAATATCGATTTCGTTGTGATATAGAGAAGCAAACGAATTTGTTATCAATCTCTTCTCTCTCTCTCTCTCTCTCTCACTCTCTCTCTGTCTCTCTTTCTTTTCCTTTTCCTTATTTGTAGATATGATGAGGCAAAAAGGTAACGGCGGGGCAGGGAGGATGTCGGCCCCGGCGCCGTTCTTGTTGAAGACGTATCAGATGGTGGAGGACGCGGAGACGGACGAGGTGATATCGTGGGGGGAGATGGGGAGGTCGTTCATCGTCTGGAAGCCGGTGGAATTCGCCCGCGATCTTTTACCAGCTCACTTTAAGCACAATAATTTCTCCTCCTTCGTTCGTCAGCTTAACACCTATGTAAGTGGTAGCTCCTCTATTCCTTTCTTTCTTTCTCGAGATCTTTTAGCGTTTGAATTAGATTGGAGCTGAAGTTTTAATTAGTTAGGATTTTGTTTTCCCTTAGAGGAGGGCTGTTTTAGGTAGCTTCGTGAAGTTGGTGTGGTTTTATTTTCTCTATGGGTGGTTGAAGAAAGTGAAGGAATTGTAAGGATGTGCAGCAGATCGTCTACAGTACCGACTGCAGGAAGTTCTTGCTGTCGGTATACTTGGCAGCTAGTTAAGATTGGGAAAAAAAATATGGAATAAAAGGGGGAGATTTGCGTATAAGGTCTTTTGAGAGAATTTAACCATAGCTGCCGACTAAGATAAGCTTAACTTAATCTATTTCAGTCGGGGAAAATGAAGATGTGATTTGCAACTGAAATAGATAGTTAGGGTAGGGTGTTCTCTGCAATAATTTCGTTGCCGAAGCATCCAGATGCAGGAAATTGCTGCAGTGGAGGCTGCAGGCGAACCAAGGATGTCTTGCAATTAAGATAAGTACAAGACTAATTGTCGCCCTTAAACTGAAAAATGCCGTTCCAGATTTTTGTGATGCATCAAGGACGCAACATCAAAACGTATTTGGCACGTCATAACATTCCCATAAATGGTGGGGTTTTTTTTTTTGGTTGTATCTGTGTCATTCGGGTGATAAGATTACTACCAGTCTACCAGCCACGCCAACTGTTTAAGGTGGGACTGGTGTTGATTCAAGTAATTCTGGGTCGCCTGGGCCACTTGACCCAGCCCGATTAAGCTTTGGGTTGGGCTTGGCGTGAACCCTCGTAGAATAGTTAGATTCTTTAACCTCTTGTATTCATCTTTTTAGTGTATGCGATCAGAGTCTAAAACTAGGTTCCTCTGTCTAAAATGATTGGAGATTAATTTGCGTCCATGAGCAATCCTAAGCGATTATCTGCAGAACTTTTCCTGCAACCAATGTATTTTTGCAGCTCAACTCAAATCTGTCCCTGTGCAGGGATTCCGGAAAGTGGTGCCAGATCGGTGGGAGTTCGCAAACGAGAACTTCCGGCGTGGAGAGCAAAGCGTCCTCGCCGATATCCGCCGCCGTAAGGCAGCAGCGGCGCCGTCCCAATCCCCTCATGCAGGAAAAACCGGCATCTACGACCAGTCTCCTTCTCTTCCTCCTCCTTCGTCCACCACCAACTCCGGCGAGGTCCACAGCTCCTCCTCCACCTCCTCCCCTCCGCCGCCGCCGTCATCCCAAATCCTCGTCGACTTGACCATCCAAAACGTGCAGCTCAGGAGAGACAACCAGGCCTTGAGCGCGGAGCTGGAGCAGGTGAAGCAGCATTGCGAAGAGCTCCTCGGTTTCCTCTCCAAGTTCGTCGACGTCAAGGAGCTAGATTTCCGGAGTCTGATGGAAGAAGACGCAAAGGTGGCAATAAAGGAGGAGGAGGACGTAAACGGAAAAGAAGAGGAGGGGTGTCTTAAGCTCTTTGGGGTACTTCTAAAGGCCGAGAGGAGAAAGAGAAGGCTATGCGAAGATGGTGATGCATGCAATGTTGGCGAGAGGCCCATGAAGATGGGATTCCTGCAGCAGGGAAGTGGAAAAGTCTGCAACTGAACTGCTGCTCCCGGGAGTTGATGTACATTTTGATTACTTTGTTACATGAAATAGGGGTATGTCAAGGATGCTGTAGAGTAGTAAAAAGAAGAATAAAGCTCAAGCAATGCTTTATTCTTCTTTTTGTTATTGTCCAAACAAAGACAAGTTTGGAGAAATTTGTGTAGTCAAGCACGGTGTGAAGTTGCACCATGTTGATATTTAGACATTTAGTAGTTGGCTGTACTGCTTGTAAGGACCATATATATAATCTTTCTTCTAGTCTCAGATTCAAACAGGAAGGCTGGAAATTTTTATAAGCTTGAAGATGAATTGAAGTTCTTCCTAAGATCAAACACTGTTATTCAAAGAATTACCACACAAGTGTTTGTAAAAAAAAAAAAGAAGAGCCTTTTGCATATCAGAACCTACATTTCGAACAGACTTCCTTATTCCCATTAGGAAAAACAGAAAAACTCTTGCGATGCACCAGCAGAGTACATGGTAATTCTGACAAATAAACACTGGGAACTGAAAGTAATTGTATTTCTAAGAGTGTCAAGTTGCTATCTCGACTCAATTAGTCAAGAAAATAGAAAGTAGAAACTACAAGATATTTTTATTATGCTACAAAGGAAATTCAGTAAGCTCCGTGGTTCTGAAAGGAACAGACTAAGCCTTCTAGGTAGAGGAACTTATGGTACTTGACAAGGTACTCAAGGAGCGGAAAAAGAATAACAACTCTTCATTTTTGTAAATTTCTGCATACTGTAAGTACTCTTTTTTATGTAGGTAACTATTCCTAGATCAAAAAATACCAACAATATCATGGGAACAGATAGCAAATGCACTTGCAACACTGGCTATAAGGTTTTACTAGTCAATAATGTTTGACATCTGATGCTAATAGATCTAAACCAATTGATTACAACAGTTTACTGAAAACTCGAGCACTTTAAAGCTTGTGACTATATGAATATTGATATGGAAGATTACCATTAACAGATGTCCGCTAGCATAATCCACAAGATACTAGAAGGCCTGGCAGATGAAGCAGCTACTGATTCGGCCAGTTTTGCTGAAATATGATATTCTTTTACTGGTCCTAGCAACATATTGCGCTTGGTCAGCAGATACTGCAGTACGCATCATCTTTGCTTTTTGTTGGGCAGACTTGAGCCTGCTGAGAATTTTGTCCATTGAAGATGACCTTTTCTTTTCAAGTTTCATCTGAAGCAGTATAACATTTCTTGAATAAATGAATGCCCAATGCAACAATAAAGCTAAGCACTTATCACTTTACAAGTAATATATGATAAACCTACATATCTAAGACCCAACATTCACTACAGACATACCTCTAGTTTCTGGATTGCTGCCTCAGCTTTTGCTTTTTGCAGATTCTCCCATGCCGTGATCTTTGCTTCCTCTCTCTTACACCTTTTAAGCAATAAGGGAATCAAGGTTTTAAACACAGAATAAAAGTCTGCAGTTTCTCAACTGCACCTAACTACAGATTTGTAAATTTTATGAAATCTAATTGAACATTAATCAGTAACTTGGTTTAGTTTAAAATTTGATTTGTGAGATGCTCAAGCTGTTAAAAGAGATTGTATAAATCTTAGAAGTCCAACACATCTTTTGACAACCATAGGAACAGATAGTCCTTTAATTTGGTGAAGTCGTATTTAACTTCCCACAGATAATGCTAATTACTAGTTGGTCCAATCTAAATTTTTTTGGTAAAAGCAGTGCTTGATCAGTCACCTTTACGAGATGGCCTGACGGAAGACTTAGCTAAGATAAGATAATTAAAAAGAAAAATATATGAAGCAATGCTCTATAGTATCTTATCAGCTAAAAATCAGGGCAGTGGTATCCAATTTAGACTCTTAAAGGGTACTAATGTCTAACAATTCATGTCCCAGAAATGATTCATATCTACATAATGATGATTACAAATTTATTATACCAAGCTGAGAATGAAACAGAGATATGCTTACTTTGACCTGCGTTTTTCTGTTTCCTTTAGTTCCCAAGAAGAGGCCTCAGCTTCCAAGGCCCCTTTAATCAAATCTATAATGTTTGTCGATCGCTTATCAGAGCTCTGTGATACATGTCTCTTTGACCACCTAGTCGCAGTCACCTGATCATCTACCTGCACATCTCTGACTTCAAGCTTTGAAAACTGACTCTCCAGCTCTGCAATGGGATAGACTGAAGGTGAATGGGAAAAGGAAAGCCTCTCTGTTGGAGTACTTCCCTCGGAGCTCATTTGTGTCGCCACATCCTTCGTTAGAATCACAGGCCCTTCTCTTGTAGTTTCAATTTCCTCATCTGCAAAATCGAATCAAAGACCAATTAGGTAAAAGGTCAGAAATTAAGGATGCTGAAAACTCCATCAAACAAAGAAGGGCTTTCACGGAAAAACCACCTCCAGATGACTACTGATCTCCAGATGACTACTGATACAGAGGTACCAGGAACAAAATAATGATATCACATGACAAAATTATTTTAAATAGTTCATAGCATTTCCAATCATTCATGTTAATACTCCTACGAAGCGAAAAATAAAACTTTTCTTTTCAAATAGTAAAAGACTATATGTGCTGTTTCTTGTGTGTGTTACCATCTAGTGTTACCCTTTTGTAGATCTTAGCTACAAAGCTATCAACATCACATGGATTTTCTCTAGTCTATATAAATCATTGTAATATCTCAATCTACAAGAAGCAGTTACCAGATGCCAAATAAGAAATTAAGAGGAAAGAAAAATTAATCCACAACCTTGAGTAGTACCTCGGGAGCTAGGCAACGAGGAAGACGACTCGATCAGCACATCCGACCACCCATACAAGCTCGTTGACCTAACTATACAAGGCTCCCCATTCTCCCCTCCACTGCCACCACCGCCACCTCTTCCACTCTCTTTACTACCTCGCCGCACCATAACCCCAGTCGAGAATGGCGAGCCCACCGCGAAATTCCCGGCCCCGGCGCGGTCGAAGCACGGCAAGACCGGGGAATTCGACGGGTATAAGCCGTTGATTCCAGCCGGTTGGGCCAGCGGCCCGCTCTTGGACTTGGGCCTTCGGTGGTGCGGCGGCGGGAAAGATAGCTTTCCGTTTCCATCACCGGAAAGTGGGCTAAGGATCCACTTCTCCGCGTCCTCCCATTTCGATGGCAATGCCCTTCCATTGGTTAAAGGTAGAACCACGCCGTTGCTTCTGTAACCTCTGCTGGTGCTCGAGGGAAGTGGAACTCTCTCGGAGCTCCATCCTTGGTAGCCCTTGCTCATGCCGCAGAGGTGGGGAGAGTGGAAGAGGAAGTGGAGCGGGGGAGCAAAAAATAGCAGGAGAAGGGGGAGGAGAATGGTCACTTTTGGGTAGAGCTGGATCTGGAAGAGCAACACTGGAGTGGAGCTCGCGTGCCGCCAAAAGCCTGTGCCTTTGCCAGTTGGGGACAATAAAAAGGTAAAAGACGAAACGATAGAGGACAAGTTAGTCATTTCGAAGCTACTGTTGGTAAATGTAGGACTAATTACTAATTACTAAAAACAAAGACAGTTTAAACTAAACTAAACTAAACTTAAAAAAAATCGAGAAAAAATAAAGGCCTTGAGAAGCCCCTCAGGAAAATCGAGAATAACCATTAATCATACATATATCGTCTCTATTCATTAGAATTGATCAAAGATCCAAAACAAAGGACAGCTCTAAAGAAAGAACCTGTCAGATCCATTGACTACCATTTCCAGAGCTCCATCCTTTTCACACACTGCCCTTTTGTTCCTCATATGCGATACTGTGTATATGCGAATAAAGAAATACTTTAATTTGAAGCCAGCAGCCCATAATTACATGTTGAAATTAGAGGAGGAGAAGAAATAAGAAACCCGACAAAGTTACCTGAAAGCCCAAAAGGCAAAAATAAAATCAAATATTGAGAAAAAGGTAAAGAGTGACCCAAGAGATCAGGACGAGAGTGGATTCCGTCCGGATCGGTCCAAGTTCACCATCAAGCAGATCCAACCATCATAATTGAATTTGAAATTAAATACAGACAGCTCATATGATTGATTATAGGCGGACCAATCTTTCAGGCACATTTACCAGCTCTTATGATTGATTCCCCCGCCAATTCTACAGTTGTTTTTTAGATATTTTTACATAATTACTACTAAACTTTTTAACTATATTTTTTTAGATAGTATAATTGTCACAGGAAAATATCATTCGGACAGTTAAATCTAACTAGTCACTGTTAAAAACATTATTTTATGTTTAAATAAATTATTTAGAATGATTTTAAAAGTATATAATGTTACAGATTTTTTAACTAGTCCCTGTCTCCCTGACTACCTTGGTTTTAGGTGTGTAAACGGGTTCGGATCCAGTGGTAGGTCTAACCTCGATCCGGCCCGAGAGGACTGAAGGCAGATGGCAGACCGCATTACGGATACCTTCGACTCCGACTCGAGGTGAAGCAAACCGTCGCAGGCATGGCGATGGAGGTTGACGCCGCCGGCCCTAAACCCCGCACCTCTCACGACCTCCTCGAAGAAACCCGCACGGCCATGGAGGAGCTCGCCTCCCGCATGCTCTTCATAAAGAAGGAAGGCCGCCCCAAGTCCGATCTCCGCGAGCTCGTCACGCAGATGTCCCTCCACTTCATCACCCTTCGCCAGGTCCATTTTTGGCCTTCGCCTCTTCAAACAACCCTAGAAATCTAACCCTAGTTTCTTCTTTCTCTTACTCTCTCCCTCTCTTCTTGTAGGTGAATCGAGCGATATTGCTGGAAGAAGACCGGATGAAGGCGGAGACGGAGCGCGCGAAGGCGCCGGTGGATTTTGCGACGCTGCAGCTGCATAACCTCGTGTACGAGAAGAACCACTACTTGAAGAGCATTAAGGCTTGCAGGGATTTCCGGTCGAAGTATCCGGACATAGACCTCGTCCCCGAGGAGGAGTTCTTCCGCAGCGCGCCGGAGGATATCAAGGGGAAGGTGCTTGCAAGTGATGCTGCGCATGATCTGATGCTGAAGAGGCTCAATTTCGAGCTCTTTCAGGTATTCTCTTGGTTTAGTTGGATGTTGTAAATTATCATATTGGCATTTTAGAGCAGATTCTTGATTTTGCTTCAGTAATGTCCCTTGTTCCGGCAAATTTGGTGTTTGTTCTGGGGTCTCGATATGATTCTATGTTTCGGTGGTCAAGACGGAATCTCATCACTTAATTACTAGCTTACATCTCATCGCATTTTGTCCCTAAATGAGCAAAACAAATAGTAATGGGAAATTTCCAAGTCTCATGATATCATCTAATAGGTTTTCAAGAACCCTAATTTGAAAGGGATTAAACGTGGAGAATCACCAAGGCCCTAAATTTCCAAAATTAGTTTCTCTAGTTAACCTGTATTCAACCTAATGATCTTTGAACTTTCTTCCTACTGAGATTCTTACTTCATAACAGCACACTCATTGCAGCTATATCTTTTTTCTTTTGGGGGGATCATTTTACTGTAAATTTTTAATTGTAATCAGAAACATACTACTTTGGGTGAAAACTTCTTTCTATATGGAGCTTGTACTCTGTGTAATGAGCACCTTTTCTTTCTTAATACCAGCGGAAGGAACTGTGCAAACTTCACGAGAAACTGGAGCAAAGTAAAAGCAGTCTGTTGGACACGATAGCTAAGCGGAAAAAGTTCCTTTCAAGCCTCCCATCTCATCTGAAATCTCTGAAGAAAGCAACCTTGCCAATGCAGCAGCAACTAGGGATTTTGCACACAAAGAAATTAAAGCAGCAATATGCTGCAGAGTTACTTCCTCCTCCTCTTTATATAGCATACTCACAATTGTTAGCCCAGAAAGAAGCCTTTGGAGAGAGAATTGAAATGGAAATTACAGGAAGTACAAAGGATGCTCAAACTTTTGCTCGGCAGCAAGCTAATAAGGAGAATGGTAATTTTTGATAAATTTGATTTGCATTGCTCCATGTCTATGTCTACCTGTGTGTGGTGGATTGCCATTGATTTGTTTCTTTTCCTACATTTGCTCATAAATGACTTCCATCAATCAGATCTTCATGCAATAAATAAAGCCATAAAGGAGAATATATATTTCAAAAACGCTTTACTATTATCAAGCTAGGGTCATATGGGAAAGTAAATTCTAGTAGGAAGTTCTGGAAATACAGAATTATTATTTATGACAATTTTAATTGTCTCAAGGTTAATTCCTTTTTCTTCACTGAGGTAATCTGTGAAATATTGACAAGGCTAAGAATTCATCAGGAATGAAGGATAAAGAATAATAGAATATGTTGCAATAATGGTTGTCACCAATTATAACTGAGTGAATTTACCACTTTATCTTGAATGTAAGTATGTCCCATTGGCGTGAGTCATCTTGATGCCATGTACACAGAAGTGGAGATTAATATGTCACTTCTGACTAGTCAGAAACAAAATGTGGTTAGGGTATCTCCACCTGGTCACCCAGATATGTCTAATCCATTCACATAGCATCTCCTTTTGGCTAAAGCATCAAGTAGGCCATTAGTAACCAAGGTGAAACGACCTGTCAATGTGCATTCATGTAACAAGTCTTTTTGGATTTATAATTTGTAGCTCAACTATCAGATGGTTGTAACGATGCAGTTGTAATGTCAGGTCTAGTATCAAATGGTGAGAACAGTAAGATGGAGGATGATCAACTCGATGAGGAGGAAGATTCCCAGAGAAGAAGAATGAGGCCAAAGAAGAACCTGGTCAAGGAAACTGCTGATCAAGCAGGGGTTTGCCAACTTCATCCACTCAAAATCATTCTTCATCTATATGATGATGAAGACTCGAATGCTAAACCTCGTAGACTAGTTACATTAAGGTTTGAGTACTTGGTAAAATTAAATGTCATATGTGTTGGACTTGAAGATGCAGAGGAAGGGTCTGACAACATCTTATGCAACTTATTTCCAGATGATACTGGATTGGAGCTTCCACACCAGGTATTTTCTTGAGCCTGTATGGTATCTGTTAGACAACCATTGAAGGTTGTAATTTGATTGCTGATTGTTAAAACTTAAAAGTTTGACCTGGTTCCTGAAAGAGTCCCACAGTTCTAGACCTCTAGTAAATGGATATGTGCAAATCAGCTTTGACATGTGCACTTTTATATAAAGGTTACTCTTAATTTACTATTTAGAGATTATTTTTATTTGTCAGCTGTGCTCAAGGCCTGGCATCTGTTGTTTAGTAATAAAATATTGTGTAATTTGTCCAAATTTTAGGAGATATTGTTAACACATGCAATATTTCTGTTGAATGTTGTATTGGTTCGGACCTTGGGTAGAGATGATGATTTTTGCTGAAGCAGCTGGTTTCTTTGTTGGTTGGTACCTTAAAATAATATGGTTCTTTAGCTACACATAATTTATGTATAGGATTATAATTAGGTCACTTGAACCAGTCAACAGGTATATGCCTTTCCATACTTCAGCTGCATTTTAATTTCCTGGAGTCTACTTGTATATTATTTTTCTTTCTTCAGTATTTTTTTTATATTTTATTTCCATTAATTGAGAAAAATCTCTGATTGTTGTTATACAGATGGCTAAGCTTTATGCGGGTGATACTCTGGCCTTTGGTGAGAGGACTTCACGCCCATACAAGTGGGCACAACATCTAGCTGGAATTGATTTCTTGGCAGAGGTACCTCTTTCACATGGCAGCAATGAATTTCCCAACAATGAGACACTGAAAGGTTCCGATGTGTCTGCTGGACTTGCTCTGTATCGTCGTCAAAACAGGGTGCACACAATTTTGCAGCGGATCCGCTCCAGGAGAAGGGCTCAAATGGCTCTTATGTGAGTCACCGCACTGGATTTGAGAATTCTGGATGATGACAGTAGATTTTCAGCAGCTTGGATAAGTAGAGCAGAGTGTTTATAGCTGATCATTTGAGCTCTAAACCTTTTCCTCCTATGCACTTTGTGCAGGGAGATTTCAAGCATTTGATGCGTGAAATATGTTTTCTTGCAAATTTATCAAAACATGGTTGTCCATAGATTCCTCATTGAAATCATTGCTGAGTTTTTTTTTTTTTTAAAATATGTCCTATATTTGAAGTTGCCTTGATTTGAAACTCAATCCATGGTCATATCCTTTTTCTTTACTGTGTATCTGTAGTTCAATTGGTGAGGCATGCTTTGTTTGAAGATTTGGAACCTTTTATTGGCTTACAGGGAGCAGCTTGATTCCTTGATGAAGCTCAGGTGGCCACCGCTAGCCTATAGAAATGTTCCATGGGCCTTGCAGACCCCATTGTGTAATTTACACAGTTGGTCACCAGCAGGAGTCATTCCTGACTCATCTTCCCTTTCTTCTGTTGTGGTGCGCAAAGCTACAGGTGGTGCTGACCTTGATCTGGACATAAGATCTGTGACGTCATGGGAAGAAATAGAGAGTACAAGAGAGGATGGGGAACTTCCTACAGCAGTAACTTCAAATCTGCCAAATGATCCTAGCATCGCAGATCTTCTTGATCATTCTAGAAGCCTGACTTTGATTTCAAAGAGCATTACACCTACCAAGAAGAGCAGCTCACAAGTTTTGGGTAGAAATGAGGATTATCCTGAACTAATGCTGCTGGATAGTGAGAGTGAAACCGAGCAAGCATGCACTGACCTAGAAGCTGAAAATGAAAGTCTTATTGTTGACAAAACCTGGGAAGATTATGCTACAAGAGAGTTCAACTTGGTTCTAAGTAAAAAAATTGGAAACGAGAGGATCGTGGAGTTGGAAGCTAAGGTATATACTATTCTACTTCATTTGTTTTGCTTTCATACTCATGGTGTGCTTCCTTAAAATGCACTTCTGTTTGGCAGGTTAAGATTAGCATGGAATATCCTCTCAGGCCTCCACTTTTCAGATTAAACTTGCTTTCTGAGGGGCATCAAGGTTCGAAATCGTATAATGAACTCCGTGCCATGGAAGCAGAGGTTTGTGGTTATAGAAAAGCCTTCTCAAATTTTGTTTGGTTTTCTAATTTCCAAAATATTATGGGAGTTCATCTTACCTGATATGTGATTTTACAGATAAATCTTCACATCCTTAAGAATCTACCTTTGGCCTATGAGAACTACATCTTAGCCCACCAAGTATGTTACCTGGCTATTTTATTTGATTTCAATTTTGATGATTGTCAAGAGAAAAGAAAGAGCACTTCTGTGATTGATGTCGGACTCTGCGAACCAATTAGTGGAACAATACTTGGTAGATCAGTTAGGGGAAGAGATCGTAGGAAGATGATTTCCTGGAAAGGCAAAGGCTGCGCTCAAGGCTATCCATGCTAAAAATTTCCTGAATTTCAAGGTTGATTGAGACGTCTTTTAGGCCCTGGTAAAGCAAGTAATTTTCTATGCTTCAGTTTGGCATATATCTTTTCCTGGTGAAGTGTATGTAATGGCGTGTTCTAAACATAGTTACCTCTATTTATATGTCTGGTTCCTCATTCTTGTAGGATTTTGTAACCATCATATATTTACTCTCCGATCTACAAGCAAGCTAGTTCAGCCAATTCATTGTGACCTTGTAGATTATGGCTTGCTCAGACAACTCAATAGGTAGTTATTGAAGTACTCATCTTTTCCAGCCCATATTGCTTGTATTTTAACTTCATAATGTCACAGTTAAACAAAAACTTATCATGTAAGTCCCTTTTTGTTATACATTTGTAGCAAATTCCCCAAAGTTTATCACTTTTTATATGCAAGTACACATAGGATAGCAAATACTGCATGGTAATTGCTATTCTATGTATATACGCATAGCATAGGGTGGTATCTGTTGTATGACTGTAGACTGTAGTGTAAATTGTTGAGTAAAATAAACATATATCCCGGATGTACACCTCCACCCAAATCGATGGTGGCTTATTTTTTGAGTGGAATGCTATCAATTCTTGGACACTGTTATCAAGTCAGGCTGGTCAACAAAACGATTCCATAAATTTCAGATGGAAACTTCAATTACAGCTTATTTCTCCTTGGTTAAAATGATGTACAAGAAGTAGCAAAATTTTGAGAATTATCTGGTCCTGAGCCTCTATTGTTCAAGAGTTGAAGAAAAAAAGATATTCTTATTTTGCACTTATAATATGTTTACCGTGGTTTACACTATCTGTTTTATTATTTCTAGTTTCAAGGAGGGTGCAAAATAGAAATCCCTAAAAGCTATTTATCTTTGTTAGATTCATCTGCTGGAACGAGTGCTGTTCCCAACCTTGTAGAGTTCACGTAATCTTGCGGCGAGTGAGGTGGAATCCCAGGAATCACCAGTCCAACAATCCTTGCGAGTCTCAGCAGCCACCCTTCTGTGTAGTCCGAACCTTCCACACAACCAATGAACAAACTCCGGATAAGCTCCCATGCTGCATTGACGTACTTGGGTATCACTGTCCAGAGTGAGAAGTAGTTCTTGTTTGGTTCCTCGCTCATTACCTGATCCAAGAACATATTAATGTCATGTAATCTGTTCAGGTTATGTCGATAGGATAGCGATCAAATAGCTAAAGAGACATACAAATGATCAAATAGTTAAAAGGGACTTATATTGTATAAGAGATTTTTAATTCCCTTTTATTTTCGTATGTTTCTTTTTTCTTTGTTTTTAAAAAGAGATTGGAGATTAAACTCCAACTAAAGCTTCATTAATAATGAAAAAGAGTTACAAGATTAAAGATGCCAAGCGAACCCAAGTAGATAAAACGTTGGACCAGGTTGCTAATTTATAGGTGCCTAGAGAGGTGTATGTATATGTATAACTATCCAAAAAAAATAGTATAAGCTTAAATGATTAAAGTCGTGGAAGGGCTTATATTGTATGAATATTTAAGTTTTAAACTCTAGCGACATTCATTGCTTTAACCAGAATATAATAAAGTCCCGTTTCTCTAAAAATAAAATATACACACAAATTTTACACAAGAGAGAGAGAGAGAGAGAGAGAGAGAGAGAGAGAGAGAGAGAGAGAGAGAGAGAGAGAGAGAGAGAGAGAGAGAGAGAGAGAGATGACCGGGCTCACCTTTCCTCTGTAGCAGCTATCATAATAAAGGCATTCTCCGCAGTGCTTGAACAGGAGAGCAGAGTCATCATAGGGCACCCTTGGCACTAAGTCATTGCAATAAACAATCCTAAAGTACCTCCTCTTAGGCCTATCCAACTTCTCCTCCACAAACTCCCCAAGCTTCTCATCTCCCACACGAGGCTGCCCAAATGTGTACACCCCCTTCAACTTATCCAACAACTTATCCTCCCCATGCACTGCTAATATTGTTGGGAATAGGATAGCCAATGCCCCTCCTAAGCTATGCCCTGCCACTATAAACTTTGCCTTCTTGTTCTCATCTAACACTTCCCTTAGCTTCTCTCTGATGGCATAGTAAGCAAATGGCTTCGTTGCATCCTTGAGCTCTAACTCTTCTGGCCACCCAGAGTTCCTTTGCAGTCCTAGTGCCTTCATGAATCCACCATGGATTTTCCCCACTTTTGGGATCTCATACCATGAGAAGTCTATGTCAGTGCACCATTGGCTTGCATTGAATGGCTCGGTGCCCCTGAATGCCACTACGACTAACTCAGCATCTACAGGTTTGTCACAGAACATGAAGGCTTGGGTGGTGTATTCTTCTTGGAAATCTGAAACATAGAAGATTACTTTTGTTAGTTGATAAGATAAGAAGGTTAATTAGCATGAATAAGATTGTTACAAAACTTTAGAAGCAATCTTACCATTCCAGCAATTATAGAAACCCAAGAATGTCATCTGTACACAAGATATATAAGAGAAAAGGTGTTAAGTTCTTTTGCATGGGTATTTTAACCCAACTTGGTGTAATCTTATGCTGTATATACATGATGGATTGAGGGAAAAAAGAAATTATACCTGCCAGTTGTTATGGATAATGGTCTGGATGCATGCTTCATTTTCATAGGCTAATTTTGCAGCCATGATTGAGAGTGATACATGGTATTTGCTGTCGCTCGGTTTAATTTTCTTATCCAAATCGACTCTCGTGTCGAGTAGTCCAATGGATGATCTATAATTGGATGACGTTTTGTCTGGAATTGCAACGTTCCCTGGAAAAGATCAAAATAAGAAGCTCTTCTTAATTGAAGCAATTGACGAGTTTCAGTTTGGTAACTCATTCGAGTAGGAATCATTAAATCTTGATAATGGATTCAAAGGCAACATGTCTTCACTAAAAAGCTCTTAATCTCGATATAGAAAGTTATATCTACATAGACACAGATGCGGATAATTTGAATGTTTAAAATCATACAGAAATATGACTTTAAATATCGATTTCAAGTGGAACTAGTAAGGTCCTGACGATCGTAACTATGCTAAGTCAAGTTTAACATTTGGTAGGTTGTTAATTTGTAGATGTAAAATGCAAGAAAATCTGCACGTCCTACTTGTTTGATTAGTATTAACTACAGCCTAATTGACAATAATCTTGTCACAAGGTTGGCATTAGATAAGAACACCATATAAGTTCATATGCGGACGACTTACACATCTTGAACTATTTTAAAACTTCATACTTAGCAGATAATATTATTAAGACTAACCTTGTAGGAAATTTCTGATGAGCTTCCCAAACCCGCCATTTTCCAAGAGAAGGTTCATCCAGAACTCAAGTGCAGAGCCAAGAAGAGCCATTGGCTTCTTGAACAACAATAGAATCATTTGCAAGAAGAGAGAGACGAAGATGGCCCATCGTCGCCGGCTTTGATCAATCACGGTGTCAATAGGGCAATCAATTGCCTTGTTCTCGTCAACTTTGCCGGAGAATAGGAGATAGAAGAGATCAAGCCACCCTCCCTTGTCTGGTCTCAAGATCATGAAGTCATCGTAGTAATCATCTTGCAGATCCATTACCGTTGGAGAAGAAGAAGAAGAAGAAGAAGAGTTCTAAGCACTTGGAATGTGCCTTTCAACCTTTGGTTGCCTTAAACTTTGTGAATAAGCTTCAACATATAGAGTAATGGAAGGCAAGCCATTAGCCCACTAGGGAAGTGCTTATCCACCTAATCCATCCCATACTATATGTTTAACTCGTTGACAAGCTCAATTAATTGCTTAACCTTTTATTGCGTCCATGTTTTATATATCGTTCATATATATATATATATATATACACTTGCACGCAAACGCATGGGCCATACTAGAAAGCTTCTAATATTGCTTGGTCATGATGTGAAATGGAATCACGTACAGTTCAAAGGAACCTTACATGACTCGAGAATCCTATGGAACTTTTGGCAATTGAAAACATTGGTTGGTAGGAAGTTCCGTAGGGCAACTCTTAGTTGACCAGCTCATTGGACAAGGAAAGATATAGTGCATTGTTTAAGTACAATCGTGGTGATTCCCTTTTTCTTTGCACTTTCTCCTCTTAAAAAACTAATTGGAGATTAAGGATACTGCATTATTGGCTTTGCTTTAAATTAAGATAAAAAGGAGAAAAAAATTCGAGGATAAATTGGTCGTTTAATATTCTCTGCTAATATTGCCATGGATTTGTTGTCGTGTAATTAACCCTAGATTAAAAAATTACACAAGGTGTGAAGATAAAGTCTTCATGCGAGAAATAGCTATCAAACTTAAAGCAATATCCAGTCTCCATTACGCACCAAATAAATTAATTAAAGGTGCAAATGGTGGGTCCTTGCACTCTTTGCAAAGGAGGAAAGCAAAGGCTCACTAAATTGAAGAGGCTTTTGGATTTCACATCCAATATATATGGTAGGGATTATATTGGTATGACAGACGCATTACATGAGGATGTGAAGAGAATGGATAAGAAATATTATTTTTCCTTGCTTACAAGCCAGAGGTAAAGCCTTCCAAGCAAAGAAGAACAACTGCACCAGATTGGCATGTATGATGATGCATGGACTTAGCAAGCTGCTCTTTATTTCTTGAAAATAACTATGGTAAATGGCATACCTGCCCCTAAAATGACACACAATCTATCTAAAATGTCACAATCTCCGTTTACCTGCATAAAAGGCAGATTATGCGTTCTTATTCTTTAAAATTGCAATATGATGTTAGATTAGGTTATAATACAAGGGTGAGAGTGTAATTTAGTCAAATAATTAAAGTAGATCAAGCCTTTATGATAGATGGAAATATATACTTCCATGTACTGCCTCTAGTTACTCTTATAATTATTATCCCTTGATATCACAATTAATTAGCATATGTTAGATGCGTTCAAGGTAATGTAATAATGAAATGACCTACCATGTTAAGAGCATTAGAAGCTTTGAATCGATCAAACTTGATTAGCTTGTTCAATATTCAAGTAGGAATTTCCTAAGAAAAATAATAGCTATTAAATATTGGTGTAGCATAAACTAAATTATAAAACTTGTACCAAAGTATTAATCTCCAGTGTGAAAGCATTCTTTTGTTGCCTATTAGACCAGGCCAAGAGTAAGACTGAATCTTCGTTCAAACAACATAAAATACATAGGAATCTGAAGGCAATGGAGGCTCACCTTCCCACCCCTCGCTCTTAGTAGCTTTTGATGTATTTTGGGGCTTCTACCCCAGTAAATATGCTCTTTCTCTCTCCTATTTAGTTTGAAAATTTTGCATATAACGTCCTGCATTTTAATAAATTTATGATTTGCACTTAATATTTTTACTATTTATAAATTAAGTCTTATGATTTAGCAAATATACTCTGGGCGTAATAATATTCCTTTAAGTAGAGATATTTTATTTTTAAAATAACTAAAACACTATATTTTCATGATTTTCTAAGTATAATTAACTTAATCTAAATATTTGGTTAATAAACACTAACGGATCCAATAGTATGATACCTTTTGCATATATTCCCTAAATTATAGGGTTTAACTTGTAAATAGTAAAAATGTAAGGTGTAAAATATAATTTTGTTAAAAGATAGGATGTTATATACAAATTTCTCATTTCTTCTTTGACATTCTCTTAATAAATTAACTGGGCCTGGCCCAATTATATTACAAAGACATATGGGAAACATACAGGGAATAAACCCAAGATAGAACTCAACCTTCCTTCATGCATCGAGGAAAAATTAAATCCTAATTCGTAACTCATAGGGTAATATTTAATAACGATTGGAATTTAGGGATATATCAATGAGCTTTAGAGAATTTTAACCCACCAAGAGAAGGGAAATTGGATAAGAAATATATGAGCTTTCACGTTGGGGAGTTGTGGGCTACTCGCATAGTAATTATTTGTGACTCCAATCCTCAAATTTCTTTATTGGGCAGGTTTACTGTACTATATTAATTTGAGAAATATTTAAAATAACACCTTGCGTTTTAGTAACTATGATATTCAAATCACACTGTCAGTTAACTTTAACTAATCATTATGCAAGAAAACAGTACATAAGTTTTTTTTAAAAAAACCAGTAACTATAAAAATACTTTCCACCATTTTTCTTTTATTTAACTTCTAAAATATTGAAAAAAAAAAACTATGTCTTAATAACATAGTACATTTTGAATATATATATATTGCTTTCATAGTAGAGTTTTTGACCAAATTTCCCCTCCCAATAAAATTTATAGGTTTATAACACGCAAAAACTCATATGCAAAACTATGTTATTAAGGACCCCTAATCTGATTTAGTAACTAAATATTTCTTTTTATCTTTTTATATCTAATCAAGTTTACTATTCAAAAAATTAAGACTAAAAATTAAAATTAACCAAACAAGCCCTCTTGAGTTTTAAAAACTGTTATCCCAAATATCAACTACTTAAAAATAATCTAAAAATTACTCAAAAAACTCGCCAAACCTAAAGAATTTTATTTTTCATATAAACCACTTTTGTAGCCATCGGTATGCATGAAAATGGTTGAATCAAATATCAAATTTAATATAATTTTTTCTATAATTTTTTGAGTGATTTTAAATTTTATACATAGTTCTCTCTGATCCAACTGGCAATTTATATTTAGAAATCACTAATTGAATTAGTGATTTTAAGATGAACATGATTCCATATATAAATTTTAAAATTAATTAAAAGTAAAAACAAAAATTAGAGACAAATTGAAAATAGTAAAAAAAAAATAGAGAGAGAGAGATTGAAAAAAAAAACTCTTTAGAGTCGTCTAAAACTTAACAACTTGCAGTTATTTATTAGTGTGAGAATGTGCATCATCATATGACATTATCATATTTTAGATAGGCTAAGAAAGAATTAAAATTGTAAATCTAAGCCCGAGAATAATAATTCATCTAGGGAGAAAGCAACGGTCAACCACCAAACTAATGAACCCATGTGACGGAAGCTACTTAATTGGAGCCCAACAACGTAGACACGTGTCGGAGTTGGCAATAGGAAGGCAACCCCGACCTTTGAATTTAGGTTGGCCTCTTTAGGAGGTTCATTGTATCAACCCCAACCTTTCAATTTTAGGTTGGTGGGCAGTAGATCCCACAACTGCGACATATTTTACCGTGTCGTACAGAGATGGCCACAGGATTAAGTTTTCAAGAGATGAAGCTGATGTCATGGGATGGATGGGATGGGGGAGTTCCCGCGACAAATGACGATATGTTTCTTATTCTTGGATCCATCTGCCCTTTTTCTCTTTTATATACTCAAATATATATATATATATACATATATTAGATATGTATACCAATATCTAAAGATTTATTCCTGACTCCATTGATGAGCACATGATCGTCTGAAAACTTGGCAGGTTGAAGATATCTTATTTCTTTTCTTCCATAAAGCTTTTCTTTTCAATGCAGAAAACATTTTTATCCTGGTAGAAGGAACGGTGCCACAAAGACTCGAACTTGATCGTACTTGAAAGAGAGGTCATCAAAATGGACCGACTCCCAATAGTGATATCCTTAATTAAAGCAACCAGTACATGAGCTCCTTTAACTATACATAAAGAGGAGGCAAGTAAAATAACTTAGAATTTACTTCCGCATCGGGTTGATAATTTGTCCTCCGAAAGAACTGTACTTTAGGGTCTTTTGTATTTTTCCACATGACTCAGTAGAGGGGAGAGCTCTCTCCCCTTCACTGAGAGGTAATTTCCTCTATAGTCTTTTTTCCTTTTTCTTTTTCTTCTCTACAGGTTTCCTCCTTTGTTATTCTCCGTTCTAAGTGTTGCAGGTGTGTAGCCCGATGAGGGTGGGTGTGCTCGTGCACTACCCCTTCCCCACCTCGTTTGGGCTTTTACTCTTCTCTTCTCTTTCATCATCTCCTCTCCTCTTCCACCGCTTGATCTTGAGCCTTCTCTTCGTCGCTCATTGACATAGAAAAACACGGGAGAGATTTAGGGCTCTGCAACTTCACTCCCTCTACACTGTATCAGCCTAGGGTAGTGGCAGAAGGTTAGAGGAAGACTGTCTCTTTCCTCTTTTATGTCAGTAAATAACGACTTTCTGGGTGGTGGTAGATTTGGAGTTTTTTTATGGGAGTTCTCCTCGCACTATCGTTCCTATGGTAGTTTAGGACCCTACCTTCTTCATTCTTTTTTATTGGAGTTTATGTATATATTTTCTTATTTTCTATTATTTCCCTATTGTAGTAAATGTAGGGTTGTGTGTGCCCAGGGAAGGGGTCAAGACAGAACTAAACATTGAGCATTTTTTTTTAGCTTTTGTGTTCTTGTGATCTTTTGTGCACGTCAAGCTTAGTATCATACTTTTACGGGCTTGTTCAAAGGACATCGTATCTCGCCTTTTTACTATTAGACATTATGCTTATATCTTTACTTGTTATGGTTTGCTATTTCCTTTTGTTATGTTGTTCAATATAGTCGAGTTAGAGATGTCCCTCAGTTTCTCTCCTTGTATCATGCTTTATAACTCTTGGATATTATTAATGAATTGTTGCCTAAACATAAAGAGGAAAAAATAAACTTGGGAAAACGATAATTAAACATTAACTTCCTTTACACATCGATCGACCTAACAAGACCCAAATCAAACATAAACAACATAATATCAGGTAACGGATAAATGAACCTAATTATCGTAGATAATACGGATAAGAGAATAAATGGGAGCTTTGTGATGCTCCCCTTGTTTGCTCCAACGAGTGTAGTTGGCTCTTCAAGAACTTAACATACTGGATAGCCTCCTCTAACATCGAGGCAGTATCCATCTTCGTCCCACCTGGGACTAACCTTTGCAGTATTCTAATCCGTTCACTTATTCGCTCTCTTCGCATCCTCGCAGCTACGCTCTGTGGATCCTTGGATATCTTCACGTTTCGACGCTTTCGCGGTGGCTCTATCGACTCCTTATCGACCTGGATAGGTTGCATCGCGGCTATTCGGAATACCATCTCTCTCATCGAGTCCATGGAGGAATACTGGGTGTTGTAATTAGCTACGTTTGTAGGAGTCTGGGGGAAAGTATGGAGCTGAGAGTTCTCCATTTGGAATAACTGCATGCGAATGAGCTCCGTCTGGGCATCCGGGGACGGATTTAAGAAGTCCACGTCCATTTGCTCCACTTGGAAGAGAGAGAGAGAGAGAGAGAGAGAGAGAGAGAGAGAGAGAGAGAGAGAGAGAGAGAGAGATCCACAAAGAGAGAACGAGAGGACTACTAATCTTGCAGGAAGGCTATTTATAAGGGATATAAATATATTTTACCCTCGTGCACAGTACTGGATGAAAAATATTTTCCACCAAACTAGTCCTTGTCCTTGAACTTGGTTTGTAATTCACAAAATCACACCATAACAATTTCAAAAGAAGAAGAAGAAGAAGAAGAAGAAGAAGATATGGACTATGCAAATATGTGACCCTAAAAATATAAAAGTAATTTCAATTCATCTTACTTCAAGTAAAATGTATTCAACAATATCTTGTTTTTATGTAACAGATATTCCTAATGAATATTCTCTATTTGTATTTCTCTTGTTGTGGGTATTTATGGAGATCTATTGATATAGGTATGAGAATTATTTTTCGTATCTTTGGGAGAGGAAGGGTTTCACATCACATAGTTTTGACATTTGACCGGCAAAACGAGGGGCTCTAACACTATAAACCCGAGATATAGTTGATAATGATGTCTAATTTATTCCCCTTGTCCGAATCGCGAAAAGATAATTATTCTCTGGAAAAGGTCTAAATCAAGCTTGAATAAGTATTTGACTCTTTAGAACGTTCTTTATAATATTATCTATCAAGTCCTAATCACTCAAGCATGCTATTACTTGGTCCCCCAAGGACCTATGGCCAAGCTCAATCTATGTCGGCATGAAAAAGGATTAGACTTAGCTGGAGCCTAGTTTACTTTTATCTGGCTTAAACTAAATTAATTTGCTCGTGAGTCGTGAGTGATATTGGTTGATTATGTACTTTGTCTTTATTATTATTTACGCCCTATTATGTTACTCAATGTTTGAATACTCCTAGGTCATAGGGTTTGATTCTCTCTCATAGATGTGGTGAATTTAATCTATCTATCGGAGAGAACTAACATATTTGCCTACCTTTCTAGCTTACCACCTCATGATCAATAAAAAAAATTAAAAATATTTGTTATTTGATCATATATCTTGCTTTTAATGCCTCAAAAATATCTTATTTTTAACTTTCTTAACGGATAGTTACTATATAGATTAGTTAATTTAACTATATATACAAAATAATCTTCTTACCTTGAATAAATTTTAAAAATTAGGATAAGATAAAAGGAGAACCAGAGTATAAGGCAAATGATGAGGAGTGGTTTATGTACTTTTATTTTTTATTTTTAAAAGTAAGAAAATGTTATCTATTATGTTAGTTGTTGTTAGGTGAAATGTAACTTAAAGAGTGTTTTTTAGGCAATAAATGATAAATATATGGATCAAGTAAATGATAAATATCTATGTGCTAGATATAAGTAACAATAAAAACAAAATGTTAGATATTTTTGATCAATTTCTCGAGGTCTTTTTAACTCACCTAATCAGAAATATACATGAAGTGATTCTGTTTAATAACGTCCCAAAGCACTGTCTAATATCCTTGCCCAATGGGCTGTACAACTGGTCCATATGTGCATTGCAAAATAGGCCCGTCCCCACCAAATAATGAAGCATTGACAGGGATGCAGTCAAACTTTAATCAGTCCATTATTCGCTTTTGCCTCATGAATCCAAAGACATCAGATTCAGTGAATCTCGCAGAAGATATATAGTGTCCTTAGTCAAAGGCCCACACCTTTTGATTTGGCTAATATATAACTGCGAGAAAGAGGGCAACACTGTAACTCGATAGTTCGATTCTATTAGTTATTACGATCGAGTTTAATTCTCATATAAATATTAGAACTAATGTTTAATAATTTGTTTATTAGAATGCTATATGTATATATATATTGGACTATTATATGAATTTATTGAAAAGATTGATGATCTAAATATTAGAAAGAACTAGACTTTTTATTTAACCTCTTAAAAAAGAAAAAAGAGAAAAATAAAACTAGAGAGAAGGAATTAGATTAAGAGGTGGGCACATCTACCTCCAATGCTCTCTTATTACAAGGACATGAATAACCACTTAAGCAATCTCCAAAAAGCTTAATTCATCATCTCTCTGCTGCTACTCTCTCTGTTAGTATAAGCATTATTCAGCACTGGAGGCGTAGAAGGCTCCTCTGCTATACTAAGTGAGCTACTGGAAGTGGCATTTCCTCCTTTCTTGTAATCATTTATCTCGTGACCAAGTGAAATCTGAGAAACATAACAATGGCTAGGCTCTACGGGCCTCACGTGGTTTCGGACAAAGTAGATGATGCCATTAAAAAGCTTCCTCATGTCATTAGCTATCCGACATCAACAACGCCGCCGTCGAAGGAGGAGGAGGAGGAAGGAAGCGAGAAGGAGGTGTGAAGTCATGAGTACTCCTCCACTGGTGAAAGAGAGGAAGATGGCTATAAGTGTATGGAAGAAGCGAGGATAACAATGGAGAGGAATAAGACGAGGTCTTCCTTCTATGGAACTCGTAGAATAGATGCCTCTCTCGCTAACTCGTTTGCAAACTCCAGTCTCTCCGGTATCACCTTCATAAATCCCTGTTCCATGCATGCATGTGAAACCACATAATTAAATAGCCTTCGTGGAACTTAAAACCTATTATTAGTGTAATAATATCTCTGAATAATATTATGATAAGATACGTTACATACGTATGTATGTGTTGAGTTGACGGACGGACGGAGGGAGGAGAAGCTGTTCTACTTGAAGCAGTTGGCGAGGAGGTTGCTGGCGAACTCTCGAGGACGCCAAACGACAAAAGAGGCGAGGCGATCGTCGCTCCCACGAGACGACGGTTCGTAGTAGGATCATCTACCAAATGTAACAAGAATGGTACAGCCATTAGCTTCCTCCATTTCCTCATCTCGTTCTTTCCAACTCCTCTCCATCTTTCTCTAGATTTGGAGAGATCTACCTAACAAATGGGTTGAATAAATAAGAGGAGTAAGGTCTGGTGGTCTTCAGTTCTAGCTTAATATATATATATGATATTACACTTACATCTTTTAACTATAAACTATACGAAATTTTCATAAAGAATCTTAAACTATTTTTTATTATAAATATTTCATATAAATTTTGGAATAATTCTAATGTCACTCTTCTCTGTTATTCTATAGTTACTTACATTGAACAACTTAGACAGTCATATCAAAGTACATTATATAGGAAATGACCTAAATGAACCCCCCCCCTGCCGCCGGAACTCGACGACATCCGAGGCCTTCCCTTCTTCTACTTCTTCTTCTTCACCATCTCCCCTGCCCCCTTCCCCTTCCCTAGTCTACGAGCGACACGCCCGCCGCTGAGGCCTCGAAGGCCCTCGACCAGCCGATGCTAGAGGCGATTTTCCCTCCTCCGCCGAGTCGCTTCTATCGCCATTGTTTTGCCGCCATCCATAGAGCTTTTTCTGCCCTCGATGCCTCTCTCGCCGACTTGAAATGGCCTCTCAATCTTCTCCTCCTTCGATGCCCTTAGTCTTCCACCAATTGCAAGCACCGACTCCATGGTCTGGTCTTACATCGCCGCCGCTATGATGTCCCCAACCCATCCGCTCGCGCCGAGGCCGCCATGTCCCTCGCCAACCCCGCCCTGGACAACCACCGCAATCGAGGAAAGATCATCGTCGAGGAGGGTGGCGTCCGCCGATCCTCGCCCTCCTCCGCGGCGTCGATTCCAATTCTTCGTCCTCCTCCCTCGACGCCCAGATTGCCGCCGCCGTGGCACTTGCTAACCTCGCCACCGACCACGACTTGGTTGAGTCCCTCCTCGTCCAATTTGCCGTCCAGGTGCTTGTCAATTCGCCCTTGAGGCTGCAAGCGCGCGTCTCCGAGCTCGTCGTGCGGATATCCGGCCACGACCCTCGTCTCCTTGCTCTCGTTTGATGTATCCCTTGATGATTCCGCTCCGTTCGACACCAAGAAGCCCACCAGCATCCATTCCTGGGTGAGAATCAATGGCGACAGCAAGGGAGAGGGCTCCTCATCGGCTCGCAACCAGCACTACTACCACCACCTGCATCACCGCAAGGAAAGGGAGGACGAGGGCGACGATGTGAAGCTACCGCTCAAAGTGAAGAGGGCCCTATGCTTATTAGGGTATAATAGCCGTTGGGCATTTTTTGTCACAGTAGTTTCACTTTAATCCAAAATTTATACGAGAATAACAAACTATAGTTTAAGGATCTCCGTAAAAATTTGATATAATTTACGAAGTGTAGATATAATTTAACCTATATATATATATATATATATAGGTTAAATTATATACAAGGCAAACCTATGTACATTATGGGTTTTGTATTCTGTGTCATTTGTAGAGATTTTTTTTAAGGTACTACACTCCTCTCTATCAGATTTTAAGGCTCATAGTTGGGATATTCAATGCTATCATCATAAGTTTCTCAGTTCACCCAATAAGCTCATATTTCATTAACATTTCCTTTTAAAAACAATAGAAATCAATCATTAAAAACTAATTGCCACAGTTTTTAAAAGAAAACAAAAGGCTCGGGAGAGAACCCAGGGGATAACATGATTTCACAAACTTAACGTTGGGAGATGGGCCACTTATCTGTTCTATTTTTCAATCAAAGATATTTGAGAAGACCATACAATTTATTAGATTTTAAAAAGGGTGTAGGGTAGCCCAAAAAAATTTCATCAATGTGGACGGCTAAGCTGGGCCCCCTATCTTAATAGTATTTGATCACTTATTGGTTGGGGCAACCTAAAGTTTATCAGATCTTAATAGTATCTTAACATTATTCTCTTATAGGGAGGGTGTGGAGCTAGCCTGTAAAACCTTCATAATCTTAACTGGATAGCTAAGTTATATGGGGCCCCTAATTTTATGACTTGGGGACCCCTATCTCAGTGGCGTTTGATCACTCGTTACTAGGGCCGGCCTTAGCCCTTAGGCGACTATCTAAGTCGCCTAGGCATTTGGCCGGCCTTAAATTCAGAGCAGTTGCTAGTTAATTTGGCATGATAAGTAGTTAAGCATTTAGATTACAAGATCTTTAAAAATGATGGATATTTGACTTACCTTTTCATTAAGCAAGGATATGGGTATTGATTTGTTTTCGTGTTCAAACAGTCAAATGGAGTCAAATATATAGGGAACCTAGCTAATGTAATAAACAGTACCTAAATGACTACGTCTAGCCATGTGCATGAATCGTGCGCGCATGAAAGCTTGGGTACCTTCTTTGACAGAGGTAGGGACGTGGGACGCGTGTTTGCACGTGATGCTTACTTGGACTTTTTTGTTCTTTTGTTGAATTAGTCCGAATTAATCGCTAATGGGCCGTATTGTTGGACGTGCTATGGCTGATCCATGATGAGAGAGGCCCATGAAGTTTTTCTTTATTAACTGTCGATGTTGCTCTTATATTAATATTCCGAAATATAAAGTTCCAAAGCAGAACTTAAACGACGACAACAACAACTATAACATCAGCATTACAAGCTAAGACTGCGAATGAAATAGTAACCATAATTAATGTTTTTTTACTGGGGAAGCTTGTTAAGCTTGCAATACTTGTAGTCCTTGTACTTCTTGGCCTTGTATTTTGGTGGATTCTCTTGGTTAATTAGTTGTGGCAGAGGACCAATGACCAGTTCATTTGGAGGCTCGCAGAACACTGGCCATGACATCCGCACCTTCTCCTTGTTCACGGTTGTTCTATGGAGAACGCTTTTGTACTTCCCATTGCTTAATATCTATTTCAGATCATATGTGAAAAATATTAAAATAAACGATATAACGTAATATCACATGCAATGATATAATAATCTTTCTCACTGCTGGTATTGTTGGTCTAATACTTAAACGTTAAATTGTTATTTTGTCTAACGTGAGGATGAAAATTAGAACAAGAGATTACCTCAACCTGGTCACCAATGTGGACAATGATGGCATTAGGGATATACTTGGCATCAAACCAGTGATCATCCTTGAAGACTTGTAAGCCTGAGACTTCATTGGGAACGAGGAGAGTTAACATTGACATGTCAGTGTGTGGTGGAACCCCGAGAGCCAAGTCAGGGCGAGGACATGGTGGGTAGTAATTGATTTTGAGGAGTAGCCCCAAGTCTTCCCCACCAGATGCCTCCTTCATCGCATGCTTCTCTAGTCCCAATCCAATTGATAGGCTCTCAAATAATTCATCCATAACCTTCACCAAGTGTTTAGTGTATTCCTCGTTAGCCTTCCTGTCAAGTTACATAAATTAAATCAAGACAAGAATACCGAGATATGTTACAATGGTGCTAAGCTTGATCCACACTAGATATACTTTTGGCTGATCTTGTGAAGGGAAAAATAATAATAATAATAAGGTTGCAATTTTACAGGTGAAAATAATATGATTTGAAAATTTTTGGAGAGACCGCCGGGCAGAGGAAAAGAAGTTGCTCGAGGTAAGTGTATGACCTTAGTTTACATCGTGAATATCAATACTTCTGGAGTTCTGGATACTCTAAACTATTATTTATTTATTTATTTAATTTTATGATATTTAAATCTAGAGATATGGATCCTTTTATTTATCTTTCAAATAGATTCTCTTATATACTTATCTATTTATTTACTTATTTATTTTTATGATATTTACATCTAGAGTTCTGGATCCTCTAAACTATTGTTTATTTTCAAGTAGACTCTCTTATTCATTTAGTTTTATGATATTTTACCTACTTAGTTATCTAATATCTCTATCTCTTCATCATATATACGAAAAAAGAAATATTCTATGTCTATTCTGCTCATAATATTTCTTTTTTTTTTTCGTATTCATTGATCTTGGAGCTTTTAAATAAATAGGTGATAATTTTTTCATAAATGATCAACTAATAAAATGAGCATTTAGAAGATTTTATAATTTTGAACGTGCTAAAAAAAAAAAAATCGGTGTAAAAATAAGCAATAGTTTAGTGGATTACAATAGAATTATTGATTATATCTTGCGACTTAATAATTAATATAAATAAGATAAATTGGTTGACTCAAAATTTATTTGTTCATGATTTCTGTTTGTTTCCTAGAAAATAAAATTTATAAAGGAGTGACTAGAATTCTAAAGTAACTCTCTCATCTTATAAAGAAAGAAAGAAAGTAGAAAAAAAAGAGAGGTAAAACTACTTCTTTAATGAAGTTACATTTATTTATTGCGATTAAATATTAAAAGATAGAGAAATCCATAAAAATTGATTAATTCTTCGTGAAACACCTGAGAGAATTAAAGAAAGAGACATAGAGAGAGAATACTACGAACCTGTACGTAGATGGTTTGCTAGGCCAGACGCCATGGTTAATGAGAGACGGCGGCCACACGTTATGAAATAAAAAGTCCACCCATCCCTTCTTCCCTTCCAACTCCTTCCCCAGCTTCGTCCCGTACCCTTCAGTGCTCCCCGATTTCATGGCGTACTTCTCCTTCTCCTCCTGCGGCAGCTCGAAGAACTCCTTCCCCACCTCCTGCAGCTCCTTGATCACCTCCGCCGGGATTCCGTGGTTCACCACCTGGAACATTCCCCACTTGCAGCTCGCGTCCACCACTGCCCTCACGACGCGTGTCCTGTCCGGGTCCGACATGTCCACCACCGGGATCTCCGGGACCGGACCGCGGAACGTCGTCCTCCCCGGCTGTTCGTTCTCCGGCCGCACGAACTCCGATGGGATCGCGTCGAGATTTGCCTTGAGGGACGCGATGGATTGCACCCTTTCCACCTCCATCTCCTTGGTATATTGTTGCTAAGAGATCGAGCTAGTTATTTAAGGATAGATAGGATACGAGAAGAGAAGGCTAAGATGTTGTGTGCTCACGCGACGTGAGTGGGCTAAGAAAGAGAGGTAGGCATTGTCATTTAATACTATGATCCACGGAGGTTGGTTTCTTGAACCGCTGAAGGAATTGATACGTGTAACGACAAGATGCACACGTTACTTCTACCAACTTAGTAGTTAGGGGGTTGGTTGCGCTGGAAAATTCTACAGATAACACCCTTCATTTAAGTTTATTATCTCTTTACGTATATATCTACTAATTAAGACAACTTCAAGCTTATAACGACAATGCTTCGTTTGACTAGTAAATAATTAAAACCTACTGCAGGAAGTGGATTGATCAACCTTAAGAGTATTTCTCTTCCCTATTGCAGGAATTTATCGCTGTTGAATCATGCGCAGTGGTTGATGTACGTACAGTAGCAGACCGAGCGAAAGAGCTAGAAGGTATCACATGTCAACGCTACATCTAGAAGAAGAAAATGTAGAGAGATAAAAAAGGAACCCCTAACGTTAAGCGGGGTTGGGTTTTGGGGGTTGAGTAGAGGTGAAAACGGATAGGATATAGATCGGATAGTGCTCAATCCATATCCGGATTCGTATTTTTAGTTCGGATACGGATATTGGACGGATAGTAAAATTTAAAACCATATCCTAATTAAACGTATACGGATAATTTTCGGATAAAAGATCGGATCTTAAACGGATATTGATTAAATTTAAAATAATTATAATATTTTATTTAAATATAATTAACACAAAATTATTAAGAGTTTTACAACAAATAATTTTTTTGTATGTCAAATATATAAAATTAGAGAAATTAATCTCTATAAATAATATATAATGTATTATTAGTAATAATATTAATACTTACTATTTAAATAAGCAAACTAAAAACTGTAAATCATTTAAAAAAATATGCTGGTAAACGGATATCCGACATCCGTATTCGAATCCGAAAAATTTATCCGACCCGTATCCGAATCCGTATCCAAGTCAGATAGAAATTTTTTATCCGAATCCGATCCGAGTCGGGTCGGATAGTGGGTCGGGTCGGAGTTAATCCGACCCGTCTTCACCCCTAGGGTTGAGAAATCAATTGCCGGCTTGACTTGACCCAAAGCCAGGAAGGTTGGACCATCTCCAGCTTGACCCAAAGGCGGGAAAGTTGAACCATCACCAGCTTGACCCAAAGGCGGGAAAGTTGGACCGTCACCGGCTTGACCCAAAGGCGAGAATGTTGAATCAGTCACCGGCTTGATCCAAAGGTGAGAATGTTGAATCGTCACCAACTTGACCCAAAGGTGAGAATGTTGAATCGTCACCAACTTGACCCAAAGGTGAGAATGTTGAATCGTCACCGGCTTGACCCAAAGGCGTGAAGACTAAACTCCTTTTATCTTTGGGTGTCACTAAAATCAACTTCGACGTCTCATGGGGACTCCCTAAAGTAATGATGGTGG
The DNA here is from genome assembly GCF_048772165.1 of Typha angustifolia. Classification (NCBI taxonomy): domain Eukaryota; kingdom Viridiplantae; phylum Streptophyta; class Magnoliopsida; order Poales; family Typhaceae; genus Typha; species Typha angustifolia. The sequence goes on along the minus strand of NC_133243.1, from coordinate 6,661,206 downwards.
TATTGATTTCTTGGCATGTAACCATCACCATGGTGTCACGATGTTTTGCGCTTGCCATCCAAGGTTCTTTAATTAAAAAAGACCATGTACATAATTAATAAGTGTACATTTAATTGTTGATAAATATGATAGGGTACATTTGACCGTCTTTATTTTTATTTTATTTTTGAGGAAATGCATGATATTGTGAGTATTATGATAATGTAGATATTATGGCATTTCTCTCAAATCTCAATCCTATCACCATCTTAATCATTATCACAAATACTTGTAGTTTTTTTTCTTTCTCCCAAACCTCAAACATGTACGTCAATCTCATCACGATCATCGACCTTTCTAATTCTTTTGATCTTTCTCTCAAACACAAACTTCAAGTATAAATCTATCCACCACCACTACTATTAACCCTTGTAATTAAGGCCATTAATACCTGTGATATAGACCCTAAATCCCAATTATTTATTTCTTCTTTACAAGTTGTCCTTCTCCTCTTCTCTCTCTATCTCTCCTCCTTTTTTAAATCCTAACTCTAATTATAACAAATACTACCATCACCATAACTAATCCAATTATAAATAAACTTCTAGATGCTTAATAGTAATTTCCTATCATTTCTTAACACTCTCGATGGGTCTGATCATTTTAAGTAGTTGAAGGGGTTAAGTTGGAGAGAAAAAAATTTGAGGCGATATAAAGTGAAAATGACCGAGAGGATCAAACCTAATTATCTCTAAATGTAACTATATGAGAATGGAGAGCTCGGCCCGGCCCACAATGAAATGGGCTAATATCTGGACAAGGCTCTACCCTGTCTAGTTTCGAACTAGTTTTGGACTGGATCAAAGCCCGGGGGATTCAAGTTTTCAGACTGGATTCAGTCTATTCCGATATTGTTAGGGGGGTAGCAGTCCAATTGCAGAATTAATTTTTCAGAAGAAAAACAAAATGGGTCATTTTTCACTTGCATAATAATCTTTGAACCAAAAATTCTAATTTCCATCTCGTATGCAATAGTAAATATTTGATCATTCTTTGACATTTGCATGCCTTTTTTTTTTCAACCTTGTTTTGACTGTCGCTTCCTTTTTATATTTGAGTATTTTCGTTAAGGAAGGTGGCAAAGAATTTTAAACATAAAGCATAAGTTTAAGTAGAATTCAAGAAATTCAAATCTAATATACACGGGCGGAGCATCTACGGGCTGATGAGTTAAGCATCAATAGATAGATCGTTATCTGTAGTCTCTAATGGATGGGTACAAGTTCAAGCCTCATCAGACTTGGACAAAGTTTAAACCAATCCATTCCCTAAGTCTAATCAGGGTTAAGCCCAAAGCAGGTTTAGGTCAAGCTTTGACCCGATTTTATTGAGTTAGATATCTACCGGTTATATTTTATTTGTTAAAAATAAAAAGTATGAAGGAGAAGGTGAAGAGTCGTTGTATACCTTTCAACATAATGTCAAAGACTCAAAGAGAGACGAGTGAATAGATAAGAATTACGATCCAACTTTCAACATCTTAGTAGATCTATAATTACACCTTGACAAATGAAAGGAAAAAAGAGAAGAAGAATAGTCTCCTTTTAAATCGTTAAGTTGATTATTTTAAGCTGAAATCTGTTAAGTCCAGTGGAGAGAACGGTAAGAAATACAAAACATAATGTCATTTATAAATTCCCTACTTATTGACAAAGTGTACGGTAATCTTTTGAAAAGATCACTGCCGACGTCTAACATCAATTAATTATTCGATGCAACCATCGGAGTGGAGAAGGATGCATGACTTATTCTCTGATCCTGAGAGAAGGTGAAGATTTGACTTTAAGACGATGACAATATCCAAGGTGGGGAATAGTTCATAACAACTTTTAAGATATTACTAATTCCTTCTCGTTCATAATTATTTTTTAAAAGAGATATACAAAATTTAATAGTATTCTAATAAGTCGGTCATGTTAGAATTTGGGCCCCAAAATACTCATACAGTATAAGCAGTTTTTTTTCTTTTAAAAAAAATATGAAGTGGTTTATTCCGTACAAAATTATCTACTAGAATCGGAAAGTTAAAAAAGTTTAGAATAAAAACTCATCTTCTCAGGTATATCTAAAGCCTAGGCATGCTTCTTCTCTCTTTTTGCAAGCTAATATGAGTAATTTTATAATTGTTTAAATTATAAATTAGATTTTTAATGTTATATATGACAGAAGCAATAGAGTACGTAGACTATTGAGTTGATCTTGATGGTTGAGATAAACTCAAACCACACATTTAGAAAATCCTTATGACGAGTGGAAATAATAGCTTGTTTTATTATATGTGCTTCTACTATAAGTTTCAATTTATAAGGTCCACATCTACACCATACAATTAGATGATGACTATCAGTATGTCGGATTATGAAACCAACCCTACCAGCCATAAATTTGTTGAACAAAAGAATCATCTAAGTTCACTTTGATCCACCCGGCTTGTACTATCTTTTCGTACTTAGGCGCACAACATGTCATTCTCAATGAAGACATACAAGAGAGGTATTTCTTAGCTAAAAATCGAAAAGTTAAGCTAATAGCAAAGCAGAAAGATTGAGGACATGAGGAGAAATAGAGACTTCTCCCCATATTTGGTGTAATCCATATTATTATTTAACGTTTGTAGTCTCTAGTGGGTGTAAGTGACTCTCGCCTAGACGAACATCTCATACCCAAAAGGTACCCATCATGGATCTTCTCTAAAAACCCCGATTACTAAGATAAACAAAGTAGAAAAGGCACCAATTTCTATATCCGTTCATGTATTATATTGTGTACATGTGTGCGTACTTACTAATGCACACATATTTATATACTTATTAATGTGCGTGTGTGAGACGAATAGAGGACACGTAGTTGTGCTTTTGGCAAGAATTTCACCATCAGGAGCCGATGTCTTTTGCAACACTTTTATGTGTGAACCGAAGTCGTCTTGCATTACTTGTTCCCCACAAAAGCCTATCTATAGTGACGTCGAAGTCTCAATTTTAGGTGAGGGATCCTATTTAACAAATATGAGGATGGAGCTAGGTTTTATTTTCTTAATATATATCTGAGCATAATATTCATTAGCAAAGGCAAGAGTTCAAATTTAAGCATCGCAAACTATTCCATCTTATTAGAGAAAGTGATCTTATTTCTTAACTTCTAAATGTCAAGGTAAGACAGCGCAATAGCCATGAATCCCGTACCTTCTCATGATTAGGTAACCCGTTACACATATGTATTCAGAAACTAGCGTATCATCTATCCTTTAAACTGACATTATTAGTTAGATGAGCTTTCAAAAAATCCCAAAGAGTCAAGGCCACTTTACAATTAAGAAAGAGATTGATCAATGGCTTCTATCTCATTAGAGCACATAGAGCAACTTAGGATATCATACTTTATCAAGTGAAACATATACGCACTTATTGTCTAATTCCTTGAAACACCTACCAAGCACGATGATAGAGCAGCTTGGCCTTAAACACAATCTCTTTATAAAATTATTGGGATTAGTTACGATTCTAACTTACACAACAACTCCAGGCCTTGCTAATCCAGCCTGTTTACACCAACCCTGAAACATGATTAAGGGTGGGATTAGAACATGCTATCCACCATCTCTCTCTATAATCTCGAACAAATGTCCAGAGTCTAACTAGGACGACTCCAGTTAATGATGGACACGCAAGATGGGTGGGTCCCCCGTGGACAAGGAATTCAACCCGTTTACAGGATTAGATTCCGATAAGCTATCCATATCCATGTGAAAAGGAAGCCAGAGCCTAGAGATTGCGGGCGCGGGCGAAGCCGCAGCCGCGCAAGCGCAAGCTGGTCCACCATCCAGGTTTGACTTGAATTCGAAACCCAAAGCCGAGTAACCAATAGTTGATTCATGTAGCTGTCTTCAAGGTGTTGAGCAGCGAATGCCAATCGCTCTTGCCATCCCCTAAATGGAAACAATTACACGTCGCGAAGAAAAGAATCCAACAGTAGCTCTTTCCGAGAAGTCAACGCTCCCCAAAACAAGCAGCAACCCCCGCCATCCATACCACCATCACCTCCTCCTTTCCTCACCTCATGGGCTCAACTCCCACGCCCCAATGCCTTGCTCTCTCCTTCTCCTCCTCCATCTACTCCTCCTCCAATTCCATTTCCATCTCTCCTTCTCCGGCAATGTCTCCACCGAGTTCCTCTACCCACCTTTCACCGCCTCCAGCCTCCTCTACATCGACTCCGGTGGCGTCTTCCTCGTCTCCCGCAACTCCTTCTTCCAAGCAGCCGTCTACAAGCCGGGTGCCCAGCAATCCCGCTTCTATCTCGCAGTCCTCCACGTCCCATCGAAAACCCTCATCTGGGCCGCCAACCGCGCCGCCCCAATGGTTGACACCTCCGGCTACGTCCGCCTCTCCTCCGCTGGCCTCTCCGTCAGCCACTCTAACGGCACCTCCATCTGGTCGACCCCTGGATTCTCCTCCTCTGTCTCCTCCCTCCAACTCCTCGACTCCGGCAACCTCCTCCTCCGTGACGCTACCAACGCCACTCTGTGGCAATCCTTCGAACACCCCGCGGACACGCTCGTCTCCTCCCAGTCCCTCTTCGTCGGGTCGTACATCTCTTCCTCTACGTCCGACACCGACCTCGCCGAGTCCGATTACCGCATGACGGTTACCTCCGGCGACGCTGTTCTGACCTGGATCGGGTCAAAGTACTGGCAGCTCTCCAACGACAACCGCTCTGTCAAGGACCGCAACGCCGCCGTCGCCTCCATGTCGGCGAACGCCACCGGGTTGTATCTCTTCTCCCCGCAAGGTTCCGTCGTGTTCCAGGTCCTCCTACCTCTCGCGGAATTCCGCGTCGTCAAATTAGGCTCGGATGGCCGGCTCCAGATCACGAGCTACTCGTCTCTCAACTCCTCGTCGGCCTTAGGCAACGAATTCGTTGCCCCCAGCGGCGGCTGCGACCTCCCCGTCTTGTGCGGCTCCCTCAGCTTGTGCACCGCGAGGGGCAACAAGTCCTCATGCGCCTGCCCCGCACTGTTCGCGCCGTCGAGCAATGGAGGTTGCCTCCCTGCCCAAGGCTCGGTCCTCGCCTCCTCCTCCTCCTGCGAAAACTCAGCCACTGCCGAGTATTTGAGCCTAGGTAGTGGAATCGCCTACTTCGCGAACAAGTTCGCGGCGCCGGTCACGGCTGGCCAGGGAAGTTCGGCGTGCCAGAGTCTATGCAGTGGCAACTGCTCCTGCCTCGGCTACTTCTTTGACAGGTCTTCCAAATCCTGTTATCTATTGGAACATCAATTGGGTTCTCTGTACAACACCAACGCAAGCGAGATCACCGACGCCTTGGGCTATCTCAAGATTGTGTCTTCTGGATCACCACCAGAATCCTCTAACGATTCGTCCAGAAGCCACCACATCCTGCCCATCTTGCTGCCATCGATTGCGGCATTCCTGCTTATCATCGTGGTCTCCTTCATCGCGTTCGCCTGGTTGAAGAACTCCAAGAAGAAAAGGAAGAAGATGAAGAGATCCAAATCCATGATCATGAAAGAGATCCAGCTCGGCCGGCAGAAGTCGCCCGCCCGGCGCACGCCGTCGAACGTGGACTCCGACGACGACGACGACGACACCGGAGAGATCTTAATACCGGGACTACCCACGAGGTTCGACTACGCCGAGCTCGAGGCGGTCACTGACAACTTCCATACCAAGATCGGATCCGGCGGCTTCGGCTCGGTCTACAAAGGCGAGCTGCCTGATAAGTCACTCGTGGCAGTCAAAAAGATCGAAGTGCCCGGCGTCCAGGGGAAGAAGGAGTTCTGCACAGAGATCGCCGTGATCGGCAACATCCGGCACGTCAACCTCGTCCGCCTCCGCGGCTTCTGTGCCCAGGGATCGCGGCGGATGCTAGTTTACGAGTACATGAACCGCGGATCCTTAGAGAAATCCTTGTTCGCCCGCACCGGCCCGGCTCTGGAATGGGGCGAGCGGATAGAGATCGCCGTGGGCGCGGCGAGGGGGTTAGCCTACCTCCACTCTGGCTGCGACCACAAGATCGTGCACTGCGACGTGAAGCCGGAGAACATCCTCCTCGCCGACGGCGGCCAGGTCAAGATCTCCGACTTCGGGCTGGCGAAGCTAATGGCACCGGAACAATCTGGCCTGATCACCACGATGCGCGGGACGCGCGGCTACTTGGCGCCGGAGTGGCTCACCAACACCGCCATCTCCGACCGCACCGACGTGTACAGCTTCGGCATGGTGCTGCTCGAGGTCGTGCGGGGCAGAAAAAACCGGGGCGATCGGTACGCCGCCACCAACAATTCGGATTGGACGAGCGGCGGGGGGAGTGGGTCCGGCCAGGGGAGTGAGTACTTCCCGATGGTAGCATTGGAGAGGCACGAGGAAGGGAGGTATGCGGAGCTTGCGGACCCGAGAATGGAGGGCAGGGTGAGGGAGGAGGAGGTGGAGAGAGTCGTGAAGGTAGCGCTGTGTTGCTTGCACGAGGAGCCGGCGCTGAGGCCGAGCATGGTGGCTGTGGTAGGGATGCTGGAAGGAAACATGGAGGTGTGGGAACCGCGGGTGGAGTCGCTTAACTTCCTCCGCCTGTACGGTAGAGGTTTCGTCGCCAACTCCGCGGCGGCCGGAGGGACGAACCGGTTGTTCGGGAACGGAGGGGATAACATTACCAGGTCGGTGACGAGCAGCACGACGACCACGAGTGGGTCGCCGTCGTATGTGTCGTCGCAGCAGTTGTCCGGGCCCAGATAGCGCCAGTTGCGTTCTGGAGGTCGGCGAATATGATTAATCAGGATATAGATTTGGTTGTTTTTTTTTTTTTTCTTAAGAAGAATGGGTATCCCCATTAGATTAGTGGATGTTTCCACTTGTTTAATTAATTTGTGCAGTTTCGGGTGTCAATTGTTCAGGGAAAGTGTCGACAGCTTCAATAATATATTTCTTGCACAAAGAATTTATTAAGACGTATATGTCTTAAAGTATGGAAACATATTTTTGGTCCATTAACTAGTTTAAGCTTTTGCATCAACTAATTTACCACAATTCTGCATGGGATTCAATTCTGGTAGATTCACATGGATTGATCTCAGTGGTTTGTTGAGTAGACATCAAAATATTGATAATGAATCTGATGATTCTAATATAGGACTGGCAAAACAATCAACCTCGCTTGGGCTCGGCTCAATAAGACTCCATCAAATTTGATTTGAAAATAATTTTAAGTCAAGCTTGATCTTTAAAATAAGTTTGAAAATAATTTTAAGACAAACTTTATTATAAGTTGATTTGCAAAGGCTCAAAATAATAATTATTATATGTATATAATATGATTGATTTTTATACTAGACTATAATTATGTTATATTTTAAGATTTACTTAAGTTGATTGTTATGTAATATGATCTTATAGAGTTTAGTTCTAAAATTTTATATTATTATATATTTTTTAATATATGAATATCTTTATTAGTTTATAATTTTGAATTAAATCTTATTTTAAGCTTGATTCAAAACTAAATCAAGCTTAATATAATATAAGTTTGATCATGCTTAAAATTTAACTTTAATTAATTAATACTTAAAATTGCATATCGATCGAAACTCGAGAATGACTTGAGCTCAAAATTAGCTTGAATTAAAATAATTTCAATTCAAACTTAATTACAAATATATACTCAAAGTTAATTTCAATATAAGCTCGATTAGAGCTAGACTCTGTTCAAGCTCAAATTGGACTACACCCTTATTCTTATCTCTAAGACATCGTCTACTCTAAAAATAAGATAAATTTTATTTTTTTATTCATAAAATAAGTTTATTATTTTACGAATAATTATTCTTATAGTCACTTGAATTTTAAAATAAAAGTGTAATAATTATTGTTTAGATGATATGAAATAAAAAATTGTTTTAGTTTTTACATAATTATTATATATACACTTTGATTTGATATAAAGTAGATTGATATGAAATATAATTTTAATAAATATTATTTATATTCTACAATGAGTTTATTCTGGAATTAAGATTTGTATTCTAAATTTTTTTTTAAAAAATTATTCTCAAAATGAAGGGAGGCTAAGTTTAAGTCAAATAGACCTTAATCTTAAAAAAAAAAAGTCTCATAGTTTGGAAATGAAAGAGATATAGTTCTCAAATACAAAAAATAAAATAAAATATTATTCTCTAATCACTTTATGATATATACAGTGCTGGTCTTATAATTTTAGTATCTAGTTCTTTTGAACTAAGACCAAGAGGTTGTTTCAAAGCTCCAAGGAGTCTGAGTTGAAAAGTTTGAAACTATATACTCCGTAAGAATATCACCTTATTTGAGAGTTGCTGATTCATCTCTATTCTCTAAAAATATGTTAGTAAACAATATTTAAAGTCTTACGTTGCTTGCACTTTCGTGCTCTTTAAGTACAAAATTAGCCGCAATCTGTGGCATTGTTTACAATAACAATTTAGTAGCAATAGTTTTTTAGGAAGCAAATTAGTAGTAGGTACTCTTCACCTAACCCAAGCCGGCAGGCGCAGAGCAACTACGAAGGCATTGAGAAAGGGACATGAAATTTGTACTACTAACTGGTCCACACAGCACGTCAAATCGCATTCAGATTCATGCATCGTGTATTACTTTCGGCTTTCTCTGCAATAAATAAGATGGGCCATAGGACATCTCAATGCTACTCGTTCAACTCCCACCTAAAAATTTGGCCACTAATACAATTTTATAAGATTTAAGTTTGACTAGATCGTATACAATTTATGACATTGCAGGGGAATACATGGACATGATCCGGCAAAGCACCGTCACAATAATTGATTACATTATTTATTTGACACTGGAAATACTATTCAACCTAGACTAGACCAGGTACAGTACTATACTTATTTTTAACCCTTCTAATGTCTAAGCGACGTACTCATTGGGGGCATCAGCAACCATTTCTTTCCGTGGAGAAGATCAGAGTGAACTTATCGGTTGTCTAAAATAATTATAATATATATAGGAAAACATATATAACTGTAGATTGGACTACTAGCTAAAATTAACTCTGTTTTGTTTGGGAAGGTCAAGGTAATGGGCTCATTTTGCCATCTGAACTTGTTTTGTAGTTACTGCCTTTTCATAATTGTAGGAGCTTAACTAGACGTAGAATGTAAATATACTAGTTGCTTTTCAGCCTTTCTATACTAAAAAATTAAAAAAAATTAAAACTGTTACTGCTGAATAATGGACTTTTTATTAAACATAAAAGATTTGAAGTGTTTAATGCTCAATTGTATTCATTATCTTTTTTCTATATTATATTCTTATTTTTATATTAAATAATTTTTTTTTCTACGTGTTACACATTTGTTATTGTCATTGGGGCATTTCTAATTAAGAATAATATTACAAACGTCGTTTTAAGCAAACAGTAAATGTACTCCTCTCTGGTACGGGAACATAATATATTTAATAGAACATGTTAATATTATAAGTCTCAATTATTTTGCTTGCTCGAGTAAGCGAAAGTGACTTGTCCCTTATCTCAGTCATCCACGTCATCTCCGGTCACACGCTCGCGCATGGTATTATTCGTGCCAAACTCCAGTCCGCAGTCCGTACTCGCCAAGAAAAATAAACGGATCGAGTACGTGTGATTTCGGATTCGGGTTTGTCATCCTCGCCAAAGCCTAAAAGTCGAAGCCCGCAGGGGAAGGGTAACATTTCAGCAGAGAGGAGATGCGTGGAGTCGGTGGTCCACTTCTCTGCATCGGCGATTTGCTCAGCGACGTCGCCGCCGATGACGGCGCCGTGGAGGGGGTCGAGGAGACTCCTCCTCCTCTCTTCACCACCGCGGGCCTTGACGGTCTTCTCGAACCGTCCGATCTCCAACGCTTGTTTGAGGTATTGATCCTATACCCTAATCAACGTTTGTTGATACTCTCATTATAGATCGGAACTTTACATTTGATTTACTATGCTTAGATTTCCGGTTTCTGCTATCTACTCGATTTGAGAATGTGCATTCTTGTCTCCGTGATACAATTTTCGATGCTGTCGGTTCACATCTACATGTTTCGATATTTATCTACGAATGATCTCTTCTTGATCAGATTATTAACGAAAATAGATAAATTTTAATTGAGTACAAGAATCCGTGGTGATGAGTTCTTGTGTTCTTGATTGAAAAATCTACATGGTTGTATGTAATCCAGTTCTTGGTTCTTGCTCCTATTTTTCTTGCAGTGGTCATAGATTAGATTATGTTAATTAGAAGCTAGTACAGGATATGCCTCAAGAAACGTTGACCATCTCTTTGTGTTGGTTGTTATTGAGTGATTCTTGGCCTTTGGATGCTGCACAATGTAGTGCCTCTCTCTGACTGAATTGCAATCATCATGTCACCATGCATTGTTGTAATTTGATTTAGAAGACATAACTGAGAGCCATCCTCATATTATTTGTGTTGGCCATCCAGATAGGTATGATCTCTCATCCTCTCGATCCCAGTTGTGTCAGTTCTCAGTTGGGCTTCTTCTCCATTGGTACATTTTCCCACAGATGATAATTTGTTGAAGTTTAACCTTAAAAGTCTAGATTCTTGTGAATTCTTATGCTTCTCATAAGTTTTCTATTCGTTTCTTTAAGTGCAAAAGAAAAAAAAAAGTTTATGATGCAACTTGTTTGCCTAAATTTTGTCAAGGAGTGGAAGTATTTTTGATGTTTGTCATCTAGAATTAGTGATTGATTGGACAAGCAATAATTTTGGCATAAAAAGAGTTAACCATAAAGCTTGAACACCATGAGCATACCTTCTCAAAAAAGCACAAAGAATCATAGAAATTTTTTTATTCTCACTATAGGAAATATATGTCGGAGGATCATTTTTTCTTCATGTTACTTCTGTTTTCTTCCAATTAATTTAATATAGCAAGAAAACCAATGATTGGCCTTATCTAGATCTTTGTAACCTTAACTAGGTCTATAATTTATATGGTAACAATGATCCATTCTTATCAGTTACTTTACTTCTATATGAATTCTTATATTAAATTGTTTATTTTGATCTAATCGAACTTAATTCTAACTGTTTTTCGCCTGAACTCATCAATAATGTAGTTTCGTTCTTGGAACTTAATAATTATGAAGTGAGGAATACTTATGAGGACTTAGCACAAGCTTATACACGGTCTTGGACTTAAAGAGACCTTCCTTTTGAAGGTGTCTGATATATACAAGTGGCGCTGAATCAGGTCAAGGTGACTAATTCGGCACCTTCTTGGGATGTAATCTTGATTCCTTTTAGTGTATAGAGGTTGAAGCGGCAGTGCTTATTAGATTTTCCTTCTATGGAGGAATTTCATGAATAGATTCCTATTAAGGTATGAGAGGTCGAAGCAAAGTGCTTTTAAAATTTTGGCTAAATAACATTTAGAACCGTTGAATAGATTCCTATTAAGGTATGACAGGTCACACTGCTTCTGTAATTTTAGCTTTTCTAAATAGCAGACTATTCTCTGAGTAGATTTTCCTGGAAAAAGATGACAAATCTTTGCCTTGATGGGAAGTTAATATGAATAGACGATCACATCACCAATATGAATCCTCTTCTTCCAAGTGTATTTTCTGCCAATAGAAGGGCATCATAGGAATTGCAATTTGTGAAATTTATTATGTTAATGAGTTCTCAGATTTGTTTCTCATGATCCTCAGTTCAGCTCTAAGATTATCTTATTCCTCTGACATCCAGTTTCCCAATAATTCTTCATATTGAATCCATTTGAATTCTGATCTATGAAAGCAGAAATATGGGGATTACAGAAAACTTGGTTTTAATGACCTCTGAAATATTAAATACTAGAATCACAAGAGGACACGCAGTAGGCCCTGGACATCTCTAGAAGCTGTATGTTCATATCATGGATGGTCAAACTGTATTTTGAGGTCTTTTCTGCAGATTTCTGCGAATAAAAGTATAAAAAGCAGCTTAATGAGATAGCTGGAAGTGGCAATATTGGCATATAGCTAGGACTCTAACAATGAAGACTTTGACAGTATGTGGTATAGTAGTTGGATTGAAATTGTCAGGATTACATAAGTTTCATATATATAGGATATAGTTAAAACATATAGATACAAATAATGGACAGGGTGGATGACTTGGGAGTCACAGATTAGAGTCACTGTTAATATCACTCTAGATAAAGATTCCTTCTCAGAATTAAGCTGCAAAGAAATGGAGATACTTTAATATTTCTATAATAGAACTGTTGGCACCAAGGTGTAAGGCGTGATGTGATAAATTATCTTTCCTTTGTGCTCTGCATGTCAAACCTGGCTGATAATGATTTTCTTAGGGTTGACTAGACTCAGTTTTGCAATTTCGTTGCTAATGTTGTCCCCTGTCATGCTTGTATGCTTTAAATTATGGCAGCTTTATACACATCCTATGTGACTTTCATATAAGTAATAAATTTCTTGCCCTGCTGCAGGAAAATTACGAGCAGTTGATTGAGTCACTATCTGGGAGTGATCATTCATGGACTGCTTTGATGCTAAAGGTGCTGAGTCTTTTCTTAGGGAAACTTAATTATATACTATATAGATTTTTGTCCGGGTAATCCAATCTCATTTTTCTTGGTAATATTCTAGTTATGCACTGCTTTAAAGACTGCCGATAAATTGGTTAGTACTGCCAGTTCAAATGCTGGATTATTACTTGAGAAAGTAAAGGTGCTTGAGGGCATACTAAAGAAAGGTGATTCTGCTATTGCTGCAGCAAAAGCTCTCCATACCACGCACTTAAGTAAAGAAGTCTCTTCAACCACTAGTTTGGAGGCAACTAGGCCGAGGTAAATGAATTACATAAAGAAATTTTTACATAATTGTTACTGAAAGCTTTCAAAAATCACAATTGTCACTATATTCTTCAAGATTTTATAATTGCCATTAATTATTATGCTCTTTTAAAAATATCATTTCATTAGATAAATATAACTAATCATAATTAAAAACATAACTTAAGTTTAAAAAAATTATTTTGCCCTTGCCTAAATTATTTAAAATGGTCTAAAAGCTATCTAATATTATATCTAGTAGAATATAATTTTCTTTTATGCGAGAAGAAAATTATTGATAAATATTTTACATTATAAACTTAAAAAAGGTATTTAAGTTATTTTTGTATGTTTGTTAATTTTAATAATAATGTGTTCTGAATATTTATTAAAAACTAATCATAATGTCAACTCTGAAATAGTCAAAAGGTTTTAATGATAATTTTAATATTTTAAACAATATAATAGTAATCATGATATTTTAAAAGTTTTCAGTAGTAATTATGTAAAAAAAACCCTTGCATTGAAGGTAGAGAACTTTATGTTCCATTTAGAATGCCAAACTATCATGGATGCTTGAAAACTCTCCTGCACCCCCTTCCTGGGCAATTTGTTTTTGAATGACCTTGGCTGAGGTCAACAGGGTTAGAGCCTTTTGCAGTAGCATGGGCCAGCTTGGAAACTCTTACGATTTAATCTCCAGAGGTTTTCGACCTCGAGGTCCTTCTCTGTAGTCTCCCTCGACTCTAATGCTTGTGGGTTCCTTCTGCCCCCACTAGGCAACCAGTTTGAGGAAAACTTCCTTGCCCTCCAAGTTGAATTTTTTTTTTTCCTTAGTTGGTTGCCTTTCATCTGAGTTCATATGGGCTATTTGTTCACTAGGAAATGGCCTTCCCTTGCCCCCCTTCAGCATCTTCTCCTTGATTGCATCTTTCTTAGGTCATACCAGGACTTCTTCCTTATTCCTAGTTTCAGGGTGCCCTCCCCTCCCATGGTTGATAAATAGTACTGTTTCTCTCGAAGGACAAAGACATTGTGCCAACACTGAGGCATGCCACAAACCCACTTCTTTGGCCTATTCTGGTTGCTCATTTGGAACGAGAGGAACCGACAAGTTTTTAGTCCAAGTTCCCCATTGGCATTGGTTTCCTTGTAGCCTTCCTCCTCCCCCCTCCTAACTGACATGCTTTTCTTGTTAATGAGCATTCATGGCATGCTTCTGTGCTCTGTCACGGTTCATTTCTTCCTTTTTTTGTTTTTGTTTTTGAACTACTTCACTCTTCTTGATAATTCTTTTACACAAAAGGTTGAGCTACTCTAAACTTTATGTGCAGGGATTGAAGGACAATGCAACAGGTACTTGACAGGCAGTTTAACATGTCAATATTTAGTCACATAATCCTATTGCATCTGCTAGGGTCTGAGGAAAAATTTTCACTTCCTAAGGGCTTCTCCCCCCTCCCGGAGGCTCTTCCCTATACTCTGCGAGAGGTCTTTCATTCCCTTCGCTTTCCTTCTCATTCTTCTTCTTCCTCTTCCTTTTTGCACTTCTCATAGCCTTCGTTCTTCCTTTAAATCATTCTCCACACTTTGCCGCTTGCCATCCCTATTCCCTTTGCTACTTCCTTGCACGTACCCTGTGTTGTAACAGTTGGTCTTGTGTGACAAAAGTTTTTTTTTTCATCATTTTCTGTTTTTTCCATTTGTTGTTGTGGTTCAGTTGTGTTAGTCCTTTTACGCTTGCATTCAAGTCTCTTTCCCCCCTTTTTTGTGATGCTGCAATATTGGCCGGCAGGAAATCTTACTTTTAGAGCTATCGCCCAACTTCCTCCCCTTCTTTTGCAAGTGCTTGTTTCTTTGATTTGGTTAGTGCTACCTTTTATAATATGAGATTTTTTTCCTTAAAAACTCTAGAAATATTTTTGGTTGCAATTTCTTCTCCTTTTATATTTGAATTGCAAGTTCTTTTTTCATATTTGTGGTTTTACTTTTTAAAAGTTTCTGACAACGACACTTGTGAGAGTAGAACGATTATTTTATACCCGATTGTCGAGGTCTCTCTTTAAACACTATACTAAAAAGAAATCAAAATTTTGAAAGTACAACTTTGATGGGCGGATAATTTGACATATGCTTCATTTTAAAATCTATACATGAGAAATTACATTCGTTGCTATTTCAAATAATGCACAACCGATCACATGAGACACGCATGCATCATGATCAGGAAACCTAGTATTGCGGCAGTCCATATTGAATCTTCTTTGAACATTTGTTTTCGTTCATCTCATTCACAAACCTCTATTAAGGTTCTCTCGTTCATCTCATTCACAAACACGAGTTTTTATTCACCAAACTTGTTGTCTTTCGTTCTTTTCCAGTTATTTTGGTTTAGGTCGCATTGTAAACTCTTTTTAAACCCACTCAATATCCAAAAATGTAATTCAACTTTTAAACATTCATTGGAAAAATTTTAGATTGCAGCAAGTGAGGAGAATCGGAGAGGCCATACAAGCCTTTGTCATTCTCTAATTATCAAATGATAACCGTGGAATTACTATGCCACCTAAGACTATCAAATGAGTTCTTCGTAGGTTTAGGGATGAGAGATCAAAAACATCCCATGACACGCCGAGACGACTTCAAAGAAATAGTAAGAACCCATCAAGGATGGGCACATGAATACCGCTAGACAGCTGTAGAAAATCAAGCAACAGCTTTCACCTCTGAAGCTGGAGCTGCAGCAGGAGTAACTCCACCTGTTGTTGGCCTGGAAAAATTCAAGCTCATTAGAAGGAAGATCACGGTCAAAATTTTCTCCTAATCTATCACAAACACAAAAAATGAGAGAGAGAGATACTTACAGGCCAACCATGACTTTGAAAGCATCATAAATACCCCACTGTGCCCCAGTAAGAGTACCAATCATGACAATACGAAGAGGAAGTCCACGAGTGAAAAGACCCCACAGTCCTAGCTTTTTCACGGCCTACAACAGAAAATAAACCCAATTCATTTTATAGATCAAGATGCGCGAATTCGAAAACCAAGAGGTCATAGAAACTTAAAAATCTCACATCACCAACAGTAGCACCCTTGGCGTTGTTAAGGAAGGAGACAAGGTTGTCAGCAGGGTGAGAAACAACGGCACAGAAGACTCCAGCAATGTAACCACCAGCAAAGCTCACTCCAAGCTGTAGAGACTTGCTGCACTGATCCTTTGGTGTGGGAATTGCGTGTTTGTAAAGCAGCTCCACAATTGTCTCAAAAGATGCAAATTTCATCATAGTATCTGCATACATGAATCATCCAAGGTAAGAAAGCAGTTGGAAATTAGGCTTTTCCTTAGGAAATAGAGAGAAAATATTTCCTATTTGTGTATTTGAATGACATTTTTGAGGAAAAATTTCAATAGAAAATGCCCCTTTCATAAGGGCAAAATTGCCAAACTTCATTTTTTTCCCCTTCTCTTCTCTCACTCTACCTTCCCCATCTCTTCCTCTCCCTCTCCCCTGTCACGCACTCTTCTCTCCTCCGGCTACCACCACCTCCTCCTCCCATCTCTTTTCTTTCTATTTTTCCCACCAAAATTATCTAAAATATCCAAACAAGAAAAATTAAATCAATCCAAAGGAAAAAAAATCACATAGGATTCTTTAATTGCACTTTCTCATTCCTAAGCTAATGAATAAAACTACAAAAAGTAAAAGCCATCTAGGTTTTGATTATTGCTTTTTGACAAATTGAAAGCACAACACAGGAAACTTGGGAAAGTAACATTGAGATAAATGGGAATTTCAATAATTACAAATTAGCCTTGCAAGGCACCCCAATAAATCAGATCAAAAGTTTATGATACAAATAGTCTCCCTAAGTATAGTAGCCTTTTAATCTCAACTAAAAAAAATGAACTGCATACAAAATGATTTCAACACTCAAAATTTCAATTGAAATTTAAGCACAAGAACTCTATGCAGAATAAAATAAGGAAGCACCAAATTAAGAGGGAAAAAACTTAAATGGCTAAGGAACTAAAAGTATCGTTCCACTTAACAGTTTTTCTAACAAGTTTACAACTCATCAATGCAAATTAAAGGCAAGCTCTCTTAATTAAATACAGTACAATATCTAACAAAATTATCCAGGTCAACTTAAGCAACCATTTATATTTTCAAACTGGAAACGGCAAATGATTTAGCTTCTACCAGTGAACCACACTCAAATAAGGATTGACTCAAGCATGTTTCTATGTTATTTGAACTATAAACTACTTCATTGGAGTGCAACTCCATTTACATAAATATGAAGAATACTCAAGCAGAGAGGAATATTGCTATACGCATCCATAAAATCTTGAGAACCACAATTAGATTACAAGAAAAACTACGTGCATTGTGACAATTTCAAATGTAAAGCAAAGTTGATAATAGTGGGGCAAAATTTTTACCTACATCACTTTTTTAGAAAAAATATTCCATTTTGTATCAACAAGTTCATACAGCCTAAATGAGACAAAAGACAGTTGTATTTTCTTTCAGTAATGCAACTAATCAGATTTCACATTAGCTTATATGACTAAACTAAGGTTTAAGAAGAATAACTTAGTTATTAAATATAAGTACTGAATCAGTTAATTGTTTGTTATAATGAGTAGCTCTTTACTTCCACTCAAATTTCTACAAGACATAGATCCACTTGTCTGCAGAACCTATTCAATGTAGTTCCATTAGTGAGGCATTCCAATCCAAGG
The DNA here is from genome assembly GCF_048772165.1 of Typha angustifolia. NCBI lineage: Eukaryota > Viridiplantae > Streptophyta > Magnoliopsida > Poales > Typhaceae > Typha > Typha angustifolia. The sequence goes on along the minus strand of NC_133243.1, from coordinate 6,643,591 downwards.
ATTTATGTGCCATGCGACATTTGCTTGTCAGGCAGACATCTAGGGGTAAAAAGCATCATATAAGAATTGGATGGAGCTAAAATCATCTAAGTATCCAATTTTTTTCTTCAAATATGATTACGGATATGGATGGTGAATAATTCATATCCGCTAAATACAACTATGAATACAGATACCAATATATTCATATTCAATTTTTGAATGTGTAAAAACTTGTAACATAATTACTATAATCTATAGACAATTAGTAAATATATGTGAAAACTAGATTAGATATTCATATAAAAGTATAAAAAAGTCTTTTATAGCACTATTTTCATAATATTTTAAACTAAATTATATGTGGATATTAATTTAGATATTATTCTTCAACTCATATCCATATCCGAATTCGAATATCACAATAAATAGAAAAATCTCAACCTATATCCCACAAAACTAGGATATACAATCGGATCAAATTGGATTTAATCGGACTCGTTTTCACCCTTATGGACATCTCATGCTAGTGGGTTGTCGGAACAAAAAATGGCTAAGGAGGAGAGCGAAGAGAGAAAGAGATTTATCAAGATGTCAAAAGAAAATCAAATTTTGAGTACAACAACCGTGTTTACTTTTTTAATCCTCTTGAAGGACGGTCATAATTCTTCAAGAGAGTAAATCATGAAATTGACATTCCAAAAGAGCAACTCAGAGGGTGCATTCGATTGCATGATTAGATAAGGAGATTTAAATCATCTCTAAGCTTATCCCAAGAGATAACATTATTAATATCATATTCCAATTTTGGTCAACTATTTGGCTTAAGTAGGACTATGAATATGAAAACTAAATAAAATTACATTGTTATCCTTGATAATATAAATTATTATTTTAAACTGATGCTGATTATCTTGAACTTAAATTATATAATTAAAATAGATTTTTTTTTCATATTTTAAAATAAAATAGTAACATTAATTATTTATTTTTTAACAAATATTAATTATCAAAATTAATCACATTCAACTTAGAATCAAAATCAAAAGTAATGGTATAATATAATATAAAGTTAATATAAAAGTGCAAAACAATAAAAAAAATTAGACTATTTGATACAGTAATACTTTAAATAAATAAAATATTAATAAAAAGTAAAAATTAAATAATTCAGATTATTAATTTGTTACTAATATACCTAAATATTAATTTATTATTTTGTTATATAAGAATAATATAATAAGAAAACCCTTATCCCTTCACTCGAGATATAACATCCCACCCCTAAATGAGATGTTATAATGGTTCTTGCCGGATCGATTAAAATCGAGTCCGATCCAGGCCCAATCAAAACTCTCACTCTCTCTTTCTCTTTCATTCCGTCTCTCTCGTTCACTCTTTCTTTCTCTTTTTCTCCGTTTACCATATAGCCATTGTTTTTTTTTATGGAGAGATCTAGCTCCAACGAACTCATGCGAGACAGATCTAACTCCGGCAAACTCCGATAATTTTATTTCTTTATTTCTCTCTCAAATTTTTATTTCTTCCACTCTCTATCTTTTTTTTTCCTCTTTTTTTTACACCATAGTTTTTCTTTCTTTTATTTGATTTTCTTCCACTCACTATCTATCTAATCTCTTCTTCTTTATAGTTTCACTGTAGCATAGTTTTTATTTCTTTATTTTCTTATTTTTGTCATTTTTTCTTAATTTTTAGATATTTTTTTGTATTTTAAAATAATATTTAGAATTTACGTAATTAACAAAAGTCTGATTCAATTTAGGCGGCCAATACGGCCGATACGTATCGGTTTTTCAGAAAACCAATCTTGATTTTTTGAACCTTGCTATAACCCTTATTTTAAGAAATAAGGCATCTGATCCAAACTCCTAGTCCCAATCATTTATTTCATACCTAAGATATGTGAAGCTTTCGAGATAACTGATTCAATCTCATCTTCATGTTCCCAAAATAGATGCACTCAAAGAAACAACTATTATGACAGAGACAAACATATGCATTAAAGCTATGAAAAAAAGGAGACGGTAACTCACAAGGTATCTGTCGCCCCCAGAGTGGAACCAATCCTTTGTATAGTCTGTATGATGGAACATCAATATATTGGTTACCAACTATTTATAAACAGAAGGTTAAGAAACAAGTGAGATAACCAATAAAAAAAGACTTTTACCCAGTGTAGCCTTCGGATTTGACAAACTTTGGCAATCCATCAGACAATCCCCTAGCAAATCCAGGCTGTGTCTGCACACGCACCTTTACTGCCTCCATGGGGCAGAGAGCTACATCTGCGATGACTTCAGCAGAAGCAGAACCAGCAAGGTAAATCAATGTCTTATATTTGGTAGCATATTCAGGTCCCACAATATCTGAGTAATACTTCTTAAAGAACTCGTAGAATCCAAACTTGCAAGCCCCTTGAGCACTGTAACCAATCAGTGTAGGCACCCAGCCCCTGAAGAAACCTCTGACCCCCTGCTCTTTGAGAAGGACGCCAAATCCTGATGTGATGCTCTTGTACTTGGCTGGATCAATCTGGAAAGTTGCAACAGAACCTTCAATTCTAGACCGAAATACTTCTATATACTACAGATAACCTTCAATTCTATAGAAGCTAGTGTGAAGCCACAAAAATGGCAAGAAAAAGATGAACTCAGATCAAGATCTGTATCCCTATTATAGACAGACGTCTACAAACAAGCATGCCCTCCCAAGCAACTGAAGAAACCAAGATTCTCTAGAATGAAACACCTAAATCAAGTCAAAATCAATATAAGTGTTGATCTCCTCTGCTAATTAATTACTATAAGCATCCATACTCCAATTATTTAAAACAATAAGGACGGGTCCAAAAGCTCCAAACCTGTCAAACGCTAATCACATTGAACAGAAGAATCGAAAAGCATAATATGGTTCCGGAGCAAAAGAACAAGTCCAAGATACTCTAGAATGAAACATTCAAGAACCAAGCCAAAATCAAGAAACCAGACCTGATCTACTATGTATAAATTAAAAAAATATAAGCAATTAAGCATCAATATAGCAATCAAACACCAATGGCATCAAACCAAAAAAAAAATGTAAAAGAATAATATGCTCTCCAAGCAACAAAAAGAAACAAAATTTCTAGAATGAAACATACAGGAATCAAGCCAAAATCAAGAAACCAGCGCTGATCAACTATGCAAATTAAATCATATAACCACCAATATAACAATTATTTAAACCATGAGGATATCCAAAACCGATCAAACCCTACTCACATAAAAAAAAAGAACTAAAAGCATAATATGCCCTCCCAAATCCCAAGCAATGAAAAAAACCAAGATTTCTAGAATGAAACATATTAAGAATCAAGCTAAGAAATCAGCGCCGATCAACTACGCAAAGTAAATCATATAAGCTTACAGTTCTATCAAACCCTAATCACATGAAATAAAGAATCTAAATGCATAATATGCACTACCAAGAAAATGAAAAGACAGATTCACTAGAACGAAACACACCAAAGCCAAGCCAAGCCAAAACAAAAAAAATCAAAAATGATCTAAATGCAAATTAAACAATATAAGCATCGATATAACAATTATTAAAAACCATAAGGATTTGTATACGGATACAAATATATCAAACCCTAATCACATCAAACAAAAGAATCTAAAAGCATACTATGCGCTAGTGTATTGAAAAGCATCGTTGGCGGTCATCCAGGTAGGGCGGCACACCGACCACCCCACTAATAGGGAAGGCAGCCATCTCTTGGCTGGCAGGCCGAGAGCGCTCCGCTATAGCTAGTGATGAAGTACAAAAATTAGTAAGGAACATCTAAAGGGGAATCCAAAGAAAAAGGATGAAAAATCAAGAAAGGCAACAAAAATGAGGTAAAAAAATAAACATATTTGAAGAGAAGATTTAGAAATTTTAGATGTTGCAAATAAAAGATTAAGGGCTAGAGGTCCTATGGATAAATTCAGCGATCCAAAAATTGTAGTTAGAGAACAACGAAAGATAAGAAAGAGGCATAAAGAATACTTTTGAAAAAAAGAAGAGAAGAGTGAACAACTGCTTAGGGCACCGAATATACAAGTGTAGCATCCTCTTTCATTGCATTAACGACTAAGCATTTTATGTTTTGATAAAAGTAGTTGGTTAATATGGTATGGGGTACTAGTTGGCATATATGCATAATTTATACGAGTCACTTTTAAAAAAGACAAATAATTAAAACAAATGATGATTTGAAGAACCATAGAGTTGCATGGAAGAAAAATAATATCTCGCTTTTAAATGATTCTTGGATAAATCAAAAGCCAAGAAGCAATATAAACTTATGAATCAGTTGTAAGTTAGGGGTTAGTTTTCTATATTGTGCTAATTGTTCTAAAGAGGCATATTTAGGTGAATATATCCATGATATTGTTATTGATGGTTTCAAGGAAGTGAAAGAGAAGAATGTTCTCCAAGTTGTGCTACTACAAATTTAGCAATTGTAGCTCAGCCAAGGGGCCAAAACTGAGTCCCATTGGCTAGTTTTTTCCTGCACAGGCCCATATCAGGCACTATCAGCCACAGTGGGCAACTAGCAATTGAACGACGGGTGCCTGTTGCTAAGCAGTTTGTGGATGCTCAGCCAAGGGGCAAAAAATGAGCCTTATTAGCTAGTTTTCTCATGCACAGGCCCATGCCAGAGGGATATTTGCTGGAGAACGCGACGCCCATCCGCACTAGCCAGTAGACCTATTTTTTTGGCCCATGGCCGAGGGCCTCAAAACATAACGCCCCACAAACGGTTGCTAAAAAAAATCTTCGCATATATTAGACATTTTGTGTCCCTCACTGTATAAATCAAATGTTGGAGATGGTGTTCAAGGAAAAAAATGATTAAAGATTTAAATGAACGTGAGAAGGAAATCATGATCTTCATTTATGTGACATCACAAGATATAAAGTATGACGTGTTAGTTTATTGATGTGTCCTAGAGATGAAGAACATCCCAATATGGAAAAAGATAAGGAGGCATCTAAATCCACCCCTAAGGAGAAAATATAAGGCCTCTATAACTGTTTATCTACCTCCAAGTATCATTTTCATACTAGCATGACTAGATAAATTGAAAAAATTAAGATAGCCCACCAAGCCATAGGGGAAAGAAAATCAAACCCACATAGATCGGTAGAGACAAAGGAAGCGTGAAATCCACTATAAAAGATAGAAAGGAGAAAGAGAAGAGAAGAGAGATAAATGTGGAATCCTCCACAAAATTACTATTTCTCAAATTTCCATCATTTTTTCAAAATTCCCTTGACCTCTATGTAGAGAGATGAGATCACATCAAATCATAAATTAATCTAATTCGGATCTTTCACAATGTAACTAAACTATGACTTGTTAACTTAAAAAGCAACCAAATCCCAACAAATTTACCTCAAAATAAATTAACAATCAAATCTCCCAAACTTTTAAGAGTTTTAACCGAATTGAATACTGTAACATCAAATCTAATTTTTTAGATAAAATACAATCAAAAATAAAAAAGTAAATGAAAATATAATTCCCATCATTTAAGTTAGTAAATTAATACCTAATTTTTAAGCTTAAGCTAATTGGAGTGGAAATAGAGCTGGAGCCCCTACTTGAAAAACAAAGATTAAGTTCTTAATTTGACATATACCTTTTCAGAATATGACAAAACTTGGAGCTCATTTGAATTAGTAATATATTATTGTATAGATTAAGTTGTCAATTCTAATCGATAAATTTTATTGTCATATTTATTTAGTCTTTATTTCAGATTTATTCAAAGAAGATAAACAAGTTGGAAATAAAGTGGTGAAATGATCTAGTTTATGTATAATTTAATATACGAATAAAGAATCAAAAGGTAGTAAAAGAGAAGGATCATATATCTTCAAAAGAAAAAAGAAAGAAAAAATGCAATGGATTTATTGGATAATGAGCCTCTCAAGCAGGAAGCCTTTCCAAATAAAGGGTTAACTTAGAAGATTGTGACAAAGGCTAAAAAATATTTGGCATCGAGGAAGAACATCAGATCTACGCAAGCTACTACTAGTAAACTCCCTCCTTTCTCTAGATAAGCAATTAGTCCAATAGGATGAGGGAATAGACAACAATAATATTGTTGAGGTAGAGCTTGATGAAGATTCCAATGATAAATTATTAGCAAACAAACCTGTTCCTCAAAATTGTGAAGAATATTAGAAGAGCGCATTTATGTGTTATAGTTGTGAACTTGATAGTTTTGATCATGTTATTTACCGTGGTTGTAAACCTATTCTTAAGGTTTTGATAACTTTGATCGTATTAATTATTATATTATGGTTGTGAATTGTGATCGTATTATTTAATATTTTAGTGTAATTTACTATTAAATTTTTATATATACTCTGTTAGCATATATCATATATTATATATAATTATTTTTTATATTTATATCTTAAATATGCTAGAAAGCCTCGGTGCCCACCTTCTACCCAGCTGCTACTCAGTACATTGCTATGCCCTCCCAAGCAAATGAAAAGACTAAGATTTTTCTAGACTGAAGCATACAATAATCAGCTCAAAATCAACAAATCAGCGGTGAACTATTATGCAAACTATAAAATAATCCGTATACGGATCCAACCCAATTAAACCCTAACCGCATTAAACAAAGGAACCTACAAGAATAGTGCTCCCTGAAGCAAACTCTTTTAGAATGGAACATATAGAATCGAACCAAAATTAAGAAAACAGTACTGATCTACTATGCAAACTGACTAATAGTATCAATAATTCATCAATTATTTAAAATCGTAAGGATCTGTACATGGATCCAGGCCTATCAATCCTAATCGCATCAAACAAAAAGAATCTTTAACCCTACATCTAGACCTCTTGCGCAACTACCAGATCTAAGTATCTAACTCACCTGCATGTTGCACTTGACGAGGTCGAGCGGGGTGACGGCCGTGTGCGTGAGCCCGCAGCTGGCGATCCCTCCGGCGGTACAGGCGGCGTAGAACGCCGGGGAGTACATCTCGATCTTCTCCTTCGGGGACTGGATGAGGAAAGATCCAGCCGGATCGCCACCAACGGCAGGAGAGGGATCCGCCGCCTGCAGGCTAGGGGTCCGGTTCAAGAACCTCTCGATCCCCATGGTCCTCGTCGCTACAGACGAGTAGAGAAAGTTTGGAAGCAGCGATTCGCGGGATTGCTGGGAAAGATCCATCGCGAGCCGAGGTAGAGATCGAGGTCGTTGTTTCTTCTAGGGGTAGGAATCGATTCGGGAGGAAAAGGAGCAAGTAAAGGGAATCCGTTTCTCGCGTTGTTTCAACGGAGAACGGAGAGGAAATGTGATGGACTCCAGCATTTTAGGGTATTATAAAGGATATGAATCGAATTTAGTATAAAATAAGGAATATATAAAAGAAAACAATGGCATTTCGTAATTTTATTGATCAATTTTGGAATATGTGAGTGAATATTCCCACGAGAGCCACCTGGACGCCTGGACACTATAGATTGGACTCAGTGATGGTGTCTCCTCTTACAAAAGAATACTATATTCCTAATTATTATTTAACACCCTTCCTTTAAAACCTATTTTCGATTTACACTATTTATTTTTAATAATTTACAAATTGAGCCTTCAGTTTTATTTAATAAGTACATAAATAAACTATCTAATGTGTTAATTAAATATAATTAGACTCCTAGGTTAAGTTAACTATACTATAAAAATTATGTCTCATCCAGAATATATACAATCTTCCAAAAATCAACTTTAACTGTTATATCTAACCTTATTCAGTTTTATGAAAATTAATTTGCTCTCTTTCTTTTGGAGTATTTTATCTAAGGAAGAAGAAAAATGATAAATAAGAGTATTTCTAGTCATTTTAGAAAGAATAGTATAATCTAAACGGTGTTAGATTATAACTAAATAGTTCAAGTTGATGCATCCTGTCAACTTTGTCATCTTCATGACAGGTCAAATATTTCTGCATGTATATATTTTTTCCAAGATACTCATTTCTCTTATCATGCACTTGGATCTACATTTAACAGACTTTTACTCTCAAGAACCTGGAGGATATATTTTTCTTTTTCACTATCTCATGTATGTACAAGTTTGAAAACTGCATAAGTTTGTGCCATATGATAGATAGCTATGCATATAGTTTTCTATTTTTTTCATCTTAGACGTCACCATTAAGTACTTATTTAAGGCCTGTTGAGTTCAGAGACTCTCCTGAATTAGTTTAGAAATCTTTAATCTAGTTCGATAATTAAATATATTATCATTATTTTTTAATATCTAATTAAGTTTTTTTTTTAAAAAAATTAAAAAAATAATTAATCTGGTTTAGTAACTAAATTTTTTTTTAATTTTTTTATATCTAATTAGATTTAATCTTTAAACTAATCTGATTACAAAAAAGCCTAACAGTTTAAAAGCGACTTCACGAGTATTGATGCATATCATGCATGCCTACATTCTAAAGAACTTCCGACACAAGCAAGCATTTCTCGCTTTGTAAAGCGTTTATTATATATACATGACCCATGGGCCTTAGACGTGGCCTTTGATTGAATTGGGGCCTAAGACAAGTTTCTCAAAGATGACCTTGGCTTTACTTGGTCTGGTAGCTAATCTTACAACAAGCTAGCTTTGCAACACAAAACTTTCTTTCTTTCTCGCACTCTTGCGATGCCTTCCTCCTCATTCTCTTGGTTTCAAGCAATAAGGTTTGCATCTTTGTAAGGCAATCACTGATTTACAACTCGCCACAGGATCGCTTTCTACTCCTCGGAAAGCTATTCTTTCCATCCAAACTATGCATTCCACCCCCATATTATTCCACCCACTATTCGCCACCACATTTCCTCTCTAATCCCTGATATCTTCAAGAATCAAGACATGCCGTCGAACGTCGCGGGGAGGACGTGCCGCCTCTTCTGGTGCTATGAGTGCCGCTCCGCCACCCGCATCATCTCCTCCCCCTCCTCCGAAGTCTTCTGCCCGCGTTGCTCCGGTCGCTTCCTCCTCGAGATTGACTTTCCTCGCCCCGCCCTCTCCCCCGAGGTTATCTCCCTCCCCTGCATCCGCTTCCACCCTAGCCGATCTCAAAACGCCTTCGATAACTTACCCCGCCGCCGTCTTCCTACGCCGCCTATCCCAACTCCACCAATGGAGCGCTCAATTCCACCTACCGTCACCACGGAGGACTATTTCACCGGCCCGAACTTAAACAACCTCATCGAAGAGCTCACGCAGAACGACCGTCCCGGGCCGCCCCCTGCGCCGCCCTCCACCATCGCCGCGATGCCGACCGTGCTCGTGAGCGAAGCACATCTGACTGATGGATCGCAATGCCCAGTTTGTAAAGAGGAGTTCGAGTTGGGGGAGGAGGCGAGGGAGATGCCATGCAAGCACGTGTACCACTCGGACTGCATCGTTCCATGGCTCAGTATACATAATTCATGCCCTGTTTGCCGGTTTCAATTGCCGGGTGGAAGAGATGGAAGTAGGAATCAAGATGGGAATGTGGAGAGAGAGCCGAATCGACCGAGATGGAATCCATTCGCTTTGTTGCGGCCTCGACGGGACTACGGATCTGGGAATGACGAGGGAGATGATGACTTGATGGTCCTTCGTACTTTTGTTCTTGTCTCGGTTTGCTTTGCCGTAGTCTCGTTCCTTATTTAGACTATATGCATGCTGCTTTCACAAACTGAAGGCAATCTAATCGATGTATCTATTTGAATGACTGCATTAAGATGAATGCTAATTGAAGTCCATCCAGAAAGTCTGGTAAATTATATCAATAAGTTTGGGAGCTGGGTCTTTATTTGATAGTATTTGATATGATGTAAGCTCTCGTTCATTTTAGTAATACTTTATTTATTTATTTTAGAATATAATTTTTTATTTTAAAATAATAAGTTGAACATCATAACAATTTCATTCTAAATTTTAAATAATATTTATCAAAACTATATCTTATATTATACACTAATTTAATTATTAATTTATCCTTATTATATATTCTATCAATTTACTTTATATCAAATCGAAAGGTATTTATAATAATTTTATAAAAATATAAGAAATATATATATTTCATCTTTTTTTTACTTTATATCAAATCAAAAATAATTATTACACTTTTGTTTTAGAATACAAATAAACATAAGAATAATTATTCTTAGAAAAAAAAACTCATTTAAAAATAATAAAGAAAATATTTCTTTAAAAATTAAACTTATTTCTAAAATAAATGAGGACTTAAAAAATACCCTATATGTATTTAATTGGCCAATTCCCTTGTTATTTGACTGGCGAGAAGACATTTCTAACAAATAAATTTATCAGTCCGCCTAGACTTGGACAGTATCTTGACTTGTCCAAATTATTTATAATGCATGATTCATCAACCAAAATTCATGTCCACATTAATAGTTCCTTTTTGTATCTTTAAAAGAATGTTCTTACTTCCAATCTGAATCTGATCTATTTAACGATTTGATTCTACGCCATAAAAAATATAATCTAGCTACTAAAGGCAAAACAAGGATCAATACCTCAAAATATTTGTAATTCGAGATGTTATTATTCTCATTTTATATATATTTTTGTTTTTGAAGATACTTGCTCTTATTATATTTTTGGTGTTTGATTGCAACACTAGGATGAGGATAATGATGAATAAAAAGGTGTTTGAGTTATTGAAATATAAACAATGAGAAAGATTGAAGCCAAATATTCAAAACGCCCTTCCACGACTAGATGGAGGTACTGGTGCTCAAATTGGGAACTGGTTTTGTTCTTAGATTATGATAGGATGGACTTGGCGTCTCGAATGTCATATCCTTCTTCCTTCCTGTGGGATAGCGTCGAGGAGCTCGCTCAATGCAGGAAGGTGAAGCTATGTAAGGATGGTGTCCTGATTGCCTGATTGGAATTCGAATAATTCACTGGGTTTAAGAAGTCAAGAGTTCAAGGTTGCCAATTGGGTCCGGGTTGGAGTAAGGGCATAATCGGACCATCAGACTATATATTCCGCAGGTATTGGAGTCATTTGTCGGGATATTAGTGGCACGCCAATCTTCATATGCGCCAGGCCTACAAATGCTTCATCCCCACTCGAGGCAGAGGCAGAGGCATTGGCCCTTAGTCCTCAGACTTGCAGAAAAGTTTTAGAGAGCAAACCTTCAAATTTCTTACTTCTTTATAGCAAGAAAAGAGAATAAAAACCTTATTGCCTGTACATCATCTCTCATCCCGGATAAATTCAAATTTCTAGCCTCTTCATAACTCAATCTATAGAATCAACTCAAATAAATACCTGATTTGATTAGGTGAGCTTGATATTAAACCGAACTCTTGACTCTATCTATGTCAACGGTAATGCATTATTCATCCACATAAGGTAGGCTTGATTACAATACTCTACTATTATTTATACTCATATCTATCACAATTTTCTCCAAACGACGCAACAATCCATCTTCTTGCAGGTAGAGACTATTCCATCACCTCCCTCCCTTGAGAGAGCCGGTCGTCATCGTCCCATATGACGAAGGATACGACATCCGAGACGCGAAGTCGTCCATGGTGTCGACTTCTGAGAACAAAAGAGTCTTGTCCTCTGCAAGGAAGTCATCGCCGTTGAGGTACTGCATCACCTGCCTCATGCTAGGCCTGACCTCCGGGATGGACTGGCAGCAAACTAATCCCAATTTGAGCACCATTTCCATCTGTTCCTCCGCGTAGCACTTCCCAAGCCTCGGATCGACCACTCTCAGCAGCTCGCCCTTCATCCGGCACTCGTTCACCCAATTCACCAGGTTCGGTTCCTCCGACGGCTCAATCGGACGCCGGCCGCAGGCGACTTCCAAGAGCAATGCGCCGAAGGCGAACACGTCGGAACTAGTCGTTGCTCTGCCCGTCTGCGACAGCTCCGGTGACATGTAACCCAGAGTGCCCACCACACGAGTCGTGTGTGGGTTCGTCCCGCGCTCGTGCAATTGGGCGAGACCGAAGTCGCTCAGTTTCGCGTTCATGTCGGAGTCGAGGAGTATGTTGCCTGCTTTGATGTCCCTGTGCACGATCACTTGCTCCCATTCTTCGTGCAAGTAGAGAACACCAGAAGCAATAGCCTTAAGTATCTTAAACCGCTGTTCCCATGGAAGTGCGTTCGTATTACCGTCAAAGAGGAGCTTGTCAAGGCTACCGTTAGGCATGAACTCGTAGACTAGAAGCAAGTCGTGGTTTCGCTTGCACCATCCTTTGAGCTCTACCAAGTGTCTGTGTCTCACCTTCCCCAAGCTCGCCACTTCGGTGACGAATTCTTTCATCCCTTGTCTACTACCATTTGAGACCCTCTTTATGGCCACTACTTGCCCGGTGCGCCGCAGCACCCCCTTGTACACATGGCCGAAGCCACCGACGCCGAGGAGCTCGGTATCTTTGAACCCCTTGGTTGCTTTGTAGAGATCCTTATATGCAAATCTGTGGGGGTGGTCAAGTTCCCAGTCTTCTATAGTTTCGGCTAGTTTCGCCTGCTGCCATATATACCAAGAGGCAAAGATCACCATGGCTATCAGAACAAGCGTACCAACAGAAGATGCAACTCCGATCTTAACGCCGACTGCCTTGGAGGTTGAAGGACCTCTCGGCGCTCGTGGGAAGTTGGGTAACTGGGAAGGATCAAGGGGTTGAGCAATCCCATTACTCTTGAAGCTCCAGCCAGAGATGAAGTGTGAGCTTGCCGCCTTTCCAGTCGCGGAAGAGAAGCCGACGTACATGTACTCCTCAAAAATAGGCGAGAGATCGATGGCTTTCGATATCAGAGGGCGGCGAGGTTTTGGTAGTGATAGAGGAGCTATTGTCACGTTGAGAACTGTGGTTGTGCCATTGTAGTCTATCCATGCTTGAATCGGTTCCCCACTCTCCATTTTCAGATCAACCTTCTTGGAGTCGTCGGTATAGTAGACGGCCGATCTCGAGATATTCGATATGAGGCTGTTTATGTCAACGCCAACGTGGTTGTCGTCTTTGTCAAGAAACATGGTTGCCTCCTGAACTGTGTCGAACTCTACCGCAAAGACATGATTGGAGAAGTTCCCATTGTTTTTTGGTCCTAAGAGGCCAAGAAACGGCCCGGGTTTGACGCCGGGTAGAATTTTTGTGCGGGAAACAGCGAAGACGAAGCCCTGGCCGCCGGCGTTTCCGTCAGGGACAATGTCGAAGACGAAGGCCGTGCTGAAAGAAAGAGCCCTAGAAGTGTTATCGGCTTTTTTGAGCATGAGAACTGGAGAGGAGAAGAAGGCATGGCCCATCACTCTTCTGGTGCTGTTGGTGAGTTGGAGCACACCTTCCGGTGTGACGAGAGCTGAGCCATCCAAGCTTAAATTAGTGACATTTCGGAATCCATTGAAGGTAAATTCATCAGTCGTCAGAGATTGAGCAGAGGAAGCTACAAGGAGAAGGTAAAGAAGAGAAACGCAGGCGAACACCATGGCTTTGATCAGAGACGGGAGACGAGAATGGGAGCAACTAAGAGGTGCTAGACTGCTAGTGAACTCGTAAACTAGCACAGCCCATAATAGTGATGGAATCTTTTGACAAGTCAAGGGCGACTTTGTTGATCCATAGCCTGGAGACAACTAACTGAATATATTATCCAGTCTAGGAGTCAGCTGAGATGATTATGATTACACCCTCTACATCGAACATGTTAAATCGTAAGTAAGAATAACTACCTTCTAAGACAATAAAATATATGATAAAAATAATACTAACATTAAATCTTTGTTTTCATTTTAGTGGCTAACTTGGGATTGAGGGGTTAAAACAAAAAAATCAGATTAGAATTAGGAACGTTCTGTTAACGATCCATAGTTTGGTTCGAGTTGATCTTCAAATAATTGAACAAGTCAAGATAACAGTCAATGGTCACATATTAAATTTACCATGTACGGACCTTGTACATGCCAGATTCAAAACAAACAAACAAAAAACGTTTCTCTGCTGGCAACCATAAATACCACACCAATCTCATTAAATGATGTCGGCCTTTGACAGACACTGCCTCACATGTCAACTACCATTCCCAGCTGTCGTCGTATCCAAGCTTAGTTTGGTTACCCTATAGAAACCAATGGACTGCACCATTCATCTCTCCGTGATTCAGTCTACATCCGATGTACGGTACTAAATTGGTTTGCTGACCAACCAACTAAGCTTCCGGTGTTCTCGAGATCGACTTAATTTTATCGTGGAAAAATTTATTTAATAACTAGTGATGATTTAGCTTAATAACTCGAATCGATTCGATTGATTATTTGACAGTACGATTGATTTAAAGAATTAGATCGTACGATAGCTTAAAACAGTATTACAACAACATACAATTTAAAAAGTCTAAACTAAACGATTTAATAAATTCTTAGTACCTTTGTACTATTTGTCGAGCTCATATGCAGTCTTCTTTTGTATGTAGTAGCTAGGCTATAAATCCGTCCGGCAGATAAAGAGACGGGAAAGGCGGTAAAAATTACTCTTCATCTAAAGAGAAGAAATAAATTATGTGACGTGAAAACTGACATTGAGTGAGGATATATAATGAGAGCCAAAGAGGTTTCCTCGTGGTTCAACGGAGCCCACGTTGCGGATCAATATTCATGCTCCTTTCACTTGAGAGAATCTTTGGTATGAAGTTCGTTATTTGTAGTCAAGCTACATGATGGCTGTGAGTAAAAAATTTTAAAAAAAACCAACTAACCCACCCTAGTAGAGTTGGTAAGTATCATAGACCAAATCATGAGTTCAACTCCAATTCCAAATAATATTATGGAGAAATTATTTGGTGACCGATGATTTGGTGGCTTGGCTCAATAGTATGGTTAGCTTGAAAGATATGGCTTAAAGCCTAGACTAGACAGCTAAAAACTCGATAAAACCTAAAGTGTCTTTATATCTAAGAAGGGTTGATCCTTTGTCCAGTCCATATCTAACCTTCAGACTCATGAATAATAAAAAAAAATTAAAAAAAAAATAACTCTGAAAGTTCACAGAGCCAAGGCATATATTTGTTGACATCTCTGAACAGCAGAGATTCCAGGAGAACAAACAGCATTACAGCAACGCAAAGAAAATTACGAATTAGAGCATAAATATATATACATATATATAACTGAATAAAAATACTAAACTAATTAATATTTTTATCGAATAAAAATACTAAACTAATTAATATTTTTTCTTGAAAATAAAATACTAATTGGTTCAACATTTTATTTTTAGTAATAAGTTTAAAGAGTAAACTATTTTGGTAAAATAAATTAGAACAAGCTAGCTTTGTCAAAAACTCTATTTTTGTTGACTGGTGCAGCAGCTTCCTCCACCATTTGCAGAGAAGCGAATGCTCATGGACCCAAGGCAAACGAACACTTAAATCTCCCGTGTGATTTAAGAAGGCAAACTTTCCTCCAATTAATTAGACAATTGAAACCTTTACGCATCTTCTTCTCCTTCCACAGAAATACACTTATTTTGTCCAGTTGCTTAATATAACTGAAGCTCTTCTTTTCTTTTCTTTTTTTTCTATTGCAATGGTTTGTTCTGATAGCCATTGTGATCTTTCCTCTTTGTATATATGAGGCGGGCTAGGCCTCGGGCCAAACCCAGCAGACCCAAGAGCAACACTGATGATATGCCTATATCCTTCCAAAGGATGAGAGCATTTTGACCAAGTTCTGTACTTCAAGCTAATTTTCAATATATATTCTTCCAAATTATCAATTTCTGTAACAGGCATATACATACTATAGGCAAGTTGAGAATAATCATCACAAGTCGAACAGAACTTAGAAGAAAAGAAAGTTGTATTTGATAATTCAAAGCGTTTATACCATGGCAAGAAAGTGAGTAAATCTTGATTAAATAATAATTCAAATAATTATTGTCTTCTGCCCATGCCATAAATAAATGAGGAATTGGCTTACTTCCGAGAGGCTCGCCCTTTAAGACCAAAATGAAGCATGCCTTCAAAACCTGCATGAAATCCTTTTGTGTAAGCTGCATTCTTCAAAATCATCTGCGATGAATTTGGATGTCAGATAGTGTGCACTATGAAAGGATCTTTACCAGTTGTCAACGTATACATAATCAGAAAAGGTAATGCAATTAATACTCACTGTCATGCTCTCCAAATCAGGAGTAACGCGTCCCCTGACTCTATCTATAATTGAAGATTCTGGTAGTTCTTTGGATTCAGTGCTCAAATACTTGGTTACCTACAAGGTTCGGTTTGACCAAATCAAAATTAGATAAAATCTTAGAAAGATGAAAGGTGATATGAAGTAATAAACCCAAACCTTGATTACCTCTGCCAGGAAAACTGGGGAGATCTTTTCCAAGACCTCCTTTACAAACTTATCAACATCCGTAGCTTCAGCCAGTGGATCAGTTGTCCGCTCTGTTATGGTCAAACTTTGAAGATTGAGTTGACTATTAACTTCCACTGCAAAATGTAAGACATGTTAAATTTATGCTTGAATATGATAAAATCAGTCACCCAAGACAGTATGTATTACAAGGATAAATAAGGAAATACAAGACCTATATCATTAAACTGCAGACATTGTGCCTACTCCTGAAAAGCCAAGTACAGATTATGCACCAAGTGCCCAATACAACTAGAGTGGGAAAAGAGATGAACAAGAAAGAAAATGGGCAAGCAGAACAAAAACAAGTACAGATCGTACACTCAAAAAACAGTAAGTCATGCATATTTGACAGTGCTTCACCTGACGGATATGTTGGCTCTTTCTCCTTAGGCACATTATGTTTATTTGGGAGATGAGCAGAAGTCACTTTCTCCACTGCAGCCGACAAACTTGGACCTCCAGATGGAATGAGGGATGCAAGATCAGGTGGTTGATCCTTACCTACCAATGGAGAAGCCTAATACAAACCAATTGTTGTCATTTATCCTCTTTAAGAATAAACGAGATACTTTTACTTCTAAGTAAATCACCTCCAAGTCTACATATGTTGGGTGCCTTCCAATTGAAGTCAAAAACTTATCTAGGTTGACTGCACTGAGAGCTGCCATAAAGTATGACAAGAAAAATAACCACATTAGTAGTTTGGACAAGGATGAAAGAAAAAATTACACAGCCAATGTTCGAAGTTACTCCAATCAACAAAATACTTGACTTAAATAATTAACATAAATTTAGCATTAAGGATTCCATGCAAAAGATTGACCCTTACCTAATGTTACATCATTGGTGAGTGGATGAAAATAGCAGCATTGTTGAGCCTTAAAACCTTGGTCCAACAACAATGAAACAGTACTGCATTGAAAAGGTATAGCATAGTAAGACCATAGAAAAATGTATTATTTGACTCAACACGGCCTCCAATATCATTATTGGCTCACTCTACGTTAAATATGATCTTTGCCGAGAAATCAGGTCATAAAATAAATTTAAACAGGCCCAAAAATATGTTTTGTGTTTCTCGTTATATTCTTTTACGGTTCTTTTTTTATTTATCTCACATTATTACATATTTAACTTAAGATAAGTAATTATATTTAATTATTATTATCCAAGCACATGCATTTGTGATCTCAGCATATAGCAGATAGAAAGCTGCTGAGTAGCTCACATAGGAAAGCTTGCAATCTCAAAACCATAGTTGTTTTAAATCTTTAAAATTTACCATTGAGATTCTTCAATGCAAATTAATAATAAAAGTTGCTTGTGGAGTTCAAGAAGCATATCAATCCATTGATCATAGAAATGATCCAACATTTCCATCATGTCATAATTGTGATTCCACTCATGGATTGCAGCGTCAATCAGCACGAGTCGTATCGTCAACACCAAATACAGGGGGGGGTGGAGGAATATCTCGATACTATCTCATGGTTACCCATATTGACAAGTGCCTCTAGGAAGTAGAAATTGACTACAACCTTTTTAAATAAAGCTAATTTAGGATCTATTTCATCCCTTTTCATGTCTCTTCATATTGTGGTGCTTGATCTATATAGATTATATTTCACATTTTAGAAATCAGAGTAAAATTTTGATTTCACGAAATTATTTGCCCTAACTCAGAAGATCCGATAAAAATGATGTATTAGAACCTAATTGCATATGTTACACCAATATCTAGTGTTAAAGGACTTTATATTAGGTCTTCAAACCTATTTTAAGGTCCCTAGAAAGAACTAAAAAATATTTTTTCGACTTGTCCAGGCTATTTAGTGTGCCAACGACATAGCATGCGTCAGTGATATGTAGTGTCAAATCAAGGTTGGCCTTTAACACAACAATCCTTGGTGCCACTGACTGTAAACAGAAGAGAGCAAAGTTCTGCACACACCAGATAGCAATAAAAAAAATGCAAATAAAATAAAACTAGCATTCTAGTCAACTTTACTGCTAATGTGGTTCAAAATATGGAAAGAAAGGTTTCTACTCAAATCAGGATGCTCAATGTAGCAAATCAGACAAATGACATACCTTGCAGACTCGTTAACCAATGCAAATGGAGTAACACAGCCTAATGGCACCTGGGAAATAAATAGAAAAGGAAAGTTTTAGTTTAAATAAACACAGTAATATACCATTTTACATATGACACATATTTAAAGTCAACAATTAAGAACGTTATGTCCCAATGCCCGACTAATTAAGATCAACTGAATGAAACATTTCTGCCATTCAATTCTATTTGGACAACGTCCTTTCTCAAGCTAGACACTAACTCCTACCTAACTTCTTTTTGGTGTTCCTCTATGCTGTCCAAAGACACCCTTTCCCATAACAGGTTCACTAATTGTTGGTTAGCTTGAATTCTCCGAATCCTCCAATTCATAATTCCTAGCATCAGCAATGCTCTGCACAAGTAGTCAGCATGCCAATCAAAATCACTCATTTCAACACCATACATCATAAGCTTGACTTAACCAACACTGATCAAAAGAAAATATTTTCAATCACTAGTCTACTTCCTCCAAGAGTACATCACAGCTAAAGCTTCCACAATATCTCTATCACACTTTATAGAGGTTATCTCAACACCACCTTTGGTTTCTGTGCATTATCCTTCAAAAAAATAGCCAGCCCACATTTAACATTGGATCATCTTCCCTAGGTTTTGACCTCTTTATCTTCCCCTTAATCATCACACATGGTAATTCTTCAATACCTACCGCATCCACTTCTGGTTTTTGAGATTGACACGGCTAAACTTGTTCTAAGTACCTAAGTATTTTACAATTTACATACGACAGCAATAATGCAATGAACATGAAGCTGATAGAAAGGTTATAGCAGGATCTTGCAAGACAAGATGACACTGTCACTAAAAGAAGGAAGAGAGAGAGAGAGAGAGAGAGAGAGAGATCACCTGAAGTAACTCTTGCAAAGCTTCCTCGGGAGCCATCCGCAGACCTCCTTTTCCCAAACCAAGCCTTTGGGACAGTACTAATTGTTAAAAAAATAATCAGCAGTATATTAACTTAGATAATCAAAATTTTGCAGCTAGATAATGAAGTGCGGAAATGTACTTTTCAAGTCAACTTTTGTGCCTGCAAGAGCAGAAACGATGTAAAATCTATTTTTCTTGTCCTGCATGTCAAGAAGCAAGGCAGAGTTAGGCATTTAATATTTGAATGATTATAAATTTATAACAAGTATGAACTGCACAGTTGATCATCTTGACTCAGAATACCTTTAACAGTAGATTTTTACTCAGTCCACCTCCCAAATGCCCAACATAATTTGCCTAATGAAAGCCAAATTTTTGTCAGCATTATATTATTTGAGAGAGCAAAAAGAACAAGTTCTTCATCCACTAACCTGAGCTTCAACTGTCATTACAACAGGATGTTCATAGCATGTAAAATCGATCTTAAGCTCCTACAAATAACAAACAAAGTATAATCATTAAATAACCTTTTTGTGGTGTTGCCCAAGAATATCCATGTTATAGTGGAATATGATGAATTTAAAGTTTTCAGTGGCTTCTCTTGATGTAGTAATTCATCACTTTTAGAAAAGGGAGCACAAAGAGCATCTATGGCCAGCATTCAATGAAAAACACAACAACGTTTCACCAATGTCCACCGAGGTACCTCTGTAGTACACTACAAACCCAATAGTAGGAAGAACAGAAGAGATATACTTCTGCTGGGTTCATAGAAGCCAATAAAACCAACTTAAATGTAAAGTTGCCTGGACTGGATCTTCATAAACCAGAAATTGACCCTAATAGGCTAATATTCCTTATGATTTTCAACGATAAGGAAATGTAAAAGGAGTTGGAATGTAAAAAAGAAAAGAAACCGAGAAACATATTTCATACAGATAAGCATCCGATAACTTGAGGAATATCTATAATTTATCATATCTAACATTTCAGGCCAATTGAAAAACAATGTCGAGATGTTTTTTTATCAGTCTGTTATCTAAGTTTAACTGTGTGAATTCATAGAATGCAGAGCACCTAAACTTAGATAGTCAAACATGCATCCAGGAGACTTTTATGACCATCTACTTGCATGATCTCAAGAATCTGTAAAACAAACTTTTGATCAAAATAATTTCAAGAAAAATAAAAGTCTATCAGGAAATGTGAAACTATAATTCATAACAAAGAAGTCCTAAATTATAGTCCATTACGAATCAACATAATGAAACTAAAGAATGAGAATCCAATAATCCTAACTCTAAAATTTATAAATTATGAGAACAAAAAAGAAGATTTAAGATGGGATTTGCACTCATACATCAGGCCAAACCAGGGAAATCAAGTTCCTTCATATGGAACAATATCAACTAAATTAAAAGGCATGTCTAATCTTTTGCTTGATAAGACTAAGTATTGAGTTTACTAGGTGAAATAGGGAACTGCACAAATTACCTGTTAGTTTTAGGACTGCATAATGATTTGCCACACACTATACAGAAACAAGTCTATCCTGCCAACTATGGACTAGATCTTGATGTTATTTCTCGATTCTATCTATCATTAAAAACATAACGCCATTGTTTAATTCTGGTTATCAAATATGAAATTGATAATTGCTCATGTGTGGCAACAAAAATGGGCAAGAAACAAAGCCATTTTCAGCTCAGCTTGCCACAATGACAAGATATACACGCAGCAGGACAGATGCTTCACTATATATATACTCCACTCATTACGGAATGCACATCGGCTATGATACCCCTTTGGTATTTCATGGGTATGCGCTTAGCTACTATTCTTTAGTACAAATAATTTCACAGAAAATGATGAGATTACCTTCACAAATACACAATTTGGAGTTTACAACCACGTTAATGGAAATGAAATCATTTTGAAAGTTCGCGGTTCAAAAACCACGACCAGCAACACACGAAATGCTTCAACTTATGCATTCATTGCTGACAAGCCAACATTATATGCCCCTTTCAAAATATTGCAGTATTGCACACTTCAAGTTAATTTCAAGTAAAGAAAACTAACTGAGTTCTACTAGTACTACAGCCAACTCGTAATAAAAAACATACTGGTCGAGCCAACAAACTCAATCAAATGTCAAAAGAGATCAAGAAATCTCATTGAAGAAGTCTATATAAACCCGAATTTGAGCTAATCGGGCAAAATATATCGGAGCCGAGGGTAGTACAAGGTTTAATCGGGATAACTTTCCCATCGGAGATCGAAAGGAAGAGAAGAGATCGAGAATATGAACCTGGAGGCGCGCGAGAAGCTGCTCCTTAGTGTAACCCATTTCTCCCTCTCGAGCAATTCGATTCTTTTGCGGCTCCGACGGCAGAGTCTCAAGGGGAGAGATAAGAAGAAGAAGAAGACGACGACGACTAGGGCGTTTCCCTGACCAATTCTTAGCGAATCAAAGCCGCCGATTGAGTTGAGTCTGGGTCCAATTAACCTGACTTGATACGAGCCAAAGTCATACCAAGGTTCGCTTATGGTTAGGTTGTCCTTAAATCGCACTAAGATGCACAATCACGAGAGAATCACGATGCATCGACTGGCTCGATCAAAGATCGATCACAGAATGTCACCGAACAACGAACGAGTTAACCACCTTATTGAATTTATAATAATCACATAAACTTTTCATTATGACTTCCTAAACTAATTTTTACATCACCTCACATGTAAAGCAAGCTTGTGGTGTATAATGTTTGCCTTTCCCTTTTTAAAAGCAATAATGTTAGCCTTTCATCTTAAAGCAAATCCATTATGGGCCTACTCCTATTTTGTTCCTTTTGTGATGAACTTTTCTTCTGTGCATTTGCCATCCTTCATAGATCAATCTGAAACAAACAAATAATAAAAATTCTTCCATTATTAAAGTTCACATGAACTTATAGGATCCATTCTGAGTCCTTTTACACTGGAAACATAGTATATATCTATTAATTCACTCCCAGGAAACTACCTAAAATATGTAGCTCCACAGAAGCTATTCATTGCCTTAATTAACTTAATATAAATCAAAATACTACGACCAATGCGGTCATTTGCAGTAGTCAGTACCCTCTTCTCCTGATCTCAGCTTAGAAAAGTAACAGAAAAAGAGAAGCATATCAGGAATTGATCAGCAAAAGCTCCACAAGCTAATCTCACCCTCCTCTTCCCAGTCCTCAATCTGCGCAGGGGCAAAGAAGTTGCATGCACTGAGCATGTAGTCCATGCACTTGGGCGATTGGAAGAACGCCTCTAAATCAACTAACGACTCATTCAAGCTTTCCTCTGCCACCAGTTCCTCCGTCAGGCTCGTCGCAGACGTGTCGTCGGCTGTGGTGTTTGAATAAGGCGACGGCGGTAACGACGACTGTGGGTGGTTGACGATGGCATTGGCGGTGGCATTGGCGGCGGCGGCAGCCGCGACTCTTTGGATGGATTTCGGCGACATGGCCGCGGCCGGGAGGTGGTAAGGAAGAGAAGGGGGGAAGTTGAAGCTGGCGGAGGAGCCCTTGATGCAGAGGAGCGCCGCGTCGTAGGCCCGCGCCGCCGCCTCTGCGGTGGAGTAGGAGCCTAACCATATCCTAGCCTTCTGGTTCGGTGCTCTGATCTCAGACACCCATGAGCCCCAGCTCCTCATCCTGACACCTTTGTACTGCCTCTTCCCATTGCTACCTGCACTCTGGTGGTGGTTACTATGAACTGCTCCCATGGAGTTTTGTGGGCTTTGGAGGACTTTGCCGCTGCTCTTCACCATTGGTGAGTGTTGTTGTTCGAGATATTAATTATTGTAGGATTTGTCTCTCTTTTGTAACAACTTGGATTCTTTGAATTCGTGAAAGGCAATCGAGGGATAAGTGGCTTATTTATAGATGCTTACCATGGCAGGATAGAATAGTCGTATGACAAACTTCGTAACGCAGTAGGTCAGAAGGTACATTAGTTTAGAATAATTTAGTACTCCTTTTTTCGACACACTTGTATAATAGTTTCTTATCAACCCATTATTGTTTTTGTTCCAATTGCCCGTTCAAACTAATGACTTACATTAATATATACACAAGACATATAATTCAGTACAGATGACCAAATCATACTATTCATGATTAAGTAAAAAGAGACCCCTAATTGGAACTAATCAGCCGATGAGTTGACCATATGGCATCAGTTGTAGATTGGTCGAACCACCACATGCATGGGATGGAGGTATTTTTACTTATTAACGTCCATGGGTAGATCGTAGATGGAAGGCATAAGACGTTAAGCCTATTAAGAATATAGATCTATTATGCCAGAGAAAACAAAGGGAAGTCATTAGATCTAAGGAGCCTTTCGCTTTGTTCACACAAGGCGACAGGGAGTAAAATAATTATACGACAACCTGGGATTCTCTTGGGGCCGGCCGAGGCAGCTTCGTGGATATGCGACTGTGGGGGAGAGTTGGCGACGTGGAGAGATGTGGACGCGACCGCAACGCAACGCAACGCAGCGCAGCGTCAGCCAACAACCAGTACTGAACACTTGTCCTCCCTAGGGAAATTCTTTTTTTTTTTTTGTTTTGAATCCTATTTATAAATCACCCCTCTCCTTTCTGATAAAATGGAAGAATTAAAAAAAAAAAAAAAAAAACCCCACAAACAGTCTGAGTTCTAGGGTGCTATCTACAAATTTGTCCTCTATCCGAAAGGACAAGGAGGAAAAGAGAAGAAAAGGAAACAGATAATGGTGCAGGAGAGCTTAGCTGGAGCTGCACTGGCTTCCAGAGGCCAAAACCGCGTCGAGCCTCGATCATGTCTCAAAATCCCAACTGCTATGTCTGCTCCCCATCGTCGACCTCCTTCCAACGAAGCGCGTTGGCGATCTTGACTTTCGAGAAACCGACGTCCTTTTCGTGTACTTTTTATACCTCGCTTTAATTTTATCCACTTGTGGGTATGTGAGAATCTACTGGTAGCTTTAGAATTGAGTGATACTGATGTCGATTTCATGTGACTGTCACTGTGCGAGGCGAGGCCACTCTCACTTTACTTGCAGTGTGTGTTGTGTTGTGTTGTTTGTATGGCAGAGTCTCTCAAGTGATCAGTTGCTCGCCTATTTTATGCGCTGTTTGTGGTTAATTAATTTTCGGTACGTCGACAATTTAAGTGCTGCTATTATTCAAATACTTATTTTGAGCTTGTTAAAATATAAAATTTAAGTGCAGTTTCTTGATATATGCACTTAAATTTAAGTGCATGTAAAGATAAAATAACATTACCTTAAATTAACTCTCGCTTCTCTATCATATCAAAAAAACAGTATCTGAAATACAGTTTTGTTTTCCTGACATACACTTAAATCCCTCTCTGTAAGTACTTAATTTGTTCTTTTTATAAGCTTTCCATTTGATAGTAAATTGGTATTATCCTGGCTACCAGATAAAATTTTCACATACAATCTATTAATGCATGAAACTAAATATGTACGACAAAAATAGTTTCACGTAATACAAATGACCAAATGAGTATTTATTTCTCTATACAGTATCAACAAATACATATACTTCCATGCATAGATATGTGGAATCAAACGAACCATTAAGTATTTAGAGTAGGTAGTGATTGAATTAATATGGTATCAAAAGAGAGAACATGAGATTGAATCATTTACTCACTCATTTAAGCCAACTTCATTTCTTACCTCTATCATCACAAGCCCAGAGAGAGAAAGTATTAGAATATAAATGACTTGGAGAGAAAATAATTATTCTCTTTATAATAACTAATAATTTTTCTAAAGGTTTAATTTATTTTCTATTTTTTAGAGTTTCTTTTAGATTTAATTTATGATGATTCTTATATTTCTTCTCTTGTCTCTTCTTATTTTGTTGTATATTTTTCTCAACTAATTCATGTTGTTAGTTTAATCTTTTTATCTAATAGCCAAATACACTAAGAATAGTTGACGTAATATTCTATCTTAAACTAGTGAAGTTTAAAATAAAAATTCAATTGTTCTAAGTGGATAATTAAAAATTGTACATTATATATATACACATTAGAGAAGAATTAAATAAAACTTAAGCTTTTAAAGCAATTGATAAATTAATAGATCTTAGTGTCACGTTGTTAAAAGCGTGCTAGATAAATTGTTGGCCATTGCTTAACTTAGACTTTTAAGTTAATTATTTATCTAATAAAAAGACTCAAACTAACCCAACGACTGGGTCAGTCAATATCAGGACGGATTAGGTTAATTTTACAACATTGGATCTGTTTAATTAAAGTTGAAATAAATCTCATGTACGAAATCATTTTATAATGAAATCCTTAGGCTGCGTGATCATTTGAAGAAGTCTTTGTGAAAACTAAAGGGAACGCATGCTGTGGCCTCGAGGAAATCTTAGTAGTCACCTAAAACACCTGTAAAAGATTAATAAAAGTTATTAATAATAATAATAATAATAATAATCTCTATTCAAGCTTATTAATTGAATCATATAATATTATATAATGACCAAATATGATTCCAGTTGTCAAGACATGCCCCCATTAGTTTAGAATCTAGAGTGAAGCATTTTAGTCAGAAAAATATTATATAATAATCGTACTCTGAGTGAAAGCATTAATTATCAGTTTTATTGACTTCTAAGCTATGTACCACTGTACTTTATTCTTTAACATAAATTATAGAGATAATTATACTTAAATTCCTAAATTATTATCAATTATTATATAACCTTTTCATTTATTTATTTTGGTATCTTGACTTCCTTAATTATGTAAAATCTCTAAAATATTTCTTTTATTAATTATCATATAAACACTCTAAAAATCATTTTATACTTATTTTAGAGGAACAAGAGAGAAAAAATAATAATATTATCAAATATTATTAGTCCATTACATAATAATTTCAATTAATTAATTATCTAATATAGTATTATAACTACTTTTTCTACGAGTTAAGAGGTTCAAACCTCAATAACTTTTCTAATTCTTAGTATTATTGTATAGTGAATTGTATATTTTATTATCTATCATATATTCATATATGATATTAAGGGTTGTAACTGAAGAGTTGTATTAAAACTATGATATAATAAGATGGTTATTTGATGTTTTCTCTTTAACACCATCACTGAGGTTGAGAGATATTTAATAGTTTATAGTATTAGAGCTACTTTTTCTAGAGGTGTTCAAACCTAAATAGCTTTCCCAACTCTTAGTACTATTGTATAGTGGATTGTGCATGTCCATGCATGATATTAAGGGCTGTATGTGAAAGAGCGTGATATAACAAGCTGGTTATTGACGTTCTCTTGTACCACCATCACGAGGTTGAGAAATATTTAATAGTACAAGGGGTCAAAGTCTCATAACAAATTAATTTATGTAAAAATAAGTAATAATTTAAGTTTCTAAACGTAATTAACTGCAAAGAAGAAAAGGGGAAAGAAATTCATGTGATTAGATTCTTTTTTCTTTTTGAAATGTTATTACTATGATGCCATATTACTTTAACTTCTCTTTCCTTTTTTTAATAACTCTTTTGACTAATAAATGAGCATTACTTCTCCTACATGCTCATGGTTACGCGTCTTTAACAGCCTGGATCCCAGCACGGGATCAAAATAGCAAATCCCATGAATTAAGTACGAGCTTCACCATCCCAATCAATTATAGTCAAAAGGGGGTGGGGGGGGGAAAATATAGGCATAAATGATTTAATTACACACCCTTAGCCTCCATTTCAGAGCTGTACTCCAATTAATCGATGCCTGGGAGGCTGGAAGGAAGCGGGGGAGAAGCTTCTTTGAAAGGGATTTTGTCTGCCAGACAGTTGTTAAGCTTAATTAGAGTGAGGTAGATGCATAGAATCTGTGGACGAGAATGACATCAATGTCAGACAAGCTATTTAAAACCGTGCTTAATAGTTGAATTTGCCTCTTTGAAGCTTGTAGGAAGCTCCTCGGCCTCATTAGTTGTCTTGTGGAAATAGGGAGCTAGATCGAGGATGTTGAAGTCATGCTCAATAAATCGGATGTTGTGTCCTTGTCTTCGAGGGTGTAGTTTTAGTACTTGCATCAACAACAATAATGGTGATCATGGTCTTATTCGATGTGGATAAGGTGGTGCTTGTCTCTCTGCTACAAATAGATATGAAACACAATTAATTTGGGTACCAAACTTTTATATGTTTGGTTTTCATGTCCGGCCTTAGATGTTAGCTTATTGATCCAATATACTTGAGATAGAAATACAAAACAAAATTCTGGTATGATGCTATATTTATATATGCAGGGATAATTAATTACACTCTTGAAATAGTGCTTATTTTCACACAAATTTTGTAAAACCTTTGAAATGTCTTTTTTTATTAATTACTTTACTAAGACAGTCATTAAACTTTTTTTTTAATTAATATCGTCGAGAGACGAGAGATATTAGATGATTAATAGTGTTAAAACACCATAAAAAAAGAAAAGAAAAGAGAGAGAGTTTATATGAAAATAAGCTATCATTTAGAGAGTCTAAACATAATTATTCACACACTAATATATATATATATATATATATATATACAACGTGGGCATTTGGTGCATCACGATTTATCCACGTTTGGACCACAAGGTACAGCGTGATTCATGTGAGATAGAGCTGCTTATTGCACGATTGGTTCATGAATAAATCCATTCAAAAAGCAGCTAGATTCATAGGATTCAGGACGGTTTAGGACAATCAATCTGCAGTTGTCACGTTTGCGGATATTGATTGAGAACGTACGATGATGAAAAATGTTATGTATACTTCCCATTTTAATCTAAGAGGGATCTACTGAGAAAGAAAGAAAGATAGAACGAAAGAAAACCACTCCAATACTAAAAGAAAGTTTTCCTCCGTTTCTCTCTCCACTCTCCGATGGAAAAAAGATTAATCAATAATTATGTCACTTTTCTTTTCCTGTTCTCTTTCTTGTTCTGTAACAAATTCTTCTATATTTTACTTTTCATCGTATTCCCTTCATCAAATCGATATCCTATTAGAAGACGTTGTCGTAGTGCCTTTTATTGCCGACTTACTGGAACCCAGTTCGATTAAGAGTCAAAGACCTACGTCAGTGTTAGATCTATGGGATTATGTGGACCAACTGATAGCATAAAAACGAAATGAAGCTGCAAATAAAACATACTCCTCCCAATGAGAGGATGAACACCTCCAATTTCCAATCAGCAAAACATATCGGCTATAAGCCTATAACCAATGCTGGAATCAGCATCAAAAGGCTAGAATAAACAAAAACCACCATAACTGATGCTGGAATCAGAAGGAATAGAGAGAGAGAGAGAGAGAGAGAGAGAGAGAGAGAGAGAGAGAGAGAGAGAGAGAGAGGGAGATGAGCTGAAGAGAAAGTATACTAACCTTATGAAGCCAAAAAGAATCAGCGGAAGCCAAAAAGAATAAACCAATACAAGTTGCAGCCGTTAATTTCAGAAAATCGGAGGAAGCCAGAATTTACAGTGTGAGGTCATGCAATGGCCAAAAGTTTCTGACGCAAAACTTACAATGAGATCTAAAAGACACTTCAGAAGTATGGCAACTAGTTGCACGAGGTTCGGGCATTAATGAAGCACAAGGACAGATCAAGACAAAAGATTAGGCAGTTCCCAATCCTTCCACAAGAAAAATATGGCAAAATGAATCCTCTATGTATATTTAATAACTTGTAGGAAATAATATTTAGTCCAGCAGAGTTGACAAAAAAGAGTATAGAAAAAGACGAGGTTCTTTACTAAGGTAGGAATATCTGGTATAGTTTGAAAAAAAGGTGTATCCATAAAAAAGTATCAAGCATATCTCTATGTTGAGATATTATTAGAAGACGTTTGTTACAATATATAGTTACATCATAGAAGTTGAGTTTTCCCAGATTACATGCTGCTGACTGAATCATCAGGGAAAGATAATATACTGAACTTGAGCAACTACCTATTGTGAATTTGCCATCGAAAAGGAGCTCAAAGCACTGATAACATGCTCATACACCTTGATGCCTTCCAGAAACACCTTATCCTCCAGAAACTGAACCCAGAAGTCAAAAATGTCAGCTCAATAACTGAAAGTAGATTTATTAAAACAAAGGAAGCCTGTATATAAACCTCATTATGGTCATGAAGCAAAATAGGAGTATTTGCCATTGGAGAAAACCCAAGGGTGGGAATGCCCATCTCTCTCATGAACCGGGCATCAGTTGTCGACGATAAAATTTCAGGTCTAGCTAGTTTCCCACCAGATGCTATTACGGCTTGTTCAAATACAGGCCACCATGGGTTGGTTCCATTAGTTGGTGTCATCAAGGGACGTCCTGCATAGTCCTTTATTGGTCCTTTCTGAATCAGCTGCCACATTATAAAGAACATTAGGAACAACAATGAAGGATGCATATTAAGACCATAATGTGTCCAAGCTCTGTGGGGAGAATTTTCTCGCACAAGGTTTATATTTGAGGAAGCGAAGGGGTTGCCACCGGTTATAGAAGCTGGTCATCATATAGAAATCATTTTGAGAGCTGAACTGGTGAACGTGAGGCCTTACTAATACTCTCATGTGTAAAAGGAGATTATATCAAAGATGGTTGTTGAAATGCTCGAGTAGTAAATTATCTAACCAAGTCGCAGCTCATACTCCTCACCGGTATTGTTGGTGCAAAAGAAAGACAAAACGTGGCACTTTTGTGTTAACTATCGGGCATTAGACACTATTACCGTCAAAGACCAATATCTTATTCCTGTCATCGAAAAACTACTGAACGAACTTGTAGGGGCTACTATGTTCAACAAACTTGATCTTAGAGCCATCTATCACCAAATTAGAGTTCACTAATCGGATGTGCACAAAACGCGTTCCGAACTCTAGACGACCACTATGAGTGATGTCGTTCAGCCTCACAAATGCTCCAGCAACTTTTCAAATTCTTATGAATGATGTGTTCAAACCTCTGCTGTGTCAGTACGAGCTAGTATTTTTTTATGACATTTTGGTATATAACAAGACAAAGAAAGATCATATTGAACATCTTTGCAAAGTGCTGAATTTGCTAAGATTGAACCATCTAAAAGTGAAGATGTCAAAGTGCTTATGGGGAAGACCACAAGTGGAGTATCTCGATATTATTTCAACCGAGGGGGTGGCGACAAACCTAAGTAAAATTGCATGCATGCTCAAGTGGAAGACAATGTGAGCACTTCGGAGAATTACTAGGATACTCTTAATAAGAAGTCATATATGTGAGTGTGAAGTGGGTCGCTTCTATGAGATGACTAAGCTAAATCTCTTAAGCACTCAAAGAATTACCATGCACGTTCATAGCCAAAATGAATACAACATATAGAACCGTGTTAAAAAGAAGCCGTGTGAGTATTATTGTCTTGATTTATACAAAAGCTAAATAGTTCAAAACATCAAATTCACTAGTTAGCATATAAATCCGATAGTATTGCACTACGAAAAACTCAAAGCCAAAAATTGTCTATCCTAATATGATAACTTTTCATTATACTCTCAACCAAGTCTATATTTCATATGTATTTCCAGCTAATTTATTTATGTGAGGAATTTTTAGAAATATTATGTATTTGATAATAATATTTTATTAATTTTGAACTCATATTTAAGTGGGCTTCACACATTATTAATGATAAATGAATGGAGGAGTTAAAAGAGCTCAAAGAATACTTTAATATCATATATTCATTTATTTAAATCTATAAAAATAAAATTAGCTCTAAAGTGAATATCGTGGTAATAAAAAATAAAGACAAGTGAATTTAATACCATATTGAATATTTAAGAAATATTGGTATGGTATAAAAGTGTTACTTCTCATGGACTTTGGGCGTCAAGGAGGTACTTATTTTATGGGTAAAGATATCTATGCAAATTATCTCACATATACGCGTGCTGCTCGGCCTCACTCAATTCAGTCCGTTTCTCGCATGTGGGTTAAGTCCATTATTTTTTACCTGATATAGAGTCAGATATAGTCTAGTTTAGGTCGGGTTCGGGTCTGATTGAACTCGAAGTGGTGCATCCCTTGGCATCTAAAGCAGTTGATTCGTTCAAACTCGAAGATATGCATTCTTTCATGACCAAATTCTAACCATTTGCATTCCTTCGTTGTGCCTATTTAAGTCTTTACATAGTTCATCAATCTGCATTATTTTTTCACAGAATTTTGTTCATTCTATTTGAATCATTTGTCTACATTTGGGAGAAAGTATTGCATGGGTCTGATTCGACAAGATATTCGAATAGCAACTTCCTTTCGAATGCAAGACAGTCGTTGTATCCTTGGAGACTGACGTCTATTGTTCTATAAGCAATTAGTAGAGGACAAATTAGTCTTTGAGAAATAGTATCCAACACTAGACTCAATCACATAGAATTTTACATTCTGTAATCTGCAAGTTTATTTAATTTACTTATTTTAATTTTTTGTGCCTTTTAAAATCAGATTGTTATCATCGACAAATAAATCAATTCAAGGCCAACAACAGAATGAAGGAGCTTGAAAATAGCTTGCTCCTGAAAATGTAAACAGTTTATCATATACATTAGTGTCAGATTCTCTTGCTCCCACAAAATGTAATGGCGAGATCATGCATATTCTTGGACTCATATGAAGCCAAAAGATTTTAAGTATAAAACTATTATCTTCAGATTATTGTATATAGTATAGGTGAAGCAAATTTTAAAGGTGGGGTAACCTCAGCAATAATCTGGATGCAAATATGGCACAAAAAATAGTGTTATAAAAAATAAAATAATCATGACTATTCCACACACATTAAAAGCTATCCATAGTTGAGTAAGCTTTTGGTAACAAAAACAAATAACAGAATAAACCAAGGTACAACTAATATCATACTTCAGGTAACGTGTAACTGGCCTTGCATCAATGAATGGAGGGATTGCAACCTGATCACAATGTCTCGCTCCTTTCTAGAGTAAATAATCAATCAAGGAAAGTTACTCCAATTAAGTATCTGAACACTTTATTAATTTTCCTTTCTTGTTGTCAACCAATTCAAACAGCAAAGGACATTGAAGCAAGAACTCATGAACAGTAATGCCAAGAATAATAAGAATAGAAACAGATTATAAATTGTCAAAGCTGATCTCACCTGGAATGTCATATTTTTAATAGTCGGAGCCCATTCCTCATTGATTCTTTTTATTAAGAGTTCTAGATCTGCAGTTGGTGGAAGGCGAACATCAAAACCTACCTCAGCTTCTGAAGGTTGCATGTTCATTACAAAACCCTGCAGTGATTGATTCCAATTAACACGGAAAGCCAACAAGGAATTCCATTGATCAAATGGTATATGATTATCTTTGATGTAATGGCATCTACACAGACTGATGAATCATATTTCATGCTTTATGCAATTTAGATATACAGGATAAGATCAGGTGATAAACAACAGCATATTAAGGGATGATAATAAAAGTGTACTCTATTTCAGATAAACCCTCGAAAACTTTACAGATCTCAAAAGAAAGACGAGCATTCTTTTTCCCACTCAAAATGACCATTTTAAGAAAAGTTTATTTATCTAAGGTCAGTCTTTGATATCACAAAATCAAAGGTTAAAACATCAAAATTCATATCAAGGTAAACTAGAAAAAGATTTCACATGCCATCATATATATACTTCAAGCATCATGTAGACACACAATTGCCAAATGCTAATGATGTGAAACACAACACTTACTGACATATGCCAGAAACATAAGCTCCGACACACAATTAACTAAATATGATACTATCCAAACCTCTTTCTTCCATTTTTCACATTATAGCTGACAACCAAAATGATTCTATTACGGATTCTACGTAAATCACACCTGACAAATTATATCCAATCATTCTATATTTGCTATCCAATCCAATGATTTATAGATTTGCTGCAACTTACTGTAACTGCATTATGTTAATATATACATATGATTGTCTGGCTTTTTATTCAACTTTTGATAGAGGACAAAATTATTCCTTGTGTTTCTTCATGGCATCAGAGGCTGTTGTCTAATGACACTGATCAGAGCTCATGACATCTGCTGCTTCTACCTCAACACCATCTCTCTCCTCCTCCCTTCCTTCCATTGATATTCACTTAGACTCTACGCGGTTCAAACATTTTCTCTGCCCTATTAGCTACTTGACATTGTCGAAGGTCGTGTTCCTATCCCACTACCTACGGTCTCGTCCTCTCGCAAAGATGGTGCTCGGTCTATTGTCTCTTCCAATCCCACCTATGAATCATGGCTCATCTGTGATCACTTGCACTTGGTTGGATCAAGCATGCGTTATGCAACTTCGCACCCAACTACATCACTTATAGAAAGGCTCTCTTATAATGGCAAAGTATCTTTGTAAGGCCTATAAGAATGTAGATAGTCTTACTACCATTGGTCGTCCCCTATCCGATGATGAGGTTGCATCTCGTCTTCTACTTAGGCTCGGTCCTGACACTACTCACAGTTCAGAACGGCTCTCAATGCCATCGGATTTGTTCATAATATTGAATCTCTTCATGGAATTCTTTTCACACAAGAGGCCTCTTTACTTCTCGATCAAACTTCTCCTATTGAAGAAACGGCCACATCTCCAATGGCCAACATAGTTCAACACACCACAAGTACGTTGTCTCTGATTCTTCATCATTAGCATCAACTTATTATGGAGGAAAGGGTTGTGGCAAAGCACAGCATGGCTTCAAACGCGAAGTTTGCTCTTGTCATGGCCACTCAGCCTTGACATGCCACAATCGCTTTAATCCAAACTACTGATACCATGCTCCACAATAAAGTCCTCCGTTGCACGCTAATGTCACTCTTCTTCCTAGCCCAACACACCTGTTAGTGATTCATGTAGCATCCAGACTCTGGCACAACTCACCATGTCACATCTAACCTTGCCAATCTCTCTATTTAGTCAAGCTATGCCAGATCAGATCAAGTCAAAACCAGTGATGGTTCATGTTTAATGATTTCCCATATCAGCTCCTCTTCTTTTATTTCCAATAATCATTTTTCCCGTCTTAATAATATTCTACTAGTCTCTTCTATATTCCATCATCTTCTCTCTATTTCACAATATTCCCTAGACAATAATTGTTATTTTGGGTTTCATCTCACCTTTTGTCTTGTGAAGGATCAGTCTATGGGCAAAATACTTCTTAAATACCATTTGCAGAATGGGCTATACCGCTATATTGTTCTCTACTTTCTGACTCACACTGTTCCCTAGTCACTCTCCTTGCTACCTGGCATCCTCCCATCTCTTTTCTACATCGCATCATCGTCTTGGCCATGCTGCTATGGATACTATTTGTCTTGTTGTCTTCTTCATCAAGAGACTTTGTTATTTTCTAAAAGCAATGATGTTTTCTGTTCAGCATGTGTCATGAGTAAATGTCACCAAAAACCTCCTATTAATAATATGTCGTGTGCTTCTGACTCATTAAAACTAGTTCACGCAGATATTTGGGGTCTTAGCCCTATATTGTCAAGGAATGGTTACTGTTATTACATTCATTTCTTGTTATTACATTCATTTCTTGAATGATTATTCGAAATTCTCATTGTTTTATCCCATCAAAGTTCATTCCGATGTTTGTGAGATTTTTCAAAAATTTCGCGCTCATGTTGAAGACAATTTGAATGTCAAAATCAAGTTTCTACAAATTGAAGGTGCTCATGAATTTTTGTTCAAACACTCCAATCCATTCTTTTGACGCATGATATTGGTCATTGCATTTCTTGTCATCACAAACCCCAACAAAATGCGGTTGCAAAATGAAAACATCACCATATTGTGGAGTTGGGACTTGCTCTAATACGTAAATCTAGTGTTTCATCTCTAGGGCTGTCAGGCTTGACGAGCAGCTCGGGCTCGGCTCGAGTGAAGCTCGAGTCCGGCTCGGCTCGATCGGAGCTGAGCCGAGCCCGAGCCATCATAATAGGCTCGAAATTAATATCGAGCCGAGCCTAAGCTGGAGCCGACTCGCTCAGGCTCGGCTCGATAGGCTCGATAGCCTGACTCCCTATAACTAAGGACACGTGGCATAAAGAAATATTGCCACGTGTCCCTCACTAACCCATCCTCACCTGTAACACATTCAACATTCATCACCCTCACCTACCCCACCCTCACCTACCCTCACCTACCCCACCCTCATTAATCACTTCACCTTGCCCATCACATCACCTTCCCCATCCTCAATTCCCCCACCCACACCCTCACCCTCACCCACCCGATCACCACTCCTAACCTCACCCCACGTGGCGCCACCTCCTCACTCCCCGTCGGCCTCCATCGGCAACGACGGCAAGCCACCACCACGGCGCCACGCCTTCCTCTTCGTCGGCCTCCTCCTCCTCCTCCGCCGTTGGCCTCCTCCTCGTTCATTCCGTCGGCTTCCTCCTCCTTCATTCACCATCTCCTCGTCGTCACCTCCTCCATCCGTCTCCGACTCCTTCGGCAAGCCGCTGTTCACGCCGCCACCACCCACGCCGCCACCGCCTTAGCTTGAGCTCGGCTCGGGCTCGGTTAGGCTCAGCTCGAGCTCGGCTCGAGTTGAGCTAAGCCGAGCCTGAGCAACATTATGAGGCTCGAAAGTAATTTCGAGCCGAGCCTGAGCCAGAGCCGGCTCGCTCAGGCTCGACTCGTTTACACCCCTATTCATCTCACTATTGAGACTTCGCTTTTGAAACAGCTGTATATGTTATCAGCCATCTTCCTACTTGGTCTTACGTTGGTCATCACCATAGGAAGTCTTACTTCACAAAAAGCTTGATTATGCTTTTGTTTGTCTTTGGGTGTATGTATTTCCTATCTTCGACCTTACACGCATTACGAGTCCCGCTCTACACCTTGTGTTTTTCTAGGATATCCAACTACATACATTGGTTATCATTGCCTTGATATTTGGTCTGATCACATCTATATTTCTCATGATGTTTTCTTCGATGAGAACACACTTCCTCTTCAGTCATCTCCACTTCATTCATCATTGTCCCCTATTACTCTTTC
Source organism: Typha angustifolia (assembly GCF_048772165.1). Lineage (NCBI taxonomy): Eukaryota > Viridiplantae > Streptophyta > Magnoliopsida > Poales > Typhaceae > Typha > Typha angustifolia. The sequence continues at coordinate 6,607,010 of NC_133243.1, read as the reverse complement.
ACCTATACCCATGCCTGGGAACATTTTACCTCACCCATTGATTTTTTTCCTCTAGTGTTTGCTAGTGTGCAAGTAACTTTGGTGTTTTTGCCACATCAACTACTAGTGAGTCCCTATGACCTCAGCTACTACCCACTATCCCTTTGAAGAAGCACTCCTCTCAGTCAACTGTTCCACCTAGGCCATTATTGCTAAAGGTATATAGTCGACGACCACGTGAAAGCATTGTTAGTGTTTGTTCAACTACCACCAACATTTCAGTCCAAGAACAAACATTTCCTTGCAATGTCAACTCTGCTTCACACGTCGACTCCTAGCAAGATACTAATGTTGTTTATCAGCTCCTGATGTTGACACCACTAATGTTCATAAGGTGCCTATGCTTGGTGCTACTGGTGATCCTGTGACTACCAATTCCACCTCAACTATTGCTGACTCCTCTCATTGGCCTATGATTCCTCATATTCAGCTATGTGTCAATTCTCCCACTCCAACTATGGTGTCTCAGTCCTCTCATTCTATGGTAACAAGACTCAAAGATGGCATTGTCAAATCCAATCCTCGTAATGAAAGCAACTATCCTCTTGCTTTTATAGTTTATGGTGCTCCAGTTGAACCCACCTACTTTTCTCAAGCAACCACAAATCCCAAATGGCGGCAAGCTATGAGTGAGGAATACAATGCATTAATAAGTGATGGCATTTGGACCCTTGAGCCACCTTTGATTGGACGTAATATTATTGGATGCAAATAGGTTTCCAAAATAAAGCACAAATGTGATAGTTCTATAGACCGTTACAAGGCTTGATCTGTTGCCAAATGCTTCAATCAATGAGAATGAGTGGACTACACCGACACTTTCAACCCGGTCATCAAGTCAGTTATCATCCACAATGTTCTCACATTGGTTGTTTCTAGAGATTGGCCCATTCGTCAACTTGATGTCAAATACATATTTTTACATGGTCATTTGGATGAGGTAATCTATATGAAACAACACCCAGGCTTTATTGATCCAGCGCATCCTGATACCATCTATCACCTTCATCAATCTATATACGGTCTCAAACAAGCCCCTCATGCCTAGTTTCAACATCTCAATTCCTATCCGTGTACTTTGGATTTTAGTGCTTCTAAAGTTGACACCACTATTCATCATGCATACGTCTACTTAAACTATCTTTATGCTTGTATATGTAGATGATATCATCTTAATAGGCTCCTCTCAATTACGTCTTGATGCACTTGTGTAGTCTTTGTAGAAGGAGATTGCTATGAAGGACCTCTAAGCTATTTCTTTGGTATTGAGACTCGTCGTACTTCTTCAAACTCAGTACTTACTTGGTCCAAATATATACATGACCTGTTACAACAGAGAAATGTGACTATGGCCAAACCTGTCTCTACACTAACCTCTAGTGGATCCAAATCTTCTTAAGGCAATGATGAGCCTTTTCAGGATGTCGGCCTATATCGCAGCATAGTTGGGGCTCTTTAGTATCTTACTCTCACCCAACCGGATATTGTTTTTGCCATTAATCAAATGTGTCAACATATGCATCAACCACTCATATGCATTAATCTAATATTAAACACATCCTTCGTTATCTAAAGCACACTATTCTCATTGGCTAATTTTCTCACGTGCTACTGTTGATCCTCTTTATGCTTATTAAATGCAGATTGGGCAGGTGCTCTAAATGATCGTCATTCTATGAGTGGCTTCAGCATTTTCTTAGGCTCTAATCTTATCTCCTGAAGATCTAAGAAACAATGCACGACGCCTCACTCTGGTACAAAATCTGAATAAAAGATAGCTAACACTACTTGTGAAATTTTTTGGATTGAAAGTCTTATTGGAGAATTATGTGTGAGTTTTACAAGCCCACCTATTATATGGTGTGACAACTTAGCTATTTATCTTACGGTCAATTCGGTCCTTCCTGCTCGTACAAAGCATATTGAGATTGATTATCACTTCATTTGTGAGCGGGTGGCTAGCAAGCAACGCCATGTCCGGTTCATTTTCACTATTGGTCAAGTTGCTAATATCTTCACAAAGGGTCAATAATCTACACGGTTTCAAACATTACTATCCAAGCTCATGGTCAGGCAAGTCCCCATTCGCTTGTGGACCAGTAACAACTAGAATGATTCTATTATGAATTCTACATAAATCACACTTGCTAAATTATATCAGATCATTCCATATTTACTATCTCATCCCATGACTTAAGGGATTTGCTTCAGCTTATTGTAACTACATTGTGTTAATATATATATATATGTGTGTGTGTGTGTGTGTGAATATGTGATTAACCAACTCTCTATTTAATTTTTAATAGAGGAGAAATTTATTCAGCATGTTTCTTCAATAGTCATTAGGTTTCAAAATTACATGAAATTGTTTGAAGATATCAAACAACTTTGGCAGGCAACACACTGAAATTTACAGATATCAAATGCCTTACTTTACTTGGTAGAGTACATCATTAATTTTAGACAATTAACTAACAGTTGACTAATTTTAGTAGCCCAGTGAGTTGTCACTGTGGAAATAACAGAAGTGCAGAGATTGAAAAATGTAATACAATTAAGTTATAGCAATAATATAAAAGTATCAAAGTGAAAGGACAAAATGGAATATGGAAATTATATTTTATAGATTAATACATGGATGGCCGTGCCGGCGGCGTACCAGCACATGGCACGAGGGGTGTCGCACGGCAACCCTCCTAATAGTTCCACCACTCGCTGTCGAGCTACTCGTTGTCGATCGCCGTCACTGTCGCCGTCGCCCGAGATCCGGATCCGCAACTTAAGTTTTAATCGATAACCTTATATATATATATATACTCTCCCTCGGGCTAGGGCACCCGACGCGCTCGGGTGACGGCGAAGGCAAGCGGCGGTCGGCGACGACGAAGGTGAGTATCTCGTTTCTCTTTCTTCTCCTCTTACAGCACAGCCGACAAGTGCCGCGGCATGTGTCGTGCCGTGCCATGCCGGCCACCGGCCAGCACAGTCCGTGTCTGTGGCACGGCCATCGTTGGATTAATATAATAGCTTAAGAAGTAAGAAATCAGAAGTGTAAAAAACAGTTGTTCGGTGTTGATTTACAAGAAACATATTGACTGACATGGTAATCTTGATTCTCTTTCCTTGTTAGCTTTTCAATACTAAAATGGGCAGATCTACTTTGTCTTTACCTTTTAATGGGACAAAAGGTCATATTATATAAATTAAATATGACCTCATTTAATTCTAGCACATGAAAATTCCCTTCCTACAAAAGATATATCATGCATGGTATCTACCCTCGTATCTAAATTAGATTGATTGTTCCACGACCATTAGGCTACTGATCTCACACACAAATATGCCTTCGGTCATCATCAAATTCCTTTCCTGTATTATGTCCAACAAAAAGATTTAACCATCAACTAGTATCTCACTTCCCTAGTTCCATTTAAGTGTCTAACATTTTCCCTCTTCCCATGACTAGAGTTCTAAACATGGATAATTTTGAATCCAAATTTACCAATATCCCATACTTCCAAGCATCAAGCCAAACAAAAAAATCACAATTCAAACAAAATAGCATGTAAAAAAATCAGCTCACTGTGGGGCTCGGAGTGCCAGCCTTCATGTAAACTGGATTTGCCGAAATCACCTCCGATGCTGCCCTGACCCCAGCCTTCACCATATCAAACTGGCTCTCCCTAAACCTTGCAACAGCCTCCACGCAGTCCATCAAATTCTCCATCGCGCTGCCATCATACATCGTCGATCCATGCCCCGGGGACCCCACCGCCTTCACGATCAAACGCCACGGCGACCGATCAGCGTAGAACACCCTAAACTCCTCCGTCGGCGACGCCTGCCCCTCATCAAGAACAAACCCAACATTAAGCCGCCTAAATCCCTCCGACGCCGCAAACTTTGCGGCCCCATCGGCGCCGCCGATCTCCTCATCAGGGACGAGCGAGATGTGGATGGAGCGGAGAGGGGCAAAGCCGGAATCTTTGAGATTGCGGAGGGCTTCCAAGTACTGGATCGCGATGGACTTGTCGTCCTGCGCGCCGCGGGCGTAGATGCGTCCTGTGGAGGGGTCTCGGAAGGCAGCGAATGGGGGATGGAGCCACTTGGAGGGCTCGGCGGGGACGGAGTCAAGGTGGGAGTTGAGAAGGAGGGAGGGAAGGGAGGGATCGGAGCCCGGCCACGAGAGGAGGAGGAGGGGTTTGTTGGGGGCGAATTCGAGGGTCAGGGTTTCGAGGCCGATGGACTTGGCTTCGGAGAGTAGAAAGGAGGCGGCGGAGGAGTAGTCGGGGTTGGGGTGGGCGGTGCGGATGCGGAGGTAGGACTGGAAGCGAGCGATTTGGGCTTCTCCTAGTGGGGAGAAGGATGCGGTGGGAGCGACGAGAGGGAGGAGGAGGATGAGGAGGAGGAGGATGGAGTGTGTTGGAGTGGGAGCGGGAGTGAGTGAGAAGAGAAGCATGGCTGGAAGAGTTTTTCTCACCCTTTTTTTTTTCTTTTTCTTTTTGGCAGCAAAGGCACTAGTATTATTACCTAAAACAGAAAAGCTCAAAAATAAATCAAGCATCAACAGTGCTACCGAGTGTTTTCTTTTTCGAGCAAGCCATGCCAAAAGAAGGGTTTGGCGTTCACCCAAGTAGACAAAAATCCCTGAATTTTCCTAGATTTGCTAGTCAGTCAGCTGCATGATCAAAGAAAACATGTGCTTGCACTTGCATGGAAGGGCAAGCTTGTGAACTGTGATTGAGAATTTTGATGAGAGATTTCAAGTTTGACTTGAAGGTCATAGTGGGACACTTACGAGATTCGGCTTGGGGATGGGCTAGACAATGCAGCAGCGAGCTATGAAGCCCATGCCAGCCTAGCCCAAACCAAGCCAAAAGGCTCCATCAAAAAATAACTCTGACCTCGGCCTAAGAAGCCCTGATGCTCGGCCTGCAAAAGGCTATGAGGGGCATCAAATGCTGCTTCAATGGCGAGTGCAAGCGCTCGATAGAAAAGCAGGCTCATGGTAGATAGAGGTCTGCTTCTTGTTGAAGATTCGGTCATTGTGGGCTTTTCGCAGCTGTTGTACGCTTTGAGCAATTAGGCATTTTGGGAACGCAGCGATTTTTTTGTCAAGAGCAACGCTTCTAAGTATCTAGTTACCGTGGCTCCACTTATCCTGAGCCTGAAATCCACTTGAATATGTTGTTCTGTAGCCATCCAAAATATCTTGCCACCTGTGCATTTGATCAAAATATGCTCTATGGATTCCTTAGCATCCGAGTATGTGTAGTAAGAGACGCATTTTGGGGCTAAGAAAAAGTTATCAAGATAGGCATTAGTAGACAGGCCTTTTTCAAAAAAACCTTCCGCATAAATATTTTAGGGTATGTTTGGATACTTACAATATTGTGGTATTTAATTAATTTTACGGTATTTTAAACTTTGTAATAAAATTATACTGTGGTATTAGGCTGAATTATGCTAATACTAGAGTAAAAAAGAATCTAAGCAGAGCTTAAGATCATTGCGTGCTTCTTTTTATCTCCATGTGCGAGAAGAAGCCATCGTCTTCCTCAAAGACCCTCCTCGAAGAGCCGCTTTAGAGCGCATACTGTAATTGGATCAAAGTGTGGCTTTGCTGTGCGATGTGAGTGCTTGACTATGGATTGAGGTGTCCTCAAAGCGATGGAGCTGGATTGATCCCAAGAGACTATGGCGGGGCTCACCCACCTCTCTCGTGCCTCCATCCTTTGCCAACCTTGATTGTGCTAGCTTCGCTTCTCGACCTCTTTCTAATGACATAGGCTTCACTTTGGTTGTAGATGGAGGGTAGTAATTGCTACCATGGATCACTGTTGCCATTGGCTGTTGTTGTATTCAAAGATTTCTTACTTGATCTTGGTGGCAGTGAAGCTATAGAATAGAACCCCACATATCAGCCTCCCTATTCAGTTTTTGACTAAAGGAGTCATAATTCTCATAAATCATCTCTCTCTATATATATTATGTACAACAGTTTAAGGTCAATTAAAAATTTTAAATCCGTCTCGGCGACTCGAGGCTTGTCTATATTGGTTATTGGGCTTCGCAGTGGCGGCCTGGCCTTCGATCTATTACAAAGCCCAGTTATCCATGGCAAAACTTTTTTTTTTCTAGTCTCTTTATCCAGCAAAAGAATCCCAGAATCCATGGCAGCATTAATCTTCCCACCCACTGCGTTCGCCGCTCGCCGCGGGGCAGTCGTAGCTGCGGCGACACGGGCTTTCTGCGGCACCACCGCCGGCGGGCAGAAGCGGCGTTTGGTCCTCTACTCGAAGCCAGGATGCTGCCTCTGCGACGGCCTCAAAGAGAAGCTCCACGTGGCGCTCTCCCTCGGCGGGCCCCACTCCCTGGAGTCCGTCGACCTCGAGGTGCGATCACTACCCCTTATCTCTCTCTCTCTCTCTCTCCTCATCCTCCTCATCCTCAGCTATGCCGACTTCTCCCTTCAGGTGCGGGACATTACCTCGAATCCAGAATGGGAGCGGATGTACCAGTACGAGATCCCGGTGCTCGCCAAGGTGCTTCCTGATGGAACCGAGGTTGGTCTCTCTTGGCAATTCTTAATTTAATTTCTTTGTTGGCTAGTTGGATTTCATAAATTTATGATCTTGGTATTATTTTTCTTGTTTTATAGCGGAGAAATTTGGGTTCCTGGGTTTTATAGATAAGATTAACCTAGAGATCTCAATTAAGGTATTTGCGAGCTTCCTTGCTTATCTAATATTCCTTGCTGAAGGTTGGGTGGAGATAGCAAGCGTTATCAATCTTGATGATCAAGATTTATTGAGACATGCCAGAATATTGTGGATAAATATTGGGTAAATGGTGCAAATTTAGTGTGGCTCTGATGTGCATTTAGGGTACCTAACTGTTAATAGTACTGTTTTCTGATGAATTATCTGCTGCTATGGGCTATAAGCATGGAAGGAAGCTGTTGAAGGATTTGAGGAAGAAGGGAAGGATTTCTACCAATATTGTGTACTTCCCATGAGTACAAGTTTCAAGAACGATCTAGCTTGATCTTGAAACTTTCTAATTAGAAATTGAAGATGTTGACATCATTTGTTGGTATGTTCTGAGTGCCAAATTTTCCCTCAGTTATCTGCAAATAGTTCGACTGTCACAAGTTTGGCCTCTGCAGCACTATATTAAGTGCAGCATATTTCATAAGTTTGTTGAACTGCAAACTATGACACGTCAAGTAAATCAATCTGTCAAGAATTCAATGTCATAATATTCCTTGGTCAAGAAGCGTGTATACCTAGCAAATATAACAGATTTAGCAGATATATTGCTGATCTAACTTTGGTGCTCAAGGAGCATCAACTGTCTGTCTGTTGTTACGAGTACATTCCTCAATTCAAACATTCTTTGAACCACCTCTACTGCCTTTGTTTCCTTCAGCCCTCCTTCATGTCCTAGATAATCCTCATCTATCGAAATTGCAGGAAATATGTTTTTGTGCATGTATATAATGTTGAGCCATCAAGCTTAATTATTCCAAGCTAGAAATTTGAGGAATTTTGACCTCATTTGTTGGTATTTTCTGAGTGAAATTTCCCTCCATAAAGTAAGCAGCTGCTGACCATGTGGCATCTGACTATCTTCATCAACTTAATTTATATCTGCAAACGATACATTATCATGTGTTTAATCTCTGCATGCAACTTTCTAATCTGTCAAGTGCATCATATTAAGCTCGTTGAGCTGCAAATATAATGTGTGAAATGGAGAAATTTGTCAAGGATTCACTCAGACAGACTATTGCATAGTGTCCCCCCATAATTAAGCATATATACCTAGATCCTGTGCTGCATCAATTATAAGTAGATTGATTAGATCCAACCTGGACCATAGTTGGATTTTGCTGTAATATTTTTTAGACATGAACCAAATCAGTATAGCAATATATTTAATTTATAAATTTGATATATCAGCGGAACTCTTATCTAATTGAAAGAAGAATGGAATATGAAAAATAACTAGATAATAACTGCATTTTTATGAAACCGAGAAATATACCTGCTGCCAGCTGATTTCACATGTATGCAGCTAATTTTGTGGATTACCTTTTCTATTCTTCTGATTTAATTGATTAGCTCCTTTTGGACATGTACTGTTGCAGGAAACACTTCCCAGGTTATCCCCACGCATAGGCGCGGAGCTTATCCAAAAGAAAATATCTGCAGTATTTGATCAGTAAAGGGGATTTGTTTTATCCAATTTATCTTGTATCCAAATACATCAGTTTTGTATTGAGAGCTGTAGAAGTAAAATGGCTTAAAGATTACTTGAATGGATTGGTGGACCTTGTTTGTCTCTCATTTCCCCTGGTTATCCATGTACTATTGATGTTGTGCATTTGTATTCACTTTGTCATTTTTCTTTTCATTCAGATTACTACTTAAGTACTTATATTGCTACTCCAATTCTACATCATGATAAATTTGGTGGCCACCGCTAGCTTTCAGCTAGTAGGATCAGGCCCACTTATCCTGCAGAAAGGACTCTATTTATTAGGTGTATGTATATAGGCATCTGGAGGTTGTACTATGATAAACAATGAGCATACAATCAATGTTTTGTCTTCTGCAGAGATTGCAAGTGGATTGCCACATAGCAAGCTAGGAACTCGTTGCTCTTTTAAGATCAACTTTAGTTCCTCCGAACAATACGAGAGAAAATTAGATGAAATAATAAACTCCTGATCCAAAAGAGGCTAGACTGAAGAAGAAAAAGAGAAAAGGCAAATCGGAACTAATTTAGTGCGTACAGAGAATTGAATATTGTCAGGGCTCCTTATCTGAATGGATAATCAATCTAAGAGCAATAGCAGCCCCATGATAGGCATATCATTCCGATGCACTGGTGGCATGCCAGAGAAAAAATAAAAGCCTCATCTTTGCTTTCCATAGGGGCCCCATTTGTATGATGAGATTTAATTTGCTCTAGATTTGAAGAAAGTTGAACCACTATCCACATAAATCATGACAAGAAAAGGAGATCAAACAACGGCAAGTTCAAAAGTTACGTAATAAAGAAGCATGCAGGGCCTTCTCAGATCGACATTCCTTGTTGCAGAAGTCGTACAAAGTTTGGGATCATGGGAAAAATTCTGCATATGGAAAATGTTTGACAAAGATATGACAAAAATTCTATGTAGTCTCAGAAATAAAATGGAACCGTGGGTCACATTATCAAGAAACCATCTAAATAAGTTTCTTCTTTCGGAAAAACCCCTGTAGGTGCCACAACTGCAAAACGGAGACAATGATGCAAACACCAAGGGACATAATACTGAACCATGCAACCCTAGAATTGGTCTTCTCACTCACTTCCCTCATCTCTGCTTCCCTGCACCCACAGATTGAACGTAAAAGTTAGCCATTTATTCTGCAAGATGTTATGGTAGAGGAGCAAATCATGTTGGAAAATTATAGATTTTTTACCTGGATTTGAGATACAACAGGTTATGATGAATAGCCTCCACTGCTGCTTCTAATTTCCTCAACTCTAGCTCGACTCCCTAGAATTAGTAAGTTCAAAGATCATTTGTAGTCAAAACTCAGAACAAATAATACAGGTAATGGGAATAACTTAGGCTCTGTGAGTATTTCACCTCAATCTTCTCTTTCCTAGCAACAGAATCCCAGTCCTTTGCTGCAATTCCAATTTTCCAGTCAAGGTTTACACTTGTCCCTACTCCTTTCTCAGCACTATCTAACCAGAAACATGCCAAGTAGTTGCCAGATTCTGTAGTTGTGAATGCAAATTGCCCTACTGTCGCATTTTCTTTGTGATGTAAAGTGTTCCCATATGGTGAGGTAACCTGTAAATTCCATGAAGCAATATAAGGCCCATATGTGTTTGCAAAATAAATAAATAAATAATCATATCATCCTACCAGCATAAGAAGCTTTATACCAACTGGATTCATGTAAAATCAAGTGTACTCAGAGTAACATGCTTATCGCTAAAATCGAATACGCTTGGGTTAACTCACTAAATCAACAAGTCTATACACAATGGCTTGGAGAATTGAGTGATCTCCTTTGCACACATTTCCCATTATCACAGTAATATAATTACTTTCAGTCTCATGTTCAGTATTACAATGCTCACCACAAATAGTACCTCAGAGGATGAAAGGATTAACACCATAAGTTGTGTTCTTATTATAAACATGTCTGAGAATAAGATACTGCGCCCAACTACTGCACACTTAAATACGCAAATACCACTCAAAGCCATCTAGATCCATGAAATGTTCAATCTAAAATAGAAAATATAGATATTTCAAATTCCTATCCATTTACAAAGTATCGATTACATTTTGCAAAATAAGTATGGAAACTATTGGCATGTATTCTCTATACATATAGATAGAAAATATTGGCATGTATTCACCATCAACTGTTCCCATCATTATTATCATGACCTCTTCACAAATAAATGAGATCCACCATGCAGAAGAAAATTAATCAGGCAACTTACTTGGAAAATTAATCAGGCAGAATTGTAGTTCTAAAATTGTAGTACTAACCAATGATAAAGCACACACAAAGAGCAACCTTTCTGACTTCAGCTTACATTGATGCAATCAAGATGCAGATTCTCACATATAGTCACCGCTTTCTAAATATCAAAGATTGAAATTTCCCGTGCAAATTTCAATTATATCCGAGGCTCCATTACAATCTTAAAATTCAGATCAAGCATGATTCTACTGGATCCAGCTGTGGATGGAAGGGAGACTGGTTTTGAGTAAGAAATCAAGTTCCTAAAACAATCTGGACTGAAATAGTGTAAAGGGTCAAAGTTAAGTAATGTTTGTGAATTGAGTAACACAAATTCATGCATTTTCTAGCAAATTAATCCCGAAATTAATTTTAATTTCTTATTTAAGAATCAGATATGCTATAAAGTTGGTGCTAGCACATATCTTGTCACTGAATCTAGCTTCTACAGCTAAGCAGCACTGTGAAATTCCACATTTTAACATATGAACTCTATACAGATTAACTATGTAAATTTTAGGGTAGTTCCAATGCCCATTGGACTTTAGATGTTCCAACAATATATGTTGAACAATTATAGTGTCTATGTGATAGATGCCATGTGATTGGCTCGAATAAAGGAAATAATGATCTAGTGTCCCCCACCTTCAGAGTTACCTAGTGGTTTCTGCCTTCCCTTTCTCACCCATGAATCTATCCCTCTTCTAACCTTCCTCCAACAACGTCCACCTCGGGTGATCTCCCAGTCATTTCTCATAGCTCAACCTTAGGGTTTCTGTTGCAATTCATTCCACCTTTTTCTCTCAATTTTTTTAGATATCAAAGTTATAAGGACAGCAAAGCAGCCACTTTTAGTTCATAACGGCGACCAATCTTTAAAAACCTAGATATGTGCTGCTGATGCAATTGCCGCATATGATAAATCTCAATTTCCAAACAATAGAATCAAATGGACTTGAAGTTATCACTCTTATAGGTATTACCAAGATAACATCCTAGTTTCCATGCGAGTAAGATCCTTAAATCTTCCAAACACAATCAAGTTTCACTTCTTTATCTATCATAAAATACACCAATTCTCCCGATACCTCAATCAATTTAAGGGGCTCCACAACCTCGATCAACAACCCGAACTCCCAAAATCAGAATTCTTTTCCCTATTTACCAAGCAAATCCTTCAAAAATCGAGATCCCAGCTTAAATCCCCCATCAATCACGGATCCTAAGTTGACAAAAGCAAGCCAAATATTCCATAGAGAAAACAAATTGAAAGGAGTAGGGTTATTACCTTGACGCCGATGGTGGGGTGGCCAGGCGAGTGATCCTCTAACACGAGGGAGTATTCGGCGAGCACAACCACGTTTGGCTGGATCTCCTCCGACACGCACTTGGTACCCGACGCCGGCAAGTCCAGCCACACCGCGCTCGCGCCGCCCATAGCCAACCACCACAGCCCCAGAACCACCACCGCACCGCGAGCCATCTAGGGCTCTTACTTGTCTTATATCCTCCTCTTTTCCTCTCGATCTCCCACCAGGATCTATCGGATCTCTTCGAGACTCGCCGGAGAAGAAAGGCACAAGAATTTTAGTCACGGGGTTGGTATTTTGGGAGGCAGGTCGATTTAATATTTTAGATATGCATCCATTTCATGGCCCGGGCTATGTTTAGCTGATGGATCTTCGGATCTATCATCAATGGATCACATTTTTTTTCTAAATTAGTAGTCTTTTTACAAATGTTCCGTTAGTTATTATTTAGATTCTTTTATTAAAAATATAACATAAACCTATCTCGTGATTAATTTTAGACGTATTAGAAACTATATTTTTAGATCAAAGAAAGAGAGTAAAATTAATGTTAAAATAGTCATTTGACACATTTTGCTTAGATTTTCTTTATAGTTTAGACTTTATAGTTTAGATGGTTATAAACACTTTACAAACATTCTAGTAAATTAGTTACAACTCTACAAAGATGCATAGGAGAAAATTTGTATATAACATTTATTTTTTAGTGAAATTGTAAGTTTAAGCATTATGTTTTTACTATTTATAAATTTAGCTCTATAATTTAGTAAATATAGACAGAAAATACTATTATATCTATTAATTAAAAAGAATTACAAAAATATTTTAATCAAGTCAGGATATTTTAGTCATTTTAGAAATAAAGGTATTTTAATTATTTTAGAAATAAATTTTTTTTACTTACCCGAATATTCTCACAATATTAGTTAAATTCTAACTTAAGACGTTTTCCATATATATTCACTGAATTATAAAATTTAATTTATAAATAATAAAAAGCTACAATTTTTTTAAAATAATAACATTAAGTGGGCCAACAAGGGAAGGGAGGCAATAAATAAGATATTAAAACACATCAGATTGACATTAAAAATAGTGCAGCACAATCGGATGGCAAGCCAACAACACATTGATGCATGGCTTTATTCATGACATCGATCTACTACATTCTTTTCGACAACTCGAGAGCAAAAATACCGTCACAAAAATTATTTTTTATGCATACTTTAACAATAGTAGAATTCACGCAAGGACTGCACTATGAGTGCAAACAAATTAAAGATGCATGGTCTCGTATATGCTCAAACATTTCTATACGGCAGTATAATTGGTGATCTCCACTTTGTCAGCACGAAGTGTAGCAATTGGCAGCTCAGTTGCTCCCTTGTTTCCACTGCTCTCTGATGACTGGGTCAAATGATCCTTGCTCTTGCCCCATATGAGGGAGTAAAGCCCAATAACTATGATAACTGCACCAATTACACTACAAAAAGAAGAAGAAGAACAACAACAAAAAGGCATTATAATTAGCATGGTAGATTTACTGACAAATTATAGTTTGTCTTCTTTGGTTGGTCCCATTTTAATTTATCTCATGCATGTATTTCAAACTTTTTAAATTCCTTGTGATTCAGATTAAGTTGTAACTGCTGAATTGTACATCCAAAACTAACGGTTTTGGCACTAATATTTCTCATCAATAAGGGTTAAAAGAGTTGAGACATACCTTCCTACAGTGATCTCTTCTGATAAGATTATGGAGCCCAAGACAGCAGTTATGATCATGCAGAGGGGGTTAAAAGCAGTCACAAAAACTGGACCTCTTTGCTTCATCACTAGCCCTTGCACATAGTAGGCCACACCAGAGCACACCACTCCCTGTAGAAGAAACCAATTGATCATGAACTTAAATATCTTTCATCTCTTCATTGCTATGGCATCAAAGAATTTGCAGTAATCTTACAGCGTAGACGGCGGTGAGCAACCGCATGTCGACGCCAATGATCCAGGGCTTCGCATTGCCGTGCTCCATGATGAGGGCAAGCGCGCCGCTCATCACAGCGCCCATGAAGCATATCAAGGTGGTCAGTGAGAGCTCAGCAGGGTACGACTGAAGTGTGTTAGACTGCACAAGAAAAGGTATACGTTTAAAGGTATATACATACATTGTCGATCTATTAACTAACAGTTTAAGCATTTGGTTTGAAACTTTTAGATCAACCAATCAAGTTATAAAGCAGTGAGTAGTGTAATTAAATTTTGTGGTGCTTTGGGATGTTGATTACTTGTACGATGAAGAAGGCAGACCAACAGAAGCAACTCCCTATCAGCATGATAGTTCCCTTGAGCCAGTTGCCACTGCTGTGGCCAGCTTCAGTGGTATTGTGGCTTTTTGGTTTGGACCATGGGAACTCAATGACTGCACCCTTGTAGATTATCATGAGCAGTGCACCGATCACCGTAACAATCGTTCCGACGATCTTCGCTTGGCTTCGTCGTTGCCTTACAACCAGTTTCTCAATCCTAAGAGCATGCACGAGTTTTGATCACAATGAATGTGTAAAACTATCAAGGAGTAATTAACAAGATGGTTATGAACTAATTAATTACCTTAGGATTATGGCCAGTAGGAAGGTGAAGGCAGGAAGCATGTTATACAGAGCAGCCCCAAAGCCAGCTGAGGTCAAGTTTGCTCCCATGTAGTAGAAGTTCTGGTCAAGCACAGGCCTGCCATGGAAAAATTAGCAGTATCTATAGTAAGATACTTATTGGAATATATATATCTATAACTAAGTTGCAATTTGGATAAGGGAGATAGAGTTCAGTACTCAAGTAAAGCAAGTGCCATAATCTTGAGGAAGATGGAGATTGTCATTTTGGGCCTCACTTTCCTGTTGGAGAAACAGAAGAGATGAAAAGGTGAATAGAGCTGGTATTTTATTAATCTTTAACTTGTGATTAAATTAATGTCTGATCAAGAGCTAGGAATCAATTCAGAAAGAACAACCTTATCATGGAAACCTATGTGGACCCACTATTGACACATAGTGGGAAAAAAAGAGACATCCTGGCCTATTAGGTGATGGATTATGACAAGGAGAGTATAGGTAATGATATGTAATACTTATCTTTGCATGCACCAATGTAAACTAATTAAAAGTTTAAAACATTAGTCTGATCAAGAAAATTGTTGAAGAAGTTATGTCACACCATTGATTCCATATTCTTAGCTATTAAAATAATCCCTTATTAGTAATGGCCACATCAGGTGAAGGCTCCCATGGAATATTAACTCAAATTTGGTCTAACGAATCTACTTTTATAATATAATATTACACAATTACCTCTATCACGTAGGAAATATTAATTAATTACAAGAAACTCTACAAGGGTGTGGGAGGGACATCCCCTCTTAAGCTTAAAAAAAACTATATAACATTTTTGCTATCTAGCCCCTTATTTTTTTGTACAGTTGGTGTATATAGAATTCTAATTAATAGTCCTTTTTAATGTTTAGAGCCCTAGCGTTTCTCAAAATTCTTGCATGGGCATGCATGAATATTCAGAGTCCAGTCCTCCTCACCATTTCATGTACAAGCTAGATATAATATATCCACTACTAACATGGCAAAAAAACCAAAAAGTATATATATATATATATAGAGAGAGAGAGAGAGAGAGAGAGAGAGAGAGAGAGAGAGAGAGAGAGAGAGAGAGAGAGACCTCTCAACCCAGAGTGCAAAAGGGGCCATGACAACGGTGGCGACGATGTTCCGGTAGACGACGAGGACGTAGTGGTTCATGCCTTTCTTGATGGACGCCACCGAGATAACGTACATGCCGGCAAACCCGAACTGCAGCAGCACCATAGCCATGTATGGCTTCAACTCGTTCATTACCTTTCCCAGAGACATCTCTAGATATATATATATATATCTCTCTCTCTCTCTTACTCCACAGTGACACTCTCTTCGATACAATCTCAAGTCCTAGAACTTCTCTTCCCCCCCTCTCTCTCTCTATATATACCTTCAGAGGCTGTGGAGAAGAATGTATGGAGGCTGTGGAGAAGAATGTATGAGGCTGCCATGCCTTTTATAGGAGGTAGACAAAGAGCACCAGCAGATAATCCATTTGACCACCCTAATATCCTTAATTCCCATAGATCATACTACGCATAAAGGAAAGGAGGGAGAGAGAGAGAGAGTCTATTTTTTCTAGGGCGAAGGGTGAGGTGATTGTCCTGGGCAGTGGGCACTACCCCTTTAGAGATATGCGCTGAGAAAGCTCCAAATTTCTCTTCCTTTTTTATGGTTAAACAATTCGACCGTGAGGGTGGGCAGTGCACTCGGGGTGCATGATACTTTTTTTGGGGTGGAAATTTGCATATTACGCCATTTATTGAAGCATGTTTACATTTTGAACCTTGTTTTTCCTTTTTACTTTTAAATTTATACGTGTTACCAATTTGAACAAAAAAAATCCCTTCGCCTTCCTCAAATATTTTTTTTTACATCACTAAGCCACTATACATTTTCTCTCTCCCAATACATACTTATTTCACCAAAATATAATTATTTAATTTATTTGCAGTTATAATTTACGGGAGCAGCGAAACTACAATATGAATTCACCTAAACTTAGGGAGGTATATGCAAAATATTCTCTTACTTTAATTTTCTAAGGAAACGAATAGAGGCGTCCACCAAGCTTAGTGCATGCTGATGCATTGATGCGTTTGAGCTAGCTCTCAATTGCTTAGTGGTGCTCTCCTGTTAGGATTGCATCCCATGGCAGACCACAGACACATCTTGAGATGCCACTGGTTTGGTAAATTGGAGTGAAAAAGCTAGCTGAATGGTAAACGAACGAGCTGTTCCAGAATATTTAATATATATATACACATGTGTGTGTGTGTGTGTGTAAGCATTACTTTGGAACATTATTAGTAAGGTAATTAAAGTTCGTTTGTAGATTAATATAAATCTTCTTCACGGCTCCGAGTCTTCGTTGCGAACTCGTATCTTGCTTCTTAAAGCACACTTAGGAGACTTTAATGATGTATTTAATTAATGGTATACACATCGGATCCTTTGTGATTAATGGAGTAATGCATGGAGCTAATCTAATCATGAATTCACTAACGCTCTCTGGCTGGATTGGAGATGAATCGGATTAATATTTTTATTAAAATTCGATTTACGAGTTTTTTTTTTTATTGGTTGTAATTAGTGGTAACGAGTATGAAAACTAGGGGCTAGGTTGAGATGCATGCTTCTCTTCTAGATGGCCATTACGTTTGATGTACTTCTCACATCATTCTTGCTGCAAAACAACCTTCAAATAGGCCACTTCTATACAATGCGTGATTTTCTCAACAACAAAAGAAAAAGGTTAAATTATAGCAAAATTTGCACCCAAAATTTTTTATAAAAAAAGTCCCTAAAAAATATATATTTATTTGATATTCCTAGTTAAGTATGAGCTCAATACAATAATGCTAATAAAAAGTATCCCTAAAAAATGATACAAATAAAATAATAATTCTTTTTCCATGGCTATTGTTTGGATATTGATTATTGACTGACCTTTTCTTCCTTATTAATTGCCATAATAGGTGAATAAAGTAACATATTCCTTATCTGGTAGGCTGAGATGAGTTAAGTTAACTCTTGGTATTAAAATCTTTGGTAAACACATAATGTTTTTAATTAAGTAGGGTTCGAATCATAAAAAGTTCATAATATAGGGACTTTTTTTTAAATTCCCTATATTATAATACATGTAAAATACAGGGTGCTATTTCGAAATCTCTTATTTATTTATATGCCCTTCAAAATTGATATTTATATGTATGCCCTCTAAATATATATTATTTGCATAGATATCCATCCGATATCTCAATAATTTAATAGAAAAAATAAGGATAGTTTCATCTTTTGAGACAAATATATACCAAATTTAAAGGGATATATAAGTAAATATAAAGATTTTGAAGGGTATGTATGCAAAGAAGAAGGAAACCTTAAAAAAATTCTAGATTGTGTGAGCAGGAGGTGATGTCATCCAAATAGTCTACTAGAGTCTAGTATGGTTTCCTTGCTGGTGTCTAGGGCTGTCAAAAATATTCAAGCCGGCTCGTGCTCAGTCGGCTCGATAAGGCTCCATCAAGGTTGGCTCAAAATTGAGCTGACTTGAGCTCGATCTTCAAAATAGACTCTAAAATAATTTCAAGTTAATCTTAATAATGAGCCGACATGATAAGACTCAAAATAATTATATATATATATATATATATATGAGTAATAATTTCTATACCATAAGATGCTTATGTAATATTCTAAAATTTTCTTAAGTATACTACTATATATTCTGATCTTATAGATTTAGTTATGATCATATCATATCTTTTTTAAATATATGAATAATTAATATTATTAGTTTATATTTTTAAATTACACCTTATTTTATGCTTAATTTTAGCTTAAATTAAGCTTAATCTAATTCGAACTTGATCGGGCTCGAAATTTAGTTTGAATTGTTTATTACTTAGTGATCGACTTGTTTAGACTCAAGCTCGAATTTGACTTTAATTGAAATGATTTTATTTCAAGGTTTATCATAAATACAGATTTGAAATTATTTTCAATTCAAGTTTAATTAGGATTAGGCTCGATTACACCCCATTGGTATATATTTTTTTAATTTTTTTTCCCCTCCTATTGGTATCTTGAATCCCATCAAAATACAAAATATAAAAACTAACTAGATCTTATATAATACTGAAGTAGAGATCATAAAACTTAAATCCTATCAAATATATGTTGTTTAAGAATATTCACCTATTTATTTAAATCAAATTTATTTCTCCAGTCTATCAAAATATCTCTAAGTCTAAAAATGAGAATGAGTGCTGGGATATCGAATATAAATATAATAAAAAAACCAACGTTCGATTAATCCATCTACCTGCTCTACCAATCGAAGTCTTAAGTCAAAATACACTTGCAAGTCCTAAAATAAATATACTGGATCAATGGAGTGCACGACAGTAACAAGGACCTCTTTCATTCTTATATAATCAATTTCTTTAAAAATTATTAATTGTTAAGCACTACAATAATAATATCTATAATGCATTTATATTCAGATATGGCACCTAAAAATTGTTATTATAATACTATATTAGATGATAGATTCCCTAAAAACTTAAGCCGTTAAGTAACGAACTAATATATATCATGGCTTTTCCCCCACCTAGAAAGTTTTGATCATGAAAATAGTCTCATTCTATCAGTATGAGTTGAGTAAACTACTGACTACTGAGCCATTGATGATCCATCGATCACCACAACAAAAGGCTACTCTTAAAAGGAGTTAAGCAAGAATTTGCTGGATGTTTCCTGCTCAGATCTGACGTGGAAGTAGGTCCCTTTCCTTCTGATGACACGTTGGATTTCCAGGCCCAGAATATCTGGAAGCAAACGAATGGAATCTCCTTTTTGAGAGGACATCTGGACAAGAATCTATAGTCCTTTAGTTCAGTAGGAATCTGTGTGTCATCTTCCAACTGCACCATTTGCATCAATGCAAGCTTATTAAGCACCATAATAGACAAAAGCTAACACCTACCATTATCACAGGACCTGGATAGCTTTAATTTGATCACGATCATAGATTTTCTATCTGTTAATCTACTAACTACATCTTGTCTTGTCTGGTATATCGTGTCATGACACGTTCTCTCATGTGCAATCCGATAAATTACACGTGGACGGATGATGAATAAGAGAGAATATGACTTCTTTTAATAGATAATAAAAGATGATATTAGTTGGTCTGGGTGAGGTTTAAACTGGTGGCCTTAACAGAAGTAACTTTCATACTATGTTAGATAATTAAATTAATCTAAATTTAAGCTAGTAAGTAAGGTACTAAGAGAGGAATATCATATGACGTTATCATATGACGTTACGATAAGAACTATTTCTAAACCTTAAAGATAATGCTCAGATGGTTAAAAGTGACTTATATCCATTGGTTTATTTGGAAAATTAAGTTCCTAATTCTGTATAAATTATGATGGAAATGCTCGTAAGGGAAATAGAGTATGACGAACTACTACTACTACGAAAATTGATATTTATCCTACTTTTGAGTCAGCCAATCAAAATAGAAAAGCGTCTTTAGATTTAATTAGTGTGGACTAACAATGGTTGTGATTCTTTAACTGCCTAAGCATATATGTTACTTGTTAATTGGACTTGGGAACCTCTTTCTTCCACTGGTGGCAGTATAGCTAAGCTTGGATGTCATCTAGATGAAATAAGCACATGAACGTGTCGATCACTGAATATACCACTGGGACAAAATGATTGTTTAACAAAAGTCGGAAAACACGCGCTGTAAACTTAAAATCGAAGACCAAAAATTGAATAAGTTCAAAAGAAAAACTTTCATCCCAAGTACATCCGAAGTCAAGATTTCTCCCTTATTTTATAAGTCAATCTGCAAGGTATGTAAATATTGTTGACGGTCTTTGTGAAAATTCTGGAAAGAGAAGAAAAATAAGGATAATAGAAATTTCTATTTGGAAAGAGAGAAAAAGTAGCTTTGTAACCAGTGACTTTCCTCCCCCTCTTTGCAGCATTCTACCTCCTTTCTAATATAATTGGATTCTACCTTTCGTCTATAAAAAGAGAATATGATTTGAAAGCAGCACCTAGTGACAAAATTTATTTATTTTTCCCTTTCCTGATGCTAATGCATTTTGATGCGTTTATTTGTTGCACATTTTGAAAGCAGCATACAGTTATGAGTTCAGCAGGCCCTAAATTATAAGGATTCGTTTTGTTTAAATAAAAAATTAGAACGCTGCACCTTCGACGTGAATATATAACATGCATACCTTTCCAATTACTAGGGTAAATTATCCTCTAATTTACAAGAAATATATGATGATTGATTCTAATATACAGCTGCTAACATATGCTGAGAAGAAAAAAAAAAGAAAAAGAAAAAGGAAGCAGAAAGTGCTTAATAAGATTACACTGGTAATGAATAAATTGCAAAGTATAAGAAATATGTAGTTCTATAGATTCGTCCATATTAAATTTTAAGAAATATGAAAACATTCAGAAAGCAGTAATTAGTGAACAATAGCAATCATGATCTGATTGACACCTAATGACAACGTTATCTGGTACTACTGTGACAGAAATGTTTCCAAAGAAGTCAATGGACGGTTAGGAATTATAAATGTCAATGATCTATACTATTTCCAAAACTATTTTGACAAAATCTAAGAACAAGTCGGGTCAATAATATTTACAAACTATTCTGCGAATTCAGAGAACAATTAACTAGCCAGCAGAACATGAATCAGAAAATGTTCCAATAACCTACAAGATAGCTATTAGGCACATGATTCATGATAACTAAGACTCCCTTTTGTTCCAAAAGAGATTCTAAGAAACACATTCAATGACTTTTTCATTGAAGAGTTGATCAATGGAACTGTTTCAAGATCCATGAAATGTGTACTTACACATCCGCTTCACTAATGGAATGTAGAAAGGCAGATTGTAGAAAGGCAAACTCAATAATATGCACGTTATATTCTAATGAAAGTAAATTTTGAGACATTGAATTCACTAGCTGCCTTTCACAACCAAACTACATGATCATGTCATCTCCATTCTGTTAATCAACAACAAATATTGCCATGCGAAGTCAATGATGCACACAAACAAGGAAGAAATCCCATTAAATCATCCATCAAGTCACATCTGATGATGTCCATACTACTACCTCAGTACTCTACTGGCTGCAAGGGAAGTCAAGAAAAGGAAACATCTTTTCTCTAAATTGTTAATACAGATCACCGAAAACTTTTACCTACATCACTTGTATCCACATCAAAGTTAATTTCATCCAACTTTTCGGAGCATCTTGATATAAATGTTAAGCATCCTCAAATCAGCAACTAAGGACAGAAGGGTTTGATTTGATCTGTCCATAAAAAGCAAACTGGTCTTATGTACACCAGCCAGCTACACCTTACCTATAATCAAAGTAGTACAATGGTAAAAACCAAAATAGTTTGACATAATAAAAGCAAAGGAGCTTTATCACATGAACAAAATAAGAAAGTTCAACATAAATGATAAGCGGCTCTTCACAAACTTGGATTAATCAAAAGCTGATAAAACAGCAACTCAAGGACAGGTTCATATAAGAAAGTTCACAAGCATATGAGAACACGCTAGCTTGTATAAGGCTCATCCAGATATGACCTTCAGGGAGTTTCTATATATACAAGGAAAATTATTCAAACTGCTTATTGAAGCAATTAAAATACATAAAGATGATAATAAAGTTAAAACCAAAAAGGTGCTAGATTAAGAGAGAATCTTTTCATCCAGAACCTAATGATGTGGAAGCTAAAAGATTTTGTGCGTGTATATCAGAAAAAATAACTCGATCCCATTTTAGTTACATGTATCAATAACTTGTTCCTGGGTTGAAAACATATATACAGTGTAGAAGATTAGATGTAATGAATAAACTAGCAATCATTATCCTCTCCATAAAAGTTACCTTGACAATCTAATAGGATCTTGGACTAATAATGAGACAAGTTTAAGACAGTCATGTGGAAAATGAAGAAAAAGCATACGATAGTCAAGATAAAATAACCAGAATGAATAATCCCATACTAAGCGTATCTACAATATTGTATAGAATGGATTACGAAAACAGAAGGTAGCATGCTCCAATAGACTGCCAATAGAAACATATAGTTAAAATATAATACAACTTCCATAAAAGATAAACAATGAAGCAACAACTAAACTGCCTTTAGATTCTGATCTATAGGTAGTCGGTATGTCCAACAGAATATACATACAGCATAAATCATGAATTGATTATATGTAACGGACACAAACATAAATTGAGATTTTACTGACTCGGGGCAAAATCTGGGCCACCAACTCATGGAGAGGAGAGGTCCATATCTTCTAACTTCATTCGTCTTGGTGAGCACAGGATAAGAGAGGAGGGAGATAGAAAGAACTAGCATGTCCTTGTCAGACACTTTATATTTAGTTAGTATTGTTAAGCATTTAACAAATAGCAAGTAAATGGTGAGAGCACAGAGGCAGCTCTAATCTATCCTTCACAGTTTGACGCATCTATATGCCATTGTCTACTTGATAGCTGTAGATTGTAGAACCATATGCTGACTGGAGAATATAAACCACATAAGCTAATAGATGTTATGCCGGTATAGTTACTCATTACTCAATATTGTTTTGAACTTTTCATAAAAATATTTTGATCCCCCAAGAAAAGTTTTAATTGTTTCTAAAGGTTTTGACCATCTACAAACCTCTCAGGGTGACATATAATTATAGACAAGCAAAAAAATATTAAGATTAATAGTTATCATATGGATGAAGAAACTGATATGGATTCATATGGGTCTTGTTTTGGATTTGTCCCTTTAAAAGTCATATTTCCAAAATATCTACATCGGGATGGCATAATAAATTATCAATTTATGAGAAGGACCAATGATTCACAAATTGAGGAATATTAAATATTAAACTATTTAAATACTTCTATTAAATCAAAAAACACCATTGGTCAAGAGAAGACGGTCGATCCTTAAACAAGGAGAATAGTACAAAATGATCCACTAATACACATACTTGGGTATAACATGACTCCATCCCTCTAAAAAAATGTCTACAAAAGAAAATGCCTCAAAACATTGATGCTCCATTTGACTTATATATCCAAACTACTATGACCACAAACTTGAAATTGCTTGAGACCAAGCATGCAGAAGAGAGATTCAGCGATGGATGATTTCTCTTGCAGCCACAAACCTCTGCAAGATCAGGGGGCTCCGTCATGCCAAGCAGGCATGAGAGATAAAGATGCTAGATTCCCCTTTGAGATTAGCACGAATTCAAGACTTGATCCAAGATAGGGATTCTTATTAAGATAAATTGACAAACAGACTTGCATTCCAAGCAAAAAAAAACTAACGTAGTTACAGTTTCTCATCTCAGAAAATAAAAACAACCAATCCAATCATTGAACATTTACAGATGGAAATTGCTTTTAGAGAGGAAAAGATGCATAACAATGAGATGGGCAATATAGAATATATCAAATATAACAAAAATAGCTGATACAATCTAAACATGCAAACCTAAGCAACAAGAACTATATATAGAAAGCACAAAAATTAATTAAATCCAATGTCAAGTTATCTAATCATGCTTAGACTTGCAAGTATTCGCATTGGGAGAAAGAAAGAGAATTGCAATCATACCTGGAGAACCTATGGCCCCATGCCTTTCAGGCCCTTAATCAGCAACCCATAAACCTCCTTGAAGATCTCATGCCGCTTCATCTGCAACACCAACTCCGCCTCCAGCTGCTTCCGCCACTTCACTTCCAGCCTCTTCGCCTCGGATGGCTCGATAAGCTTCAGCCCCTTCTCCAGCGAAAACCCAGACAAATATTGCGGATTTGCCTTCCAGTACTCCACCAACGCATCCCTCAGCAACGGGCACGAAGAATTCCCCTCTTCCTCGCCTTCCTCTCTTTCCTCGTCCTCCTCTACCCCATTCTCTGCCTCCTCCACGGCATCAGCATCGCCATTTCCCTCCTCCTCCTCCTCTTCCTCGTTGTCGTCCTCCGAGCCCCAGAGCTCGGCCGACAGCTTGTACACCAGCTGCTCGTGGGGCTCATCACGCGGCTCTGTCGTCTTCATGAACTTGCCCTTGAGGCGCTTGAGCTTGTAGTAGACCTTATCCTGGCCGAGGTGGGGAGAAATCAACCCCTTTATGGACTCATAGAACTCTCTCATGTCAGGTCGCCTCGGGGCCAATCCAGTCCTGCTGCGGAAAGTCGCGGCGCCGGTGAGGAGCGCGACCTCGTCTGCCTCCGTCCACAGCTTCTGCGACGCCAGATTGCTACTCCCGGCGGCGGTGTCGGGGAACTCGCGGGGCTTCCGCTTCCTCTCGCTCTTCCTCGAAGGCGTGGGCGAGGGCTGGGAGGAGGGGCTGGAGATCTTGGATTTGGGCTCTTGGGGACTGGAATCGGCGGATTTCTCATGAGAATTGGAATCGGAGGGCTTGAGCTTCTTAGATTTGGGGTTCGGGGGTTTGCTCGCGGAGCGTTTTGAAGGCATCTTTCTCGTCTTCCTCTTGGAATTAGGGGGAGAGAGAAGAAGAGGAGGAGGGGAGTGGGGGGGTTGTGGACTGGGTAGTTTTGGCGTGCTTTAGAGGAATTGCAAGTTGCAACGGTCGCAGCCGTAGTAGTAGTACTATTGTAGCAGTCGCTGCAAATGGGTCGGGTTGGTTCGTTTTTCTGATACGAATGCAATCCGGATCTGATAAAGTTTGAAAATGAGCCAAATTTGTAAAAGCTTATGTAATTGTGTTAATTCCCCCTTTATTAACACTTTTTTTAAAATAAAGTTTCCTTTATTTTAAAAATTCTTTGCCAAATGAGTATTATAAACTTAGGGTAAGAAAACATATCATATTATTCTTATCCAAGATTTTTAGTCGGGTTAAGAGAATTGAGTTAGAATAAGCGGTGCAGCTTTTATGGTCCTTGTAATTTGAGGTCCATCAAAAGGATGCTTTTCTACTATGACCCTTGTTGAGGAGGAGAGAAGGAGAGAGGAGCATAGTGGTGAAGATAGCGAGGGAGAGACGATGGAGATGTTGTGTTGAAGACAATGATAGCGACGCGGTAGATGCAAAAAAAGCAGCAAGACACTCAGGACAAAGTGGGCAGCAGAGTCGAGACTACACATGTGACGCCACCTCCTTGTTGTTTGACCATTAACAATCTAGAATGAAAGAGGAAGAGAGGTGACGGCTAGGCATGAGACGGTAAAGAGAGGTTGAGGTCGACAGCCTTAGAACAGTAATGGTAGGAAGGGCGAGTAATTGCGCGTGAAGGGAAAGAGAAACAAAAAGGGCGAAGAAAGAGAAAGAAGATAGGAGAAGAGAGAGAGAATAAGATGACCGAGAAAAGACCATCTTGATAAAAACCTTCCTCTCTCCTAGCTAGTTTGGGTGAGGAGATTTCATCTAGAGGAAGAAGAAAAAAGAGGTGATGAATCCTAACAAAGCTAGAGTTCAATGCTTTTTTTAGTTCTAGACCTAAGGCCCTGTTTGGACGAATAAGGAATGTTTTACCAAAAAATTCTTAGTGTATATAGAAATTAAAAAAAATATCACTATGATCTAGGATCCGATATTAAAATTTTCCTTTGATTTAGTTCATCTCTATCTTATTTGAATAGTTTAGAAAATTTTGGAGGAAAAAAAAAATTAGAAAGAGAGAAGGGAGGAAGAAGGAAAAGTAGGAGGGGGAGGGGTCGTGGGCGAAGGAGGAGGTGGTGGGTGGAACAAAAGTTGGAAAAGAAGGCGGTGGTGGTGAAGTGGGTGGAGTAGGAAGTGGTGGCGGTGAATATAGAGGTGGAGGAAGGTGGTGGTGGGGTGATAGGAAAGGTGGCTATAGACAGAGAGGGAGAGAGGATAAAAAGAGTGAAAAAGAAAAGAAAGGGAGGGTATTATATTTTTGTAAAATTAGTGTTTCCAAGGGAAAATGATCTTTAAAAGTTTTCATCCAAATTCTCACTTAGAAAAAATTTCTATCTTACAAAAAATTTCTCCTAAATTTTTTAGGTTTTTATACAAAAAGTTTTAAGCTATCCAAACAACCCCAAAACAGGTGTCACTCAAAGTGACCAAAGATTCCAACCACCAAACAACCCTTTTTAACTACAAGGCTCATGCATCTCTGAGAAATGCTTCAAACTTAGGTGGCAATGTCATGTTATTCCTGTGAATCTCTTGGAACTTACATGTGCATGCCAAAAACTAATTGAGCATATACTATATAGGTTGGTTGTTTTTCAGTTTACACCTTGCTTCCCATTTTTCAGTTTACCCCTTGGTTTTCAGTTTACATCTTGGTGGTTAGTTAGCAAAACTGCGACTGTTGTATAATTTCTTTTTTTTAAAAAAATAATAATATAATAATTATGTAGACAAGAGAGTGAGAACTAAGTCGGACTTCACGTTCCTAAAGTTCTCCTTCTAAATAAGCCATTTACATATTAACCCTTACAAATATGTCACCCATTTCTTGATCCTTCATTCCGCACAGAAGAAAGGACATTTTTTTTATATAGTTAACTAGTTTTGTTCAATTCTTTTTTACCGAAATATATTATCTCTTGAACTTATTATAATATGAGATTTAATTTACTGTAGCATAAATATAGACGTTACTAATCAAAGTTTTATGTATAATTTCTTTTAATTTATTCTTTCAGTAATTAAGGCAAAAAAGTACTTCATGATAAAAATGTTAAACTAATCGGGCGTTTTTAAAAACATTAATTAGTTCAATATTTTTGTTATTATTACAGTAAATTAGATTCCGTTTGGTAATAAAGTTAAGTGACAGTTCACAATGAAAAAGATAGACCCCAATTTTCTTCTATCTTCTTCTATTGAGATTTCGTTATGTAACCCGGTTAAAGTGGATACATAAGTCTAAAGATTTCTAGTAACCTATTGGAATTGCTTGACCTTCTTAAAGCTAATAACCATAGACTAAGCAAAGGGGGTCGACATGGATTAAATTTAATCATATCCAATGAAGAGGCTAGAACACGATATAAATAATAACATAGATAACTCCCTCTCATTTCCTCCCCCAATATTTACAAAAATATCCGAAAAGAAGAAAAATATATCGAAATACACCAGAAGGGTCAGTTATAGTGGGAGGCCCAGCCTTGACTACCAACCAACTGAACGTAGACAAGACGAGGACTATCCGCCGTTCCTTTCTCCACGCTCTCGTTATCAACGCCATCCTCATTTCTCGTATCCCAAACAATTTATTTATTTTTACCGTCCTTTTCCGGGTGTTGTCTTGTTCCACATTTTTCTCCCACTGAAAAAGAAAATACAAAATTGCATAGAACACCACCATATTTGGATCAAAATTGGCCCTACGTACAGTTGATTTCTTTTTTATAGTAGGGTGCGATCGGTAAATAGTGAAGATAATGGGTCTGGACGGAAAAATGTAGGGTCCTATATGCAAATATCCTGGAAATGAAGAATTATAAAGAATGGACTTTCACCGTTTCGAGATTACGCCACCGCGTGCGTGCACGAGCCACAACCCACAACCCACAACTGAACCCGCAAAAGAAACCCAAGAAAAAGAAGGGGAGGAGAGAAAAAAAGAGAGAAACCAAACCCGTCTTCTGTCTCCCTTCGGATCCGAAACGCAAGCGAAAAAATCGGAAAAAGAAAAGAAACGGAGAGAGAAAAAAAGGGCCCCGACGAAACCCTAACCCTAGCCCCCGTGCACCGCCGTACGCCATCGTCGAAGGGGGGGGAGATTCTTGGGGTTAGGGTTGGGGTTCCGGCGATGACGAGATCCTGCGGTCGCGGGTCTCGGCCATGAGCGGCGGCCGGGGCCACCGGCGCAAGATGGTGGGTCGGGTAGCCGACGGCGGCTGCGGGACCGAGGAGCCCTCTTGCCCGGTCTCGAGTTCGCCGGCGCCGGCGCCGGCGCCGGTGGAGGGCGCCGTGGATGTCTTTGTGCAGGCGAGGAAGGCCCTCTCGCTCCGCTCGCCGTTCGACACCGAGGAGGACACTGCTAGGGTTCCGACGCTTCCTGCCGGATTGGCCTCTTTCCTCGCGCGGCAGACGGACGGCCGAAAGAAGCACAAGAAAAACCTGGGGCAGTCCGGTGAGAAGCCCCCGAGTCACACCCCTGTCGCCTCGACTGTTTGGGACCAGACCGAGGAGTTCTTCCGACCAGTGACATTAGGGGACATCGATTTGTTGGTCCCAGAGCTGCTGGTTAGTGCTGGGCGAATCGATTCTTGCTTCTTGATTCCAGTCTTGGGAAGCGTGGCAGAGGAAGAGAAGAAAGAGGGCATAGTTGATGCTGCAGCAGTTGAAGTGACTTCAAATTCAACTCAGGAGAACTTGGAGTTAGCCAAGGAGGAGCAGAGTGCACAGCTGACGAAGGCCGAGTTGGTGGAGGAAGAGGAAAAACCAATGGAGGTAGATGAAGTTGGGACCAGTGGCAGTGGATTGCCAGAGAAAGAAGAAGACGAGGATTTGTCATTCAATTGGGTTTTAGGTGTGAAGGAGCGGTTTGTTCTCACTTCAGAGAGGCCTAACAAAAAACGCAAGCTCTTGGGCGGTGATGCTGGATTGGAACACCTTTTAGTGCTTCCTAACTCGCAATCTGAAGCCAGCAGTAGCTGCGACTTCTGTTGCTTGGGAGACAGTGGGGCGAAATCAAACAGGTTACTCTGCTGTGACTCTTGCAAGGTATTAGTGCATCAGAAGTGTTATGGTGTGCATGAAATGCCAGATGGCTTGTGGTTGTGTTCTCGGTGTGAAAAATTGCAGTCGACAGGAAGATCGTTAAAGAAATCTAGTGGTGACCCCAGTATGAGACGATGTGTGCTTTGTCCGAAGGAAGGAGGGGCCCTAAAACCTGTGGAAAGGGATTCTGGAAGGAATGCGGATAGCAACACTTTGAAGTTTGCTCACTTGTTTTGCAGTCTATGGATACCTGAGGTATATGTGGAGGACACTAAAACAATGGAACCAATTATGAATGTTGCAGGTGTCCAAGAGACTCGAAAGAAGCTGGTGTGTAATGTATGTAAGGTGAAGCATGGTGCATGTGTCCGGTGTAGCCACGGTATATCCTTGCTTGACTCCAGCCTTTTAATTTAAAATTTTGTATGACTTCATGCTTTTCGTAATATGATTTGCATTGCTGTGTGGTGGACTTAAAAGAGAGAATCTTGAATTGAGCAGCATTTTGTGTCCTGTGCGGAGAATCTTCTTTTCTTTTGTTATGGCTACTCCAGTTTAATATGTCATGGTCAACAAGGTCTCGTATTGTATTGTGGAAAATGAGTGAGATATCACATACACTTTCTTTTATAAAAAAAGAAAAATCTAATTAACGCATAACATTTCTCTTATACCAGGTTAAAAATGACCTGCAAAATGTTAGTAATATATGACTAGCTGTAAGGAGAATGACCTTTTTGGTTGATATATTCTAGGGAAGTAAACTAGTGCTTTTCATTTCCTTATACGATTGCATGTGGTATTACTTATTACATAAAAATATCCGGTGGCTGCTGGAGAGTATCTCTCTACTAATCTACATGTTTGAAGAATATTACATAGGATTTGGAGAGTACTGAAGAAACAACATTATCTGCCAAATATTACGAAAAGTCATCAAAGTGATCATTAAAATGCAATAGTGAATTCAATTATTGATAATGATCTTTAATGTTGAAAACCTATTTCTTCTTGATTTTATTTTGCACTATAAATTTTGGGAGGAGTTTTTGTTTTGTCTTCAAGTTTGACAATTCAAGTTGAAAGCTATAGAAGTACATAAATTTTAACTAGAACAAAGAGTTTATTGTAGAGAAAATGCACCTTTGAAGTACAGAATTACGTAGGAGTCTGCAATGAATCTGTTCAGTCAGTTTTTGTAGATCAAGAGTGACTTATCAGGAGGAAACATAGTTATTCTTAATCTATTATGTGTCAACTGTACCCTTTGTTGCTTATTAGGGCGCTATTAGAAATCTAGAATATGAAGCCTAAAGTTTCTTTTGAATTTTGCCAATGTACTAATTGATGATTGATATGATTTATTGCTTCTAAGTTCTTAACCAGTTGAAGGATAAACTATTTTCACAGTAGTCATCTGTAATTTTTAGGGACCTAAGAGTAGAAACTTGACATCTCTTTCAGCTTACTTTTGATCTAAACTGAGATGTTTCATCTTCCAGCCATAGTCTTAAATAGGTTTGACCTAGACAAAATTTTTTGCAGTTTTGAAATTACATTCTTTTGAGACTACTAGTCATTGAAATGTATTGGTTTTGCATTAGATGGAATCGTCGGAGGCAAAGAAGATCTTAGTTACGTCTATTAAAGTTTACCAATGCCAACATAGGCAGTTTTGGTTTCTGTTTAAATCACTTTGCTCCATCCTTTTTTAGCTATATTTATCCCTACATGATGGGTCCTAATATAAAGCGATTGCCTAGGGCCCCCAAGTATGAAGGTGCCCAAAAGTTAAATTCCAACTGGTATCTTATTATAGTTTCCTTCAATAAAACCCCAATAATGGAAGGGAAAAAAGACTCTAGGAATATAAACTCACTATTAGAGATCGATATTTGTGGGGTTCCAATTTATGTTTCAATTATAGCTACCTTCCTTCTTGCTCACCCTATAGGGTGGAACGTGGATGTGTTTTGGAGAAGCGTAATATTTGGTCTACAACGAAGATGTATAATACTCCATGAAGGCAGGAGTCCTTCAGCCCATCAGACTCTCTTCCCTAATTCATAGAAGGCTACAACTTATGAATCATAATAAGGGACTGAAGCTTGACTCATTTGCTATACTGATTTTGTAATTCACTAACTCAGAGAAGGCACTCTATTCTATCTTATGATTTAGGTGTATTTTTTCTCTTGCTTGTCCTCAAGCTGCAGAGCAAACCTTTTGAAATTTGATGTGATGCTGCCTTATCAATTCGTTCAAAGATGAATGAGTTTGTGGAAATAAAACTTCAACCTTCTCAATTAATTGTGATGGGAAACTTTTAATGTCCTTTCTGTTTGGAATATTGAGTATGTTCTGGTAATTTTGACTTAGCAGTAGATTACACAACTTTAGGTATTGATCAGCATGTATGTTCTTTCTGATAGCGAAAACAAATTTGATCTCTACCTTCAGGAATTATAAAGGAGCATTTCACTTTATCTCTTTCAGCATGATTATTACTTAGCTATAGATTTTGAGTTATTATGCATATATATTAAAACAACTCATAATTTGACTTAGCTTGTTTTTGGAGTTCTATGTAAAGAGCCTTGGCTTCACATTTTTCTTATCTGGGTTGTTTGGAATATGTTAATCATTTGTTATAATCTCTCCTTGTGGTTTAAAAAAAAGTGCTTTTAAAGCTAAGCATGTTCAATTTTGAAAAATGCTGCTTTTTGACCTGCATTTTGGTTCTTTGTTTTATCGCTTAGAATGATTTGACTTCAGGAGCCTGGTTGATGGTCTGCCTTTCTTTGAGTTTCAAGTTTTATCTAAACTTCTAAAGGATTCCTTGCATATGTCTTTCTTGGACTTCCACACTCCATTTTAAATATATAGTCCAGTAACAGTCCTTCCATGATGGGTTTTTAACATGTAAAATGCTGGTGGATAACTATATATGCTAGTGGTTATGAAAGCCTTAATCAGAATATTGTTTTTTCTGAGCAAACTGGAAGCTACATATTTCATTGTTTCTGGAGGAACATGTAGTTGCAGCCCTAGAAGTTATGATTTCCACCTTTCATTGTTGACCTTGATGGGCTTTTTGAAGAATGATATGACATTGTCTCTGCTGAGCTTTTATGTGAATAAATCATATATAACAAAGATTACTTATTGTTCCAATGTACTTGTTCTCCGTTGGGGTTTTAATGAATTTCATTCTAATTTTCAAGCATCTTCCTGAGGCAGTTCATGTATGATGCTAATCAATTGCTTTATGTCCTTTCTGCGATGAACTACTGCTCGACTGATTTTGTCAGTATAACCTACCCTGCTACTTGTGTCTTGTAGTAATTTTCTTTTTCTTTGTTTTGTTCTGAACAATCTTCTATTATACATTGTTGAGGAAGGACTGATATCTTTTGATCATCGGATTAAAGGATTCCATTTTCTTTTCCCTTATAAGTTCTGGAATGTAATAGTTTGTTCTATGTGATGTATCAGGAACATGTAGAGCATCTTTCCATCCTATTTGTGCAAGGGAGTCAAAGCATCAAATGGAGATATGGGGAAAGTTTGGAAATGACAATGTGATGCTCCATTCTTTCCTGCCAGTATCTTTATCTTTGCAGTTTCCTCACATGCTGACTTTGACATTATCTTATTGGGTGCTTTTCTAGGTTGAGCTGCGAGCATTTTGTTCAAAGCACTCCACCATTCAAGATATTAGTAATGCCAAGAAAAACTCTAATAGGAAGACTGTTGGAGATGACTCTTTGGCAGGCAGGCCTTCACATGCAATTCTTGCCACCCGGAAGATACCAAAATTAAGATTTACCCGCAAGAATAGAGATAAAAGTATGGCACATGAATTGACAACTTCCAGTTCAGATAACATGGTTAAAACGGAGACTAATGTGGAGAAGGATCTCGTGGCATCTAGACTTAAAAGGGCAGGTACTCAAGCAGTGCAAAGCAAGGAAATGGATACTGCTGGTGCTGCAGAGAGTGGGAATCTCACACAAAATTCTGCTGATGTTGCTGTTGTTCTTAAAAAGGTATAACGTTTTTCAACTCTCCTATTGAAATGTATAGCATATAATTAATGTATACATTATTACTGTTCAGACATTATGCCTAAGCTTGTGCTTTGTAATTGTGCAGCTGATTGATCGCGGTAAAGTTAGTGTCGGTGATATAGCATCAGAGATAGGAATCTCATCGGATTCTTTAGAAGCAGCCCTTGTGGTACTTCTATATGTTCTCATTGAATCACTCTGAATGAGTAGGGTGTTAATTTTGCTAACTTATCCTTTTGCAGGGTGAAACCACCACATTCTCCCCCGGTTTGAAATTGAAGATAATCAAATGGCTTCAAAATTCAGTACATATGCCAGCTGTGCAGCATCTGAAAGACATAAGTAGCTCTGGTGTAGTGTCAGATAAGAATTTTGATAGAGCTGCTGGTCCAAAAGCTCCAAATGATGATAATGCAAAGAGTCCATATGTTCTTGGCGACGACAAGGTCACAGCCATTGACGTACCAGATCCTGTTCTTGTCAAGTCATTACCACCAAGAAGAAGAACTAAAGGTAGCATTCAGATTCTGAAAGATAACAAAACATTATGTGCATCAGGAGTAGCTCATTTTCAGCAAAATGGTAATAATAAAATAGTTGATGAGACTGGTGATATTGCATTTCTCCTCACTGAAGATAAGAAAGGAGAGGCTAATGGCAAGATATCCTCTATCAGCAATCAGGAATGTATAAAAGAAGAAGAGCTTCAAGAAAAGGTAAGCGGACTACCTTATATGTTATGATCTTCTGATTTTGTGCCTTAGATTGGCTTAATTAGTAGTTCTAGTGAAACTTAATGAATATCATTCTAAGTTATTCTCTACTTTTGAGTAGTTGTAGAAGGTGATTAATAGTCTTTTCTTTTCCTTTTTTTTTTGGCAGCATTGAGATTTTAATATCAGGCCTGACAACTGATATGACCATTGCTTCTACTAATTTGTGAACTGTTTTACGTAATATCCTTGTTGGTTGTTGTACGAGCTTTAGGCTATGAAACCCTATTTGAATGCTTGACTCGATCAGATTGCTGTCTAGAATTATCTTGATGGTGTAATTTGAATTTACGTGATCTGGAGTGACCAATCATAAGCCAATTTCATCGTCACCCCATTCTGTTAACTGCTATCTGATTCTACCTGTTCTTCCTAGAAATATGTTATCAGTCCTTGGCCAAATAGTTGGATTTCAGCCCAACAAACCTGATCAAACATATTTTGATCTCATATATGTTTACTGTATGTCTGTTGTTGCTATGGTAGAGATCTACAACTTATTTTCTTGCATTGAGTGACCTCTGGCCTTTCTTAACTAGATTTACTTCAGAAGATATGTGAAATTGCTGAGAAATAGCATTTGTACTTCAGCATTTTCATCTGCTCTTAATGCTTAAGCTAGTTTTATCCCTTAAAATCTTGACTTGGTAAGTGCTTTAATGATTATGAGTCTATGTGATCAGACTTTTTGTAGTTAGCCTAGAATTTGATCACTTTAGATGAACCACATTAGTAGAAATCTCTGCTTTTCGCTACTGCCACTGAGTTATTTTATTCCATCTGACAGTTCTGACTCTGATGTTATGGTTTCTTTACTGACATATGATGCTTTTCTTAATTATTTTTATGTAATGTAGTTCTTTGATTTAATCAAGCATTATTATATAGTTGATTGAACAACTTTTACAGTGTCATATTCTTAATTTTTCTGGCAGACTGTAGGTGATTCCTTAAACTCTACTGATGCTAGTCCTCCTTTGGAGTTACTGTCAGGAGATAAAGGTAAAGAGTCTGCACTTGATGCTATCATTTTCTGTTCTCTAGTAACTACCAGTATTCATTTTTCATAGTTTGTATGATTGACTGCCTATACAACCTTAGACATATTAATAAACATGAAAATAGAGATCCTTTTTATGAAAGATCAAGAGTAAGCTATTTGTTTTGTAAATATCTGAAAGAAATCAGTTCTTTCATTACTTCTATTGTTCCTCCTAGCGATTGTTTCTACTGTTGTTTTTAGATTGGCTGTCTTGACTCTCTTGTTATCTTTGTGTATTTGCTTTACTGTTTCTTTTTTCAGATTTGCCACTAGTTTTACATATTTTGATAGGTACGCTGCAGTTTGAATTTGTTTTGCTTGGTATTATAGTCTTAAAATTTGGATGATAGTAGTTGATTTTGGGCTGATGTAAATGACCCTTCTGTATGCTTAGATAAAGTAATCTTATTTAGATTTCTGATTGAAATAATACTAGTAGATTTTGAAGAAAATTGGTAAATTACCTTGTTAATTGATATTGTGTTTGACAAAGTAGTGGTGTTAAAAAGCTATTAGAGAACGATAAATTCATATTTTACAATTGATAGGGGATATGCGAGTTTCAAATGCCTACTTTAGTCATGCATGAGAATGCTAGTAGAATATCATTTATAACTTCTATCACTCTTTAGCTTAACCTTATAGTTTTTGCCCCAATCTTGTCAAATCTGCTTGTTGAATTCACTAACTTGCTCTGGTTAAAAGGCTGATCCTATTATTCATAAAGCATTAATATTAAGGATAAGAAAAGAAGTTAGGATATTTACTTGTCCTGTTATGCCCTTCTTATAGTTGCAACTTGCAACTGCAATTTTCACTTTATGGACTCATATGATCCTTATAGTATGGTTTGAACAGGAAATCCAGTCAAAAGAGAAAACTCTTTTGAGGCCGAACAGAATCAGGCTGATGAAGCAAATGGCAGGGCAAATGCCTTAGAGAATGGTTATTTGGGACATCTTGATCTATTTGGTGACCGGATACAGTCTGACAAACATATTCTCAAGTAAGATTCAGGAAAACATCTGGTGCAGTTGTTATATGAATACTGATATGATAATTCAAAATCTTAGCTGAGAAGTTAACAGAATTTAAAGAAAATCTAATTGGTGCACTAGCTAGAAGGTTGTAACTTGTACTATATCACCTGCCACTGGGATGATCAAAGGGAAAGTTATCCCACTGCTCATCTTTTCCTAGATTCATTTTCTATCAATCACTTTGCTTCTCTTTTCAATTGCATTAGTAAATGCTGTGATATTTGTTCATATTCCTTTCTTTTCATTCCTGGAAGTACTTATGAAATTATATTAAACCTATAACTTTGTTTAACTATGCAGCTTTGGTGGATCCTGTTCTATTTCTTCTATTCACCCATTTATTAGAAAAAGGTTGATGCAAGTATGTGGCCATATGAAGCAGAAAACTTTGGAAGCACAATTTGGTGGTAAATCCTTATAACAATTCTGTCAATAAGATCAAATAGTGAATTATTCTTTCAAACTTATAATTATCCACAATATTTTAGGTTGGCAACAAGTAATTGTATTTTAATTTCCTCTTTTATTTTCTTTTTCCTCCTCAAACAGAAGTAGCTAAATCTGCTGGTCCTTCGTGTAGTCGGCGGCACCTTCATTCTTCCTGTGCTGATATGAATGAGAGATCTGATGTAGTGGGAATGGACCAGGTTTCCAAAGCCAATTCTTTGGGAATTTTGGAACTCTCTGTTGAAGATGAAGTGGAAGGAGAACTTGTGTATCTACAAAATAGGCTACTGAACAGTGCTGTTGCCATCAAGCATTGTTGTGGTCAAGCTCCTCTTTTTTTTTAATTTGTTCTATCTTTATTTTCTTCCAAATAGTTTATGAAATTATTGAATAAGCTTGAAGAGTTTGGTTATTCCCTGATTTTGTTTAATTCTTTCAATCGGTAAATTCTTGACCATTCTATTAATATTGGGTTTATGCGACATTGCAGAAGGTTTGATGTTTAAGGTAGTTCAGAATCTTCCTGAAGAACTGGATGTGTCCACTAAAAGAAAATGGGACCTGATTCTTGTGACCCAGTTTCTTCGTGAAATTAGGGAAGCAAAGAAACGTGGGAGAAAAGAGAGAAGGCATAAAGAAGCTCAGGCTGTACTTGCTGCAGCTACAGCTGCAGCCGCATCCTCCTCAAGAAACTCGGCACTAAGGAAAGATGCAAATGATGAGATAGTTCCCAGTAACCAAGAGGTTCTCACTCTGCTTTATGATCAGTTACCAGTTTCTTTGAAAATGTCATGCATGTTTGGTTGCTTAACTTTTCTTTTGTTGATAGAGTCCTTTGAAGTTTAGTGGTGTTACTGGGAGAGTTAGGCAACCATCTCCAGCGATGCCGCGGACAAAGGATTCTTCAAGATTGGCTCTCAATAAAGTCTCATCAGATAAGCATTCGGGTTTTCTCCAGATGCCGGATTTTGTAAAAGAAAATGCACTCTATTGTGATATCTGTATGCGAGTTGAGACAGTGTTGAACAGAATATTTGTTTGTTTCAACTGCAAGGTGCTGATCTTGTTTTTACATGCTTCTCTCTACAACTCTGCTCTTTCTGCCACTAAGTTCTGGTTTATTTTGCAGGTTGCTGTTCATTTAGACTGCTATCGTAGTCTTAAGAATTTTATTGGCCCCTGGAGATGTGAAGTTTGTGAGCAGATGCCACTGCAGGCTACTAGTACTAGCAATCAAGCAGATAGTAGGGATAGATTTGTGTTTGCAGCTGAGTGCAGTTTGTGTGGTGGTGCATCTGGTGCTTTCAGGAAGACAAAAGATGCACAGTGGGTTCATGCATTCTGTGCGGAGGTAATAGGAATTATTCTTAGATAATATGTTTATTAGAGCTGGTTATTTTGTTTCTGTCACTTAATTATTTTTTTTCCATTTTTTTTCTAGTGGTTGATAGAGTCAAAATACAAAAGGGGGCAGGAAAATCTGGTAGAAGGAATGGTAATACATTCATCCGTATCAGGCCTTGCACATACTTGCTCCATGGCTATTTTATTTTTCTATAGCTACTGATTGAAAGATCATTACTCATATATAAAGCTTATATCATCATGAGCTATCTATACTAATTCTAGAAACTGAACTTCTCATGTAGAAGTTTTTGCTATATTTATTATCAGGATAATATTCCCAAGGAGAAAGATTTTTGTTGTATCTGTCAAAGGAATGTTGGTGCATGCCTCAAGGTTCAACTATTGCCTTGTTATTTCATCTTAGTGTATATGTGAATGATCAAGTATTGCAAAAGTTACACCAATTTTCTTCTATGTTTTTTGTTCATGCAGTGCAGCTATGGAGATTGTCAAATTATGTTTCATCCTTCCTGCGCTAGAGGCGCAGGTTTCTACATGAATACAAAAGGAGTTGGTGGCAGGCTACAGCATAAAGCTTACTGCCGAAAGCACAGTTCTGAGCAAAGAGAGGTAACTTTGTGCTTGTCTCAACAGATCTTTGACTTGTTCTTAATTATGCATAATTTGGTCGTATGAGTTTGGTGTCCCACATCTAGATGTGCATTGTTTACATTTAAATATTACAGATCTATGATGTATCTAGGAATTTGCAAGGGCACATATAGCATATCTTTGCTTCACTTTTTCCTTCACGTTCCCTTGTTTCTGAAAGTTTCTTTCAATATTGTACTGTCATCTTGATTCCTGATTTTGATGAGTTTCTTGAAGCAATTTACTTGTGATTTTGGAGAGGATTCTTAAAATTGAATTGAGAACTGCTGCCAACATTCCCTGAGTTAGTGAATTAGATGACAGTTTATACTAAAACAGCATGGAGACATTCAAAATCAAACGTAAAGCATTAATGAAATATGAGGGATGCCAATTTAGACGTAGGAGATGGTTATAAGGTTGTAGAACATAAGATTTCATCTGATAGATGATGAAACACTAGGCAGATTACTTGAATTTTTGGAAAGGTAGTTGAGGTTATATGTGCAGCACAGGAGATAAACTTGGATATGCTATTAGACGCTACAACAAAGAAATATTACTCAGTTACAATTTGTAAACCTTCAGCAAGGGCACTATTGTAGATTTGTTTTTTTTTTTCTGGCCTTTATCTTTTTGAAATTGAATTTTACATTTACAATATTATATGATAGATTCTCATTTTGCTTGTTTCTGAAAATTCTGCAGGCTGATAGTCAACAATATGAAGCTGAGGAGCTCAAGAGCATGAAAGATATAAGGGTTAGTGGGAGTATATGTTACATCATATATATATATATTTGGGGATTTCTGTTCTGGAATATATGAATTAGAGATATACTTATATTATAAAAAATAGGAAGTTAATTTTTTTCACCTTGGAGTACAAATTTATTCTTATTACATTCTCCTACAAGCAAGTGTCTACAGAAAAATTGCTATGTGAATTTGGTTGTGATAGACCATTTCTGGTGAAAAATTGAAGCCCAATGAAAATTGAACTTGTAGGAATTGAAGTTTTATTTACAGGAGATATTGTCTTTCTATTGAGAATCCTGTTTATTTCTTTTTTAAAAGAAAGACATCTATTTATTCATTTGAGTGATGGCCTCATTACAGGTTGAATTGGAGAAATTGCGCCTTCTTTGCGAGAGAATCATCAAAAGAGAAAAGTTAAAGGTACATTAGTTCTTAATCACATCTGTAGTAGTTACTTTCTTTGTAATTCATACAACTTTAAGCCATGATCCAAAGTTTTGGTTGGTTTCTGTTTTGATCTGGAAAAAAAAAACATTTTGTGGAAAGGACTAGTTTCAGCTCAGTTTGGTCCGAAACCAGGTAGTTTGGATGGCCATTTAGATTTCATCATCTGCTCATTAACTATCCATCTGCAATAAGTCTTTCATCATTCTCAAAGAAGCTCCATCGCTCCTTTTTAAATATAATCAATTTTATCTAAGCTGTTTGGTTATGAAGTTCATATTCAATATGTTTTATTGAGTGTTATTCTTTAATGAACTTAGGAACTTATAAATTTGTTCTGTTGACTGTTAATCTTGGCAGAGAGACTTGGTTCTATGTTCACATGAGATACTTGCTTCAAAAAGGGATTATAATGCTTTTTCGGAGCTTTTGCGGAGTCCTTTCTATCCACCTGGTGTGAGTTCAGAATCTGCCACGACTTCTATAAATAATAAGTCGTATAGTGGAACGATCCAAAGATCTGATGATGTCACAGTAGATAGTACTATTTCTGGAAAACGCACACTTAGGGTTTCTTTGCATAACAGAGATGTTGACAGGCACACTGATGACAGCTCTACATCCCAACTTTCATTTAAACGAAAATTAGCTGACAGGGCATCGTTTGCTGGTAAGCAACTTCCACAAAGGCCACCACCTATTGGCTTTAGAAACTCGGCGGAAGATGGAGAAAAAAAGTTTA
Source organism: Typha angustifolia (assembly GCF_048772165.1). Classification (NCBI taxonomy): domain Eukaryota; kingdom Viridiplantae; phylum Streptophyta; class Magnoliopsida; order Poales; family Typhaceae; genus Typha; species Typha angustifolia. The sequence goes on along the minus strand of NC_133243.1, from coordinate 6,566,397 downwards.
AGTCAAGAAAGGTATTTGAATTGTTTTTTGTTTCTGAATTAGTCAATTTAGTGTTGAGGGTAATATTGACTTGGTATCTCTTAATTTACAGCCTACGGAAACTTTCCAGAAGGAGGTCGTAATGACATCTGACCAAGCGTCGAGGCAGAACCAGCGGCTTCCTAAGGGATTTGCTTATGTTCCAAAAGAAAAGCCACTCGCTGGTGATTCTGAGTCTTGTGAACCACAAGAACCTGGTGGATAGGACCAATGAAGAGCATGATGATGCTTTATCTTTTACTCCTGAAAAACATGAAATTATCCTTGTGGACAATCCAGAATGAGATTGGAGCTTGGTCTTCGTATTTGAAGTGCACATGAACCAAAAGAATGGATTAATTGTGCTAGTCAATGCACGTGCACCACAGAGATCCAGCAATGATTGCAGAAAATTTTGTGGCCAACTTTGTATATCTATGTGAGAGCAATTGTACAGAGGGTGAGTGTGAGTGCTGATTAAAGTATGACACAGGCTTCCAGCACCTTGTTGACTGCTAGCCTATGGCAGCCCAGTTGGAGGGTCACAAGGAGGCATCACTGTTTTAGTTGTATATGAGGAATATAGGGATAATGTAGGATGCAGATTTTGTAAAATTATTTTGTACATTCTTACCATTGCATCAATTAAATACTTAGGTCTGAATTAATTGAGGCAAGTGAGATCATTTTGAATTGACAAGGTTTCTTTTCTAGTGTCATCTCATCTTTCAGGATTTGGAACGTTTAAACAAATGCAACAGTAAATTTATAACAAGGTGTACAATCCTTAACTGCCTTTGACTGTGGGATTACTGGCATGGATTTCGTGTTGCAAGGTATGGCTCACTATTATCCTTGATGATCTTGTATTTGTATCACGCTAAAGAGAAGGTAATTTCAAGAAATCATACTACTGTTGCATTGCAATTTTCATGTTTATGTTCTCAGAAAATTGATATGCTTATCGCGCAAAAATACTTTAATTTGGCATTTGCTTGATATCTTAAGTTCATGGCGCACAGTCTATAATACACTTCTCATCAATTTTAGTACCGATGCTACTGTAATTGCAGGAATTTATCCAGCAGGAGATTGAATTGATAATAAGTGTGCAAAATTATTGAGAGCTTTCACTTCACATAGCAACTGCAGGAACAATGATTTACTTTCACAAATGACTTGGGACGCGTTTAGTTTTTGGACATTAAAAGCAATCTTTCTTATGATGGAAATGCATAACCTTGCCCTTGGGTAGTGCATGCGTCTGTTTTCACATAGCACTTAGAATAGGAAATAGTTATCTAAATCTACATCATTTCCTGCCTAGATGTTTTTCTTTTCCTTGACTCAGTAACTTGATTGTGCTGGTTTCTCGCTTTGTAGAGTATAAGATGTGCTTCTGATGTGAGTTGCAGCTGCTGGATTGGTAGTGTCTGGCACCATAAAGTTGAATATAGGTTTATGTTCTTTTTACAGTAAAGTGTAAACTGTTCTAAGTTAGCAAACATATCTTGTCAATCTATTTTGATGTTTGCTGAGTCTGTTTTTTTAGGGCATGCTCTTTTATATTAGCATATTTAGTTTTTTAAAATTTGAGCAAGTTGAACTTATTAGAGAGTGAAACTTATTAGGAGCTGCAGTTTCTGATGCATGATTTTTTCCTTTGTGATTAAGACTTTTATTTCTGTACCGTACGATTATTTGTTCAGGCACTCCGTATGTTGAGAATGATTTGGGTGATACGTACCTAATTGATTTTAATAATTCTCGACAAGCATGTTAATACATCATCAAGAGATGAATCTTATCCGGAGGAACGTTATATGTTGCACATATACTAATGACAGGTTGATTGACATTTATATACTTTTTGTCCCATCATTTCAGCGAAGGAAGATAATAAATCAGTTCATTTATATTAACCTTATCGTCATTTGCGTCGATTTTGAAAAGAGTGATTTGTTGTTAGAAGTTACAGTTCAATGAAGTGCCTCATTCAGGCGAAGTGACTCATCTTCTAAAAACAAAAATTAAAAAGAGAAATTAAAACTATTTTTGATAGGTAAAGAAGATGATTTTAAAAAAAAAATTGTAAGCTTCGTTTGTGTGAACTTGCCGTTTATGTTCATTTTGAGCTTTCATCTGGTTCTTTCCCTCTTGATATAATGCTATGGATCTGATGGCTGGCCAGCGATGACTATACTGTAACTACTGATGAAGCTATTTGTAGGACAAAAGCATAGTTAACCAGTTGTAGCTTACTTATAATTTGACATTTTATAATTTGATAAATCAATTTATTGGCCTCTACGGGGTTTTTTGCAAATCGAGTCGTTATTTTTTTTTTTTAGTCTGATGCATATTTTTGTGATAATAAAATTGTGCGTTACATATATATGATTGGTGTCCATAATTGCAATTCAAAGTATTAATTTCAGTTAAATTGTAAAAGCTCCGGCCTTTATGTTGGAAACCCATAATTAGTTGTCTATGTCTTACCTTCTTTTAAGTATGTATATTCTGCATCTTATCTTTGAGTCCTTTTACATTAGATTTCCAGCAGAAGCAAAATGAGGTATCTTAAATTTTGCTTGGAATCTCTTTCTTCAATGATTGCTGACGAGATTTTTCCAGCAAATTTTATTTCAAGTGGAGTTGTAGCATCTGTCCAAGTCTGACAGGTTGGAACAATTAAACTCCAGGCCGTTGCAATGGTATGTGGGAATCTGTACGCTTTGGTGAACTCGTTGTGACCAACCATTTTATACACCTTGTCTAGAAGAATGATCTATAGCTTGGCAATTCAAAGTTGGCATTGTAGGTATGTATTGTAATGTGTTGGTATAAACAGCCAGAGAAAGCTGTCTGTCATGACTTAACACAGCGGCAGCATCAAGTTGCCAGCCATTAAGCCTCTAAAGAAATGCTATACGAACTCATATCTTTATCACAACACAACTCAAATGAGCTGCTTGCGTTGGTAAGAGGTTTGTGAGTCCTGTCACAGTTTGCTGGCAAATAAAACGATTTGGTGTCTTAAGATTTGGACGTGCCACATTCACCCAAGTACTGAATTGATATAAATAAAGATTAGATCGATGTAGGTTGTATTTCACGACGAATAGTCCATATGGACAACTGAAAGCTAAAACTTTTAAGAGCGGAACTCGATCTCAAGGCAGTAGAAAAGAAACAAACAGATGAGCTTTGGAGCTACCCAGTAATATGAACTTTTCCACAAAGTAAAGTTAATCCACCCTTCGTTACAGCTCATCTTTGATGACTCCACCCAAATATTATATCTACGATTCATGTGAGAGCAGGCCCTGCGTGGATCAATCTAGGTGCACTGTCGTACCCGTTTAAATCCCAGAGTCCCATGCATTCTCTTTGAGATAAAGATCAAAGTCTTCATCCGATAGCAAAGTGCACAACACTTTTTTTTTCATAAGTAACAGGTTGCCTGTATGCGGTAGGTAATTAATTCTCTAGCCAAACCTTAAAACAAGAATGTAGAAGCTCATGTATGAATCCATTGCCATCCTATGTATGATGCATCTACTATCCGTTTCTTCTTTCTCCTATTGGCCTAGGTCAATCCAAACATTGGACGTACCCCTGTCACATTTCCAATTATCCAACAACCATTCCAATTCAGGTGGGCCAATTGCGGGAAAGAGAAAAGTGGACAAAGTTCTTTCTTGCCTAACATGGACTAATTTCTCACCCAATTAAGCCATAATTAATACTGTCCTAACTATGCTAAGATAATGACATCTGAACTTTGGGAAAAAATACCCCCACCAATCACTTTGGGCTGAGAGAATCGCTCAACTCCGACATGGACAAGAAGGGCGGCACCGTCACCTCTTTTCCTTCTCTCATGCGCCACGTGGCAGAAAGGCGATCTAGCCCACTTCGTCCGATCTGAGGCGGTAAGTCGACTGGCGGTAACCGTAAGCCATTGCGTTGCGGTCCCCGTCCAAAGCCAAAGTCTTTGAAGGTTCCTTGTCATTTCTTCCGCTTTCTTCTTTGACGGCATTTCTTTGATGTTCTTTGAATTCTAAATTTCTAATGAATGGAATCCTCTTAGTCTTCTTCGTCCTTCCCTTCTCTCCGCATCGATTCCATAAGCTTAAGTTCAAAGATCTTGGTCTTTGCCGAAGACAGTAGAGAAGGGAAGGTGAGAGAGAGAGAGAGAGAGAGAGAGAGAGAGGAGATTGGAAAACGGTAAGAGATAGATGAAGGGTCGAGGTAGTAGTAGCGAGAGGAGAGTTTCCGCCAGATGGATTCTTATTCTAAGTGTCTTCAGCTTCGCCCTCGGGATGCTGTTCACAGATTGGTTAGTATTCTGAGTAAAGATCTAATTTTTGGGCTAGATCTTATTCATTGAAGAAAAATTGAGATTTGGGCCCCTCTAAAAATAGTATTTTTATTCATATATTGTGATCCATCCAATTGGGTTTTCTTTGTTTGGTGGATTTATATTATTTCTGACTTCTTTCGGTTTGATAGGTTCTGGCATGCTCCTGAATCGAATAATCAGATCATATACAAGAGGCGGCAGGAGCAAGAGTTGCAGATAATCTCCGAGGATTGCGCCACCAAACGGGTTAGCGTTAACTCCTCTATTTTGGTCTCCTAAATTTACGAGTTCGTTTTTAAGTTGGAATCTATTGTTTTCATCAGAAGCTTGACGAAGATGAGGATATAATGGGGGAAGTGACCAGGACACATGAAACCATACAGTGCGTAGATGAATCTGAGAAATGTTCTTTAAAATTACTTGAGTTTGGTTGTTTCTAACTAAAAATGGTACCCCGTGGGTGTTGATCTTATCAGATCTTTGGATAAGACAATCTCTACTCTGCAGATGGAGTTGGCCGCCAAGCGGAGTGCTCATGAGCTGCTTGGTGTTGGTGGTTCACCGTCAACATTGGCAAGTGATCAGCAAAGGAAGAAGGCATTTGTTGTGATTGGAATCAATACAGCATTTAGCAGCAGGAAGAGGCGGGATTCTATCAGAGAGACGTGGATGCCTCAAGGTAGTTCGTTGTACTAACACTTCGTGTAATCATTATTATTAGTTTTCCCTAGATGCTTCAAGGCAGTGTAGCTCAAGGTAAACTAAAAATGATCTGGAGAAATTGGTGGAGCACAGAGAAATTCCCTACCAATATCATTTTGTTTTAAGAAGTAAATGAAACCAAAGCACCGATTTCTTAAGTAACTAATAATTGTTCAGTTATTTCTTTCTCTTGTATACATATTGTTCTGCCATCTTCAAGTTGCACCGACAGTTATTGTTTACTCGTCCTTTTTTCAATTAGGCGAAAAGCTTCAACAACTTGAACAACAGAAAGGAATTGTCATTCGGTTCATGATTGGCCACAGGTAATTTTACCCAGCTTCATTAGCATGATATACTATAGATGCATGTATTCCATTTTCTTTGCAAGGTCATTATGTTGCCATGTGAGTTTCTGCTTCATGTTAAAATCAAGTAAACATGAAATATGTAAAAGATATTTAACCATGTCTTACCACTTGTTTTTGCTTCAGTACAATGTATCTTTACCACACTTGTTTCGGTTCATATGGATAATGATAAGTGCTATGAAGATTCATCTTCTGAAAATGTTGTTGGCATATTAATTTTTTGTGCATCTAGATTATGATATTTTGCACGTCTTTATTTTTCATGCTAGTTGTATTACAACCACTCACAGTGCATCTACTCTGTTGTAGGAAGTCTAATTTAAATGTGCTTTATGTATCTATGTATTTGAACTGTTGGTTTATGATCACTGACTGATACGGGTTTTGAATTACTAATAAGTTAGTCTAGTTTGACCACTTTTATTATCTTTATGATATCTATGTGTCACTAAGACTCCTCTAAGGAGATAAGAGTATGGACGGATGGGGTGGGATCAGAAATAGGAAGATAAATCTCCTAAGGGCTACCATATTATTTCCCAAAGTAAATTATGCATGTAATTTGGCAGTAGATTTGGCTAAATGAAGGCCAGATGACATTCAAAGCTACTAAGTTATGAAGAAAGTAATGCTATATACACCAAATTTTCAACTAATGTTGAATAGCTGCGGGATTTGTTCCTAATGAATGATAGTATGGCTTAGACTGTGAAGTACCCCTGTTTTAAAGTTACTATAGACTAGGCTAACGGAGGAGATATAAGGAAAACATTAGAAGCATAACTAGAAAGAGGATTGTTTTTTATTTATAGAAAACTCTATATAAGATGCATGACGATCTAATTAGCTGAGTCTTTTAAATCTTATCCATACCTGGACAGACTTTTGGATTAGTGTTCTAGATCTGGACTTGAGTGCAAAAAGATAGTTTGGCTCCATTAATCTTTATCATCGTTTGTTGTGCAAAATCTTCATGTTACTTACCAGTCTTGTCATCACGATCTTTCCTCTGTAGCATAGTTACCGATAAATCACAATAAATCAAGGTAATTATGTTCTTGTGATTGAAAGACTAACTATTCTTGTTGTTACACAGTGCTACATCAAACAGTATTTTGGATAAGGCTATAGACTCGGAGGAAGCTCAGCATCATGACTTTCTTAGGCTGGTATGTTGAATTTTTTGGAACATTCAATTTAGTCACATCTCCAAGCTTGTCATTTATTCAGAAAATGTGACTTCTCTACCATGAACCCATATCCTCATACATGTAGGAGCATGTTGAAGGGTATCATGAACTATCTGCGAAGACAAAGATATTCTTTTCTACTGCTGTTGCCATGTGGGATGCAGACTTTTATGTCAAGGTGGATGATGATGTCCATGTTAATCTAGGTTTGTATACGGCTTCTTTGGAATCATCACGCCTCTTGGACAATTTTGATTGATAGATTTTACTGGTTTCTAATTTATATGATTCAGGAATGCTAGCCACAACTTTTGCCCGACATAGATCGAAACCGAGAACCTACATTGGTTGTATGAAGTCTGGCCCTGTTCTTTCTGATAAGTAATTCTCTTACAGAATTTCCCAAAACATGCCATCTGAAAGCAACACTGTATGGAATTTACATGTCTGAATTGTTTTGTATCATTCCCTTAGAAATGTGAAGTACCATGAACCTGAATACTGGAAATTTGGTGAGGAAGGGAACAAGTACTTTCGCCATGCTACCGGGCAAATTTATGCTATCTCGAAAGATCTGGCCACCTACATCTCAATCAACCAGTAAGATTATACAACTCACATGAACGAATTTACTTAATAAGGGCATAGTCATCTTAATTGATCGAGTCATATCCTGCAGGCCTATATTGCATAAATATGCAAATGAGGATGTAACACTAGGTTCTTGGTTTATTGGGCTGGAAGTTGAACATATTGATGAGAGGAACATGTGCTGTGGAACTCCCCCAGGTTGGTTTCCTTCTTAGTTACTGAATGTCCAATCATTATTTAAAGACCATTCTCATTTTTTTTGTTCTTCTCTAAACTATTCCAGACTGCGAGTGGAAGTCGCAAGCAGGAAATGTTTGCATTGCATCATTTGACTGGAGCTGCAGTGGGATCTGCAAGTCAGTGGAGAGAATGAAGGATGTGCATGCCAAGTGCGGTGAAGGAGATGGTGCTGTTTGGAGTGCTCTGCTCTAGTGATGGGATTGGCCTTCAGTGGCAACTTCAAATACTTTCTCAATCTCAGCAACTGTGAAAATGAATGCAAATCCAAAAGTATCTTTCAAGGAGAACAATGTACATCATCATCTGTATATCTGTGGTTACTACGCCCACTAACAAGAATGACAATGCAGAGAATTCCCTTGTTTCGATAAGGATACCTTGATGATTGGTCGTGTTGAGTGCACTTGGTAGGATAAGTAGAAACAGAGAGATGATAGCTTGTACTGCATTTTTGGGGGAAATGAATTGTGAGAGAAGAATTGAGAACATATAAAAGATGGACTTAGGGAGATTCATTTCTGACATGCGTATGTCATAAAACTCTAGACTCTGTACACGTATATATATCTCCAATTGATTCATTATTCACTTGTACGAATCTAGCACTGCTCATTGTTCAATTACGATATTTTTGTCCTTTTCTCTTTGACAGAGTACATGCCTCTTGAAATCCTATTATGTTGTGTTGTGATATCCGAGGAAAAACCACTCTTTGAAGAGTTATATATGTATATATATGTTTCATTCAATTTAAAGCATTTGTGGTTGCTTTATCTGCAGTTAGAGAAATAATCCAATCTTTAATTAGACATGGATTAGGATTTAGGGACAGCTTGTAGCAAGTCCCAAACTCGAATTTTGAACTATCAACTCATTAAGAACATAGATTACAAAGGTTTTCGATAATGAATGCTTATTCATAAATTTGATCTTTCTTAAATACATTTTACAATCAAATATTTATTTACATAAATTTTGATTAAAATCTTATATAAGATAAATCAAGCGATTAATTATGTATAAAATGTTACGGCTAGAGATATGCGATAAAAATACGCACATCTTCTAAGTTAGAAAATAGTCTCTATTAGCTGAAAATGAAAAAAAAATACCCTCTTTAATTCCTTCAAAATCCTATTTCCATTTCTATTAGCGAGACATGACCAAAATAATCTTATCTGTAGTTAAAAGTACTGGTGATTGATTAAATTACAAAGGTTTTGAAGAAGAGAAGTCTCTTCACAACAAAGTTTTTTCTAAAATTAAGCCTCAAATTTGGATCTGAAATCAAAAATGGACTACTGAAGGGATGGGTAGTGAATGTAGGGACGAGGAAAGGGATGGATCCTAATCCAGTGCATTTTATTTCATGTTCGCCGAAAGTATAGTAGAATGTGGACATGCATATAATTGCCATCACCTAAAGGCTAATGGGCAATTTCCCAGTACAAGTTGCCAATTTGTTAAAAATTATATCATTTTGAAACTAGTTTTTCTCTATGGTATGGCATTGTGCTAGGAGTTCTTGAAATTAAATTCTTAGCATAGGTTTGTGCATCACTTACTCAAACTATTTAAAAGCTTTGTCAATTCTAACTTATTCATCATATTTCCACAACAAATACTTAACTTTTCTATGGCCTACACTAAATTATAACGGCTAGATTTTTCATCTAAAATTGATGGCACAAATGCTGGAATAAATGTAGTTTATTAGTGACAAGATTTTCATGGTAATATAAAAGAAATTCTATAAAACTTGATAGATTTTTTAGAAAATTTTTAAAATTTCTAATTGGATTAGCGATATCTAAACACACCTAATTTCGAATTTAAATTCAAAACAAATTAGTCATGTAAAGAAAAAGAAGTTAGAAGTAAATTTAAAATAGTCAAAAACTAAGAAAGAAAGATATGAAAATATACTGTACTAGTAGTGTCCTTCCTTCCTGGACCCAGCGCTGACTTTCCAACTTACTCTCTTTTCATTTTTCAACGCTTCAAGGGATTGATGGATTGGTTGGTGCATATAAGAGATGGAAGTCTTACGTTGACTTTGTTGAGTGGGCATGGGAATATGGATGTAAAAGGAGAATCTCATAGTTGACGAGAGAAGGATAGCAATTATAGTCTCTACCACCCAACTTGGGATGAAGACTTGAGGGACCTTCAATTCCCCAAATAATTTTGGGTAATTGGGCCATCCCCACGAACTCCATTCATCAACCATCAAGGAGATCAATCAACGAGTACTTGGGCTCTTTTTTAACAGCATAGACATAGCTAAAATAATTTTGTATAATTTTAAGACCCAAAGTTTCGAATTCAATTGGTTAGTCTTATTTTTTAGTTATATTTTTTTTAAAAAAATTAAATTTGATTAGATATAAAAAAGATAAAAAAAATATTTAGTTACTGAACCACTTTAGAAAAGGTCTCTAAACTCAAAGCAAACAAGGCCTTAAGTTTTAGTAATAATAACACTGAAGCGGTAAAATTTATGCACTCTCTGTAATAGAAGATTAACACAGTCAGTTTTACGGAAATATGCCAAAATATTTGCACAAAATTATTTTTATAACAATTTTAGTAATAATAAGATTCGACTCTTATGCACACGCTTCTCATATAAAAATTAAAAATTATGCATATTTTATGATAGAAAATTAAAATTAAGAGTTTTTTTTGTTCAAATAGCCGGAATATGCCCAAGATATTTTGTAACTTTAACCCAATATATATTAAATTTACTATCTTTAGAAAACAAATAACTCAGCTAGTGCAGTGCAGTGCAGTGCAGGGTGCCCACAAATCACTAGGTCAACTAGTTCTCGCACCACTCCTGAATTAGTAGTTGGGTGAGCCCACCTTTCAATTTCCTGTACTACTAACTACTAAGGTGGAGATCACAAGAGAGTCCCATCAAAGAAAATAAAATATTCAAAGGAGCTACTCATGATCCTCCTAATTCATTTATTTAAGTTAAAAATTATGGCTTGGTGATTATAGTGCAGTGCATTATGGGCTTGATTCCTGCTCGAGATATTAGGATCGATATTTAGTGGATATTTCTATTAAAGCGTTATATACATATAATGACAAAAAAAGAAATCAATTATTTAGGTCATCTTTAGCTGCTTACTAGTTGTATCTAAGAAGAAAATAATTAAAATTAAATCTAATATAGATTTAATTTTTATACATAGTATTAGATAGTGTTTAGATTAGTTAGAAAAAGCGAAAGAATAATATTAGAGATTAAAGCTACATGAAAAATATAGGCAGAATTAAGGCTAAATAAATGTGTTTAGTGGATTCTTTGCGAGACGTAGAAATTCCCGACAAACTAAATTTCACACCCTGCATTATGTATTTATTTTAGTTTACACTATATTTATCTTTTCCCTATTATATCATAGAAAATATTTTGTGTAACACATAATCGTCTGGGATATATTTTAAAAGTATTTGCATAAACTATAATAAACACATAATCGCAACTAACATAAATAGTTGGGTCCTATACCTCTCCCACTAAAACATTATTAAAGTTTAAATCCTTATGAGAATATTTCTATGAAAAGATTTAACTCTGTTGCCCAATCAAATGTTCATCATATTGAGCTATAAGTTACAAACTCTTAGAATTATCAAAAGGCCAAAAAATAAATTAAAGAAAAAGGAATCTACAGCTCTATAATTGACCAATCATAAACATCATCAACCACTTAGTAGTAAACTATATTAAAATATTTTCAGAGAGAGAGAGAGAGAGAGAGAGAGAGAGAGTAGAAAATGGACACAGGATTCCGTAGCATGGACGTACAAAAGTCTTTAAGGAAATTGCCACGATCGATCACTCCATTCTCCCAACTTTTCTCGGCGCCTATAAATCATTCATCTCCTAACGCTTAAAGCCCCAGAAGCCGAAACCGAACTCGAAGCTAGCATAGAAGAATATCGTATATATATCAAGATCGAGCAGCATGCAAGAGGAGAGGAGATCAAAGATGAAGAAGGGATCGCTGGCAGTAAGAGTTGGGCTGGAAGGCGAAGAAGGAGGGTTTAAGAGGTTCGTCATCCCCATATCCTACCTCTACCATCCTCTCTTTAAGACCCTTCTCGAGTCCGCCCAAGAAGTCTACGGCTACGCTTCGTCGGGGCCGCTCAAACTCCCCTGCTCCGTCGACGACTTCCTCCATCTCCGGTGGCTCATCGAGCGCGAATCGCAGGGCTCGTCTCATGGCCACCAGCATCACCAGCTCTCCTTCTCCTTGCACTCCTGTTGATGATATTTATATCTATATACACATACACACACAGAGAGAGAGAGAGAGAGAGAGAGAGAGAGAGAGAGAGGGGCTGTCTTTGTTAAGTTGTTGATCATAGTCTTTTTGTAGTTGTATACTGAAGAGCGGAAGCGAGTTGTTAGATTCCCAAACATCGATGAAAGTTGTCAAGATGGTAATTTGTTAAGATCGGAAGGATATGATTAAAAATTTCTTCTTCTTTTGTCTCGTTTTAATCGAGAGTGTAATTTTCATAATTATGGTTCCGAGGAGCTCGCAAATTGCAGTTAGTGACTTACTGCTGCACACCCTGCAATCGTCTAGATTAAAATAAGATAAGTTAAAAACCATCAATATATTTTCGTTCGTAATTTCTTTAGTTGGAAATGGACGAATTATTTCCTCAGGAGAGTTAGCTGGAGGTCCTTTGGTTGGCATAAAGTTATATAACGTTTACTTTCACACAAAAACACCTTTCTAATGGAGATGAGAGAGACCAATCTTTTCCTCCTCCTCTTCTCTCTACTTATTATTGTCCATTTATCTTGCTCAGCCCGTTTCTCACCTTCCATCAGTCAACGACTATAGCGGTGAGCTCTCACCAAGAATATCAGAGATATCGGACAGTTTGAATCTGTTTATTATTATAGCTAAGTATGCGGCTTATGTTAAAGAATCGTCGTTCTATTCTTTTTTCTCAATTTGCATATTAGGCTGTCGTCATTAATGCATTAATGAATCTTTATGACTAGGGAGCTTTCTTTTCTGAAAAAAAATAAAGTATTATGCAGTCGGATCATAGTGTAATTACATATCCATCTTAGGAAAGTGAAGATAATTAATTGCAATATGATTTAATTTTTCAAAGGATGCATAACCTTATATGCATATTATTACTACATAAAGTTCAAATGCAAGTGCTCGGATTCAGACGGCACCACAAGTAGTTGAGTGGGTGATGAGTCTCTCACTATGTTACATGGACCGCACCACTTTATACTTTATTCGTTTACTTTTTATCGATCGAATACATTTTGACATACAAAGTTGATGCATTTTTGCAAGGATATCACGGAGCTTATTCTTCTTTTCTTATTCTTCTTTTATTGGGATAAGATTAGATCTTCACATTTTAATTACAAATGCATGGGATGATAACCGATAAATATCGTGGTGCTTATACAACTGTAGTTATTTGCGATTTCCCAAAGTTAAATCATTCTACCAATTCATACGGTCTTCCACTAGATATTTGTACATATTAGTACATATAAATTTATAAAAAAATGCCATCTATTTTGTTTTTATTATCACTGATATTCTATTATCTGGGATATTTTTCATCCCACTCATGTATTTAATATCTTAGAAACACCCTTCTTAGTAGATAGTTGCCACATATAGACGAGTTAAATTAATTATAAATATAAAATAATGTTAATATCATTGAGTAAGTTTTTTAAGATTAACATAACAATAAACGAAAATAGAATATATATATATATATCATCAACTTAGAGCAATTTTAAAGCATTAAAAATAAAATATTGGGGTCTAATCATAAATATCGGGTTCATATGATATGAATGATAATCTAACACTAACATTAACCCATCCATTTTCCGCAGCCGCTGAAAGGTGTAAAGGATATTATAAGAATAAATTAGTGAAGAGATATTTATACACATGTATGGAAATATTTATTTTCCCTGCATTAAAGCATATCCATGGCACTTATCCGGGGATTAAAGTTAAATATTCCAGGATACCGCAGTTTAAAGCAGTCTTATCCTGGATATAGAGGACTTAAATTACCCTTTTTTTTCTTAGTAACAACTAACACGGATAACTATCACGTGTAACGATAGCTTAACAAGATAAGACGCACTCACAGTGCGACCACTTTGATGCATTTATCTAACCGAATCAATGGAGGTGGTCCAGTTTTATATTAAAACTAGCAGCATGGTGTGCTAATTGCCTAGTTCGACTATCTTTATCCTGTTAGGAATCTTATTTAAAAGAATGAGATCAAATGTTCCAGAAGCTAAAAAGATTTTGTTCGGATTTAAAGAGTGTAAAAGAAACGTTTGGAACATTTGAATCATTAGTTTCTTTCTTTCTTCTTTTTTGGAGGGGGTGGGGGACGAGAAAGAAGGAAGCTAAGGTAAACATACACGTGTTTGGCAAACAGCAGCCTAGTTAATGGGTTAAATGGACAATCATTGTTCTCATGGGCGTCTCGGATCTAAGTTCAATTCTGACGTCTAAAAGAAACTTAATCAAAGTTTTGACACTATCACTATCATCATATATGGTATCTCAACAATCAAGCCAACTTGTTCCCAATTTACATTTGATTCTTACATTCTGTACAAGAGTAGCAATTCGATAGAACAAAACTTCATAGAAATTCCTGTGCCGACGACGCCTTTGGCGGGCCACGGATGGCCTTTTCAATTTTCCGGCGGCTTTTGTAGAGTAAGAAGAACCATCGAGTCTTCAAGGAGAGAGGTCTGGAGAGGCAGTGGTGGGCCTTTTTCCGGGTGTCTTTTGATGACTTATTTTGGCGTTGATCTCTTTGTAATTGTCTGTATTCCTTCCCTTGCTAATCCCTCCCTTGTTTCTCCTCCCCTCGCCCCTGTCCTCTCTTTGAAGAGAAGAGAAATCATAGAAATTCCTGTGTGTACAAAGTACTGATAGGAGGAAAATTTCCTGGAGGTCTGAAAGAAAAACTGTTGCCTTGTTCTTGATCTTGGATCAAGTCAAGGCAATTCAAAACATGATCCTATGCATGTGGAAAGTAGTTGGTGTTCATATCATATGCTACGTAAGAGTGTACATTGTGAATCATCCTTGTATAGGGAGAATCATTCTTCTCTCTCTTCAGTAACTTCAACGTTTATATGGTGGAATCCCAATAAGTAAGCCTGCTCAGACTTCTTTCCTGTAGATTTCTTGAGATTAGAAAGCGAATTGTTCTCTAGTTATGGACAAGTAGAAGTCTTGGAGGCTTTGACTGTTAACTTCCATAGCAATTCCAAGAGACGCTTTGGATAGACAAATGACCATCCTAAAGACTAGTAAGTAGATGAGAAATCTTCCATCATGCAGCTAGTTCTTGTGACCATCACAACTCAAGCATATGCTCCTGGAGCTCAAAATCACAGTTCTCCATCTCAACTTGAAGCATCTTAAGCATCTCATAAATTTCATCAGACTGCGGATGAGACCTATCTGCTGCCACAAACTCATGTGTATTGCCATCGATCTCTACTGCACTAAACCCGGGCTTCTTCTTTATCCCTTGGGCTTTCATCAAATACCTCACCTCCCCAACCCCATCCCACATCCCGATTGCTGCATATATGTTTGATAGCAGCACATAATTGGAGTCAATATCTGGTTCCAACTCGACGACGTACCTCATCAGCTTCTCAGCCAATTTAACATCCCCATGCATCCTGCTCGCTGACAGAAGAGAACCTAATATCACCTCATTTGGTCTCATCGGCATTCCCTCAACCACTCGCATTGCTTCATCCAGCCGCCCAGCCCGGCCAAGCAAATCCACCACACATCCATAGTGCTCAACCCTGGACGGTATCTTGTACTCCTTCAACATGAGATTGTAGTATTTTAGCCCCTTGTCTGCCAGGCCAGCATGGCTGCAGGCTGTAAGAACACCAGTGAATGTTATTCCATCTGGCTCAAACCCCTGCCTTCGCATCATCTCAAAGTGCTCAATTGCATCCTTACAACACCCATTGATTGCAAAACCAACCACCATGGAATTCCAGGAAACCAAGGTCCTCTTCGTCATCCTTTTAAACACCTGGCAAGCGAAACCAACATGCCCACATCTCGAATACATATCAATGAGCGAATTAGAAACACGAACATTATCCCTAATAAATTCTATCCCCATGACATACCGATGAATCCAGAGACCCAACCCGAGGGCACCGAGTTCTGCGCATGCCGAAATGACTCCAATGATAGTAACATAGTCTGGTTCCACCCCACTAGCAAGCATCCCTCTGAAACAGTCTAAGGCTTCTTCTAACAAACCGTTCTTGACGCACCCATCAATCAAGGCCGTCCAAGAGACCTTATCCGGTTGGGTAATTTCATCAAACACCTCAAAGGCGCCTTCAACATCGCCATTGTGCATTAGTCCGGCGACCATGGTGTTGAAGGAAACGGAGCTCTTCTGCACCATTCTGTCAAACACCTTACGGGCGAGGTCGGGGAGGCGAGATTTGCAGTAGAAGCCGACGAGGGCAGTGGAGAGGAGGAGGTGGGAGTGAGAATGAGAGGGGAAGTCGAGCTTGAGGGAGAGGGAGTGGAGTGAAAGCGCGAGCGGGAGGGAGGAGGGGGAGGAGGGGAAGTCGGCGCAGGAGGAGAGGAGGGTGAGGAGGGTGACATGGTTGGGGAGGACGCCGGAGGAGAGCATGGAGGAGAAGGCGGCGGAGGCGGCGGCGATGTCGCCTCGGCGAGCTGAGCGGGCGATGGCGGCGGTCCAGGAGACAACATCGTGGGGTTTTTTAGGAGAAGTATATTGGGTCGATGGGTGGAGTAGCTTTGGGGAGGCTTTCGGTGGTAGCGGTGGTGGGAGGGAAGGGGGGATAGGGAGGTGGGTTAGAGTGGAGATGGCCATGGAGTATATTGAATGCGGAAAAAGGTCGTTTTAGTAGTTAAAAGACGAGGATCTGTAGGTTGTATGCAATCCCCGCTGCAGGAGCTTCCTGCAGTGAGTACCAGCAGACGTACTATACTACTTATTAACCAATATATTGAAATATATATATTAATTACTAATTTAATTTTCCTGAATACAAAAGAAGATATTTTTAATTGCTCATTTCACATAAAACTAGACTGAGATTTTATATTTTGCAACACACAAGGCCCTTTTATTATTTTCCTACCAATTTGATCAAGTTAACTAGTTAAGTGCTAGAAAAAGCATGTAAGTAAACGAGTCAGATTGTCAGAGGTATAAATACTAACATGATGTAACAGTATCATTCAAGGAAAAAGTAAATTGCCATTCTCCAAAATATTCAAATTCTTAAACCTAAGGAAATTCTATATACCTTTCTCGTCAATTCTCATCATTTCTCAAGGCAACAAGAAAATAAACCAAAAATAAAAATGAAAAAGAAGAGAGAGACCTGTGTTTCAAAAGATAGCATGCCAATGTAGCTCCTAAGGCCTGAAGAACCTGTACTTTATTTTTCATTTGGCATACCTTCAGCAGCAAAAACTGGGAAACACTAACAAATCCCTCCTAATTTTTCACCAGCAAGAATATCTACCGACTTTCCACCTCTCAGATCCTCTAAATGTCAATGGAATAATATTTAACTACTTAAACTAAATAATCACTAGGCCTGAAGCAGAGGTAATTTAACAAAATTCATGCCTCAGGCATCACTGCCAGTTACATTGTCTGCAGATGCTTCTACTAGCTCTTCCTTTAATAGAATCTTCTGCTGTAACAGCTTAGAGGATTGGACTAGCTCTTCCTTGTGCTGTAAAAAGGATGTAAAAAGAAGTCAAATATTGCAGTGTCTCAAGACTAGATAACACTAAGTAGCTTTCTCCAAACATGTAAATGGAAGTCTTCGATATAGACAGTTAACTGGATTACCTTCATGATAAAAGCATCAATCTCCTCCTTTGTGAGAGCAGCCACCTCTTCATTTTCATCCCAGCCAAGTGAGTGTAAGAAGGCCTTTTCTTCTGGGTCAACAGGCTCGAAAAATGAGTTGGTTTCTTCATTGTCAGTCAGAAATCTCTGAGACTCCTCGCAAGCATCTGGATCTTCACAACTACAATTTCCGTTCTCTGAGGACTTCAAGTCGGAACTACCATTTTTCCCATGGTCACCAGCAGAACTCAGCTTTCCTGAATTTACAGAGCTGGATGAAGGTGAAACAGAGCCGGACTCAGGAGTAGCACCAGAAGAAGAATTTGATGTCTTGTTCCGTATGTAGTTGAAAAATTCATGCCTGTCCTTAGCTTGAGACTGCAACCTTTTCTCACCAAATGAACCTAGGGAAGATGATGCAGTGGCACTCTTGCTATCACCTTTGAATTTTTGGTTAGTAGGGCTCTTCGAAGAAAGAATTGATGCAGGAGCTAGACCAACAGGGGTCACAACGTTGCTAACATTTGGGCCATCTTTAGCAGTAGGAGAGACAGAATTCTTTTCTCGGTTGAGTACTTGGAAGCTTCCCACTTGAGATAGCTTTGTGATATCAGATCTAACTGGGGCATGAAAGGCAGAGGTGACAGGCTGAGATGACAACTTCTGCCCGATCTTAAAAGCAGCAGCAGATTCCCCACCTCTTGCTCCTTTGGCTTTTAGCTTTTCTGATAAGCTTGAAACCTGAACAGGGAACAGAATCTTGAAGCATGAATAACTTTACTCAAGAGTTGATGACCAGAAAAATAGTGAGTCACAATAAATAATGATTAGTCATCTATTCTCCACAAGTAAAAGAAATAAAAGATACAAAACAAAATTTCGCATTGAAACTATAACCTTATTAGAAAGAAATAATCATAAAGCTGAGATCTATTAAGTACAAAGGTTGCAAATGACAGTTCCAATAAGACAACAGAAAACAACAAAATCCCTCATAAATGCCATCAAGTGGCAAAAGGAAGGTTGACAAATCAAACTTAGCATCTAGACAACCTCCAAAATTTAAAAAACAACTGTGAGGAGAGGATACAGATTAAACAGATAGAACTTGGAAAGGCTGTAATAATTAATTGCATGTCAACCAATATTTAGGGATACCTACATAATGAATTAATTTGATTGACTTTTCTATTTAAAAAAATTAGAAGGCCTAAAAAGAAGATGACAGTTAAGAAAGAACATTTTAGTACTAAAATGTAATGTAGATTATAAAGGATTTTGCAAATTATCGTAAATTAAACTTTTGGTTAATACTATGAAACTTGTGAAAGAATAACTAAATAAAGTCAATAGAAGTTTAAAAAAAAAAAGTTAAAACAAACCTAGTGTATCTGAAAAATAAGTTTGTTTTACATCATGTAAATCTACATTAGAAGTTACCTAACTACTAAGAAGATTGATGTCGAATTTTAGAGAAAAGAAAAGAGCCTTACGTATGTTAATTAATTTAAAGAAGCCTAAGATAGGGTCTCCATGTGGAATTAAGGTGGTTTGTTGTAGAGAAGAAGTGCAGAGAAATCGGTAGTATCAAGCATAAGTATGTTTGAGCTATCATTGGAAGGGGAGACGAATGAAATTCTCCAACTATGGTATATTCATACCATAACATATGAACAGTAAGAACTAGAATTCTTATCGATACTGGAACTCATAGGGAAGAAAATGGATTTATGGATGGAATCAAATATGCAGACACGAGATAGATCTTCCAAAGAACAAGGCTTTTTTCGAATAAGCCAATTCATTTGGGACCTTGCGGATCCATTCTTTTTCCTATTCAAAGATCAGCCCTTTGTCTCTGTGTTTTCACGTCGAGAATTCTTTGCAGATGAAGAGATGTCAAAGGGGCTGAATATATTAACTAAAATATTTGAAATGAGCTTCCATGGTGTATTTTGTTTGTTGACAAAACATCTACTTGATAAATCTACAATAGCGTCAAACAGAAAGATAAAAGATATTAAATGAAAGTGCCATTGCAAAAATTTGAGACTCAGTAGATCTTAAACTAATTATATACAATGAGATTCTTAATAGATTATCACATAACAAATAGAAGACTGTAGAAGAAAAAGAGTAGATGAATACTGGTGCAGAAAATTAATCTAAACCTATGACCTATATCTTCCATTAGTCACTAACCTCTCTTCCTTCGCTAAAACTAATGAACAGCAGCCCTAGGAAGAGGAATCTGCCTAAGAAATAAATCGTTTGAAACTAAAACAAGCTAGGAATTTTGCTGATTTCAGAACAAAAGTCGTATTCAGGAAAATCTGTGCTATTAATATTTGTTTCTAAAATAATTCACGTTTTAAATCAGTAGGAACCCACTTACAGATCTAACAAATAGAATTAAGTCTAGAGATGGCTTCAACATCAAGAAAGGAATCTTGGATTGAAACTAATAGATCCTGATGTATGTTCAAAGACAAGTAGCTTTAAATATTAATATGTTATCATTAAAGGTAAGATAATCACACAAGAGTATGGGATTATCGGGATTCCGGTGTTAAACTTATACTCTTGCTATATTTCAAAGAAGACTAAGCAGGTTCAGATATTAATGGTGTTCATAGATTGCACTAAAGAGAAACTGTTAGTTGTTAGGGGGCTTTCGTTGCGAGATACAATTAATCAACTTGGTTTCGATCTAGGGCGAAACTTTCGAGAACTACGAACAATCTAGCCGTATAAAAGATCTGTGATGAGTTGTTCCTTTTGAAGTAAGGAATCCAATGCAATCAGAATCATGCCAATTGGAGGTTTAGATCAGAAGTTACGAGAAAAATACTAACCGATAATCAGATGGCAGTGAGATGGTTGTGGTTGGTGGAAGGTGGAGTAATGATTACGGTATTGGGAGGTGACAATGACAGCGATGGTGGAATAAAGCATTAAGCTAGATAAAGGGATAGAGGATGGACCGATCCTTGATAGGCAAGGGGGCATGGTCGGATTGAAGAAGGAAAAAAAAAACGTCTAATGATGGATGCCATAAGAGAAAGAGATAGAGGAAAAAACTTCAATATTTCATCAATAGCTTCAATAAGGTTGGCTTCCGTCTATTTAAAGGCTAATCTAACAAGCAAACAAAGAAATGATAACCCTAAAAACAATGCATTTTCGTCGGGCGCGTTCGAACGAAGCGCGAGCCTGTTCAAACGGTCCAAAAACGTTTTCTATATTTTACAAATGTGTGCAAGTGTTCGAACGCGACCACCAGAAGTATAGAAAGTATATTCCAGGGGGTTATTGTTTGAACATGACAACCATTAGTTCTTATTATTAGTATTATTACTATTACTAATATTACTATTATATTCCGGAGATTTTACAAGATTTGTATGTTTATTCTCGTATTTCCTTGGATTAGATCATAATCTTTCTTCACTTTCTTCCTCATTTACTCTCGAAAAATTTCTTCTCTTCCCTTAAATGTGCAAAACATGTTCCATTGATTCCCTCTTCCATTTTAATGAGATCTTGACTATTGTAAATCTTTAAGGTTTGCTTAAGCCTCAAGCTAATTGACCAAACAGAAAAGGAAGGTTTAATAAATCAAAACAAATAGTTGGTTAATCACAAATCTATTTTCTTCTCTAAGGCCGTTGGTTCTACTACTCACTGACCCAAAAATGTTACTCTCTAATTAGAAAAAATGCTGTTCTTTCAATACTTTCTTCATACATCTAAAGGGTAAATTAGATCCAGATTTCAATTTCAATCCAGTTAGGATCAGCCCTTGTGGAAACTGATCTATTTTTCAACCCACACAATAAGTCACTCCATGAGTAGATATTCTATCAGTACCCTCCTTACTCCTAAGTAACATAAATATATGAATAAAAAGATACAGTTGTGCATAACATTTAATTATTGTTGAGACTTAAGAAGCAAGCTAGAGAGAGATTAAAAAAAATTTAGAGAAGTGTCTAAATTTGAACTTTCTTCTTATCCATCAAGAACAAGAATATATCTTGCTACCACTTAGCCACTGAACTTCCTCTTGTTGATGGAAAAGAAACTTCAGCCCTTTCAAAGAACAGGAATTCTAAGATTGCCATATAAAATATATGACAGAGTAACATAAGATCTATGAAGCAACAGATATTGTATTGACAGAAATTCTAAGATTGCTTCAATATTGTTGGCATGTCCACATCAGATACTGTGACAGATGTAGCATTGAAACGTCGTGCACACGATCAGCTCATTTTTTTTTTATATTTGATATAAATACCTTCAATATTGGAGCTCATATGTATATATAAACTCTATAATCCATGCTTTATATGTCAAAACCAAGCTAAATTAAGGCAAATTTTTTAAACGTTTAGGCTTTAATCTATAGTTCCATAAACTATGAAAAATTAGTGATAGACCAAATTCAAGTTCAACACCCAAGATTGTTTGAAAAGTTATGGTACTTAGGGACAAAAGGGCATTTATCAAGACACCAAGTACAGTGCAAGTTTGCAACAAAGAAGAAGAATGTTTGAAGGATCACAATCTGTTTTTCAAGCTGGTCTAATGCATAGTGAAACAGCATAGTGGAACAGCAAAACCAATTGTCAATGTTTGTGTGCTCTAGAACAAACTCCCTGAGCAAAATCCAAGTTTTAAAGCATTATACACAATAGTGCAAAAATGGGATTCACGAAAATGAGGACCAACAAGTCGAACTAGTCATCATGCTACCTAGAAAACATATAACTAGACTATCTAGATACTTCAGAAAATTAGTGAAACAACTAAATATACATGCCAACATGTTATATAAAGGTAAGTTTCTAGGCAGTATAAGACAGTGGATAAGTCAATGTAAGATAATTCTAAGCATCGAGTATCACCCTAGAAACCTACATACATAATTCTCCCTCTATGTTCTTTCTTGACAATTATATTATCTAAATTTGTTTGAGAAAGTATATCTGAAGTCTTCCTATTAGTTTTATAATCATTAAAAGCATGGAAAACATTTGCCATTATCATCCAGAAAGAGAGAGAAAGATTGTCAGTATAAAGCAGTACGGAATGTGGCAATAACTAATATATGTTCCATTTGTGGATATCCTTTTAGCGATAAAATAAAAACAAACAAATATTTTTCTACACCATTGTAGATGCACAAACATTTTAAAAAGAATATTTAGTAGAAGGGAAGAAGAAAAAAAACTTTAAGCTTAAGAAATGTCAGGAGCTTACAGAATTTTTGGTCATTGAAGGTGTCATAGGTATTAGCTGCTTGCATTGTCTAAGAGTCAGTTCCTCAATCCTCTGGGTATCAATTGGCAACTAAAAAGAATATTAAACATCAGTACGAAATAGTAAAGCATTATATCAATGAAACAATTCAACATGATTGTTGCCACATCCACTAGTCTACCTGGGGTGCAGTACGAACTCGTGATGGAGCTTGTGCTACTGTTTCAGCCATGTTTAAGCCTGTTACAGTGCTTGAGGCTATAGGGACCTGAATGGCAGTTGCAGCATGTGAAACAGATGTTACCCCTGACCCATTAGTGCCAACTGCCAAAGGTACTTCAGCTAATACAGAATTCCAGATATCAACACCAGGTATTGCTCCAGCGCCAATAGGAATGCTTTGGATAGGGGTGCTAATACCAGGAGATGAAACCCTTTTTATTTCTGGCCGGCCATTCTTCTCTTCAACCCCAAGGGATGGGAAGTCTTTTTCGAAGGAGGAACCAGTTATATTCCCTCTAGAAAGAACACTACTACTTGAATTTGTTCCAACTCCTTTCACAAATGTATCAACCGGCCTCCCTGAGACCATAGAGCGAGATCGCCTCAAAAGTTCCTTTTCAGACCTACTCAGAGTTAATGGATCCAAATGGTCATGGAACCCATTGTCAGCCAAGACCATTCTATTATCTCTGTCACGAAAATCAGAATCCTTTTCCCGCTCTCTATCACGATTGCTCCTACCAAAACTACTGTAAGCCCTTGATTTCCCTAAGATATCTTTATCATGACTTCTGGATCCATTGGTGCTCAAACTCCTTCTAGAGGAAGATAAAGAACCTCTCTCACGATCGCTCACCACCGACAATCTGTTTCTAGATGATATGCCTATACCATGTTCATCTACAACAATTTAAAAAAAAAAATCATTGGTAATAAATACAAGAATCAACTAAACTAAAACTACCAAGTAACAATGTAAAAGCGCAAGAAGAACAAATACTTGAATACGAGGAAGTACTGGCGTGATGATTCGAAGTGGCATTGCCACTAACCCCGTTGGATGACTTCAACCACTCTGGCTTAAACGCCGGCTCACTTTTCTCCATGAGGGACAGCGATCATCATCTATATACAAGAACTAATTCTTCCTCCCCGAAACCAAAAACAAGTCTTTCTTTCCCACTGAATGCTTTCTCAGTTCTCACCATACAAAATACACAATCCAAGGAAGAAGGAGAATAAACCCATCAAAGGGCCATCCCCAGACCAGGGACCAAGCCCTCCGCACACCCTCCAATGCTGGCACAAAGAATCTATGCCGCACCAAATCCTCTCATATAATAAAAAAAAAATACAATTTTCCACGATTACAACAACCCTAGCAATCAGATGAAAAGACGAGAGGCGGGTCTTCCACAAAGACCGGAGATTGGAACCCTAAGAAAACCTAGCGGAGAGCTTCTATCTAGAACAAACCAGTGCCAGAGTTGGGGATAGATATATATTAATACCAATACGGCGGCGAAAAGGTCGGGGCGAGAGAAGAGTAGTAGAGTTGGAGGAGGACTCCCTCCTATCCGCAAACTTATTCGCTATTCTACTTCCAGAATAAGAGCAGGGATCGGGGTACCGCAGCGCGCTGGCGGCGAAGGGAGAGGGAAGAGGTCTGCGCCAATGTTCGTGCTAATCCAAATGTTGGGGCGAATTGGAGAGGAATAAGGCGGAATAAGCGGGAAGAGGATTGGGATTAGGGGGTGAGGAATAAAGCAAATAGAGTTCGTTCTTCCCTCTCTTTGAAAACCAATCAGAATTGTATGTAGACAGAATAGAAGAAGAGAGGAGAGGCCTCGTTTGCTCTCCTCCCAAAGAGTTGCTATTGTTGTGGGTCTCTCTCTCTCTCTCTCTCTCTCTCTCTCTCTCTCTCTCCCCCCCTTTGGTTTCCTTTGGCTTCCTTTGGTTTCCTTTGGCTTTGGAAAAACCCTATGGCTAAGTAACTAAACCAACTCGCCTTGTAGGCTTTAACACAGACCACAACTCCCCCCGTTACTGTTAGATATGAAGACTAGTGCAACGCATCCAAGGATCGAATCCTAGCCGTCCAAAAAGATTATATGGGTGTGACAGAGGATGGACGGTTGCGAAGTTTTTGGGCCGAAATGGGCTCGTCCAATAGGGTCTTGCCTCGTTTTGTCGCCAGATACGCTACTTCGGGTTTAGCGTTATCCGTAGATTTACTTTTTGGGTTTTCTACGTAATTGCCACTGAAACTTTTAAAATATTACAATTATCACCTTTTTTTCTGTACTCTTTTCAGAATTCTCACTGTATTTATTGTCAAAATCGATAAATAAGTTTAGAGTATAAAATATTTATTAGTGATTTTTGTCTATACACTATGGTGTTAGGTAAAATATTGAATAGCTTTTAAACTGTTTTCGATTATTTATTTTTAATCTAATTTGGTTTTGATCATGATTAGTCAGATTTAAGTAATGAAATGTTATTTTTAAAAGAACACAACTAGTTTAATAGAAATTATGATATTTTAGAAGTTTCAGAGACAATTATGTAAAAATTGTTTTAGTTTTTTTTCATGACATTGATGAGTGTTGAATGTTTTGGTTCATTTATGTGGCATATTGATGGCTACTGGACTTCTCTAGTAGGTTACAGATCATATCAGAATAGAGCCTAGCTTTTACAAGAATATCCTACCATATGAGAACAAACTTCTTGGGTAAGAACGCAAAACAATTCAAGAATACTATTGAAGGATGGACAGCATTTTCCATATCTTCCAAAATATGACAAGGACCTCATCTTCATCTCAGACACACAAATGAGTTACTTCTTACAGTAGCATACAATGTATGGCAACTCATCCATCCTACGACTTTTAGACCACTCGATCTCAACAACAGAGACAAAAGAACACTAATAAATTCAAGTTCCTTTCCGTCGGAGAATCAATTGAAATCATAATACCCTAACCTTGTCATATAACAACCCAGTAAATAATATTACAACAATAGTTTAAGTGTTATCAAAGAAGAAACAAATGTTACGCACTATTTCAGAAGTTTTTTACAGATGTTGAAATGGTCTCAAGCCATAGTCTTTGCAGGGGAACTTTCTCACTGGAATAAATAATGTTAGGATAATAACTTTCATACTGCAGCTTGATCCTTTGTGGATCGAAACAGACTTGCTGGATGCCGCCAATCTGTCACGCTTTCGATTCCTAGTATGATATACTGTCAATAAGATAAACAGCTAGTGCTTGTATAAATAAGTTCCATCACAAAGCTCCAGAAGAAAAGCTGAACAAACCTGCTGACTTCTCATTCTACAAGGAGACCAATATTACTTATACATCATTGTCTTCAGCAATCACAGGACATAAAGCTTGCATTCCCTGAGTTTGTGGTCAGCTTGAACGATAGCAGGAAAAGTTCCTTTGTGTTTTACCACATAAATACTGCCAAATACCCTGAATGATACCTGGACATCTTGAACTGGTGTTAAATAAACTTTGGCTGAAGAGGATGACTCATACTTTTCGATCATCATTGATCAAGCTCATGTTCACCAGATGATGTGACATTGACTTCCACAACCACACAAAACATATGCTTCACCAATGTACATCATCAAGTTCTTACAGGTGCAAGTATTATTTTGCCCGCAAAGTGCTCCTTCCAGTCACGAATAGATGCAAATGGCAGCAAACCCGCCGATACAGGAAGAATAAGTAAGAGGATACTGTAGAATGTGTATCGCCTAAGCCAATATGGCAGCTTGGGGACTTTGGTTCCTTGGGACAGAGAAATAGGGCCACAGAGAATATGATAGAGAGCAGATGGGAATATATTTCCAAGGAAATGAAGCAAGCAGAGACCCTCCCAGAATAGGAGCCACCAGTATCCATGCCCTCCTAGTGCATCCACACACAACTTTCCAGAAAAACCACAAGCAACTCCTAACAGCACGACATTGAATGTTACAGGCATACTTGGCCCAGACACCAGTGAACGTTGGAGAATCAACCAGACAATGGCTAGAATCATCAATATGCCAAAGAACATTCTGGTTAGGACAATCACATGGCATCTCAAGAAAAGCCAACCTGAACTAAAAGATGCAGCCGACTTTGGCATCCACCAAGATCTAGATTCCTAAAACAAGAACACAGAATCAGACACAACTCCTGATTCCCCAAAACATCAGCATGCATTACAAATTTCTAAAACTTAAAAAGCATAACTGGGTCCAGGCCCCTTATTCCCAAATTTCTAAAAGTTAAAGTACTGTAATGTACCTTGGATGTGGCTTTGCAGGCTGATGCAACCTCAGTGATCCGTTGGTATGAATAAACAGAAGTTCCATAAGCAAAACAACCCAACATGATAATCAAGCCAGTGACAAGAAGATCGATGAACCTCTTGAGAAGTTCTGCATGCCTTGAATCCAGCATCTGATTCCTCAATTTCTCTTCTTTGAAGGAAGCTTTTGCTACCCCCATAGAAATCTTTATCTTCTCTAACACATGTGTGTAGGAACTAAGAGCTAATTGAGATTCCTTTAATTGTAACCTTTTCATAGTTAGACCTATTTCAACCTCCTTAAGGTCATTAGAGCGACTTTGCTCCTCCACAGATCTCTCATATGTACTTATGATATGCTGATTAAATTCAGGGCTAGATATATTATGACAAATGTGAGCTAGCTGCCGACTATTTTGCCCATGAAGAATAAGTTGATTGTTCATAGAATCCAAGGACTGAGTCTCCTGGAACTCTTCGATGCCACTCCGCAAATCAAGGCTGTCCAAATTTTCTGCAGCTCCACTACTGCTATATAGAATTGAAGGACGAGAAGTGTATCCTTGCTCAGAGGTAGATGTCTCATTGATAACATGAAGCGTTCTCAATGTGCTGTCAAATGACTTTTCGAAGCTTCTCATGAAACAGTTGTACCTGTTACCATATATCTATTTAAAGAAGCAAAACAAAGCACTATTTCAGCACAAACAAGTTCATACAAGAAAATTAGTGACAGAAAGAAAGAAGTTAGAAACAGACTTACATTTATGACCGATTCTTTCACAGCCGAAGTACAGATCTGCATATATATTTTTCTTGAGTGATCATACAAGGCTCTAAAAGCTTGTAGTCATCGTATGTTAGAGCTAGGGGAAAGAGAAATACCTTGCAAAGATGATCTACAGGCAACCTTTCTCCTGAGATAGTCATTCTATTCAAAACCTGAAACAGCACATTCCTATCATCAAGTTAGCAGTTAACTGATTGTGGAACTAATAAAATGCAACATAACAGAAATTCTACATTCATATAAAGGATGGATTCTATCATGCAATTAAAGCAGGAGAAAGAAAAAAAAATGTCTTGGCCTACAGACATTGAGATGAAGAACAACACCCTTAATGGACAAGACGTATGTAGGAGGGATTGTTTTCCTTATGTTGGATATAATGACACTTACCTGAATCTTTCATGAAAAGAATTTAATGAAAAAGATAAAATTGATGTAGATATTACACATAGAATTTGAACATGAATGTTAAATGAAGAAGCCGCCTCTTTCTTGTATAGCTGTTAAACTGAAAAGACAAGATTTTAAGGTTGCTATAAGATCACCCATATTTTATTAATATGAACTGACGGGAAACAACTGGCGTACGAAAAATTCAGTGAGATGTGAATGGAGAACAGGAAATTGTCGATTGCCAGGATTGGATGTTTATGCAAAAGATAGGCATGGATTGTGAATCTAGCATCAGTTATTCTCTGAGCCCCTTAGAGAGATTAGAAATCATATTATTCCTGCAGCTTAAGCTGTACACGTACTTATGAAGACTGCCAGAGCTAATTAGATTTATTGCCATCAGACTATAAAAATTTGACATGTTGAACCCAATCATTACGTACAGTATACCTAATAATCGTAATACAAAACTATAGATCCATGGCATAACAAACAAGTTTTCAATTACACCTAATCCAAGTTCGAGAGCAGAGAATAAAACCTTAAAAGCACCAAATCAAATTGATCACCTTTACTCATTGGATCCAAAATCAATCTCCGTAAATTACAATAAAAGTAAAAGAGAAATTGGACCAAAAACCAAGCATTTTAATCAAAGTATCTTGAAGCCCTAGGAAGTTTTAAAAAAGAACCTGGGCAACAACAGCGGCAAAGGACATTCCGAGAGGAAGACCAAGATCTTGGACACTGTCGCCGTCATCCGAAACACCACCTCCACGATTGGCCGGCCAAGCTCGTCGCCGTAACCTTAGCCGCACCCCTCTCTGGCGAGAGTGGTAGAGAGAGGAAGAAGACGAGGAGGAGGAGGAAGAAGCGGCATCCTTTTTCCCCCTCTTGGCCTTAGATGTTACAGCCATCGATCCTATCACGACGGGCGGCGGTGGGTCGGCGGCGGAAATCTGATCTCCTCCACCGATGCCACCGCCGCCGTACTTGAGGGGTTCCATGATCGGGAAAGGAAAGGAGGCGAAAGGGGTACTCTTCGAATCGGGGATTTGGTAATAATTAGAATAATTATAAAACAACAGTGGGGTAGTTTTTGGGAAGTTTCTTTCAAAAGCCATGCTTCCGACTATTGCACTAGAGAGTTACTAGATTCTAATAGGATTTAGTAGGAGATCTTAGTTTGAGCTTGGATTCGGTTTACAAGATTTTCTAGAGCTTTTGACCAAATTAACCCTCATAGATCTTTTTTACGCATAAGATACTCTCATCAAAACTTAAAATAAAAAATTAAATATATTTTACCACATCAACTAATCAAAAACTCAATTTTCTTGCCAGAACTTGAAAAAAAGAAGAATATTTAGACATTTTTAATCCTAATTAATCAGACAAGGACTTGGATTTTTCTTGATGAGCAGTCCGTAGGCCTTCTAATTAAATGATTTAATTAGACAAGCACTTCTAAAGAGAAAGTGCTCCATTGAAAGGTGTTAATCCTAGGAATGAAATCAATACAAGTCCACTAATCTTTAAAAGTCTCACCAATTATCTAGTTCAAACTTCAAACAAATCTCGGCAAGACTAATGACTTATTAAACGGGTTATATATTTTATAAATAAGTTATTGGCATAAGTTATTCAAATCCATATAAAGTATTCAAATTATAATAAAAAATTTAAATTATAAATAGTTTTTTATTATAAATAGATTATCGTTTCATAAATGAGTTGGCGGATCAGATCATAATTAGTAAATTTAATAAGCACAAATATAATTTGTTTAATAGTAAGTTAGACAAATTTACTTATTTACAATCTGAATCCAAATAAATTAAATTTTAATTTGTTTAGAAAATGAGTCACGATATCAATTTATCGAGTCAACTATGGATGCTAAGACGAAGAACTATATTAATAAGAAAAAAATAAAAAGGAAATATCTTCATCCAGTCTTAAAAAAAATAAAAATATCTTGGAGTTTTTGTCTGCCTGCGTGAATACTCTTGGATATTGAGTTTAAATTCTAATGGCGAAGGTTCAATTAATACACCATTTAGTTTCCACATCTCTGAAAACAAAAATAATACTCAGATTTTGATCTACTATTTATTTAATGGCTCATTCGGAGTAGTAAATCTCTTCCAAAATTCTGCACGTTGTTAAGGAAAAGAAATCCATCAACTTGTTCTTTTTAGATTATTATACAATGGGAGTCAACTTTTGCCACCGTTGGATTTATTAGGTTCGAGTACAAATAACAATGATATGAATCTAATCTGACTCTTAGCTTTAATCATTACAGATATTTTTTTATATAAATCATGAGCACTTAGTTTAACATAACTAAATAATTGGGCTTACCCTTTCTGATAAGTATGTATATCAGTCATTAATTAGAATAACCTTTCCAACAAGAAATGTTACTTAATTAAAATCATCTTAAAAAATTTATCAAATATCAATCTCAATATTTATAAGAAATTAAATTCATGATGTTCGTCGTAAACCGGTAAGACTCGATTATTAATTTCAATACTAATTCTATTGCCATTTCTTTCGCATGAAGAGAGTTTCTGATATAACAATCTCTGGGTCAAGAATTAAATTAATTCATGGAGTATTCCCAGGAACAGTCAATCAAATTATAATTATTTCTAGGTCAATAGAACTAACAATGATATGGACAAATAGGAGAACATGGGGAGGTACTCTTCTAGTTGACAATTTCTTTTTGGGTTCTTCTTAACCTAAGAATTTTCTGAGTCTCAGATCTATTCCAAAGACTTCTAGTTACAGCTATGCAGTTCTATTTGTTCCTAATAACTAGTTGACCACCGCAATCATGAGGACTTTAAAAGTCTTGATAGGATAAGAGAAATTGTAGAAGAACAAGACATCTTTTTGAAATTCTTCTATGAAGTTGATCTTATACAAATCACAAGAATAATAGTAAATTTATGTCCTATTAGTTTTCTCAAATCCAACTTCATCATTTGGCTCCTACATTCGATTTTAATAGTTCAAAAACATCTTAGTTTTCTTAAGGTCAATATAAAAGAAAAGGATCAAATTTTAAGATTAAATGAGGAATATTTTTCCGGCCTGACATATTTTTTATTCTGTCAATTGTTATTAAAGTTAAGATGTTAAAAATAAAATGTAAGGTTTGAATGATCAAATATCCATATAGCTGGAAAATTCAAGTGTCTTATATGAAAAATATCAATAGGATTTCTACGAGAAAATTCTTTAAAATAAAATAGTGATGTGAGTTGGATGGAACTATATAATATCCCCAATCAAGTAATAACTCAAAACTCTAAGTAAACGATTCATAATTCTATTCGGATTCAAATGGCAGCAGCCATTATATTTTGTCTGTAGGCGGATTGTGGTGTTGTTTGGCAGGATGAGAACAACGTCAGCCAAGAAATTCGAAAGCGTTGACTTAGCTCTCCCATCGATGACCCAAGAACGCATTAGAAAAAGAATTCACAACGATGGAAGCGCTCTCGACTCACATGACCAATTTAAAAATAAAAATAAAATAACCACTTGACTTCATTGGGTATCTATTTGTCATATGACATCACCAAATATAAGAATAATTTGTCTGAGGTACTAAAAAGTCTCTCAAAATATAGTCGATGATTAGAAATTTTCTTGTCATGCCAATATTTTTAGTCATCGACAACATTCTGAGTGGTTTTATAAGTATTCTAAATTTAATCTTGAGATATATAATATTTGATATTAAGAGAGAGAGAGAGAGAGAGGAGAGTCTTCTCTTCTCATTGCCCATTTAATACGTCTTAGACGCGAGAACATTGACTTAGATGCCCCGAGAGTTGCATTAAAACCCAAAAGGGAAGATGGAGAAAAAGAGAGATTAAACCACCAACTACAAGATGTCATTGATCAAGAAGAAGGGAAGGAGTTTAATGCAAATAGATCTCTCTTTGAAGATAGAGGAGAAGGAAGGAGGAGAAGAAGAAGAAGAAGAAGAAGAAAAGGAGGAAGGTGGGGTAGTTGCAGTAGATGAAGAACAAGAAGGAGATGATGATCATGAAGAAGGAGAGGAGACCAAAAAAGAAGAGAAGCCAACGATAGATTATATGGTGTCTGATGAGGTTAACTTCTGCATAAGCTATTCTTTCATATATTTTTTTCTTCTCAATTAATTAATTTTTCCACAAGATATTAACATATGACCTTGAAGTTTTTGGTGTAGCTAAGCGCGTTGCAGTCGGAGATGAATCGCATGAAGGAAGAGAACGAGATGCTAAGAAAGATGATCGACGACACCACCAAAGATTACTACGAGCTGCAGACGAAGTTTGCAGCGATCCGCGAAGCTGATCATCAAACTAAAGTAATTCGTCTACCTCTTATGTATTCTCTAATCTCTATACATCTCAAGATCACACAAGTTTTATTTAATTCCTATGATATGCATATAACTGCATAAAATTTAGGAGGCCCAAGTAATTCTTTCTCTCGGAGGAGATGGACATCGCCTGCCGAAGAAAGCAAAAGCTTTGTTAGGCAATGAAGTAGATGAAGGTGATGAGGAACTAGGTTTATCTTTGAAGCTGCAAACGTATGTAGACACACATGGAAGAGAAGAAGCAAGAGAGGATAAAGAGAAGGAGCTGAGAAGTACTTGGCCGCCATTAATGGAGAGCAGTGAGATCCACTTGGGTGGAATTATGAACCAAAGTATCAATCCAGCAACCAGGAAGACTAGGGTTTCGGTCAGAGCTAGATGCCAAGGGCCAACTGTAAGCTCTACGAAGAATATAAATCAAGCAATAGTTAAGAGTTATTTATATAGCTTGCAAATTAAATTTTCTTTTGTTAAGGGGACCAACAGATGAATGATGGATGCCAATGGCGGAAATACGGGCAAAAGATCGCGAAGGGGAATCCATGTCCTCGAGCTTATTACCGGTGCACAGTGGCGATGGGCTGTCCTGTAAGAAAGCAAGTAAGAGAATATTAACTTACCAATTACTCTAAAAACTTAAATTATTAAAGTATATAATATTGATCTCTTGAAATACTACTTAGTATCAATTATGCATCAACTATTGCATTGAACAGGTTCAAAGATGCCCCGAGGACAAGTCGATACTAGTGACGACGTACGAAGGGACGCACAACCATCCGCTTCCGGTCGGTGCCACCGCCATGGCTTCGAGCACCTCCACAGCTGCGAAGTTCATGCTGTTATCTGGCTCCAGTTCCTCATCATCCACCATTTCAAATAACTTATCTAGTCAGATGGCAATGTCCTACTTAAGCCCCTACCAGACAAACCATAGAAATTCAAGTACCTTTGATCTGGCTAACTTGAAGCACCCATGGGATGCAAACCTATATTCAGATCATAGCAGGGCTGGTGGAAGCTCTACATGGATAAATGAGGGTGCCAAGACACTAGTAGGAAATTTTACTCATCCAATTGCTTCAGACCCGAAGCTCACAGTGGCAGTCGCGGCCGCCGTCAACTCATTTGTGAACAAGGATAGCCATGGAGTGGAAGCTTCTTTGCAGACTTTGGTTAACAAGGATGGAGAGAGTAGTAAATGTAGTAGTAGATGGGTCTAGATTATTGTCACATTTAGTTAAATGTATACTTGCCTACTTGGATTCAAGCTGATCCTTCTACTTGCTGATGTAATTTGTAGCTCATGTTACCTATTTGAGTGTCACATCGATTTTAAATTTATTTATCAAATTTCAATTATTGTTGTTGATCTTAAAGACTTTTATGCAGGCCAAGAAGAATTGTGTGGTCAAAAATTTCAGCGTCTTTTTATCTTCTTAATCTCCCTCCTTTGAAAGTCTAAGATCAAACAGTATGCTTTGTTCATGCAATTTCCCTTGTGGGGTTCAAATAAGCAAAAAGAAAATTATTGGGTGTGTTTTGGAACCAATTCAAGATAGAATTCAATTGATATCATTTTAAAAATCAATTTAATTTCACAAATTTAGAGTTTTCCAAACATGGTGCAAGTAAAATGATTAATAATAGATTTACTGTCCGGTTAGCTTCTTCTCAAATCTTTCGGTTTGACTTAAAAGGACTAAAAGATTTAGTTTACTCGAGCCCAAACTGAATCTAATCCCTCGATGACTACAATAATAAAACAAACAAACAAACAAACAAACAAAAAATGGTAGTTATTATGTTCTTGGGTCATTCATTAAAACTTTTTAGTCAAAATATTAGCATTACTCTCATATAATAGTAGTTGCTATACCTTGGTTATATTCCTAACACCTTATCCAGTTTATCCATATCAACGTATTTGAGCCGCAAGGCTAGACTAAGCCAACCTTGTGAACCACTCCTATTGCACGTGTCAACCCACCGCCCACCGCCTCTAGCTGAGAGGCCCCGCCCCCTCAACGCTTACTTCCAAAATAAATAAATACCAACCGTCCATCAAACAACGCTATCTATAAAAACTATAATCTTTCTTACTTCATAGTTTTTAAAGTTAATTATGCTTAGACTCTTAAACTATTATCATTTTTTTTCATATTTTTCTTTTAAAAGTATTGTAAATATCTTTTCGGTTAGGTTTCTATTATTTTTTCTATGCGTAAATTTAAATTGAGCAATTTATTTATTTTGGAAAAAGAAGATAAACTTTAGTTTATCAAAATAATCTTATGTTTGAAGGGAGTATTTTAATTCTTTTAAAATGAGAGAATTTTAATAGTTCAAAGGTTGAATGTGTAAAAAAAAGTTATGGGTATATTAAAAAGAGTGATAACTCTGAGGGTCTAAATGTAATTATCTTTAATTTTTATTCCATCGTGTAAAAAAAAGGTTATTTAAAGTAGCAGAACGATAAAATTGAAAGAGAAATAACGAAAACATAAAGATGGGCTTAACCTTATGAAATCGAAAATTCACTGTATTTTTGTTTTGAAATAAAATCGAAATATAAATACGGAAAAGGAGGATCTGAATCGTAACTTTATTAAATATAGGGCGTGAAATGTAAGTTTCCTTTACAAAAAGCATTTTATAAATCACCACTACCTCGGCTTCTTTCCTCTCGATTCCATCGACCGGTGACCGGAACGTGACCGTGACTTTGGTCACTTCTAAATCTTTCCTCATTTCTCTCTCTCTCTCTCTCTCTCTCTCTCTCTCTCTCTCTCTCTCTCTCGCGATCTCTCGATCTCGAACCCCGTCCACTTCGCGTCACCGTCGGTTTCGTTCGAGAGGTACTCTTCCCGCCTCGATTTCGTACATTTCTCTTCTTTCCTTTCTTCCTTGTGCTGGAATCACGGATGCTTCGTGGAGCAACGAGGAATTAGAAGCTCTTGTGGAGTAAAAAGAAAAAACTCCATTCGTTTCTCCCCTTTTCTTCTCAAGATCTACGGATTTGCTGTAAGATCTTGATTCGAATCTGATACTAGTTTTTCGATGATCAGCTGTTTGTGTGTGTGAGATGTAAAATTTCCAATTTCAATTGTTTTCTGGCAGAAAAGCCATTCTCTTTCTTATTTTTTCGACTATTGGATGATTACTTTTTAAGGGAAATAGATCATTTCGATTTCTAGCGTAGGATAGCAGAAAATTTAGTAATTCTGATCTGTTAAATTATTTTATCTTTTGGTTTATAGGATTGATTTTTATGATGAATTGAATTAGATTTAGTTTGTCTAGTTTATCCTCTCTCTTGTTCTTTTGCTGTTCCTCGTATCCTCTCTTCCAATACATCTTAAAAACAGGTTTAGATCCGAGCTATTAGATTTTTATTTTATTTTATTTTAGTGAATACCCAATTGTGCCTTTGTAATGCAAACTTCAAAGACTTTTTAAGACTTCAATAAATAGAGAAGTGCTTTATATCCTGCCATTGCAAGCATCTACAGCATAAGAGATGGTGATCTTGCACATCTCTCCATGGCATAATTAGTTTCCTATACATTACTGCTGCTGATTTGCTGAAGGGTGGTTGCCATTTGTTCTATGCTAGAGGTTAGAATTTTCTCTCAAGTCTGTGCTTGAATTGGAGAGCAGAGCAAAGCCTTGTAAGAAATCTTATCATGATGAATTTACAGCATCCTTTTGAAATATGCATTCTAGTTCGTTAATGTAGGACATAGTGTAAGAACCTCTTCTTTCACCTAGATATGCTCTTCTCCACTATGTGTAGTTTGCCATCCATTTCATTTTTCTTTTATCTGAAAACTGTTTATTTCATAAATTATTAACATGTTGATATGTAACTGTTTATTTCATAAATTATTAACATGTTGATATGTGCTTGTAACTCTCGTAACTGTTAGACTTAGATGATCTTGTAAGAGTACATCTTCCTGGGGGAAAGCATTAGCCGTCTCACTAGCTCTTTTCAATTTATTATGTATTGATGAAGATTGCTTTATCTGTCATAGTGTGGTCTTTCCAGATAACTAGGTACAGAAATTGGCTTTTGTTTTGGAATTGAATTGGTTATGGTTAATCTTCGTAGGTTTTCTGCGGCAAATGGCAGGAAATATCAGGGGCCGAAGACTCTCACTTCATCATCTCAGGACGACTCCGTATTCTAGTCCTTCCTACAGATGGAAGTCCAGGAAAGATGCCACCCAGAAAAAAACATCAGTAACCCTGGAGAAAAGGGACTGGGAAGATGCCACCTGCGCAGTGTGTATGGAGTATCCACACAATGCTGTCCTGCTCCTTTGCTCATCACATGAGCAGGGTTGTCGCCCTTATATGTGTCGGACCAGCTATCGCCACTCAAATTGTCTCAATCAATTTAAGAAGGCTTACACAAAGGTGGCATCGCTCCATCACGGGTCAGCAGCTGGTGGCCCCAGCCTCACCTTCGAAAGTGAGAAATCTGATGTAACAAGGATTGCATGTCCTCTGTGCCGTG
The DNA here is from genome assembly GCF_048772165.1 of Typha angustifolia. NCBI lineage: Eukaryota > Viridiplantae > Streptophyta > Magnoliopsida > Poales > Typhaceae > Typha > Typha angustifolia. The sequence goes on along the minus strand of NC_133243.1, from coordinate 6,529,286 downwards.
GACAAGTGAAGGGATGGACCGTGGTGGAACCTGCTCGAGAATATCTAAATAGTAAAAAGAGAACTTGTATGCAGGATGGTTGCTCATTTATAGGGTCCTATAAGGAACTTCGCAAGCATGTGAGATCTGAACACCCTTCCGCAAGGCCACGAGAGGTGGATCCTGCTGTTGAACAGAAGTGGAGAACACTCGAACATGAAAGAGAGAGGCAAGATGTGATCAGCACAATAAGGTCATCAATGCCAAGGGCCGTAGTGTTTGGCGATTATGCAATAGAAATGGGTAACAGTGACTCGGACAGTGATGAAGAGTTAGGCAATGCGGATGGAGGCTTTGATGGAGGGAGTCGTGGCATCGGTACGAACATTCTTTACTTTTTCCTGCGAGAGGGTGCACGTCTCATGAGGCTTAATAGGGACAATGGTGCATCTGAAGGCAGGGAAGAAGATACTGGTTACATTCCTATGACTGGCAGTGGTGGGGATGCCACTGCTGCTTATTCCTCGGATCATGATAATGAGGCTGATCTAGTAATAAATGAAGGGGGAGATATAGGTAGGCTGGAATCTGAGAGACGGAGACGACGTCGCCGTAGAAGTCGAGGAAGGTTGGTCTTCGGTGCAAGCTGACAAAAAGGAACTGGCTTACATCTTGTTTACAGCAAAAGAGAGTTGATAATTAATTGCAAAAGTATTTATACACATTTCGTTGATAACTGATTTAGGCTCATGTGGTGAAGGATGAAGTGGAAGTTGCCTTAATGTAAGCTCATGCTTTGGTTCTGCAAAATAAAATTATACAACTCTCACTACTTTATGTTGTCATGAATAATAATTCATTGCATTGCATTCATCAGGGTTATTTAGTAGTTGGACACTTCAAAAAATTTGTTCCCTTTTTCTATTAATCTATTTAGAACAGGAGTTAGTGAAAAGCTTACGACAAGTATTGAGGACTCTTTGTTTGTCTTGATAAGGAAAATATACCTCTAATTATGCAGGAAATAAACACCAATAGAGTAGGTATCAGGCCGGTATTTACGTTTTGAGAGGTTTCTTGCAGCTGATCACAGGAGGATAGCAATTTCAAAATCTATCTTACTACTTGACACATATTTCTGTACCGGATCGTGGTATCACATTAAAGAAATCATGATCTGAGCTAGGCTACTACTATAATTCAGTGATCAGCCTTGCTAGTCATAAAAGAGCTAGGCCACTGCTATGTTGTGATTAATTTTTGATGGAATTTTTACTACACCGTTACATACATATGAATGATTTGAGTTGATTGTAACACATTTCTTAAGAGTAGTTGCCCAATCTATAATATAAGAGAGGACTAGTTACATCCAGGCTATGATTAGATATAATACGCTGTTCTGGATTCAAACATTTCATTGCAATAGACCCAGCTAATCTAAGATATGAGAGGAAAACAGACACCACGATGCAATTTGATTGATAATTCAGTATCCCCATTTCCTCTCCAAAAACAAATTAAGAATTAAAAAAATAATAATAATAGTATACAGAGTAATCATCTCACAATATACAGAATAAGCTGGGCTTGTAACCAAGAAGACTCGGCTGCTCAAACTTTGGAGTACGCATAACTCAATAAGTCAACTTTTCATTTTTCATTTCATGTACAGTCTACAGAGGGGTATGCTGTTGATGCTCTCCAAGTGGACATACAATTCTGAGTCTGAGACATGCAACATAAAACTTAAAAGTAGCAATCTGGTTTCCCACGATTGGCATAGCAACCCATGAACATTCGCACATCAGCTATTACAAAAATTTCAGCATTTTGCTTGACGATGAATTGAATGTTACATTCAAAGAGCACCCGTGCAGAGCTCGCTCCAATGCAAGGTTTGTGGAGGGCAAGATTTACATCCTTACCCGCATTTCGAGGTAGGCTATTTCCATGCATTGGATATTACATGGATCGAGTAAATGTGATATACATGTTTTATACTTTTATAGACAGATGCTGCTGAATCAACATACCATGGTAAGCTTTGGTCATCTTCAATTGTGTGTTTTCCATGGCAAGAATGATCCTGAGAAAGCCACGCATAAGATTATCTCCCTTTGGAGTAAAACTTATAGCTGTAATTTCTTCCTCACGATGGTAGGAACACCATAACAAACAGGTGATGCCCCAATCAACAATGGGAGCTTGCAAGCGTCTCTCGCTTGGCTCATGCGTGATGCTATCCGCTTGCTTCCACAATAGTGGCATCTATTATTTTCACATGACTCCTGCAGTTTCTTTCCTCTGTAGGGTTTTCTTCTTGTCTTCAAAAAGTTTGCATTTCCCTCATTGTCAACGCTCATGCATCCAAACTCTTTTGCTAATCGGCAGGAATTTGAACAATTGTCCTGATCGGCTAGTTCTTCTTGCAACCATGAATTGAGCATGGCTTTACCAAATCGATCAATATCCTTATCTGTAACATCCCACAGATTTGCGACTACAGCAGGAGAACCAGCAAATAAATAGGACAGTGGAACACCTTGAGGGGCATAGCACCCTTTGCAAAGGAGTGATCCACTGCTGCAACCCATAAGAAGAGTAGCAGCACATTGATCAACTTTTTCAATTTCATTTCCTGAAATATATTGGGTTCCTGCACCAGATGGCTTGACTTAGGTATTTTTAGTACAAGAATTTCTACCAATACTAGGACAACAAGCGGCGTCATATTTGGAGCAACAGATATTAAAGAATATCTATGTGACAAATTTGACGTACCACTACCATGGCCGAAGTAAAGGAACATGTCATGATTCTGCAATGCTGAAACCAACTCTTCAGTTGTTGGAGCATCGCCAGCCTTTCCCTGCATAAAGATACCTTCAACTAAAGTCCTTGCATCATAAGAGAAGCTATTGATTGACGATTAAACAAGAATGAAACACAGATTCAGCCCATCTTGAAAGGAAAGAAATACATAATAACTGATCTTACACTAAGACATCCATAACAACCAGACCGTACATAGAATATTCTCTATTGCTTGGCTATGAAAGGATAGTGTGCTAGAGAAGGATGAAGAGAAAATTAGGTTAACTTTGTCAATAGAAGTATAGAACCCTAAACCTCTAGTCCTTTGGTTCTCTATCTTAAGTGGATTTGCACTAAATTAAACAGGGCAAGTGGATTAGGAGTGCGGACTCTTTTCCTCTTTCTTTATTATGTTAACTCTCCCTCCCATATTATTAACCAATTACTCAGTGTATTAACTTGTGCGATAAACATTTTGGTCAAGGCAATTTTACAATGAACAGGAAAAAAAAAAGAGATTTAAAAGTTTAAGTATTCTTGAATTCACTATTTATTCCACTGTTGCTTTGCAATTTTTCCAAAGATGTGCAACATCGACAAACTTCTGCAATTAATATTTAAAGAATCAGTTTTTTGTTTGCATAAGCTGACAAAGATTTACCTTCCAGTTCTGATTTCTGAACCACTGCTCAAATTCCACTTGTGTGCTGTTGAGATCTCCACTAGGGTTCAGCAAGTAGTAAGTGTTGAAAGGGTTAACTATTGGAAAGTGAGCACCAAATGCATATCTCTCTTTTTTATGACAAAGATTTTTATCAAATGTAAAAAAGATGCTGCCTACAGATGGCATGCGATATATCTCCTGACACCTCAGCATTGGTAAGTTCTCCCATGGGAGCATCTGCATCAATAACCAGTCACAAAATTAGGTCAGCTTATATCAATAGAAGAAGAAACTTGTATAATATAAGAGCAGAGTGTTAGCAGAACAAAGCATGCAAATGTAATTTCTGGAACTGTTGTCACCAAAGACAGGAGGTACAGTGCTGGCAGAGGTAATAAATTATATCATTTTATCTCCAAAATGTATCCACAACATCAGTATTGTATGACTCAAGCAAGAATATTGTATGAGTCGTGGAAATTTAATGTCTCACCTGCACATCAGTATCTAGAACGAGAATTACTGGTTCTCTATCAATTGGTTCTGACTGCTCAACAATTGCTTCTTGTAGCAAGGAAAGGATAGATTCAGGTATATCAGGTCCTATCTGACAAGCAGCAGAGAAAGCCCTAAATCTTTCCATCCCACAACATGCTCCCCGACCAAAGTAGCCTTTGTACAATACAAGCTGAGAAATACATGCTTCAGCATCAGCTACAGATTTGGCACCACCTAGTATAGCTTTCACGATGCTCTGATTTACATCAAACTTGAATTGGGATTTCAGATCATTGATCAACTTTGGCAACACTATGTCCATATGTTTATGGACTAACTGCCGACCCAAAAGCAAACACCCCCAGGGTCCCAGCCATGATTCCTCTATATTCCTGGTTAAAATAACAAAAGAGTGAACATAAGTAGTATGGACACCAAAAGCCCTAATACATGAGTTTCAGTAACACAAGAAACACCGTTAATTTAAGAATTCGAATGTAAGAGGTGGTCAAAAGACTCTATCGAAGCATTTCAATTATTTGGGGTCCTCCAAATGTTTTGGCACTCACATTGCATAGGGATTACCAATAAATATTTACTGAAAACCCATGAGGGGAAATTTCACAGCAATAGTAGCATAAGTCCACAGCCTAAAGAAGGTGAACTTACTTTAGCAACTTATCCAGACGATTGTTGAGCTTGGTTCTCTGAGACCACCATTTAATATGGTTTGCTTGTCCATCAGCTGGAGTAAAGGTTGTATTAGAGAGAGATAAAAAGTTCTCTTCTAGTAGCTGTTTGAAAGATGGAGCCACAGAGTCCACAATAGTGCAACCCCAGGGACACTGCCAGCTCTTTACTGATAATGAATTTGAGGTGAGAAGTTCTTTGCTGAAGTTAGCATCTTCAAGTTGCAGGTCTGGAAAAAACCCAGAGCAGGTAAGAAATTCTGAAACTGTGTTGCACATGTATCTTTGATTCAATGAAAGATGCTGTACCTTCCAATATGAGATCCACAGGAAGAAGCATTGCAATTGGTTGGCTAGTTGAATCCATTCTTGACACCAAAACCCAGGCAGGGAAAAAAGAAGGGAGAAGCAGAGTTTCTCCCAAGAGATTCACATAATCACCTCCAAGCATGCTTATGCAAATAATTGGAACATTTGGGAGGCTCTGGAAGAAGTCAATCACATGTTGTTCAAGATGTTCTAGTTTTCCTGATAAAAATCTGCAACACAAAATGGTACTGCAATTAAGCTAGAGTTGAATGGCTTGGAGTACCACATTATTCTGGCTAGTGAGATAATTGAACCTGAGGAAAATGGACGGTCCATTATCTGTCTCAGTAATGGTATCACTAGGGTGACCCTGAAAAGCAGAAAAGACAATAAATAAAAGAAAATGTCTTGGAAACTGTGGACAAAGGAACTCGCACTATGCTAGAAACGTTATAATTTGTGCAAACATGAACACCTGAAGGGAGGGGAGCTTTACATCATATTTAATAAACTGATGTAAACTGCAACCACCATATGTAGCAAAAATAATTAGTTTGTAATCAAGGGAACTGAAAGAGAACCTGAAGTTTTGATCTTGCAAATAGCAACCACCAAATACTACTTTTAATATCATGCACATGCTTTTCATTAGATAGCTGTTTCTTCATGACTACAAATCAATGAAGGCCCAAAGTAACACCACGCCCACCCTGAGATGTTAACACTCATTTTGTCTGTCGTGAATTTTGATTATCTGTAATTAGTGTCGTAATAAAAAAAATATTGTAACTGCTGGACTCTTCACTTTGATATTGCGACTCTTTCTGCACCAATTATTTATCATCATAAGATATATTCCTTCCCAAATCTACTTTCTACCCATATGATGTCATATCCATATCCTATCTCCTGTTTCAACTCAAGAAAATATCTTCTCTTTAAACAACTTCTAGCTATTTGTTATATTAAGTTACCCCAATCAGATTTTAGCAAGCATTTCACAGTGATTAAGATTTAATCATTACCCAGTAATAGAGCACTACTAATGTGAGAAACATTTAAAATTGTACTCTCACCATCAACCTTTAACTGCTGCCACTAATGTTCGATCTATCAAGAATGTGCAATATTTAGATGGTACAAAAAAAAACAAGGATAAAGTATAGTCACTCAGGTTTAGCTCTGGACTATACTGAAGTGTGAATCTATGACAAAACAATAAAATAAGTGTTCTCCAATTGAAATTACAAAGGACAAAGCACAACTGTCATATTAGATATTCTTGACTGAATTCAAATACATCAAGAAACAGAAGCTAGCGAGGAATAGTATAAAAGGAGAATCCATAAATTTTAGAAATCGGATGACCTGTCTTAAACACAATAAAGTTTGTAACTTTTTACTAGCAGTTGATATTGTATCTCTCAATTCCATATATTGTATCACATGCTTGAGAGATCCCAAAAATAACCTAAACAACTTGATGAAATTTATTGTTCATATAGACATAATGCAAGAGTATAAGCAACTCAAGAATAAATTTAATAAAATACACACAAATTACCATAAGACATGCACCAATGTTCTGAAGCAGAAGGTGAGTCAAATTGAAAAAGAACAAAACTAGAATGTTGGCATGATTTTGATGAACACACAATGTAATACAGGACCTTCTGACATTACCTTCGAAGACTCAGGATTGCAAACCTCTCTTACATCAGAAAGGTAATGACAATGTAGAGAAGTACCAAGAGAAGCTTGATGAAAGTATGCAGCCCAATGATTCAAAGATAAAGAATTTTCAGAATACAAAGGTAAGGAAATAGAGCAATCCATCGCTGAAAGTAAGAATATGGAAGAAAGGAGCCTGCAGATCTGCACCAGAAAAATTCAAACTAAGAAGCCATTTCACAGTAAATGATAAAAAATCATAATATAGGAAAAGGAAAATTTTCCAACCAGTTTCAATTATTTACAGGTGAAGATACATATGAGCACCAACACAGTTAGAAACTAATTTATTGTAGTTAAACAAGGCAGAGCATGTCCAGGACCTTCTGCAAAAGTGCGGGAATCTCTTGAGAGAGTATGAAGGCCCTCAATAACCAAGGAACAACTTCAGACATCCGGACATTAGAAAGACTGCAACACTCACCCCTGCCCATGCAATAGAGAACAACACTGTCAAGCAGTGATCTAATATTCTTGGACAGCAATATCATATGAGAAACCACATGTATTCAATAACTAACTAGGTAATCACCTGAGTTGCTCTGAAAAACAGCCCTTTAAAGAAAAGAAACTCATATTATACAGAATTGTTGCACGTTCAACAGAAAGAACATCGCCTGAATTCTCATCCAAAATTAGAGCGATTAAATTAGAACCAGGAACTTCAGAATAGGTCTGAGGAATGGATCCACAGAACAAAAGAAATATGCATTGCCAATATAGATCATGTACTTCGTGTGCTCCATGCTTTCCACCATGAGCTCCCAAAGATTTTGCTATACACAAATCAAAGAAAACAAAATAAGGACTTCAAGGATTTCAAGGAATACACATAAACTTCCAGACACTCGGCAGCATCCTAAGTGAAAAGCAACTCGTCTGTATATCGTGTGTTAAGCAATAAGCTTAGCATGAAAGGAGAGGGTGATACCTATCTTTAAAAGAAGAATCAAAAGTAGACGCCTACGATAACACTCCCATCTCAGAAATGTAATATCTTGCATGGATCCATCATTAAGCACTTTGATCAGAAGGCAGCTCCAGCATCCTTCCTTGGCAGATATGCCCTTGATATTGCATCGGATGATATCTATAGAACTTGTCTTACATGTTGCTTTCAATTTTCTGAGACTCAGAGAATCAGCACAAAATTCATCACTCGTAGGGTTTTCATATTTATGATCCACTTTGGTTTCAATATTTTCACATTTTTTACGCGATAGTCGGTTAGTTGAACGAGTTCTTGTTGTCTTTGCTTCAACTTCTAGGCTTTTCTCTTTGAGTATAATCTTTGATGCATTTCTGGTTTTTCTCCTTACTTGCACGTTTTCAAGTAACCCACCACCTTCAGCACTAAAACAGGATTTTTGGTCATATTCTGACTGCAAATGTCGAGCATGACTAAAACTCGAAAATTTATCTATAGCTACACAATTGTTACATATAGTTGATCTTACTTCCTTCACCAAGTAAGATCTTCTACCACCGTTGATACCTTCATGCTTGGCTGCTACTCTATGCTCTTCATCAACCAAGTGCATATTAACTTCAGGCTTATTATAGATGCTAAGAGAGCAATCAAAGTCAGCATGATTCAATTTCTTCAGAGCTGATCTGTACATGCCTAAAGCTTGTGATAAGCTATTTGTAGACTCAGTTTGGAAGCCTTTCTCAAAAAGGTTTCTGGATAAATCTCCAATTTGCATATCAATTGTGACTTCGAGGGTCAGCTTGCAGTGTTTGCAGGAAATAATCATATCATTTTCTTCTAAAAGTTTTCTAGCACACTTGAGCTCATTTTCTGCTATATCCCATGACTGTTTCTTGCAGTATAATTCACCTGAAATAGAACCAGAAAGTAATTTCAGTATTTAAAACCTATAGACGATGATAGATGCAAAGTGCAGACAAACTAAAGGAGAAAGATCTAAAAATGTGGAGGACCTACCTAATAATGACCCAAAAGTAATTCCAAAAATTGGTAAACCTTGCAGATAGGATATATCTTTTCCTGTCCGAAAAAGAACTTCTGCTTCAGCACCATTACCAGTTGATTCATGGATAATCCCAACCTATGTATAAAAACATCAGTCCCACTGGAACTATCAAGGCATGTGCAAATATTCTAATCGAAGAATACCACAATATGTACCTGCAAAATGCTCTCAAGATAGCATCTGAGAACAGTCCATGGAGTTAGGAAAGAGTCTTCTAGAATGCCTGATCTACTAAAATCTGGCCAAGTTTCAGTTATAACTGATCCCAGTGCTTCAAGACAAAAAAGATCGTGCCTAGTCAGAGTTTCTTTTCCAGAGTCAACACACTTCTGCTGCTGAAAGGAATAGATGAATTTCCTCCTCAGAAGTTTCTTCCGAAACTTGAGGGCCTCTCTTGCATATGAAAGAGCCTAAACATTACATCCACAGTGATGACACTAGTAAGAGAGCAACTCAAGAAAAAAAACATATATACCATAAATTTATTCTGCGTCCAGATTCTGAAAACAATAATCAGAACATATGTAGCTCGTCCTTTTAATCAGTCTGTCAGCATAACCTTGCTTAACACAATGGGGAAGAAAAGGAGAAACCTTGTCTAAGCTAGGTGATACTAGTAATTAACATACAAGCCCATGACTGTTTAATAGCACGTGCATGCATCAAAATGGATGCAGTCACTTATGAACCCCAGAGTGTATTTTGTGCCAGTCCAATTATTTTAGCTGATTACCAGAGAGAAAACAAGTAATATATTCAATAATGTTTAGCACAAATCAGCCTATGCACATATCTTGAGCAAATTAGTACTTTGGTCAGAGACTAATCTGCAGGTAGTCAGCTCTTCAACTGAAGCATAGTTAATTGAAATTTTTTTAAATCGTAGCTTAACAAATATAGATATCTGGGACAAAATTGCATATTACCTCAGAAAGTCGTCCTTTTGACAAAAGCTTTTCAGACAAATCATAGTACAGATATCCAGCAACATAAGCTGAACGACTTGCCAAAGGAACCTAGAACAGCCAACACAACAAGGTCAACAGTTAGAAGTCCATGGTTATTGGGACAATCAGGGTAAATATGCTACAATATATCAAGGGAACTTACATCAGAAATTAGGGAGGATACAACTTTTCTAACTTCATCAATGCTTACTTTCCAACCAAGTGATCTTTCAAAACTATGTTCACTCACTTCACGGAAAATACAATCAGTAAGTGACACCTTCTGGAGAAACATGCATAGAGATGGTGGATGGCCTTTGATACAACTTATCCAGAAATCAGTAGAGTTTGCATTAATACCAAGTTGTTTTGATATGTCAAAAATTAATTGTTTGTCAATTGGAAAGGTGCAAAGTGAATGGTTAAGGCGTCTGTCACTCCATAGCATTGCAAAGCATTTTTCAAGAGGGATATTTTCCCGTTTCCATATCATGATCATCAGCTTGAAGATATCAAACTGGAATTCTGAGCAACCCTGGAGAAGTATAACAATAGTAAGAACATTATGTCCAGAAGGTACCAGTAAGAATTTCAAACTTGAACAGTTTTAGGACTATACAGCCAATTATGAACACTAGAATATCTTACCTTCAAAAACAGTAAATCAACTATGGAACATAGTAATGGGATCATAGTTACAGCTGTTAGTTCAAACCTCCCATTTGTAGCACAATCACCCTGGATGTCTAAACTTAACCACAAATTGAGCGCACAACGAACATTCTGCAAGATTACCTGTTTCAACCAAAGAAGTTACAGATGTAACAAAACAAAACCACTTCGCAGTACATGATTACCTCATTAGAGAATACCTTAGAATCTAGACTGGCCTCCTGGGCACACTGTGCATTCAGGCAGTATGCGATTGCCAAATGATGATAAATGGAAGCATGACTTCCAGAAGCATCAAGAGATACGTCTTTCTGTAGCATCAACAACTAGAATCAACCACTTGAATCCATTGCCCAGGACCCCAGGTTATGTGGCTTATCCAAACAAAAAGATGAGCAATAACTTCAGAGCAGAAAAGATTTTTTTTTAAAAAAAAATTGGAAACTCACAAGCAAAGAAATGGCTTCAGAGAGACATTCAAGAGAGCTGCTTAAGCCATCTAGTCCACAAGCCCGAAGTGCTCTTGCCTTCCTAATAAGAACCCTTGACTTCTCCAACTTATAGTCTTTCGAAACATATAAGTCATTTAAGAGAATAGCTATGATTTTCAATTGCATCTTTTTGCTTAGAATTGGGTTTCGAGCTTCCATTAATCCATATGCTAAAAGCTCCTGTAAAGTTAATATATGCCCATAAAGCATTTAATGTTAAGAAAAACAGTTGATACTTATTTAACTGAAATTTAATAAAACAAGAAACGTACCTGCTCTAAAATCTTGCCCACAATCTTCTCTGGCCATGATGGTCTATAGCTCGATAGGGAAGAGTAGAGCATCGGCACATCATCGACCATCTCAACTCCTTCGAAATCTTTACAAATAATCTAAAGTTTCAAAAGGCAGTCAAATTGAATTAAAATGTTAACCCATCTCAGCTCAATCAAATGAAGTTGAATATTCACAAATTATACCTTAACCCATTGTTTGATCAATACGAAAGAGCCACTGGAACTTACAAACGTATTGTCAACCGCAGAAATTTCAAACAAGCTCTTAATGACAATTTCTTGGATGGTTTTGGCACAACATCTGTGTAAAGTATCAACTATCATGGTAATCCTTGTAAGTGCATCTGAAACGGCATCTTTGACTGCGTCCTTCGAAATGTCAGTGATACTGTTACCACTCAACTTGGTTGAAGATCTACAGAAAATGAGTTTGATATTTTGCCATATCGCTTGACAACACAACTCCAATGCCACTGGTGCCTAAAAAGAAACAAAATGGAAATTGAATAAATGAGACCCCCATCTCTAGTAGTTAAATCATAGAAATTATGAAACATTAGAACCAAAATTGCAAATAGACAGCTAAATCCATAGTGCTATATTATTAGCAATGAATTATCAGGAACAGATTTCATCTTTGTTTAACTTCAGTGTGTCTTGCTAGAAAGAAGATATGAAACCCTCTAGTTAGGTGATGCCAATATGGAGAGAAAGAAGATATGACTTATGAGTATTTAACTGCATGTACGCATGAACATGAACAACACATATTCTTGACAATGGTTGGGTTATTACCAAGGATTCGAGTTTCGGCCGATCCCGATCCAAGCCGAAACCACCCGGTTTCGGCCCACCTGCAGCAGACAACTGTCAGCAGCAGCTGACAACTACTACTGTCAGCAGCAGCTAGAGAGAGAGAGAGAGAGAAAGAGGGAGAGTGAGGGAGAAAAAGGGAGAGAGAGTGAGAGAGAGATAGGGAAAGATTAAAAAAAAGAGAGGGTATGAGAGAGAGAGAAAATGGAAGAGAGAGTGAAGGAGAGGGAAAGATTAAAAAAAAAGGTATGAGAGAGAGAGGAAAAAAGGAAGAGAGAGTGAGGGAGAGGGAAAGATTAAAAAAAAAGGTGAGAAAGAGAGAGAAAAAGATTTTAAAAAAAAAGTGGGAGAAAATGAATACTTTAGACTAACAGTTAAAGGGATAGAAAAGAAAAGAGGAAGAAAAAAAGATTTTTACTTTTTAGGCTTTATATGTGAGTAATTATTATTTCTTATTTTCTTATAATTTTTTCTAAATTTTTAGAAATTTCTCAACATTTTTAATAATATTTAGAATTTTATTTAATTAAAATAGTCCGATCCGATACATGTGGCCGATACGACTGATACAACTGATACAGCCGATACGTATCGTTTTTTCGGACGGCCAATCCCGATACCGATTTTTGAAACTTTGGTTATTGCAATCACAAAATTAAATATAGGGAGAGTTCGGGAAAAAAACATGCATCTTATTCATTTATTTTGTGATTTCCTTCTCTCTAGAAGTTGGATATGTAGGGCATTGATCCATTTCATGTTGGAACTTAAGTACTCCCAAGTTCAGAAAAGAAAATCAACATTTGGCAAGGACCTCAAACCACAAATGCCACTCCTTCAAGGTTCACGTTATTGATCAAAGAGATTACTTAGCTAGCATCTAATTCTTCAGATAGAAATTTGAATTTCATCTGTCCTGTGTTTGCTCCATGAACTTTAGCTCGTCAAGAACAGCACAAATTAATGATAAAGTAGGTTCCATAACCAATATAATCACCGATAAATGGGGAAAAAAAAGGCACGAACAACTATGAATCTATATATATTGTAGTAGAAATGATGCCACTGAATAGATCCCTGAGAAACTAAATCAAGTATGATGAACCAATGCTGCGAATCAACATTGTAAAAAGTAAATACCTGTTCAAAGTGCCCAATGTTGTACATTACAGCCCCAATGTTACTGAGTGCTGAGATAAGAAATCTCAGTTCCTGAGGTTCAACCCACTCATTTGAAATAACATAGTTAATGGAGGAGAGACTCTTCTGAACTAAGAAAGCAAAACAAATTAGCAAAATAATAAGTAGCAGATATTTACTTTAAAAAAATAGATGATATAGCTTCCGGATTTGACATATAATAACCAAATTAAACCTGGCAACATCCGCTTGTGAGAAAGGAGATTTTCAATGCTGAAACTGCTGCTTCAAGCAGTGTTCTACGCCTTTCATATAATCTCTCTCTTTCACTAGATGTCCTGACGCATCTATACAGTAAAAGGCCAATAGTAACATTCTATAACTTGTCAACTTAGCATTTCAGTAGTAGTTGCTGTGACAAGAACACTAACAGAGCTAAGCATAAGATCTCTAGACAAAGGCATTTAAGTATGCCAAATATTAAGAAAAAATCTCATTTGTCGCTCCCTATATCATGGGCTTACCTAAAAGCAGCAATAGTAGAATCACAGAACTGATGTAGTGCATTGAAGATATGCTCCATCTTTGCAGAATGATGGAATGCTTTCTTCTCAGAAGACCATTGTTTCCAGGCTAAATTCACATATGAAAGTAACATCTTGCATAGGAACTCTAGAGCATCTATGTAAGATATAAAAGAAGCATTTCCACGTAAATGATCACAAATTTTAGTCTTATTGGACTTTGCCAGTGCTTTTGACACAATCCCTGAATCTTCTACTGCACAGTCAAACAAACATTCGTGCTGATTTCTGCCAGTGTGGAAGTGACTTTTTAAGTATAGCAGTGAACTGGTCAATCTTTGCAGAGTTTCTACATTGTCAAGCAGAAATGTAACTATACTGGAGTCGGAATATACTTGATGACTATCTTCACTTTGCCTAACTTGGATATTACCAGAGTTAAAATTTAATCCAGTAGCATATAGTAGCAGAATTGAGGCAACAGCAGGAGAAACCTGATGAGAAAAATGCAGTGAACCAGAGGAAGGAAGAGCTTACAAACTGCTACATATCAATTCGGATAATACAATTTAAATTGTACCTGATTGAATGAACTTCCTTGTTCATAGAAAAATTCTGAAGCACATCTACAAATATCTATATTTGCAGCATGAAAGCAATCAGCACAGTATGATACAAATTCAAGAAACTCATTTACACCTTTGCTCAAGTGACCCTGCAAAAACATGAGTAAATGATGTTGAGTAAGAGAGAGCCTTAGGGACAGAGTATATTACAACAAGGGGGGAAATCTAATTATTGTAACTTTAAGGGGAAAACTATTGACAATATTTCGGCATTTTGAACTAGAAACAATTATACAAGAAAAGCATTTTCTCTATAAGATCTATTTCGTTACAACTTACAATACTTATGTGCTGTTACATTTCATGTCTTTGCCTTTTTTAAAAAAAAAAAGAGAAAAGACTACAACTCTTAAGAGAATCTATACTCTTTTATGTACACTTATAGGTTGTTCTATTAACAAATTATCTGAACTTGAGCTCAAAATGAACAGAGCTCAAGCTTACCTCAGCTCAGATTAGCTAGCTTGTCGAAGGTAGGTAGCTAGGATTAGCTATCTCTCAAGCCTATCTCAGCTCTGACAAAAGACTGCCTGCTTGAAACACTTTGGCAGACATAAAGCAAGACAAGGGCCCTTTACAGGCTCCAAGCTTGAGCTAATCTTGGACTCAGTTTTCTGAGGTTCCAAGCAAAGGTTTCTCTAGATCTCAGCTCATTTACAAACCTAGCTATCACAGTGCAAGTTGTTTCTCCAGATTGCAGAATTTCAAAATCAAAATCAATAGAGAAAGCAAAGATGTTATCCCAATCATATTATTATTCTAATCATATCTTTGAAATCTCAAATAGTGATCACCATTATCACTAAAATCAAATAATCAAGCTATCTTCTCTCTGGAGAAATGATTTGCTCACAGATATATAGGGTTCTTATTAATATAAATGGTAATACTACAGAAAGTATCAAAAAATAGTATGGAAAGGCAGAGCATACCTTGCATTCACATAACATGGATTTAAGGATCAATTTTACCACATCAAGCATAAGCGCACCCCTGCCTTCCCAATGCAAGTCAACAGAAGAACAGATCTTGCGAGCAATCTGCAATTCAAATTTCCAATACTCATCGTCCACCTAACATATTCCATCAACAAAAACTTACAAAAAGACGGAATCAATTAATATGCTACTCAACTATTGGAAAACGGTCTTCCGAAGAGGATTTTGCACACTCCTTCAACATCATGATGCAGAAACGCTGCACCAGATCCCCATTGAACGATATACACTCTGTTGCCAGGAAAACTGAACATCTATACAAGGCATTCACAAGCAACGAGTGGTACTTCTTTAACATCTCCGTATCCAAAAACCTGCAGAAATGTGCATTTAACACCCACTAAGAAACAAGATTCTAGCAGCCATTTATCCAATCCAGCTCAAATTAACACCCACCGGAGCCACGGGTGGACTTGCTCGACGAGCACCAAGATCCTCTCATAAGCCGCTCCATTCCTCGTCTCGCTCTTAACAGCACAACTGGCAAGGCTTATAACAACCTCAAGAGCCAAAGTGGTGATCTCAGAATCCTCAACACCCACAACCTTCGGATCCGGCAACATGATCCCAACATCCGCGTTCCTCCTCCTCTTCTGTGATTTCCCGAGCACGGTGCGGAGGCTCTCGAGAAGCGAGATCGCCTCCGCCTCTGCCTCCGAGTACTTTCCCCCAGTTTCCAAGCAGCAAACGAAGCGCCCCCTCTGGAGGTGCACGGAGTAGGGCTTCCCCGCGAGGCAGGGGCTGATGCAGGCAAGGCATTCGAGCAAATGCCTATATATCCTAAAGAGCTCGGTTGCGCTATCTTGGTCGTCTTTGGAGGTTTTGCGGAGTATGGAGGGGAGGAGGTGGAGGGCTTGGCAGAGGAAAGGAAGGAACTGCTTCGCCAAGGGCCGGAGAGATGTAGAGGGATCGGGGTCGGGGTCGGGGTCGGATTTCTTAGCTTTAGAGGTAGGTTTTTGCTTTAAGGTGGATTTCTTGGAGTGGAGGAGGAGATCGGAGAAGGGGAGGAGGAAGGAGACGAAGCGGTCTGAGAGGCCGCGGTGGTCGGAGGCGCGGAGGCTCTCGAGGAGGGAGGAAGCGATGGAATCCATTCCTCTTGTGATTTTGGGTTCGAATTAGGGGGGATTTCGGGACGGGTTAAGGGAGCGCAGAAATGGGCGGGAATAAGGGTTTCGAGCGAGTTCACACGGCGGATTGGCGGCCTAAACTTTGGGAAAATTGAATTAACGAAGGAGACAGAGATTGGATCGGGCTCTAATAAAACTTCAATCGATCGAGCTAGGGCCGAACATGTTTTGTGTTGGGTTCGTGTCGAATCGGTCAAAGTTTAAAATGGACTATTTATTAAATTAATTATACGAATTAATAAATGAGTTATCAAATTTCATAACTTATTATTTTAAATTTATATAAATAATTTATATTATTAAAGAGATATATTTGAATTATAAATAGTATTATTTGAGAAAACCATCCAAATTTCACTAAATTATTTGATCTCGTTACAGTTAGTTTTAAAATCTTTAAAAGTCCAACATAGTTTGAAGTTTTGCCTGATAGATATTTGATAAGAATTAAAGATGAAGTTAATTGGTCAAAGTCAAAATTATTATTAAGATACTGATTTTAATATTTATTTTAGACCACAGTAAACTTGAAATACGACCAATAATATTTTAATACACAGTGCATTAATTAATTAATTCAACATCATACAAATATTATTGCCACACAGTACACCGAAGAGGCCACTATCATCATGGATAGATCACATAGGTACAATCGTACATACTTCGCTATCTAATCCGCCTCCCCTCAAAATATAAGACAAGAATTAGCCATGTCATACTTCATCTTCTCCAAGTTGGGCAGCACGGCGAACTGGATCATCGGCGGCGGCCCGCAGGCGAGTGCCAGCGTGTCATCCGAGTCCCCCATGGGTATGTGCTCCCTCAGGATCTCCTCCCTCACGAAGCCCACGCTATATCTCCACCCCTCCTCCGGCTTCTTCACCTCGCCCACCACGTACCACACCTTGAGCCGCCCCGGGTTCTCTTCCGCCCACCGGTCCAGCTCCTCCTTCAGTAGAATGTCGTCCTCGCTCCGGTTCGCGTATACCAAGTGCATCTCGGTGAGGTCCTCCGGCTGGTCGCGGAGCACCGCCTGGATCACCTGGTACACCGGGGTGATCCCGGTGCCGCCCGCGATCATCGCCAGCCGCCTCGCGAATCGTGCCTTGCCGTTGATCAGGAAGTTCCCGCGGCCGGTGTACTCGATGTGGCCGAGGGGGCCCTTTATATCCACCGGGGAGCCCAAGGGGAGCGAGTCCAGGTGCTGCGACATGAGCCCGCCGTTTGGGAACTTTGCGTTTTCCCCCTTGAAGTACACTTTAATTACGAGCTCGAAGTGTCCCACCACGTCGACTGCGCTTCTTGGCGTGTATGGTCGCATGCATAGCTTGCCGTCGATGGTGGCGCACAAGAAGATGTGCTTGCCGACGGGCAGGCCCAGGGTTTGCTCCGGCGACGGCAGCGCGAACCGGAATACCCGGACGTCGCGGGAGATTTCGGTTTTGGAAACTAATATGCATTGAACCTTCTCTCTGGGGTTTGCGAGGGCCACCAGAGGAGGCCTCGCCGCCTCGCGGATCGTCGCCAGGTGGGAGAGATTGGCGGCGCCGTGGACCGAGGTGTCGGAGCTGTAGCCCGTGGCGATGAGCTCGCCGATGCGGTAGGTGTCGAGCAAGGCCTTGGCCTTGTCGGAGTGGATGGAGTCGAATTCTTCCGAGCAGTCCTGGCCAGCGTTGATCAGGATGCTGTCGGCGCCGCCGGGGTGGTCCTTGAGGAAGGCGGTGCAGTCGTAGACGTGGCCGTGGACGACGATCCAGGCGGAGTCCGGGGAGGAGTGCTTGCGGACCTCGGACATGGAGAAGTGATTGGTGGAGGTGTTCATGAAAGGGGTGGAGGTGCTCTTCTTAAGTAATTGAGCTCCCTCGGCCGTCTCCAAGTGCTTCTGGCGAGCCATCCACCCGCCGGGGTGGTTGCCCGGCTGCGTCGGGTGCTCGAAGACCAGGCCGATCTCGCCCTTGTGGGGCCGGCACACGTTGATCTTCACTTTGAACCAGCAGTTGTTCATCATCCCCTATCCCGCAACAATTTTACAATTAAAAAACAAACAAACATAGCGCTATTAACTAATTGAAATTCACTACCAAATTTCTTTTATCATTAGTTCTAATTACCATGAGGTTCCAGATGAGGTTCTCTGGCTGGGTGTTGAGGGTCTCGTCCCATGCACGGACGGCGATTTCCTTGGCACCGAGGAGGTTCAAAACCTCCACCTCCACGGCCCAGAAGCACCAGCACCAGTACTTGCCGTATTTGTTTGGCTTCTCCGGGTGGTCCAGGCTGCAGACAAGCCAATTCTCCCCACCATCAAGTGTTATCTCCACCCTCGTTACCTTCTTCCCCCCACCTAGTACAATATATATTGAGAGCCATTTAGCAACTTGGAAGTACTAGATATCCAACACCAACTTACAACTTAATAAATCGGTGTAGTATTAGAATTAAACTTAGGTAAACTTGTTTAAGCAATATCCCATTAGGGTCTTAACTATGACAACTGCATGCAATACATGCAAGTGGAGATATTACAATATTGACAACCACCCTTGTTACCTTCTTCCCCCCCACCTGACAATATCGAGAGCCATTATTAGCAACTTGGCACTAGATAACTGACACCAAATCTTAGAGTAATATGAGAACTTAATAGTGTCTCAGTGTTATTAAGATCGAATCTAGATACGCCCATTTTAGCACTACTCCTGTGGGGTCCCAGCTTTGATAATTGCATGCTTTAGGTACATGCAAGTGGGGATATTGCATCTAGAATGTATTTTTCGTTATAATAAACAAATATTAAAATTATCATTCTTTCACATGCTTGAGATTTTAAAACAATTAAAGAGTTGACATAGCAGCAGAACATAGACCCTGAATTTGAATCCTTTCATGGGCACAAAAGAGATATTATATATACACATATATTGGATTTTCCATAGATAATTTTTAAAACTCTTTTTTTTTTTGGTATGGATACTCTTTAAATATAATGAATAGTGACAATTCTATCGAGTTAATTATAAAAAAATATAAACATCATTTACTATTATTTATATGTATTTTTTTAGTTAACAATTTGTTAACTGACTAAGATCCTAATTTATAATCACTATAAAGCAATTTGAAGAGTATTAACCCAAAATCTACGAGTTTTAAGAACATATAAGCAAATATATCTTTGGTAACGTCATATGTGCTTTTAATTTTTTAATTGGGACTATAAATTATGGGAAAATGGTATAATATTTATCAGAATGTCATTTACATTCTAATACACATAAAAAAAATCCTAATCATTACTCTTCTCTTCCTCTTATCTTACCACGTGTCACCCGTGTGGCTATCACGCGCAAAAGGCACGGTAAAAATATGATCTTCTTAGACCCATAAACTTTTAAAATAAATTTTTTATTATAAAATATAATTGTTTATTTCAGAATAACATCTGAATATCATAATAGTAGTATTTAAGAATACAAAAACTATTCATTCTCATATTTTCTTTTACTTTATATCATATTAAAAATAATTAATATATTAGTGAACATTAAAATAAAATTTTAATTTTGATAATAATAAATAAAAATTAACATTTCTATTTCACATGTGAATATGAATGAGGCCTACCAGTTCACCATCTAAACTATTGTTATCACCGAGTAGCGGTAAACTTTTAAGAAAAATAGAGTTAATTAAGTTAAGTTTTTAGATATAGCTCAAATAATTAAATAATAATAATTGAACGAGATATATAACGCTACAAATAAAATTCAGAGCGGTAAACTAATAAATATATTTCACCTAAAAAAGAAAAAAAGAAAAAAAAGAGATGACTCACCAGAGTATGCGTATCCCTTCATAGTGTAGTGCCTCTGCGTGGTCAACGCGTTGATGGGTAAAATCTCATCGTGTCCAGGCGTCGTGATCACCGAGTTAATGTTCAGCTCGTTGATGATGTATTCCGGCTTGTACCACCACGCTGCTCCAAACGAAGGAAAAAACCAAACCCCCACTAAGATTTTGCAACTCACTACCTACATTCTAACATTTTTGCAAACAACCCCTTCGCATGCAAAAAGAAGGGAAAGGGGGAAAAAGAAAAGAAAAGAAATGTAATTAATTAATTACCTTCGGCGTTGGCGAGCTCAGCGTCGACATGGGAAGGGAGTACTCTGTTGTCCCGGTAATGGTAATAACTATCGGACTCTTGGGTCGTCACGATGATCCTTTTAAGCCATTTGACCATCCTACCCCCGATAAAACCCGGGATAATCACTCGGATAGGGAACCCGTGATCCGGGGATAGCAAATCCCCGTTCTGCATATAAGCGAGCATGATATCCCTACTGGGGTCCATGGCCACCTCGCGATGCAGGCTCGTCCCGTACGTGGAGCCACCGCCACCTGGCAGTTCCTCCGCGCCCTCAAAGCAGACGTTAGCCGCCCCGGCCTTCCGGCCGGCGATCCCGCACCGGCGCAGGACATCGGAGAGCCTGACGCCCCGCCACACGGACGTGGCGATCGCCCCCGGGCCCCAGTTGAACCCCACGGTCTGGCACACCATGTTCTGCTCCTTGCGCCGGTTCCCGGCGCAGACCAGCGTGACCGGGATCTCGATGGGATCGAAGTTTTGGACCAGCTCGTCCACAGTGAACACGGTCGGGCGCTTGACCAACCCGGTGACCTCGACCGTCCACGTTGACCAGTCCGCCCTGGGGACAACCCCGTGGTTGCGGACGTAGTGGAGCTGGACCGGGGTGAGGAAGCCGTGGTGCATGAGCCGGCTCAGGGGCGGCTCGCAGTTGAACGGGTGCCGCCCCGTGAGCCGGATTAGAGTCGGGTTGCGCTCGATCCAGTAGTCCGACGTGCCCTCGTCCCGCGGATCCAGGGACGAGGCTTCCGCCTCCAGATTCGCGTAGAGGGGTTTCCAGTCCTGCCCCTCGTCGGAGTCGGACTCGGCGTCAGCGTCGGCGGTTTTGGCAGGGAGGGGGATGAGGGGCGGGAAGCTGTATCCGCGGACCGGGGAGGCGGTCCGGTTCATGGAGCGGACCGGGCGGTCGAGGTCGGGGAACTGCCGGTTGTCGACAGAAGCCGCCATGGTATTGGGGTTTTGGACTGGAAGACAACTTTTGGATCTTGGGATGGCCTTTTCGGCAAAAGTGGGTGGTAGTTTTTTGGTGGGTGTGGGGGAAAAGGGTGGGCGACTCCTCGCCCTTATATAGGGAATGGTTTGGGTGGGGCCTTATCTCCAAATCCGGCGTCATTTTTGGATTAAACTGCAAATAATACCAACAGGATCTTTACTCTTCTCAAGATTCTTGAACCCTCCCGAATCCGACACTTCACGCTACACTCAAAAGCTTTACTCATAATACTTACTCTGCCAGGGTTGAAAGTGTAAAAAGGAAATAAAAAAGTTTAAAACATTTAAGACCCATTAATAGCAGCATTTCGTCACGGCTTCTTCCTCCTCGGCGTGAGGACGAATTTATTATTATTATTTTATTATTTTTACCAAACTAGCCCTCTCTGTTAAATTTTATTTATTAAAAATAGAACCCCCATAAATTTAATATCTCAATTAACTACATCGGTCGACGTTTCATCTGAAAACATAATTTAGTTTTTTTACTTAAATAAACTATTAATAATTTATATATATATATATATATATATATATATATATAAACTGCTAATAAGATCAACATTTTATTTAGTTAAATTACATATAAAATGCCAGAATGCTATTTTGTTAAAAATCTCGGCCTCTTTTGAAAATTTGGTGGCCGTGGGTATAGCAAGGAAACGTATCCACGGCCAAGGCCACGAAAAAGAGGTCTTTTTTGTAAAAAATAAATGGGGAAAAAAATTGTAATAACTTTGTTTCCGGAGTGTGTGATGTGATCTTGATCTCGATCTATTGGTGACCAATCACGTCGTTTTAGTCCATTTCATGCATAATTTTGTCAAAATAGGAGGGGCCCCAGACCCCAGTTGGATAGAACCCAAAGTGATGAAGTATTATTAACCATCAGTATTTTGTAAAACAAAATAATTAATATCTTGTTTGCATGTAAACCAATGGTTATGTTATGTTAACACTTGCTCATAATCTCATTATTTTTTTTATAGATAAGATAATAGTTAGTTTTTAGGATATATTTTTTTTTTCATCCTGAACTATCACTCGTTTTCACAGTAACTCTCTGAGCTTTTTTTAGATAATGACATTATTCCTTAGTTCTATTAAATATATAGATCTGATAATCAGACTAAATCTCTGAAGACACTCGAGCCCTAACCAAATAGGCTAAGCTCAGTGTACACGTAGTAATAGCATTAAGTATTTGTTAATTAATTAGGGTTGCGTTGTTCTAATTTATGATAGTAAGAATCGCCACAAAGACGAATTAGGGTTTTCAGTAGTTTTATAGTCAAGAATTTTGCATTATTCATAGGAGTAAGAGAGTTATTACATCTTGCTAATTATTTTTGTGGTAGCAGTACTAGTGGGCCTTCGTTATATTTTTATAAACAACTACAAGTAATAAAAGTTAAAAATAAATTATTAATAATTAGCAAGCAGAAGAGCGGAACAAAACAAACAAGTACATAAATGATCAATGATTTGATATGATTAGCTGCCGAGATTAAAAGATAAATCCCAAATAGTCAAATAAAAATCTATCATGCATGCATGATATGATATCTCGCTCTATGAAGACAAAAACAAAAAATAGACCTTGAAATCATTTCTCTTTTCTTTATCGTTATGCATGAATGTCACGTTTTAGTTGCAGTAACTAAACCAATAGGCTTGATTTATTTGGTAAACTAAGCCTGTGTTTGATCAAGTACTTTGATAAGAATCTTATGGACTATATGCAATTCACGTACATAATAGTTAACTAGTAATTAAAAGTCTACAACTAATATAGTCCTCATTTATCTTGACTATTTAACGACCATAGTTTGTGCCATCGAATATTTTCTTGGTGTTTTTTCTTTTTTGATGCAACAATTCTAAGGAACAAGCTATAATTATTTCATATAATTAAACTAACTTATATCTATATTCATATGTTTATATTGTGAGCTAGCTATATATATATAGACTTGTGTTAATGGAAGGTGTCACAATATATATATATATATATATATATATACAAGTATATAGAGCAATAATTCTATACTAATAAATTAGTTATTAAAAATAATTTTCATCTTTGGATAAATTAAAGGGTATATAAGACACTTTACATATGTGACTAGATTAATTAATAAAAAAATTAGAATTTAAGTATTTTCTTATTATTTATTTTTATAACTGTTTTCTTAATAATAGGACTGTCAACTTTTACTAATTTATTATTATTTTTATTTTTTTAGAAATAAATAGATAGTTAAGAGAGAAATAAAATAAGACTAATTTACCTATGACCGATAGTTTCGATTAATTTTATTTAGTATTATTTAATCTTAACCGTTGGATTATAAGAGAGAAAAACTTATAACGATCTAACTTGGAAATTGAACTATTGATGATTTGGACCATTCATGGAGATTTCCACCTCTCTCTCTCTCTCTCTCTCTCTATAAAAGAACTATATGACAACACTAGAAAATAGTCAAAACTCAAAAGTCCAAGCATGAGATTATCAAACAGGTAAATGTCCTCAACTAACAATTGGCTCAAACTTGTTCTTTTAATTACCAAGCAATTAACAATGCCCATAGATTCTCCAATCATAGTGTTCAACCACACAACCCAAGATTATTTATGTCAAGTAGTATGTATAATTTTAATAAGGAACAAATACTAGGGGTTAAGTGAGAAGTGGCGCATGGGAATTTCCTTTGGTCAAGTAACCATTGGAACCTTGGATGGTTTCTCCCATGACCCCTAAAGAGGGGGACCAGAAGTGGCTTTAGGTCTCACCAAAGGCCAAAGTCTCTCCACCTCTCCTAGTTGTGACTCTTTTTCCGATCATAACTTTTTCTTTTCTACTCCATCAAATATTTTCTTCAACTGACATCATATGTGACAGAAATTATAAACATAATTTAAGTAAAAATTTAATGATCGATTAGGTTAATCTTCATGTTCTTGTCATATTAATGCCCGTATTTTTAATATAGGCCAAGAAGATATTAACTCTAATAGATAGATTGAAATGAAGAATTCATCGGCTATCCACATTAATGATCGGAAGAAAAATAAAACCCATGACCTCTAATATCTTATCGAGTTCTCTCATGTGATGTCTAGTGTATGTATAGTGTTATGGTTGTCCAAAGACAAGCGTTACATTTCTAATACATCATTAATTTCCTTGTTTTTCTTAATTATTCCCCACTTTAGATGAATAGGTGGGAGTAGGACTTAAAAATCAACAAACCTTTTAGTTGGTAGATTTGTTGGGTCTCAAGCATCACTTTCAAGAACCCGGGAGATCTTAAATTTTTTATTACTATCTTCCACTATCTTCTTTTGGCAATGCCTCTGTGGCTTTGATTCTATTGTAAAATTAAGTATTAATTGCCTACAACTTGTACAATTAGAGTAAGATTAGATGTGCAAGTTTGTCATTCTACTCAACTTGGGTTCACCAAATTATGGTTAAATTAGTATCACTATCTTCTTAGTTTATGCTTGATGTGATATGTATGAGGCATTGAGGCCCCAGGCATGCACCTTGTTTGGTTAGACTTAGATGGAATAAGGAAGGACACCCTATTCCAGAATAAATCCAATTATTCCAAATAAAGGTGTCAAACAACTAATAAGGTTAAGGAAAGGGACAATGGAATAAACCCTAAGTTTTGGAATATTATCTTTATTCCATTATCTGGTTGGAAGAGAATTACTCCCACTACCAAATGACCCATTTGCTCCTTTCAATATAACAAGCCTACACTTTTCCTTCCTTGATGAATTTATATTGTGATATTATTTTTTAGCTAAGAATTATAAAAATATTTATAAGAAAGTAATATAATTGTTGTAAAATATAATTATAATTTACATATAATTTGGAATTGGAATATACTTTTCTTTGTTGTTGGAATAACTAAATCACTTATCTTCAAATCCAAATAATTAATATATTATGATTTATATTCTTGTTGAATAATGTGATGTGACTATAATATATTTAGTATATGATAATATATCTTTGTAGTGAAAAATATTATAATAGCGGATATGCAAATGATACTATTTGTAATAGTATTTATATTACTTAATTATAATCAATTAAAGTTAAATAAATTTTTATATAAGAATTGTAAAAATAACATATAATATAAAAGTTGTAAATGCCTATTTACATTCCTAAAATAAAAAAAAAGGATATAGAAAAGGCCTATACATTCAACTAGGAAAGATGTAATAAAGTCAATTTAATCATTTTTTATCCCTTATTTTCCAACTATCTAAAATATTATCTTATTTCATATTTTTATTCTATCATTTATCCCTTTTTAACAACTAAACACAAAATTAGAGTTAGAATAAAGTATTTCTATATTCCAGAATAAATCCTTATTTTATTCTAATTTTAAGTTTTTCTTATTCCAGAACTAAACAGGTCCTTTGGTAAGAATAATATCTCTTCTTTTTGTTATTTATTATTATTATTTAAAAGTGGTGAATTGGTCTGATGTTATACATATTGACTTTCTTAACTATATAAAATTAATCCGCGAAAACTATCTTTTGGTTAAAAAGTATTCTTTTTAAGCATCTAATCTGCATCAAAATTTAAATACAAATTTAGATGAGTTTTATTATATGGAATTCAGTTCATCAGAACAGCGATTTCCAAATTATAAGTCTTTTTAAGTTAAGTGATTTATATTTTAAAAGACGAATAAGTTCACAGAACTTGATATGAGGCGACAAATCTCACCATTTAAAAGTTTCTATCTCAATCTGGTGAAAAAAAACTGGATATTTGGACACCAAAGTTGATTCAAGTTTTTACTCAGATGTGAACAAATAATGATCCGACGCACACTGCCAAATGCCAAATCTAGTTGCCAATCGTCAAAGAGAACACCAATAAAAGATGGATAAAATCCCGGACTTATTCACGAGTGTCCACAGGCACAGTGTTTTAAAGCTCCTCTCGTCTTCTCCTAGATCTCAATATATATACTCTCTGGCCATCTTTGTTTCTCTCTTCTACTTCTCAAATATAGAACTTAAAGCCATGCATGTGGTCTGAAACTCTCTCTCTCTCTCTCTTCATATAAGATTACCTTTACGTTAGCTGGAAGGGCCAATTAAACCAGGCCATGAAGAAGAAGGAAGGTCGTACGTGATGGCATTAGCCATGCAAGCCCCCACGGCCCCCTACGTTAACCATCCATTGAGCATCACGAAGAGCCATTTTGTGATCTTTTGACCTCTACCTCCACTGCTACTACCAGTGTTTTTGTCTCGTATCTTTCTCAATCATTATAAACCACAGGCCTCGCCTTCCAATAAATCTATGTGCTAATACAGGTTTTGATCACAATTTATTAAAATATGGCTGGCATCCTTTGTCCAGCTCAACTGCAGTGTCGTAATTCAATAGTAAAATCGATGAACTATTCAGCGGTTCATCGGATAGAGTATTCGGTGCTTAGCAGTACTCGGTATGCTACATGAAACTGAATTGTGAACCGTTGAATTGTTCAACATAGTATTCTATCCGTTAAGCATTGAATATTTTGTATGCGAACTGCTAAGCTGTTTAGCGTTTTATGAATGGTAAAACTACTAAATTGTTCTGTTGCTTTTCTTATATTAAATCGCTAAATAATATAGCGATTTCACTATTAACTTATGATATGATAACTGAGCTAACTAAATAAACCCTCTTCGATAATAAATTTAGTGAGTATCTCAAACTAGTACAAAATTCCGGAAGAGGACCATTTTAATCAAAAACTCTGCTAATACAGTGTATCTATTTTTTATTATTTAATTTCCCTGCTCTTCTACTATATATCTGACAAAAAAAAAGAGAAGCAATATAAAAGAAGTAATAAAAGATACTAGAGCATTAGATATATGGATGAAGAAAGATATTATCCTATGCATGCGTGCACTCTTCCCATTAAACTTTTTAATAGTTGAAAAGGTTGTAGATGGGAATTGCATTACGTAGTATTTGATAGGATTAAAGAAAGGAGGACAGGTGTAGTTATATTGGCTAATTAAATGATTAGTCAACAGTTTAACCGACTAGTTGTATTTAATCCTGACAAGTTATATAGGCACTTAAAATATTATGGTTGTTAATTCTTTTGGTAAAATGGATCGAGATTACGTAGCTGAATCCAATGGAAACAGAGGAACAAGGCGACAATACTGGTCAAATAGATTCGATTTGATTACAAAAATTATTTGTTTAAACAAATTAAAAAGGAAGCAAGATCGAGTGAAGGAACTAATAATCAAATTGGTGCTTTGTTGATGTAGTTTACTTAAATAATTAAATCAAGGGAGTATTATTATTTAATACACTGCTACTAATGTTTGACTGTAACCTTAAGGATGTCAAATGATAAATGAAACTCTAGGAGAGTGAAATAAATCTAGACCTGACCATAGAGGGTTAAATGCAAATTCTCCATGAAATTATTACTAACTTTCCTTCTTGATGAGTATCATAGTGAAAGTAGATCAAAGATAGACATCTTTAGTCGCAAATACTATTAAGGGGCAAATTATAGCTTATCCCCTATGGTTTGATCTGATTTTATCTTTATATCTTAAGCTTAAAAATTAAAGCACTTATCCCCCCCTTTCTATCTTAAGACCAAATTAAAACTGTTAAATTTTCTACCTAAAACCAACTATGCAAATATGAAATCAATGTGGTTATATATTTTGTCATAAATAAGTTGCTAAATAACTAAAAATAATTTTAAAATTTGACTATATTTTTGCTAGAAATTGGACCAGTTGCAACTTAATGTGTGAACCACAAAGGATTAAAGCTTAAGTTTAAAACTCTTTTGAACATAATAAAAGAGGGTAAGTCATAATTTACCCTATTAAAACATAATGTAGAATTCTTATGGCAATTTAATCTCACAAAGGAGGAAGAAAAGGGCAAATCACATTATATGTAAGGATATTTACAGAATCTGCTTAACAGTCCTCATATAACATTTCAAGGAAGGAAAGAGGCCAAATTCTATGAAAGCCTCTATATAAGTTACCTATGTGACAGCCTATGGCAGACTTAATGCACAAATCTATAGAAAGAAAAAAAAGAGAAAAAGATGATTATGCACATGCATCTTATAAAGTTAACACCAGATTATCTGCACCTAGGATTGAAGACTGAAGAAGGCCTTGCTAGTCAATAATAAGGAAAGAGGACTGAGAAATAGAGAAGAATTAGACACAAAATAATGCACAGATTAGCTGCAAAACATTTATTCATTTCTCACTTGCAGGCTCATGTAATCAAGGAGCAAGAACGAGAACTTTGATTGTTCCCTGACTGTTTGCGGTCAACATCGTAGGGCTATCGCTTTTCCAGCAAACTGCACTGATGAAATATGATCCAACATCATCGTCGGTATCATCTTGATTGGAGGATGTAAATCTATGGCATGCTGCAGGCTTGGGGATAGCCTGCAAGTATTGCCAGGTGGTACGAAGTTAGAGGCACATAAAAATAAATAGGCAAGGAGAATATGTGCAGTTCTAAGTTTCATATTTACAACTAAAAGTCATAATGAGAAGCAGTTCAGAAGGGTTGGCTTACCTTATGGTACACATAAACTTCATTTGTTTCACTTCCACAAGCAATATACTCATCATTTACAGTCAGACCCACAAAATTCTTCTCGTTTGTATGGCCTCTGTATGTCCTTACCTAAATGGATATTTGCATCCAACAAGAAACAGATTAGCACTAACTAGACAGGTGGTAAACATGTCATGTGAAATAACATGTAGCTACAAGACTGAGCATGATAGATGCTTCATGCTAACTAAAGATCTGCCTAATGAAATGGAACAAAGTCATCAAGAATGCCATGTAATGAAATTCTGACCGGGTTTTCCCCACTTTCTCTAGCAAAATGAAGAGAATGCCATATTACATGAAACACACACCAAACAAGTTGAACCTACAATAAATGCTACTCAAAGAAAGCAACTTCATTGTCTCCAGATATGATACGTAAGATCGAAAGACTGAAGAAGGCATCAGAAGTCAGAACTAGGTCAATCTCTTCTAGAACAACCAAAGTTCTTTACAGTTCACAGAAAGATGGTTTGACTCATCAATATTTCAATTAAATTGAGAAGGCCATGAATACTCCCAAAAGTGATGGTCCAGCATTCAGGTCATATAGAAAGTGAACAGGTGATTGACAAAGAGTATTCTGGACGTGAGGACCAATAACTGTATATTTCTCCAATTTTGAATGATATCCCGCTTACAAGCAGTTATGATTATGCAACAGAAACAATTTCAAATAGGACAAATAAATTCCAAGCTACTGTTGATTGTAATCACTCTTGAAGAAAAGCAAAACCAAAATTTACTAGCTTCTATTAAGCAACGTGATTTTATTAACCTATAAACTGAAAAAATAGAAATGATAAATAATCAAGCTTTGGGAACGCAGTAAATATTGCCAGGGATGAAGTAAAATGCTGACAGAGTAGATTTTGTGTTTGATGAGGAGAAAATTAGTAATTAAACAGAGCTCAATAAATGGATCCTGCATTCCAAGCTAGGAAGTCACTCCATATACAAATATAGTGTACTAATGAAACATCTATTAAACATCACCCCTAACTTTCATAGGGGAATCAAACCCAAGACTTTTGTCATGTGTTGGTAAGCCTCAACCGTTTAGACTGTATTGGTGACCTAAGAAGAGTTACAGTTAAGACTAGCATGTATAACATGCCGTCTTTCTTTTGAATATTCTAATGATCGATTTATTTACAGCTCATGTAATAAACATACTTGTATTTGTGACAGTGAGGTGTCATGTAGCAGATGCCACCTATTGCGTTTTATATTTCAACTAGACTTGATGCAATGAAGGATGCATTAAACTTTGAGGTGGTTATGTGCAATACTCTAACACAAGTAAAGCTTCTTTCGTAGTTTTCAAGTTCAACAACCATTTCATTTTTTCCATTCAATGTGAATTTTAGGAGGTTGATGAAGAGGACTAGCATGCATTCTTGTGCCTCTGAAACAATAATATAATTGTATGAACATTCAACAAAGGAAAATCCTTCTTTACAGCAGTCTACTTGGCAAAGGAGTGAGAATATTTTACAGATCAACACAAGAAAAAAGAAAAGAGAGGGAAAAATAGAGCACATCTGACAAAAAAAGGAGATTCTTTATCTTGCAACCCATCTCATTAGTGCCATGCAGAAATTTGATAATCTTATATGAATAGAAACTATAAAACTTCTATTTGTTATCACTGTGGTATAATTATCAAGAGCTTTTGCCACAACAATAGAACTGTAACAGATGAAACAAAGAAAATAGGAACAGCAAACAAGAAAATAGCATATAAGCTGATATTTATGATATATATATATATATATATATATATTCTCAAAAATAATGAACAGAAAATTGTAATAATAGTAGCACATACTGGGCAATTCTCCTTCACATCCCACAAGCGCAATGTACTATCTGTTGATGCAGATGCAAGCTCATTGGTAGACAAGAATTTCACATAAGAAACGGCTTTCTTGTGCCCACCGAAAACATGGAGAGGAGTACTAGTGTTTCTCAAATCAAAGTAGTGAATGTGATGATCAGCAGAACCAACCTGGAATACGATGACAGCTTTAGTGGCTTGGAAATGAGATGGAATAGACATAAGTACACAAAGTGATGGAAGTTATCTACCGCAACATGAACGCTTGATCCAGGA
Source organism: Typha angustifolia (assembly GCF_048772165.1). NCBI lineage: Eukaryota > Viridiplantae > Streptophyta > Magnoliopsida > Poales > Typhaceae > Typha > Typha angustifolia. The sequence continues at coordinate 6,498,037 of NC_133243.1, read as the reverse complement.
TTGTATTTGACGCAACAAATATTTGCTTTCATGTCAATATTCATTACACTGGCTTCTTGGTTTGTGCACCACACTTTGACCTATTTTTACAAGGAAAAGTCATGAAGGATGCAATTTAGCATTCATCAGTCCAAGCATAATAAAAGCACAACCAGCATTTCCTAAATTCCAAGTACACATGAAATGAAATACAATGACAAAGCATTAACTCTATATAACTTAACGGAACTAGGACTGTTAACTAGACATAACTTTGACCTGAATTTATCATAATAAGGGATTTGCAAATAAACTCCAAAATAATTTCTTGATTTCTTTTTGTTGTTGGCATGGTGCAGAAAAATTAACAGTCAGATCAGCTGAAATATGAATTTGCAGTGATTTAAGTACATGAAAGATGGCCATTCATTATTGGTTAAGCATGTCTGCGAATGTCGTTTTCCATTTAGTATTGCTAAAATTTTGGTCCAAGATTCATATCCAATTATTTTGCCTAAAAATCTTTTCTGTTGGGTAAAGGTATCTTTGTGTATTGTAAAGGGAAGAAGTAATAATAAGTGCATAATAACATCCGTATATCATAAAAGGCTGAAGTAATAATAACTACCTAATGTCTAGAAATTTCATCTAAACTTATATAGTGTAAATAAAAAGGGTTAAATCCTTAAAAGTTGTGGTGTATATCCTTAGCTAATAGAATGGTTGGAGTCTAAAATTAAATTAAGAATGGTTGTTCAGGATATACATCAATTATAATATTTTGCATCTACTATGCCATATTTCGAGCAACTTAAACTACATTTTACTTATAATATATAATATTATAATAAGTCTGCCAACAGTACTATGAGGTGGTAGTATTGCTATATAATAGCAAGATGAAACTTCATTGGAATTCTAACTTGGACTGTTGGACAGCACAGATGAAAGAACCAATTTATAACTGTTCCAGTCTATCTTATAATGTGCCTCCTGGAAGTACAAAAACATGGACAATCCACAACTGCCTTCATTGCCATGTGATACTAGACCAGAGTGAATAGTATTTGTCCAAATGTTCAATGAAAGACTTGTTAAGTCATCAATTCCCAAGATTAGATGCTTTTAATTAAGTTCAAGAAGTAGAATCTGCAGAGTACCTGGAGAAAAAATAATCAAAAGAGAAGAGGCATCTCAGGCATAGAGATGGGAAGGCGATACACTTGACAGCTAACCAGAGGACAGCAGGTAACCTAGCTTGCAATTTTGATACACTAGAGAATTATTGCATTATCCCTTCATGCTTTACCATTAAGGCTAAAATGATTGTGCAATATAAAACATATCTTCCTGTGCCATCGAAACTGATCTATCTTAAGGCTAAAATAGATATCTTTGCAACATTTCAAGAATTATAGGAGGACGTAAAAACATAGCCATATATGGCTACCATTTGCATTCCAAGGTGTGGGTACCTTGCAATCATCACTTCCAGAAACTAGCACTGATCGTTCTGTGCGAGAAAAATCAACACTCCATGCTCTTTTTTCATGCTCTTCATATTCCATAAGACTCTGAAAAGTATAAAGCTCACAGGATATTACTTAATTTACATCACCATAGAAACCAATAAGATAATATATAATATTGTGTGAGATCATCGAGTGTTTTAGGAGACAAACATCGGTACCTGGCGAGTGTTTACATCCCAAACAGTTACTATCCCCTCATAATCACTGCTTGCTATGATATTTTTTGAGAACTTATTCCAACTAAGGCAACTAAGTTTCGACCGCGTGGACATTTCTACTACAGGACAGTGCAATTCTGATGGTTCATTTACAACCTGAAAACCAGATGCAGGTTCATATCAAATTGCCATTTGAAAAGAGGAAGTCCAAAATCAATAGATATTCCAGAAAGAAGTTTACCGTGGAAAAATCAAATACTTTAATACGCTTGGAAACTCCAGCAGTGGCAAAAAGCTCATCATCACGGTCAAATTCTATGCTGTATGTCACATACTGTCATCAGGTTTCACTGGTGTTTGGCTCTTAAGACCAAGAAATTATGAGATATATGATAACAGAAGGTGCAGTCCAACAGTAAAATTAATTGTGAAATTGTAAATTTTCAGCATTACTACACGCCAATATCACCTCCCCAAGATAGTAGGCGTAATTTTCTGATAGAAAGCAAAAAGAAGAGTTCCTCAATATCTTTTGAAGTTTAGTTGGCAATTTAGCAATTAGGGAACTTCATAAGTTTCCAGGTCTATTTTCAGGACAACATATTTCTCCATAGGCGCACAAAACAAGAACTCTTCTATAGTCACCGACAACAAATTACGTTCAATTTTCAAGATAATCATTTTTATTTATTTACTGATGATATACTTCACATGTCATTTGTTGCATTATGCATTACGAGAGCTTTAAAATAATCCCTAAATTCAACTAGCTGTGTTACTGACGTGTATTTTACTTTGCGCAAATAACAAAAAAAACTAAAGATGACCTTGCCACAAGCACTGGCCGTGCAGTAAGAGAGGGAGAGAAAGAGGAGGGAGACTACTCTCACCTTCACTCTTCAACCTCGTTCTCACCGATGATCTCATTGTTGTGCTGGAGCCTCATCGGTGAAGTTGCTGCTCGCATTTGACGCGTCCGCAACTTAAGTTTTTATTCACCCGTCCCGACATGCTCGAGGTCTTCTCCCTTCTCGAGCTAGGACATCAGCGTTGCATCAGATGCGAGTGGCGACTTCACCGACGAGGCTCTGACACGCGAGCAATGGGTGGCGACGGAAAGCTCGATGACGAGGTCGACGACAAGCAGATCGTTGGTACGCCGCCGGCACAATAAGTGTCGATCAGCATGCCTCTTGCTAGTTGGCATGGCCATCATTAGGAAAAACAATAAGATGTTATTCCATGTTGACAGAAACAAGAGAAGAAACTTAAAAGGGTAAGTCACAGTTTACACCCCTGTATTTTGGCTTGAATTTCAACTTATCCCTATGTAAACTTAAGCACCTAACTCTCATCTGGTCTAAATTAAGTTGCAACTATTACTCAAAAATTAACTAGCCATGTATAAATACTTAATTGCTTCCACACAAATATAGTCTGATTGGTAGATCGAGTGGTGGTTTGCTCATTTTGAGCTTTATTCATGGCAAACATCTAAGAATTACAATCTAATCTAATCAACAAGTGGTATAAGTACTTCAGTTTGAAGTACAGGGAAGAGAGGGGCGGGGGTGTTGTAATTTGCGCAAACTTAAAGAGAATGAAAGATAGTGAAAAGAATGATGAGATCATGAGAATTACCTTGAGGTTATATTATGCTAGAGTTCTAGAAGACTATAATCATAGGATATTTCTAGAATGAATGAGTTTGGAATAATTCCAGGCTTAGTCATAAGATCTGACATCACAAACAAGCATTGCCCCTTTTACATAGTATTACATCCTTCAATAGTTCAAAAACTTCAACCAAAATTCTTCGGGGAATGCACTATGCATTAGTTGAGACATCTCCATGACATACTATGTTAAAAGCTGGATTCTCGAAGAACTAACTTTCCTGAATGATCAAATATTTCCAGTCATCGTGGAAATATTTGTATCTTGTAAGGTTTTTCTGTAATTTGCAAATGTGTTTCAAAATAGTCTATGTAATTATGTCTAAAATTTTTGTATGAACATATACACAAACGTTATGAAAGTTCATGAAAAAAATCAAAGTGAAAAACAAAGGATATTGAAGTGAAAAATAGGTTTTCTTGAAAGTGTTTGCAAGTGGTTCGAACACAACTTTTTGCGTTCTTAAATGTAGACTTTATTTTGTGAGCTATAGGTGTTCGAATGCGATTTCTAGCATTCGCATCTATAGAGACTTTTCTTGTTGCAGGCATTTGCAAGGTGGTTCAAACACAACAAACAAATGTTCAAAGGTGTCCTACCTGCATTCGAATGCCAGCGGAGATATGCGACTTATATGATTATCTCAAGGGCAATTTTAAGGTTTTCTACATTAGTTGGAGGAGGTATATAAGGGTTAATGAACTTAACCCTATGCAACTATCATCATTATCATCAGATAGACTTTTGAAGATTGTCTATCAGATTTGGAAGAACTACGTCTTGAAGATTACTAAGACGGAAGAATCAAACTCAATGTTTATCAAGATTAAAAATCGATTATAGAAAGTAGTGAATCATATGGTCTGAGTGCCTAACGAGTAAGATTGTTATAAGTTAAGTCATGAAGATCGGTAGGTGATTTGTAAGCTTCTTATAACTGTTACAGTTTTTAGTGATTAATTTCAATTCGAATTTGGATCCGTAAATTTTTTACCCAAGTTTAGATTTTTCATGTAAAAACCTTTGACTGTGATTATCTTTTCACGTTTTTTTCGCATTTATTTTATTAACAGCATATGGTAGATCAATCTCCTAGGACATTATCGCTAATTGTTAATCCAACGTCAACCCCCAAAATATTGGTATTGAGTTCTTGGCCAAAGTACAGTCGAAGTCAAGAGAGGCCTGCCATAACACAAAGGCTGGTTAATGCATTGGTGGGTAGATATATCCTCTTAAATGGTCACTGCTTAGACCAATCTAGTCCAGAAGCAACTCTTGGATACTCAAATTTAAGGACCAATCAACACCATCATTCTGGAGTGCTTGTGAATGATCTAAAACTATCATTTGTCATTGTAGCTCATTCATTTGTGTGGAAAATGTTGAAAGGCTGTTCAAGACCAATGGAAGCTTTCTGGTTTCTACAATTACTAGAATCTACTTTATTTTACTACAAAGGAACATGTCCTTCGTATCATACGAAAAATATTTCTTAAATTATGAATCAAATATGAAGACATGTGAAATGACAGTAAGTAAATATCAGATAAAAAGGAAACATGAATTACTGGAACGACAACAGGCGAGAAAAAAGAAATTATGCACTAAGTGCGAATTACTCACCTAGATACAATATTAGCTGAGTGAAATAGATCTCCATGTCTAAGTTCCGCAATGACACGCAACCGACTGTTTAAAGAACATAAAAGAATATAAGAAAAAAAGATAGCAAAAACTAATTTAGAAATTTGACGAGGAAAATATTTCTTCAGTGTGGTTTAATTGAAAAAATATATGCTAAAGCATCAAACTCTAACTGAGAATTCTGTCAGTTTGCAGAACCTGTATCGAGTGAAAGTTGTCAGTACAGACTGAAAATCCTCAAGACCTGCATGATAACCTTCTCTGTTTGTTGTGCTCGCATCTTTTTCTTCTTGTCTATGGAGTTGGTCGGCTCCAAGACGTCGTTTTTGCAAATAATATTCTTGGAGCTCATTGAACTGCAATATTGGGAGGCCAAAAAAGGCAAAAGAAAAGATCCAATGAATTTGGATCAATAATATAATGCAAAACGAGAAAAACTTCAACTGTTTGTAAGACATCAGGAAAACTTGTAGTATATGACATAAATTTCATACTGAAATTCAGTATATTTGGACAAATAGTCAATCAATGAACCAGAACAAATGAAAGTAGAACAAAAGGCTAAGACAACATAATGTTGGAACTAATTTTTGCACCAAAAGATGGCCAAGATAACCTCGCTAGTGAGCCCAGTTAAAAGGACTTATGTGTATCATTGAACTCCGATACCATTTTTAAATGTGAATGATGAAATTGATGCAAAGATTAATTAAATGTACACCAGTTTGTTCTTTCTAAATTTTTAGTTGTATGTACAATATAAGGTCATCACCTAGAGTGACAGTATGGCTTCCATTATGTGTTCATACTACAGGTTTGATTCACAAAAATCTCCCTTATGACAAAATGGTAAAGTTGCAGATATGATTCTTTCAAGGTCTTCCATTGGTAGGAAACAAAATTACAACCAACTAGAAGGGCAACACAATTATGATAACTCATAGGTGGTAGGAGTTCTAGGACCATAAAACAACCATGTTATTTTATCAATTACTCTAAAAGCTTAATATATCAAAGAACGATAGTTTTTACATTTTTATACTAAATATTCTCCCTCACTTTAGAACTGAACATTTTGATGAGCCTAAGAGGTTGACTTTGATTTAAGTAGATGGAGAATTTATATTTTAAATGACATATGGATCTAGTGGGATTAAACTCAGTACCTCTGCTCTGATATCAATGTTAACTCACCAACAACTCTAAAAGCCTAAGATGGTGGAGAATAATAATTTTTATATTTTATATTTAACAAAACCACAAGACTCGAGGTTCCAAGCTTCTAGAATTTGTAACTTAATGTAAAGTTGGCCACGCTATTTATATATCTAAGTGACTATCCATGATACACAAGCTTTATATGTGATACATGAACGTTGGATAGATTATAACACCACAGTCATAAGGCTACAAGATCAGTAAGAAAAAATTCACACAAATATGATAGGAATTTTACATACAATATATACATTGCCAATTGTTACGATGCTAGCTCAAGAGAGTGCAAAGCAATACATGGATTAAAAATCAAATAAAATCCAATAATAGGAGAGGTTGTCAATCAAATTTGCCGACTCTGAACAGCAAGTTCCAACAAGGAAATGTTATTAATAAAAACAAACCTGTGCATGTACTCGTCTTTTTCTAGACATAACTGCTCCTGATTGGACAAGAGAACTTGTTGGTTCCAAACCACTAATACAATCTTTTCTTTGGAAACCTTGATTGCTTATCTGGGCCTTCACATCAGAATTCTTGCCTTGCAAATTACCAGAGCATGTCCCTGCAAGAGAGCTACGTGAGTTGGAAAGAAATACATTACTACGCTTTTCGGCTGTGGAAGACCATAGCTTAGATGCTACAGGATCATCCAAAAGCATGCGCAGTTTCATGGAGTATCTCTCTTTTGATCGGGATAACTCCATTCTCCGTCTCTCAACAGCAGTTATATCTTCTTTAATATACTGCAGGTCAGTTTGAATCTGCAGAACGTGAAAGATATGAGAGCACATTTCAATTGTCCTTCACTAAATTGAGAATATAGAATTACATTGCATGTAGTGATATTGGAAACTGGCACTAGAAATAGGTCCGCAGCAATATTTACCATGTTCTAAATAATGATTACTGTAATAGATCAAGTAGAGAATTTATTATAAGTAGAACGAATTTAAGCTTATAAATTGAATAATGTAGGATCAAAGGCCTTGAAAAGAAGAACATAATCTGGTTTTATGAGAATCGACCTGATTCAGCTCTTCCACCTTTTGCTTTCGAAGGCAGTGTAAGAAGACAAGCAATATTTGCATATTTGTCTCAGCCTCTTGTTGCTCCATTTTCTTCTTCTTCTCCGCAAGAATAGTTAACAGGTTATCTAGCTCCTTGACTGACATTTCACATCCCTGTACGAAAGAAATGTAATCATCTCTAAGTCTGCAAAAAATAAACTTAGAAATCATAAATTCAACAGGTTATCTAGCTCCTTGACTGACATTTAACATCCCTGTATGGAAGAAATAGAACCATCTCTAAGTCTGCAAAATATAAACTTAGAAATCATAAATAAATTCAACTAAGTAATGAAGTTAACTCCTACCGGACAGCCAATGGTTATATAATTAAATTTCAATTCACCTTCCCTAGCAACAGCACTATCTATAAAAGGTAAACTGAGCAACTTCTATGAAGGCTAGGTTTAGAATTTTCAATAACAAGAGGATTGCAATACGAAGATCGCGCATATCTCTGTATGAACTATGAAGGAAATGCCTCCAATCCACAATTAGAATATGCTGGTGTCTAGAAATGAAATGAAACAAAAACTAGCATGGCGATCATGATTTCAACTCCGTAAATGCTGGTGTCTAGAATGATTTCCATCTCCCCGACAATTTTCTATTAGCATGCTGACAACATGAGACGATAAAGAACACCAAGTAGCCATTATGTCTGATCCAGATCTTTTAGGATACTTCAGAAGAAGCCAAATGCAGCAGAGTTCACAACACATTTAGAATATGCAATTCTCACAAAGATACTACAGGTCTCGGGGTCTACAAGTTTATGCTAATAGGTCTATATTGCTGGAAATACAGATAAAATGGAAATGTATAACTAGAGGAGAATGACAGAATTGCAGATTTGCTGGTTGGTGAAAGATTTTCTTAATAGCCTACAGGATTATGAGAATTCAAGTTCCATAATAAGAATACGAGTGGTGAGAAAGCTATAACACTAGGTTAAATAGTTTCTGCTAACTGAATTATTAGGTTACTCTCATAAAAGTATAATAGGGCAGAATAAATAACCTTGAAACAAATAGGAAAAGGGATGATAAACTAGTGGATGATAATCTTGTATCTAGATAAGGACTAACGACAGAGTTGATGGGGTAGAGATCTCTCTAGAAGAAACATGGAAGAGAGAGTGAAATCTTTTATGAACTAACAGTAAATAAAATTTGAAAACAAATTACTAGAAAATCAAAACTACAACAACAGCAGGAAGGGGAAATAGAAAGACAAAAAGAGAGAATTGTGTACAATGCCTGTGTGTATTTCTTAATGAGGCACTTTGAATCACGGGATCTGGTATATGATACTTAGAAGATCAATTAGATAGTTATGTATATTGATTTAATCATAGAAGGGAAACCACTACCCAACAGTATGCTACCACCAGAAGAGCAATTCCATGTATCTTCCAATGAATCTCCTACTTAATCCTAACAGATAAAAAGAGATTCTTCAACTAGAAAGAATTTAATTTTGATGTAGGTGACCAGAAGCTATCCAGCTCAATCATATACTATGAAACTGACAGATGAAGCAGGCTAATTTAATTATGTCTATAAACACTACAAAGTTATAAAGGATGACTATCTAATTCATATTTGCCTAGCTCAGTCTAAAAGGCTTGTAAACGTTCTCAAATGGGTTAGGACAGCCGATATGTGGATATAATACGTACTAACTAAGATGCTAAAAGACATGACTACTCATTAGCACCAGGAAGAAAAGAAAACACTCTACATTTTTATAAATAATTGGAATTAGAAATTATTACTAACCTGTTGTAGTGCAAACCGAAAGTGCTCAATAGGTGATGCAGTTCTGGCAATATGACGAGCTGAGGTCTTCTTTAACACCTACATGATGTTGCGTAGAAAAAAAGGGAAAAGAGTTATACTTATAAAATTGCCAGAATAGTTAGTCTCGAGATACGACATAAACATTTGAATGAACAAGTAAACAGAACATGCATCAACAAAATTTCAAATTTCAAACATGATGAGTAGGACCGAAAGAAGTAAAAATTATACCAACAAATGGTATCAGAAAACGACGATGCAAGTGATCAAAGCTAATCAAATCAGAAAATCCGGACACAACCCAATTTGGAGCAAATTCCATCAAAATGGAACCAACAACTACAAAGTTTTACCTTATCAAGGAGGAAATTAGGGTAGAGATGGCTCTTAGTGAGGTAATGGAAGCAGCAAGGGCAATCGTTCTTGTTGTTGAGATGCGTAACGATGCACATGTAGCAGAAGCTGTGGCCGCACGTCGTCAAGAACGCGTCTTTTATCATCCCCTTGCATATCGGGCACAAGAGGTCCTTATCCAGCTCCGCCGCCGTCGGGCCGCCGAATCCCGAGACCATGGCGGCAGCGGCGTCGCACGCCGACTCCGTCGTCTCCGAGAACGAGGCGGTCCCCGGAAGCAGCTCCGTCTTCACCACGGACGGCACCAGCGCGCCCACCGACGAGTCCCCCATCCGATTCCAGACGGCAAATGCGTTTCCACTTCGAGATGATTCGGATTGGGGAGTAAATTTGAAGGGTTTGAGTATAAGAGATAGAGATAGATAGAGAGAGAGAGAGAGAGAGAGAGAGAGAGAGAGAGAGAGAGAGAGAGAGAGAGAGAGAGATTATAATTGTTTATGTTCGTGTATGGGTGTGTATGGGTAGAATCCGACCACGTGGAGGAGGAGATGGAGATGGGGCACTTTTGCCCTCATAGTTTTGTCGATTTTAGAGTCAATTAATAAAAGAATTAAATTCTTTTATGCACATTTCTCTTATAATTAATTCTTTCCGAATTATCATGATAATTATATTTAACAAAAATATAGTCATAAAATTTTCTTACTAATTTTTTTTTTCTTCTTATGCTAATGATATCGGCTAATATCAAGATAACTTTAGAAATTAGATCCATTTTAAGTAATTCATATAAGGGCAAGATATTTTTTTAGCAATTTAATTTTAGTTTTAATAATTATTATTATTTAAAAGTGTTAAGTGGCACCTTTTTATATTAAAAAATATATCATATTTCCATGTATTACTCTTGATCAGAGTTGCTATTTCACACTTAGCATCAATTGTGCCATCAGAATTTTACTCAATCTCTAGCTATTCTTAGTTCCACTGCTGATTCTTTCTCTGTGATGTCTCTTTGGCTTTTGCATGTCTTGACCATGCATAAAACTACAAAGAAATGCCTCACTTTAGGGCATAAGTCTGCATTTCATCATCATCTACCACAAAGTAGTTCACTATTTGAAATGCTCCATAAGGCATACAGTGGGTGGCACCAACAAAGCTCTTCTTAAGTAAAACAAACAGCAAAGATGAATAAGAAAGTTGACTATTGTCAGATTAACATGCTGGAAAAAGAAACAGAAATACAACTATGGATGCTGGATAAATATTAAATCAACCAAAAAGGTCTACCATAAAGCAAGCTATAAACTGTCCCACATGAGAGGGATCATCATCAAGAAACATCTTTAACACATCTACTACAGCAAGTTGATATCATCAAAAGTTAATTCAAAAATCTAAGAGCATAGGAGAACACCGATCTAGTAGCTACTTTCATCTAAATCAAGAGGTATTATAGTTTCTCATATAATGCAAATATCTCAGCAAACATTGCTATTCTAGTGGTCAAAATGTTGGAAGTTAGAAGTTAGTATAGTTACAGAAATAATCTGGGTCAAAATTTAGATGCAAGTGGACAACTCCAGCATAATGAAAGCATTAAGAATTCGAATTTTCCATAAACTGTGTGTGTCCAATATCTGAAACTGAATGAACTCATCCAAGAGGTTAAGCTGCGTCCTGAACATATTTTCTCAAACCATACAAACTCAACAAGAGAAGTAAACAGCAGAGGTCTACGAAAAGATGAACCAAATGCATCTTGAGGGCTTCAGTTTTATATTGAACAAGAAATTTTGATAGATGCAAAAAAGTTGTTTGACAGCAACAAGGAAGACAACAAAAGAAATGGTTTACGTGTAAATATAACTTGGAAGAGAAGGTGACTCAGCCTCATCATTAGCAAATCTTGCTAGACAAGTTGAAAACCATATAATCAAATTTAAGCAGAAGAAAAGCTAAGCAAAAAGACACCTTTGCTAGAGGAGAGAATAGTATGCTAATAACAACTATTACAAATCGACTACTAAACTATTTACCTAATTAACTGAATGCATCAACAGAAAAGATATGATGAAATTCTCAGCACCATTATTTGAGACTCAATCATGCCAATCTGTAGACAGGCTTCGCACAATAGCAACTTCTAAGAACATCAGAAAGCTCATAATTTCAAAAATCCAGATTCCAGAGATGATGTTCTCCAAGCATATGAAGTATTAGAGAGTATAACCCAACTCTGCCCAATCACTTTATACCAAATAGGATCATATGTGAGCAATTTTTTGAGCTGTATTCTTCATGCTAATTGCTAAACAACCAACGCAATCACTTAGGCAGAAAATATATCTTATAAAGGCAAAACAAGAAGTTCATATTAAGTGAAAACATTCGATCACCTCATGCAACATACATAATACCTCTATATGAAAAGAATTTTCTGTGTTATTTTTGTCATGCCAACCGACCAGCATTTACCTTGGCAGAAACTATATATTAAAAGGCTAATACCAATCTCTGATGTTGCTGGACATCATTGAATAACTGGTGCACTGCAATAACACATGAAACATAACTCTCCCACCCACAAAGGGCTATACTTCTACAAAAGATCCATCAGCGAATAGTCAAGAAAAAGATACAAATTTCAAGGAATTCTACCTGTGAAATCCCATAAAAACACCAATTCATGGTACAATAAATAGCCCACCATGATCATGAATCTGCTTTTGTTATCGCCTCGAGCATCATCTTGGCCACTTCCTTCTTCAAGTCCATCCTACGCAAGTGCTGCTTAAGCTCAATCACTGTCTGCTTCTTAATCTTCTCCTCCATCACCTTCGCCTTCGACTCATCAAGAAACTCAAAGGCCCTCTTCATCGTTGCCCCTCGCGGATGCTCATTAGCCAACTCCTCAACAGCCTCCCGGAAGTACGGATACGGAAGCTTCCCTTTTTCAGTCTCTGGCTTCTCATTCTCCAACTTCCCCGACATCTGTGTAGTGTTATTCTCTACCTTGTCATTCTGTCGAGGACCTAACCTAGCATTACTCTCGTCGCTATCACTTTCATCACTCTGAGCACCGGCATTGCCAGAAGACTGATTTCTACCGCCCCACACCTTCTTTGAGAGGTCAAAGACAAAGCCCTCGTGAGGCTTAGAGGGCCCCTTTCCTGTGCTCATTTCCCGGGCAGCATTGGCCGTGTACCTCTTCTTGAGGCGCCGTAGCTTATCGTTAATCTGCACATTCGAGACCTCGAGACCGCGGGTGCGACGGACGAATTCGGCAAGGGCATCGTTTTGCGCTGGTAAAGAGCCGTTCTTGGCACGGAAATCCCCGAGCCACCGGAGGACGGCGATCTCGTCGTCTAAAGCCCAAACTCGTTGGAAAAGTTGCTTCTTTTGCTCAGGAGGGGCCTCCAAGGAGGGTTTTTTCTTCTTATTCTGGGGTCCGTCAGAGGGTGGTGGTGGCTTCTTGGGCTTAGCGGGCTGAACCGGAGCAGGCTGAACCGGAGCGGGCTCGCCAGACTCATCGGAGTCGGAGCCGGACTCGGTGGACCCGGATCCTGAGGGATTCACAGGCGGCTGGGGTTGTGATCGGGGTTGAGAGGAAGGAGGTCGAGGGTTGTGGTCGGATTCGGATCCGGAGCCCTCGTCGGTGGATCCCTCTTCGTCTTCATCCTCGTCGCTGGGATTGGTGGGCTTCGGAAGAGGGTTGTTGGGGGACTTGTTGGTGCTTCTATTTGGGGAAGGGGTGGCGAGGTTAACTTCTTGGTCGTCATCAGAGGAGGAGGAGGAGGACGGTCGGGGGGCGGCGGCGGGGCGTTTCGGGGCCATGACTGCGTTGGGGATGGTTTGGGGGAAGAAATTGGCGATCGAGGAGGAGAGGTTTTATTTGGAGGTTTTATTTGGAAGTAAGAGCGGAAGTTAGGGTTTTAACTTGTGGGAAGGTGAAGAGGGATAAGCCGTCTAGTTTCCGATAGTGGTCTTATCGGGATTCTTATCAGGGCCAAATCGACCACAAAAGCCGATAAAATTTATGCCAACGATAATTTATCGGGTCTTGTTAATCTTACCCCTGGAATTGGTTCCAATACTCCACCCCTCTTACATCTTTATTATCATTCACACTATATTTTATGAATATTTATTATTTGATTTCTATAAATTACTTTTAATCCTCAAAATTATTTGAATTAATTGTACCATAACAACAGCTAATGAAATAATAAATATTCTGTTACTCTCAAAAAGAAAAAAGAAAAAAAAGAAGTAATAATCTATAATACTCTATGGATGGGTATTAAGGTTGTTTTGTAACTATAATTACTTTAATCATCTATATGATAATTAACCACTAAGAAAATATAATAAAGTGTTTTTTTAATCCAAAAAAAAAGAAGTGTGTCTTGATAAATTTCTCTAAATATTTTTAATATGATGTTTTCAAATAAAACACCAAAATTTATACCCTTATTTAATAGTCGGATTTTTCCAAAAACACCTTAAAGTATGGTATTTACTATAATTTAACAAAAAGTAAGCAAGAGTTGAATTAAAAATAGTGAAAAGATAGAAAATGAAATAAACTTATAATGTAAGATGTAAAATAGAAATATATATATATATATATATATATACGAAAGGAGATCTTGACTCAACAATATAAGAAAAGAGACCCAAGCTTTTGCACTTCCTTAAAGAACTTGATTACAACTTAGTTTGATGAAAACACAATCCTGCAGGAGATATTAAAAACTATATCCCCCTGCAGTTTTAGCTGGGATTCAAAAGCTTCCGATCTACCATGCCTTGAGCAAGGCTTGAACACTAAACTCATGTTAAGTCCGAGTATACATCGTGACGATCTTATTCCTATTATAGTGATTCTAATGGAGAAAAATCAAGCAACTGTTGAACTATTCAAACATGCATAGGAAGATGATAAATGTTTTAAGCTTGAAATGTCAAATAGCTCCATGAATCTCTGATCAGAAATTCTCGCTTTAGCAGCAGCAAAGCGCTGGTACTCGTCGAATACTGAAGACAAACACCATTGCTGCAGCTTTCTCAAACATCCAACCACACATCCAGTTCGATGCTGGAAAAAGAGCATATAATAGTAAGAACAAATTTTGATGTTTTTAGTCAGCAAGAAAGCATAAAGCAGATTGCACTTACCTTCCCTCTTTTGCAGTGTATAAGCAGTGGGTGATTTCGATCATCTGAAATAAGAAAAGCAATAAGATATAAATGTGAACTTTGATAGACAACTGAATCTAGTATAGCAACATCAAAAGAAAAAAAAAAGGTTGTCTTATACCAAGGACAGCTTTGAGCGCCTCCCGTATTTTCTCCTCCGGGATATTAACAAAAGGTTCCTGCAGAGATTATTTTTTGTGTATTGAGAATATGAATACGCATATAAAATAAATATATCAACTATATGTAGTTAGGAGTTCAGGACAGTTAAGAGGAAAAAAAAGTCAGCATATTTTTTTTTCTAACATGAGGTATAAAGAGTGCCACAATAGTACTAAAACCATTATATGAAGCTGCTCTGGATAATATTGGTGCATGATACAATCTTAGGGTATAATGGGTCTTTTTTCATTTGCCCTTAAACAATCCTCCTCTGCAGATTGTTCAAGGATACGTTCTCCACAATCTGCCATTGCATTATGCAAACTTCTTTACAGTATAAAATATAAGTCCTAGGTGTTCCATAGGGTATTGGAATGAAGTTGCAATGGTAACAAAAGTTTAACTTTATAGAAACAACGATTGCAATCCTGTTCATGTCTTTACAATCCTTTTCATGTCTTGACAATCTAAGGCACTTCTATCAGTTGCTTGATGTAGAACAACTAACAAGGGTAGATATTTTAAATGTGCCACAGTGTCACCCTCTTTTTAGAACTGCTCAACAAACTAGATTTTTTTTGGACTTACAAGCTGTGAACAAGATTGTTCCAAGAGAATGGCTTAAGTTGGTCATTAGGATCTGTAAAGTGAATCTCGACTAATAGGTTACAAGAAAATTTCTTATGTCAAAGTGAAAATTGTCAACCGACAAGTATGCACAAACAGAAAATTCATTAGCAGATTTATCCATGTATGGAAGTTGTGTCGAGCAAATGACACACAACGGTGTAGACAGAAATGTAATTACAAAGGAATAAAAATAATAATCTCTAGAGACCTGATCCACATAAGGGGAAAAGAAACTACTTGTAGTACAATGAAGAATCCATGTATAGGTGACCAAGAATTGTTGGAACAAGATTAGGATTCATCAATCATCATGACCATGGAAAAGTAGACCTACCAGAAGCCAATTTCATCAGTCACTGAGTTAGGTTTTCCTGATCAATTTAAAATTTCACTAATCTTGTTTTCTAGCTTTATTCAGGTTGGGTCGAGGTCAAGGTTGGCTTGGGTCAACATTCAACATCATAACACAGTTACCAACTTTACCATAGTCCCCCTTCAAAAAGAAAAGAAGCAAAACCACACACTGGTTGCACACAATTAGATAGGTCAAATGGTAAGATCAGGTTAGTAGATGAATTGGGTTTGGCACCTCTAAATCTCTAATATTCCCAAATATAAATCCAGCATATGGAAGATCAAGATTATAGACTGTAAGATAAAACCTGTTGGGTGGCCTAGAGAATAATGACATCAAATCAAGATGAGAATCTGGTTGAGCACTCAGGGGGAAGAGAGTACCATATACTTTCCTGGACAAAGCAAATGGACTTGTCTACATGAAAAATATGTAGATGAAGAAAAGGCATAATGCCATGTCATGCCAGGACACAAAGAGAAACTAAAAATCTTTGAAGAGATTAAGAATCACATCTGCTACATGCAGCACTGTGACTTAAATACTCTATGTGACCTTCCAGCCAGCTTCCATAATAATCTTTGAACTTGTGTTCTTGCTTATGAACCTCAAAAGACGAAAGTTGAAAAAGAATTAATATCTGTACATATGATCATTAGCACACACAAGACACAAAGCTAAGTTAGAAGGGTGAAATAACAATGTTCTTCTAGGATTAGCAAAAGAAAAGAATGCTAACTTCTGAAAGGAAAAGCAACATTCCTAACAACTATCTAAATTTTAACGCATTGTCTAAATGAAATGCTTTGCCTATGGTTGAGCAATCTTTAGAGATGTGCTGCCACTAGAAAAGTTGCATCGATTGCAAGTCAGACAAAACATTTGAGGTCATTTTAAGGTTAAGATGCAACAAATCGTTTACTATGGTTTGGGCAAGTCAAACAAGTATGAAAGTGCACTCAAGGATAAGTGAATCAATGAAGGTGGAAAGCATGGCAATGGAAGAGGAATATATATTATGAAAATCGTCGAGTAACAAAGAGAATCAACCAGGGTAGCTGAACAAAGAAAGAGATATGGCATTATGGCAGTCCCCACAAAATTTGAGAGATGCTGTGGTTGGAGGCCCACTTAGAACCTTGATTTATTGTATACTTTCATGTACTACAAATTTCTACACTTAGCATCATAAGGTATCTAACGATCTATGCATTCAGAAGCTATGACATCCTAAACCAATTATGGGAGTAATTTCATTATTTAGGATCTATTGCAAAGGATGGAGAAATAAATGGAGAGCATAAGAAAATTGAAAAGAAACCAAATATGGAGGTATCAACCGGAGAGGAGGCAGCAGTCAAGTATTAACGTATCCTTTGTAACAATGGAAGAAAAATTATAAAAGGGTCCGACACTGATAGCCTAGATAACTGCAATAGAACCAAAATCTTCACAGAAGATATGTATAAAAGGCCATTTGAAGTTTATGAATTTATACTCAACAATACATATAACAGAGCAAAATGGATTCTTAAAAATATTCTCCAACCATTCAGTTTTACTCATATGCAAGGAGATGTGTATCACCTAGGAAAAGTAAAGCCCATCATGTTAGTATGTCAATCTTCATGAAAGCATGCATGCAGTAGAAAATAGCAATCTCAGAAAACCAAGATACTGATCGTAGTTTGAATAACTCCCTATCTGCATATAATTAAACCCAGGGGAGGAAGATGAGTAATTGAATGATGACTAAAGATACTAAATGATAATCTCATATAACTCGCAGCTTGGTTATACGAATATGAGAACAAGACATGTCCTCTCTTCTCCTCTAAGTTGAAATTTCATAATGACAACAAACAAAGACAATTAGACGAAAAAGAAGTCAACTTTCGTACTGGAACTATCAATACACACACAGACACCAAAGATTGTACACAAATAAGAGCCCACTGCAAAGACCGGAGTAAATAACCCTCAAATTACTCCATTATAACTAATGGAGAAGTAGGCTAAGATCCAGATGCAGTGTTCCAAAAACAAAAAAACAAAAAAAAAAATTTACCTTGCGGCCTTCGATCCCAAACTGGAACAACCTGATCCCATTCGTCTCAAGGAACTCCGTGTTCTCCTCCGGGTACGGCTCCGGGCAAAGATATCTAAAACCACCAAATCAATGAGTCACCACCACCACCACCCAAAAGAATCAAAACCAAGAGGGCCTAACGCAAATGCCGAGATAGGAAGCAATTCACCGACATGATGGAGCGCAGGTTAAGCGTCTTCAAGAACCCGAAGTTGGCCGTCTCGGGGAACCCCGAGCGGAAGATGCCGTCCTCCACCATGGCGAAATTGAGGGGCGGCACGAAGAGCTCCTCGCCCGATACCTCGCAGTCCAGCGGATAGACTGGATAATGGTAGAGCTTATTCGCCTTCTTATCCGCCTCCTCTTCCAGCTTATTCTCCGGATTCCTCTGCTTCACCATCTCAAGTTTCATTACAAAGTCTTTGGCAAATCAAAAGAGAGGGAGCGAGAAAGAGAGAGAGGAATAGGAAGGTGAGACGACTGGTTTTGGTAGTTATTTATAGAGTATGAAGAGTATTAAATAAGAATAAATAAATAAATAAATAATGACATCATTGAGATGGCTTCTTTGTTTTGTTAATAAAGTATTAGATCCATAATTTATGTGACGCTATTATTGAGATGTTGAGATAAGAGAGCTTTTAAGATGGGATGGTGATTGATTAATTAATTAATTGATTAAGGAAAGTATAAAATTTAAAAACATATTCCAAAATATGACTATTGTTTTTTTTTTTAATTTTTTTGTTTTTTTTGCCGTGGTAAAAGCATACTCACTCATATCAGACGGTTATAAACTCAAACGTTTATGTGACGCTGACACTGAGATTTAAGAATATACCGTAAATATGTCTGTTGTTGCTACGTAGCAGTAGAAGCATGCCCACTCGTATCAAGAGTTTAAGACGTTTATGTGACAGCTCTTGTTAAGACGTCGAGAGGAGAAAAAGTCATGATCTTTTAAGACGAGGATGACGATTGATTGACTAGAAAACAGTAAAATTTTGTTATTTAAGAATATATTTTTAAACATGACTATTTTTGTCGTATTAGTAAAAACGTACCCACTCGAGGTTATAGCCCCAAATATTTAGGAGTGTAAATTTTCTATGTAATAAAAAAAAATCAAAATGGATTGCAAATTTATGATCTTGCTTTAGACTACTGTGAGTTATATAAAACAGTCAACTTATATATCGGATTGATAAGGTTAGCTTATATAATTAGTCTAAAATTATAATATATATCCCCTGTGGTTTAGTCAAATTATGATTAGTTAATTAATGTGCTTGAATAAGTTTTGAATTTCTAAAACTATGCATAGCAGAAGGTCAAAAGAGATTTAGTGCACTATTAAGAAGATTACAAATGTATATATTTAGCCTTATTTCTAGAACAAAATCCACAAAGGATCTATTGTTTCATATTTTCTAATAACCTTGAGACTCTAATAAGGCATACCTACACTAATTAATTAATTAATTAATTCCTTTAGCTTGCAAAGTCTACCTTCAAGATTTGAATAGAAGGCAACAAAATGGTCAAACTGATATAACAATCAAATTTATTGCCTAACTTTAAACACTTTGAAAGCCACTTCTTTGCATGGTATGGTATCTATTTCATTTGATTGGAGATGGAGAGGATTTTTTTTAGATTTTTTTAAGAGATTTAGTCAAAGGAAAAGAAAAGAGGTTGCTTAAAAGAACTCTAAAATAAGGGTCCATCAAATTAGTATAATTGATTACGGCAAGCAAATCTCACACCACAATTTTTTAAGCAGTGGTTGGTTGGAAAATTTTAAGAAATTATAAATAGCCTAATGCCATTTTGCTCATATTGTTTGATTATTCTTAAGTTGACATCGTTAAATTCTCGGTTTTCTAACATAAGAGTATGATTATTATTATTATTCATCTACTGCCTCGTTATTAGGGTAATTATTGATTAGTTATACGCAGAATACTGCAATAAGCTATAACGAAAATAATAGCGCTCTATTGTAATTCAGATTATATCATAAAGACTTGTTTGGTTTGAGACTAAGCTCCGAACTTAATTGTTTTAAGAGTAAGCTCAACTATGTATAATGAAGATAAGAAAATGTTTGATTACTTCTTAAACTGAAACCAAACCGGCCCGTAAGGTTTAGGGTTTAAGTTCGAAGTATAGAAAAGTAAATTGTAAACGAGGTATAAACTACAGAGGAGTAATTTATAATATTGGGTTAGATTGATTGGAGGAGATTGGGAGAGACATCACCCACGAGCTCCTGAGATTTGATTGTTTAATAATACGATTAGAGAAAGGAAGAGGATCGCAGATAATAGGATATGTGGAATAAGAGAGGTGGAATAAAGTACATTCCATGGAATATGCCTCGGATAGGGACCACTATTCGCCAAAAGCTATTCCCTTTTCTTCTCCCCTGTCCCCCCACACCGCCCGCCCGCCACGTACGCTTTCCGTCGTATAGCGACTCCTCTCTCTCCCCCCCTCTTCCGGAGGCACCCACGGTTTTCTTAGCTCCGTGTTGGACGCCAATTGGCCGATCCCGTGGGGCCCGCACGAGTTACTGCGTGGGGGGCCAATTATTGGGGGACATGTCGGTGGATGGATTCACTGGTATCTTATCCGCCGTCGCAAGTGGATAGGATAAAAAAGTTATCCCGGATATTAAACCGTAGTTATTCTCGATTTTAACCCAACTATAACTCTTTCCTATTTTTATTCACCGTAACATACTATCTAATTTAATATAGCTCTAATAAAAACGTTAAACTAATCAGTATTTTTAAAAACGCTAAACACTGACATGATCAGAATCTTAGAACTAGACAAAAACGATAAACTGATTAGTATTTTTATTTAGAGATAAAATACTAATTAATTCAACCATTTTTAGAGCTACAGTAAATTAGATTCCGTTTAATAATAAATTTAAGAGGTAGTCTATTTCGATAAAAATAAATTAGTTCGGTCCACTCAATTTATCCTTAAAAAATACGAGGTTAAATATATATTTTACAGTATTTATGTATTTTTTTTATATCTCTATTTAACCCATAAATATTATATTATGATTAAAAAGTGAAGCATTGATATATTTAAGTGGATAATTTAGTATTAAAAAATAAGTGAAGAAAATTTTGAATGAATAGAATATAACAAACCTTTTACTTCAAAGGATGATCATGCCTTTCCCTAGATGCTCATGGCTCTATCACTTCCTTTTTAAAGAGAGATATAATATAATAGAGTTTTAGCTAAATTTAAGTTAATTAGAATATTGATGTAATTGACCATTAAAGTGACAGTTGAGAATAACTAATAAGAATTATTTTCCTCATGGGAAATGAAATCACCATTGAAAATATATGGTAAAGAATAGTGGTGCTAAATAATATTAAAAAAACACTATTTTTGTTTTATTGTCATTGAACTCTTGTAATTTTATTTTTATTAAATTGAAAAATATCTTGCTGGTAGTTTGCTTAACTGACGATTACCATATAGACGAGCTAAATTAATACTAAATTCTTATTTGGTAGAATTTGAATGGTAATAAATAAAGTAATAGAATTCAGTTAATTAAAAGAGTTTTTATTATCCAATCGCATCTGATTTTAAATTCTAGCGGACATAGACAGCGCAATATATAATGGGACATCATCAAGTTCTTACTTTTCTCTCAGAAAAATAAAAAACAAAATATAAAATATTTTTATAAATTTCTTAAATAAATAAGAAAATTGAATGTTTATTTTAAAAAATAAAGAATTGACAAATGTTTATTGGCAAATTTATTATTTTATTTGATTAAAACTATTGGCAAAAGTAGGCCAATCAAGCCTAGTAGATTCCAACTCCTAGTCGTGATCACAACAGCTCGGACACGTGTAACGGACGGCCGAGAATAACCCAACCATCCCCTATCGAGGGCTCGAATAGCCGCCTCCTGCTGTTATCATTTATCCACCTCACTTATCCGACTTCTTATTCGCCCTGCGCACTATTGTAACTCGCTATCCTTATCCCGTTGCTATCACTGACGAGGCCAAACCTACCCAACTGTGTTTCTTGCCACATTAATATTCCTAATTACTCTCTTATATTAAACTTTATAACTATATAACTATATATATATATCATCACACTTGTCTTGATTTCCTTTCGTTTGTATTGGATAACACGTTTGTTTCCATGCACTTCCAGAAGTGACAACCAATGGAATAACCAAGCAATATAGACCAATGATTTTTATTTTTAATCTTTTTATTATTTTTGATACCTTGTGAGTGTCACACTCATCAATGAATTGTTAGTTCATTTGCAATCTAGTAAGGGCCCATTATTATCATGTAACATGAGGACAATAATAATAATAATAGGGGAAGGAAGTAGGTATGAGTTATAGAGGAGTGAGTTTGGTTGATATGCTTGGCATCCACTTAATTACATATTAGTTTTATATTTTAATTACATACTCGTTCCTTGAATTATGACTCTGTATCGCATTGCATTGCAGAGTGTTACATTTTAGATAGTATATTGAATAAAATTTTACGCTTTTATTTTTT
Organism: Typha angustifolia; assembly: GCF_048772165.1. Lineage (NCBI taxonomy): Eukaryota > Viridiplantae > Streptophyta > Magnoliopsida > Poales > Typhaceae > Typha > Typha angustifolia. The sequence continues at coordinate 6,475,579 of NC_133243.1, read as the reverse complement.
AAAAGTGTATTGTGATGTAAGATTATAGATAGTTAACTCTCGAGTTGTTGATTGATATATAATATTATTATGTTATTTAGGTATGTTGTGACTTTGTTTTTTATTTTTTGTGAAAGAGGATATGCTGAGTTTGGTTATCTGGTTGATGACATTAGAGATCACTAAACCTAAAATATATATATATATATAAATTTGAGAAAAGTATAGCCCTGTTGGTGATTAACCATTCTCATAAAAGTATAAGTTGGTGGAGAACACCTACCATTTTTTTCTTCTAAAAAGCTTTATAGAGTTATGGGCAGAGATTTAATATTTAATTACAAATAAGACTGTGAAAGTTAAGCTTATAGAGAATAACATTTTTAGCCTTTATAGTTTTATAGCAATCCTCTACAATTGATGTCTAAGCTGAGATATTATTAACCCTGTTTAATTAAGTAATCAGGCATGGCCCAAAATAATATGGCCTTTTTAATTGAAGGAATATATCCTTATACTATAGAAATATTTCATTTTGTGACCCATGTAGGCCCTATCAAAGTGGGAGCATGGCCTATTTGAAAAGCCTATGAATGCATTAGGTTATCGACTTTATCAGACACTATCAATAATAAAATATAAAAAACTACGGTTCTTTTCCACGATGCTCATTCGAACTCGTAGTGCATAATTTTTCATTATCGATTCGTAATCTTAATAACTCTTGAGACAAAGTCTTTCAAAATATAAAGAAGATGTGATACTGTGAGGAGTTATTGCAATAACTATTAAGATGTCCTTAAGTTAGGTTAAATCTCTCTATTATACAATTGACATATAGAATTCTAATAGCTCCCAAAATATCTCAATCTCTATTTCTAGATTGGTTAGAAACAATCTTCTAATACTTTTGTGTCTAGGCATCAGAAATAATTTTGAAATTATTATTTTTTTGTTTGAACTACTTTCAGGATGATTTGAACCACCTCCTAAAGACTTATGTTTCTTCTAGTAATTATATTAAAACCTTACACTAAATACAAAATAGAAGTACTGAGCTAAGGGGTTATAGTATGCCCTTTGTAATGACTTTAGGGCTTAGGCACATAGGCCATACTTGTTATGTGACAAGTTTAAATCACCAATATCTTGCATGATATATACTTAAATCCCACTTCTGACTTACATCCACCTACTTTTGTTCACCAAGATAGGAGAAAAGATTTCATTGCCCCCCAATCTGACAACTATCTGTCTAAAGTTTATATAATCAAATTGGAACAAAATCTGAAAGCTTGATGTCCATTTTCTTCCAAGTTGGTAGTAAAATGATGACCTCTCATGAGATGTTTTAAGACATAAGTTAGGCATATTCTTCCTTGCAATGGGTATGTTCAAGAAAAGTTAGGACCCTTGGACTTTTGTAGGTGACCTCTTTTGGTCAGTCCTTGCCAACTTTATTGACTAAATACTCAGGTGAGATAGTTAGGTAACGAGCTAATAATATATATTTTACTTATCGATAATATTAAGTTAGATTCAAAATTCTTTCTTAAAATTGTGGCCAATTTTAAGAGCTCTAGTTTTGGTATGATGTTGTCTCGATTGAAACCTTCCCTAGTTTAGTTCTGTTTAGTTTGAGTCTAAACTTTAAATGTTACCGGACTAAAACATATATAATGTTTGGTTGTTACTAGGTAACAAAGTAATTGTTACACATCAATATATACGAAATCAATAGTAAAATTATAATTTGAGAAAAAAAAAATAGTGTTTGATTACAAAAGGCAGCTAGGGTTCTCCAACTAAGTTCATGGACTGGCCCTCAACTAAGACCAAATGCCACCTATACAAATATGCAGCAATAGAAGGGGGAATAGTTTTGGTTTGCTTTACTACACTTGACTCCTTAATAGTAATAGTAGTAGTAGCAGTAGTTCTATCCTTGGGCCACCAAAACTCCAAAGTGGGCATTTTGGGTCACTATCTCTGTCCTCTGTCTGCTCCTGTCCTTCACTCATACTAAGTTCACATGAAAGGGATGATCAAAAGGAATCCAATCTCTTGTGGGGATGATAAATACACTTCACAGTGGGATAAGCCAAGGATATATGGCCATCAGTCAAAGTGAATTCATTCTCTTGTGGAGAAGAACATACCCATATGATCTTTATCTGCATCATCATAATGGCATGCATTTAAACAGAATGTAAAATCCACATGTTATGGCTTTGTCTTTCCAGGAAGCAACCATAAAGATTCCTCTCAGTAAAGGAGAGTAAGCTGATCAATTATACCTCCTTTTGTCTTTCTAAGAGCATCTTCAATCGAGCTCTAAAGAGAATTTGTATTACGCTCCAAATAATTTTTAACAAAATTACTATCGATGAATAGGTATCGACGAGACAATCAAATAAATCTAATATTAATTTTTTTATAAAATTTTTATTATTTAGGATTGACAAGTGTTCCTAAATCTTTCAGGGTAATGACCCAAATATAATTAAACACTAAAATAGATTAATACTTCATTTTAATAGAATATTATATAGTATATAAAAGGTATATATATATATATTTGATAATTTAAATCTTAAAGTAGAGCCGGGTTACATTTAAATGCACTGTGATCTAAAAGGTCACTCCATTTGGGAGCCTTCTCCCATTGAAGATGCTCTGAGAGATATTGAAAACATATGGCATTTCAAATAAGTCCTAAAACCGAGTGTCTAAACCGCTAAGATATATTTCATTTGATCGAAGTTATCAGCTTATTGCATCCTAGTGCAAAAGGTGACGAAATGAGAAGAGATTGACAGTGTCTACCTCTAAGTTTTAATGGTCAAAGAGGAGGAGTTAGACAATATGAATCAAACTATGAAAGATTTAGTCCAAAGATCGTATTCGGAAAGGTGTCATCTTCTACATTCTGAGAAATGTCAGAGGCGAGCCATGCATTTTTCTATGATAGAAAGTAGGAAGATTCCGTGACACGACCTGCCTCTGGTTCTCAAACGTTTCTTAGGTTCTTTTTTCAGTGGTTTGGGTTCATGTCAAATCCTTCAATCTCAATCAAAACGGCACATAGTGATAATATTCTTACCCATTTTCAAAAGACACCGGAGAAAGTAATAACCACTCCGGTCCCCCCCCACCAATGAAATATGAGTAAATGCAAATGGGTGGTAGTAAAACAAGAAACTAAGGAAAGTAAGTAGAGGACCAAATAGCAGCAGGCAGCCAAAAGCCTTCCACGAGTGGTGTCTTCTTCCTTACTCCTTCAAATTTGATCGCTTTCTTTTGCCTATAAATTGGGGTCTCATGCACACCTAGCTCCTTGAGATTGGAAGATAAGAAAGAGTTAGAGAATTCCACAGAGGAAGAGAGAGAGAGAGAGAATGGAGAGGTTTCCAGTTATTAGAATGGAAAAGTTAGAAGGAGAGGAGAGAGAGGCAGCCATGGAGCTCCTACGTGATGCTTGCGAGAACTGGGGCTTCTTTGAGGTGCTTCAACGTACACTGTGTTTAATTTTAGGATTAGTACCTACCTGCATTTTTTGCCATTTGTATTCTAGTAAATAAACCACATTTTTTCCCCTATATTTTCTATCAAACACATCACTGTTCATAGTTTATGTAACTCTACTAGTTAATTCAAACATAGGGATCAAAGAGGACAACGTGTTAATCAGAAAATAATAAAACTTTAGGGTGTTATTTGAAAATTCCTCTATCATCTTCTACAGCAGCGAACAGGGTAGCAACATAAATAAACCCTACTAAAGATTAAGGTTTGTTTTGGATGTATATATATATAGATATTGAACCATGGGATCTCCGACGAGCTGATGGACGAAGTGGAGAAGCTGACCAAAGAGCAGTACGAGAGATGCCGGGAGAAAGAGTTCGAAGCGTTCGCAAGGAAAGCTCTGGAGGAGGAGAGGTCGGGAGGAGGAGGCGCCGGCGAATCAATGGACTGGGAGAGCACCTTCTACCTGCGCCACCTCCCAACCTCAAACATGGCCGACCTCCCCCACCTCAACGAAGGATACAGGTTGAGAGAGAAGTTTTCATATCGAACCTCGTACTCTTGCCTTATTATATTTCAAACCCTATCCCTTTTTTGCCCTTCTTTGTCTATATTTATCTCTATCAACAGTAATAGTTTCAAAAATTACAGGAAGGTGATGAGGGAATTTGCCTCGGAGATGGAGAAGTTGGCAGAGAGGCTCCTGGACTTGCTGTGTGAGAACTTGGGCCTGGAGAAGGGCTACCTCAAGAAGGCCTTCTATGGAGCCAAGGGCCCAACCTTTGGCACCAAAGTCAGCAACTACCCACCCTGCCCCAACCCGGACCGGATCAAGGGCCTCCGGGCCCACACCGACGCCGGCGGCATCATCTTGCTCTTCCAGGACGCCGAGGTCAGCGGCCTTCAGCTGCTCAAGGACGGCGAATGGGTCGACGTGCCGCCGTTGCGCCATTCCATCGTCATCAACATCGGCGACCAGCTTGAGGTTCGTTAGATCTTATATTAATAGATAACCGGTTAGCTTAGCATTTGACGAGATAACATAGACATTTATACACGTATGGTATATACAGGTGATCACCAATGGCAAGTACAAAAGCGTGATGCACCGTGTAGTGGCTCAGCCGGACAGGAATAGGATGTCCATCGCGTCGTTCTACAACCCGGGCGCGGACGCCGTCATCTTCCCTGCTCCGGCGCTGGTGGAGAAGGCCGCCGAGGAGGAGAACGAAGTGTACCCTAAGTTTGTGTTCCAGGATTACATGAACCTCTACGTCCGGCAGAAGTTCCAAGCCAAGGAGCCCAGATTTGAAGCAATGAAAGCCTTGGAAACAGTCAATGGGCAACAACGACCCATTGCCACCTCCTAGGAGTTAATTCCTTGCCTACATTTATGTCAAATAATTGGGAAGTAAACTGAAGTATATGGTCGTCATATTTTATGCTGTGTGTTAATCTGAATCGCTAAAGAAACAGTTGGATTTGATCATGGTAATTGTTTTCTAGTTTGACTCTTTTACGAAAATAGCTATATATATTATTAAGGTGAGAGTTTGCAGGAATTTCCAACAAAATAATTAATAAAGGAATGATTCAATATATAGATCGGAATCTTTTCTAAGTTTAATTTTTATACTTCCAACGACGATCATATTTGTCTGCAAATGATTAAAAAATTCTTATAATATTTGAATATTTTTGGACTCACCAGATTTTATGTATGTTCCAAACTTTTTTTTAGCTAAACAGATCAACACTCAGACATAATACTAAAAGAATTATAAACTCTATACTACCAAAAAGCTTATTTGAATTTATTAGTATTTTTTTTTTGAGGCAGTGAACAACAATTCTTACTTTTGAGTCCATGATATATAAAGAATGCAATTAATTGGTATATGTCAAGTGATCACGAACGCCATCAATCTCAAATCATCTACTCTGTCCAAACAAGTCCAAAGCCATGGAGAGAAAGGAGAGAACTTGATGGGATACTAACACCATAGACTGCTTCTATCAAGTACACAACCAATGACTACCAGTTCATACGTTGCAGATCTAAAACAGAGAGATGGACAGCTAAAAAGCCATTATAGACGGAGAAGCTAGCAGCAGTCAAAAGAGTAGTTGAATCTTTATAAGCTCACCACCTTCCTCTCACATGCATTTCACATAACATTCGGTCCCATGCCATGTGAAAATGCTGGGAGACAAATGCCACCCATGGCCACTGAGACGACGACTTGAACGACCAAATTCATTAAACAAAATAACAATGGAGGGATAGAATAAAAAAGGGACAGAGGTCTCTCTAATTAAATACGAACAACATAGTAGTAGTAGTAGTAGTAGTAGTAGTAGTAGTAGTAGTAGTAGTAGTAGTAGTAGTAGTACAAATGAGAAGGAATAGTTACAGAGAACAAAAGAAAAGAAAGGGAAAAAATTAATAGTAATAGTTTATAGAAAACAGAGCTGCCTAGATAATGTTCCACCACCAGGCAGGAGTCAGCACTCTCCCCCTCTCCCCCTAGTAAAAGATTCTTCTGTCTTTCTCTCTCTAAAACTCTCTTTTCTTCATCTCCTCGTGATGGGGTCTTCTTCATCTTTTAGTACCCTGATGGAAGCTCACACTTCCCAATCTCTGCGACATAGAGAAGAGCGAAAGAGTCGAGTCAAAAGTTAGGCCTACGACGAAACCAAACAATGAATTATTATCGTACGGTAACAGTAATTAACTGCTAAAGTTTTAAAGTAGTTTGGGTAGTTTTAGGGGTATTTGTTCCACCTGCTTCTCCTTCTCCCTCGTCTGACGAGCCGACCGACCGGTCACATCACATCACTAAATTTTTAAGGGTATAGACAGAAATAACGTAGCTGTACAGGGGTAAAGTGGAAAAGACGAGAAACTTACTCGGAGGCTGCGAGACGACGTAGGCGGCGCCTTCGAAGTCGCAGGTGCCGATGCTCCTTCCCTTCTTCTGGTAGTAGCTATTGAATGCGAAGCTGGCGTGCGCCTCCAAGGTGTTGGGCTGGAAGCAGTCGGCGCCGGGCTGGATACTTTTGCAGTCCGCCCCTCCTTCCCCGCACGCGTAGTCCAACGCCTTCTGTAACCTCTCCTTCCCGGCCATCCCATTCGCGACGCACCAACTCTCCCCCGTCGAGCTCGCCCTCACCCCGCCATTCCCACCTCCTCTCCCCCTCTCCTCGTCCCACCTCAACCCCCCTTTGTTGCTACCGCTGCTACTCCCGAGGACGAAGTCGAGCTCGTACACCTTCTCCTCGCTCGGGTAGAACACACCGTAGTTCCTCTCCGACGTCGGCCCCGGCTTCTGGTTCTCGTTGAACAGCCCGAAGAGGTACACGTCGACTTCGGCGTGCGGCCGGAGCGGGGTGGCGGAGTTGCCGGAGAGGACGCGGCGGACCAGGTTGTTGTTATAGGCGGCCGCGTTTGCGGCATTTGCGCCAGTCTCCTTGGAGTCGCCCTTGGAGGGCCAGCCTGTTTCCGAGACGACAATGCGGACGTCGTCGTACTTTAAGGCCGACATGGCGGCGAAGACGGCGTCGATCTGGGCGTCGAAGAGACTGTAGTATTTGAGGCCGTTGCCGGCGTCGACGACGCCGGCGTTCGGACGGAAGAGGGCGTAGTCGAGGGAGATGACGTCAGCGTTGGCCTCGTAGGCGAAGAAGGGGTACGCGTTGACCATGAGGTAGGATCCAGTCTGGCGTAGGAGTTCTAGCATTGGCTTCATCACCGGCTCGGCGAGGTCGGTCCGGAACGAGCCGGAGGAGGAGGGGTAGGAGGACTGGAGAGCTGTTAGGGCGATAGGGGAGGAGACCTTGACGGCTTCGTCGAGGTGGAAGCGCGCGAGGGCCTCGTGGACATTGACCATCGCGGGGACGAGGAAGGACGTTAGGTTCTTCGGGTCGACGAAGACCTCGTTCCCGACGGCCACGGCCTGGATCTGGGTGGCGGGGTAGTACCGGGCTACATTGCGCTGGACCCACGAGAGGGCGAAGGAGCGGCGGGCGGCGGTAGCCGCGAGGAGCTCGTTGGGGAGGGCGACGACCACCTTGATGCCGGAGTTGGCAAGGGCAAGGAGGACGGTGGGTTCGGCGTCATAGAGCTTTACCTGGGTGATCCCTTGCGACTTGAGGAGGTCGACGACCTTGGAGGGCGGTGGGAGGTTGTTCGCCACTCGACCATAGTTGACTCCTATCGAGCCGGCGCTTGCGACAGTACTGGAGAAGAGGAGGAGAGAGAGGAGGCAGAAGAAGGAACAAGAGGAAAGAGGCTCCATGCTCTGCGACAAACAGAGCAGTCGTTGGAGATCTAGTGGAGGAGAAGAAGCAATGTGGAAGACGTGAGGTAGAAAAAGAGAGAGAGAAGGAAATGGCAGCCGAAGAGTGAGGAGAGATGGGGGTTTTAATAAGCTTTTGCTTCGGAGCCGTTGAGTGAGGATGCAAGCGAGAGAGTGTGAGAACGAGAGTGAGGGGGGTAGTGGGGGCAGGTGATTGGGGAGAAGTGGGGACCGCTCACGTACTGATGATTCCAGAGTAGAGCATCTGTTACCCGAGAACGTCCCCCGTGGTGCGATAAGATAGCAGTTTAAGAGGCTGGATATTTATGAGACTAAAATTTTAGTTTAGCCTAATTAATACCTTCCGATATCTTCTGATAGTGACGCTATGGGATGTGTCACACATTAGTCTCATGTGATTGTGATTATTCGTTAGCTATTTATTTTAAAAAATAACATACAAGATCAATTTAAATTTTTTTGAAACTAATTTTATTTTTATTTTAAAAGTAGGAAAACAAAATGCATAATTAACAGTAAAACGGTACGTGTCCGATGGTATGCCACGTTCACGAGTCCGCACGAATCTGGACGGCTTCCGCCGACTAATCTTACAAGGCTGTAGAATATCAATCCACCACGTGTCAATTTAAGGATACCCATGCAACGATGTGCGGTGTATGGCAACGCAGCAGACGATCGGTATATCTGCCTCCACACACAGCTGCGCGCCGAGCGTGGGGTCCGCCCAAAAAGTCGACCGTTTGTTGAGAGCGTTAATAAAAAGTAATGGGAATATGAGAGGAGGTAGAAAGCCGGAAGGGTGGCCGTGGCATTAAGCATCAAAGTGACGAAGTCCTAGTAATATAGTAACGTTAATTGCGGGTGACAGGTAGTGGGGGACAGCTGGTCTCGTCTTATGGGAGAACGTGGGTACGTGGCACTCGCAATAAAAGCATCTCTGTCGTCAACTGGAACGGGGATAAGTACAGTGGTGTTATCCCCCATTTACTCAGACAACATGTGGTGGTTATAAATTAGGGTTAAATTCATTTTATCCCTTCTAATTACTCTTGTGTACTTTTAACAAGTCTTATATCTCTATACATACTAAAGTAAATTTATTAATTTTTTATTAAATTTAACTAAATAATATTAAATAACTAAAATATTTTAACAGTTTTAATTTAGTCGAAAGTATATGACTGATTTAAGATTTTTTAAAATATAAGAGGTAAAGTAATTTGGAGATAAGTAAGAGAGTATAAAATATATTTAACCCTATAAATTTATAAGGAAATTTATTAAAATTTTATTAGCATCTCTTAAACTATCACGGTGATATTTTTTTAAGAAAAAGTCACTTCTTAATCTACTTTCCATCCAAGGCAATATCACTTTCTTGGGCTCAGAAACTCTAATTGGGTCCAAATTAAAATATGGGCCTTTAATGTTGAGCCCAATGGCCTTCGGGCTTAGCCAGTTGCCACCAATCCGATCGAACCACCTCCCCTTCTCCACGCCCAAAGGCGGTTGCACTTTTCCTCCGCCTCCTCTCGTCACTCCGGCTTTCGTTGTCGCCTTTTCGATTGTGTATATATATTATTTATAACCAAATCATTTCGAAGTAGGGCTTCTTCGCGGTCCCCAAAACCCTAGTTCCTTAATTCTACTTGAGAAATCTCTCCATCCCGGCAGCAGCGTTAGGGCATCTCGGACACCCGATTCGTTTGAAGAGGGGGTTCGATCGCGGCAGTTATGGCTCGGCGCCACCGCGACGAGGACGAGGAGGCGGAGGAGGTGGAAGAGGGGGAGGATGATTTATACGAGGAAGAGGAGGAGGAGGACGAGGAGGACGAGGAGGAGCAAGAGCAGGGGAGGAAAGGTTCGGGTGGGAGAAAGCGGCGGAGAGCTGATGATTTCATAGACGACACGGCGGTGGAGGACGAGGACGAGGAGGAGGAGGAGGAAGAGGAGGAGGACGTTGGCCGTGGGCGAAAGAAGAAGCGGAGGAGTGGTTCGGAGTTCTTTGATCTCGAGGCGGCGGTTGATAGCGACGAGGAAGAGGAGGAGGAAGAAGAAGGGGAAGACGGTAATGGCGTTCACTCTTTTTCTAGGCAATTCGCTGTTTGTCTAGCTGTCTTCTTCGCCGTTTGTTGAAGTATTTTTGTGATCTTGGTGGTTCCTTTTGATGTTTCTCTTAGATTTTATCTGTTCTGAACTTAATTTAAGTGCATGAAGAGTTTTTGTTGCTGTAGAGGAACTGGAAGGTTTCATCTTGATAACTTGGTCTAGTTTTTGTTCCTTTTGTCTTGGTTTGTGTTTGCTAACGGTTTCAGAAGTTAGCACTGTTGTTTCAATTATCGTGTATTCTTTGCTGTAATTTTCCGTTCTAGGATTGAGTAGACAGACAACATAGAATCGAGCTATGGGAAGAACTTTAATGTTCTCCTTTTCAGTCTGGATATTACCAGAGTTCACATGGAGTTCCTATGGGTGTACGTTAAGAAGATGTGCTTTCATTATAAATTTACATATATGTCCATGAAATGAAGAAATCTTAAAAAGAAAAAAAAGGAAGCATAACATCAATAATGTGATGCTTCAAACACTTCAATGACCACATTACATATTGATTATCATGTGTAACTAATGAAGAATAAGGAAGGATTTTTGATAGTTACCATCCTAAAAGAACCTCTATTTTTCTAGAAATTAAGTATTTCCTAGCATTCAAATAGCACATCTTTGCCGTCCTTGTTCAATTCAATGATGTTTTTCTGCTAGTTTTCAGTAGAATTTCTGTGCGTGCTGCGATAATGCTATCCTTTTATAGTCACTGTAGAGTGTGATAAGATGCAATTCCATTTCAGGACACTACAATTTTCATGTTAGTGTGGTCATAATGTCAATACTGAAGAAGGAGAACTACTTTTGGTTTGTATGATGATCTTAATTTTTATTTTGAGCATTAGTAGTCTCCTAATAGAGATTTTATAGGTCTAGTATAACTGCTTGAAGAGTTGTTGTTTTTAAGGTGAAATAAAAGTTGGCAGATTAACAACCTTATCCAGATGCATTAGCACTTCTGTAGTTGGTCTGATAGTGTTTGCTAGGACTGCTGGGTTTAAGAATGCATGTATTCATGACAAGGAATTGAACTATTCATAGAAATATCTTTCTGGAACTGTTTCGTAGGATGTTCTGTGGCAACTAAACATTTAACTTGTGAATGGGAATGCAGAATTTATAAATGATGCTGGCGCTGACTTACCGGATGAAGTTGAAAGTAGAAGGTCGCGTAGGCCGTCAATTCTTATGGGAGAGGAACAGGAGGATGTGGATGAGATAGAGAGACAAGTTTATGAGAGATATGCAAAGTCAAGTCATATTGAATATAGTGAGGATGCCACAGAGGTTGAACAGCAGGCTCTATTGCCATCGGTGAAGGATCCAAAGTTATGGATGGTAAAATGCGCGGTATGATGTTCCAGCATATTTCTGTTCTTTAAGTTACATCTTTGCTTAGTGCTCAGTATGTCCTTTTATTTACCTTGTTCATTGATCTTCTATAATGGTTTCAGATTGGCCATGAACGTGAGACAGCTATATGTCTCATGCAAAAATTCATAGATAGGGCAGACCTCCAAATCAAGTCAGTTATTGCATTGGACCATCTTAAAAACTATATTTATGTAGAAGCTGACAAAGAAGCTCATGTTAAAGAGGTATATATATGTTTGATTCTTTAGATCTTCTTTTGTGCCTTTTCCTTTGGATGGATTTCCTTGCTAATTTTGGTGCATACCAGGCTTGCAAAGGTCTACGAAATATATATTCTTCAGCAAAAGTTATGCTCGTGCCAATAAAAGAAATGACTGATGTTCTATCAGTTGAAAGCAAAGCTATTGACCTCTCCAGGGATACTTGGGTTCGAATGAAGATAGGGATATATAAAGGAGATCTTGCTAAAGTATGGTTCTGTCTTTTGCCTTTCCTGGTTTCTAGTTTGGCATTCCAAGTTGTAACTTTTCTTCTGCAGGTTGTTGATGTTGATAATGTACGCCAGAGGGTGACGGTTAAGCTCATTCCAAGAGTTGATTTGCAAATCTTAGCTAGTAAACTGGTACGATCTTTTTACACTGCACTTCCATGGCAAGCTTCGTTTTTGGTGATGCTAAATTTGATCTGTGTTCAAGTGACTGTATTCTTTTTTTTAACCATTTCGATTACAGTACTGCATTAATAATTTGATATACTATGTGAGAACCTACTTTTTCTGTTAAAACATTGAATTTACTAAGACTGGTGGAATTTCTAAGCATTGATCTTTATCTGCAGAACAAAGTCATTCTTGACTCTTGGGACTTGTCCTCACATATCTAATTAACTTTCCCTTTGTTATGTACTTGTATTCTTTTCTGGATATCTATAGTGTTCATTCTTAGGGTTTTTTTGCTTAATAAAGTTTCCTTCTTTTCATTTGTGGATCAAAATTACTATTTTCAGGAAGGTCGAGATATTGGAAAGAAGAAGACATTTGTACCTCCACCACGGTTTTTTAACATCGATGAAGCACGGTACTCTTGTTTGCCTCTTATCAGTATATAAAACTGAATTCATACTAATAATTTTGATTCTCTTGAAGACTAATTCTTTTGCAACAAACTTATTCTGAATACTTTGTTTTTCTTCTCTTATTTGTATCCCATCCCAAATGCAATTAGGGAAATGCGTATTCGTGTAGATCGTCGGAGAGATAGAGATTCAGGAGAGTATTTTGAGATGGTTGATGGATTGATGTTCAAAGATGGGTTTCTTTATAAAACAGTGTCCATTAAATCAATCTATTCACAAAACATTCAGCCGACTTTTGACGAGCTTGAGAAATTCCGGAGACCTGGCGAAGATGTTAATGGAGATGTGGCTAGCTTGTCTACTTTGTTCGCAAACAGGAAGAAGGGCCATTTCATGAAAGGTGATGCTGTTATTGTTATTCGAGGAGATCTTAAAAATTTGGAGGGTTGGGTTGAGAAAGTAGAGGAGGAGACGGTCCATGTTAGACCGAAGATGTCTGACCTTCCAGTAATTACTTAATGACCTTTTTCTCTAGTTACTTTCTGTGAACAATTCTCTCCAAATGCTCATAAAGTTATTATGGTTTTCAGAAGACATTGGCTTTTAATGAGAAAGAGCTATGCAAGTATTTTAAACCTGGAGACCATGTAAAAGTGGTTTCTGGTGTTCAGGAAGGTGCAACTGGTATGATTGTAAAAGTCGAGGGCCATGTCTTGATCGTCTTGTCAGACACCACAAAAGAACACGTGAGCAGCATTTATTTGGTGTAGAGTTATAGATTGGGTAGTTGGTTAAATTACTGCTATGTTTCTAACTTCCTATTCATTCTACCGCCACTTCTAATTGTGACCATCTCTTGTTGTCAGATCCGTGTATTTGCAGATCATGTTGTGGAAAGCTCCGAAATTACTACCGGGGTGACAAGAATTGGGGACTATGAGTTGCATGATCTTGTGCTGCTAGAGTAAGAATTTTCTCTTAAGCACATCACTTTTCTGGTTCATCATGTGAAGTCGGTTTTAACCTTTTCTCAATGTCTTACACTTTTGCCCTAATTGTGCAGCAATTTGTCATTCGGTGTAATTATACGTGTGGAAAGTGAAGCATTTCAGGCAAGAAAGAAGCTTCCGGATGTTGATAATGACATTTACGATTGCAATTTGCCTGAACTAATTAGCTTATGTGATTAGGTTCTCAAAGGAGTACCAGATAGACCCGAGGTTGTTCTTGTTAAGTTGAGGGAGATAAAAAGCAAGATCGAAAGACGGAGCAGTGCAAAAGATCATTCTAATAACATTGTATCAGTTAAAGATGTCGTGAGAGTTGTTGAAGGACCTTGTAAGGTGATATATGCAAAATTATACTTTTAACTGCTTGAAGTTCAGTTCCTCTTTCTATAGAAATCTTTATTTCTTACCTTCTGGTATGGTTGCTTGTTTATGTATTTCTACTTTCCAGGGGAAACAAGGACCAGTTGAACATATACACAAAGGAATCTTGTTCATTTATGATCGGCATCACCTTGAACATGCTGGTTTTATCTGTGCAAAAGCTCAGTCCTGTCTAGTTGTTGGTGGATCACATGGAACTCATCGCACAAATGTATGCTTTGACTGCTTACAGTCACACTGAGTGGGCTTTCTGTTTATGGTCTCTTCTTTCTATTTGTTGGGCTATACAATTTCTTTTTTATTATAACGCAGGGTGCAGAGAAATTAGATGCGAGATATGGTGGTTTGAGATCTCCATCCAGTATCTTTCGTTCCCCAGCAAGGTTCTCCCCTAGGGGAGGGCCTCCTTCAGATTGTATGCCCTTTTGCCTTTTGGGACTTTGCTGATTCTGGGCATGATTTCTGTCGTTATTCTGCACGAAGTCTTATTCAGTCCCATTACTAGCATTTCTATTATGTTTCATGCTACAATTTATGTGACAGTAGATTAATATCAAATGATGCAGTTGGTGTAAGGTACGGAGGAGGAAGAGGACATGATTCTTTGGTGGGTAGAAGTATCAGAATCAGGCTTGGTCCATATAAAGGATATCGCGGACGTGTTACGCAGATTACTGGCTCATTTGTGCGTGTGGAACTTGAATCACAGATGAAGATTGTCACTGGTAAACCTTATTTTCCTGATTATTTTCCTTTATTCTTCTCCTTGAAGACTAATGCACCGCTAAATTTGTAGTTAAAAGAGATGAGATTTCAGATACAGCTAATGTGGCAACCCCATTCCGGTAATAAGTTGTGTTATATCTGTTTCTGTAAATTAAACTTCGTTTGGACTTCTGCTGACATGAATTGTGTGCACATCAGTGAGACAAGATTTTCATCGGGTGGTGAAACACCAATGCATCCATCACGGACACCACTTCATGCGATTCAGACTCCAATGAGAGACCCTGGAGGTGCATCTTCTTGAATATCTTCTTTGTTTGTTTTATTTTTCTTCAATTATTCATTTAGTGAAATTTCAACAAGATCCTTGGCAAAATATAGTTTTATCATTGCCAACAATTATAAGGAATTTTCTTGCATTGTTATGTTCTCTTCCTGGTCCTGCTTTACATTTTATGTGATTCAATTATGTTCTCTTTAATACATGTATGCTTCAGTCTACTAAGAGTGTTTGGCACTTCTACTTGCATATCTGCATCAAGTGACTAGTTTTTCTTTTATAATCTCTCTAAGAGTGTCTTGCTATATTTCTTTTTCCTTCTATATTTTTCAAATATAGCTACTTTGACTTAACTTTTGTTTTCTGCAGCAACGCCTATACATGATGGTATGAGAACACCACTGCACAATCGAGCATGGGCTCCAATGAGTCCTCCAAGGTTTGATCTTTGAGATGTCTCTTTATGTTTGAAATTTTGTCTTACTAAAGGATATCATATATGCTTAAAATGGTTATTGTGCTATACCTGTAAGGTGCTTTGTTACTTACCTCACCTTCTACAACTTTTATTTAATTTGAATATTTGAATTCTTGATGTAGCTAACCTAGAATCTTCTTCAAGCAGTCCCAGAGTATACATTTTTAGGAACTATATATATTGACAATTCATTCTTTATAAGGAAGGGTATGAATCCATGCCCCCAGTAGAGAAATGTAGGATGGAAGGGGATCAAGGAATCGTTTTTTTCTGCTTACAAGTATACTTTCCATATGAGCATGATAAGAGAATTTAGCAATCCCTGGATCTTTTGTTTAGGACTGCACAATTAGAAAGCCTTTCAGACAACTCCTTCGGTTATCAAATCTACATTCCACAATAGGGAAAAAATTCTTCAAACTTTGATTATAAACTACACGCTTTAGGAAATTTTTTCTCAGATTTATAAAGAAATAACTAGATAACATTATACAAGACTTCTAGCTAATCTAAGTCTTTCCTGGTCCAATTTTATAACCATGCTAGCACTTCTTTAAATTCAAAAGTAGGAATAACTTATCTCGGAGGCAACTAAGATTTAAATTTCCTATATTTTAGGACTTCTAAATTAAACAAAATACTCTAGAATAAAATATTATTTTGTCTCAACAGCACACTTGAAAAATTAAAAAAAAAACTAAAACATATAGTTCTCATTGTCTTGCAACTAATAGTGAAGAACGAAGTGTTTTAACTTTTAAGTATGCATGCCATCAAAAAATTGGTTCTCAAGTCTATATTAAAATCTAGAGAAAGTTCTAAAATATGGAAAATGAACTTCCTAAATCATCTAATGGTGCCCACTGCAATGACTATTTACAAGTTTGTCCACTAGTGGAAATCGATTTCTAAATTTTTAGTGCTCATTATAAGATAGTATGAATAAATTTTTGCCAAAATTGACACTATATTGGAGTTCACTTGGAAGATAGAGTATTTAGGGATAATTACACTAAATCTCCTGAGTATTCTCACATGCATCCCCTTTTTTTCTACATATTGACTCTAAATTATAAAAACTTCTCTCTCCTTGACAATGTTAACGGAAAATATCAAAACTAACGGTAGAATAATTCCAAGAGGTCGCAAAATTGATCACATGACACTCACATATCATTTTCTTAACATAAGATGTATTTTAGAGGTTTTCTATAGTTAAAGGGGGATCAGTATGTCTGGAAAAAAATGAGGGTGTATGTGACAGTACTTCAGATGGTCGAGATATAATTATACTAATTATTAGAGGTTAGGTCACCGAATTATTGGTTCAACCGGTGGTTACTCTTTCGGTTGCTAATTTTTTTTAAATATTTAAAAAATATATAGATAGTTCTAAATAATTATAAACAGAGAAAAATATCTAAAAAACAATATAATTATATGTCTTCTATTACTTAGCCATTTTGAACTATTCTTTATGTTTATTAATATCATGTTGATCAATTCCTGAATATAACACAACAATATGTTATTAACTTAACATTTTCAATACATAAATATAGTTTATTAGCAAGACACATGAAATTAAATTAAATTATAGATTAACAAACATGTTCATCATTTGATAATTTAATACTCACGAAATTTTTTAAAACACAACATTTATTAACAAACATGTTCAATTATTTTTTGCCATCTTGTATATGATTAAAGAAATGCTCTGATTGGTCTGGTTCGGTTCTAATAACTATGCTTTAGAAATAATGTATTTCCACTAGCATGAATTTCCAGTTGTCTTCCTTAATGCTTTCCATGATCTTAGTATATAATGTTTTACCAGGGATAGCTGGGAAGATGGAAATCCTGCCACTTGGGGAACTAGTCCAACTTATCAGGTTTGTTACCTTGCTCCTTTTCCCTCTCTCAAAAAAAAAAAAAAAGGAAAAAGGAAATATTTTGTTAGTATTGCAGTATAGTTTGGAAGATGATTTTATTTTTTACATGCATGCCATCAGTTCTATTTGTTTTGAATCATAATTTTCATTTTATGCATTTCCTTTTAAAATTTCAGCCAGGAACTCCTCCAGCTAGACCATACGAAGCACCAACTCCTGGTTCCGGATGGGCTAACACCCCAGGTGGCAATTATAGTGACTCTGGGACACCCAGGGAAAGCAGCTATGGTAATAAACCTAAGTGCTCATCTCAATTATTTTTTGCCATCTTGTATATGGTTAGAGAAGTGCTCGTTCTTTTCTCAGGAAATGCTCCAAGTCCTTATGTACCATCAACACCTGGTGCACAGCCGATGACCCCTAATTCTGCATCTTATCTTCCTGGTACTCCTGGTGGGCAGCCAATGACACCTGGAAATGTTGGAATGGACATTATGTCTCCTATAACAGGTCTGTCATCCTTTTCCCCATTCTTTGAATAGTGGGATTTTTCAGCATTATATGCTGATGTGTTAGCATGAGTAAGAAAACTTTGCAGATTGATGATCCAAATTTGATTAGTTCATCCCATTTAAGGTTGTATATTTAATAGTCAATTAACTCTTAGTGGTCAATAAATGGTTAGTTCATCCCATGAGTAAATTAATTTCAGATCAAACTATATATGTGGAGCTTTCATGACTTTCCATTTGTTTAGTGGTTACAAACAAGGATTGTATGTTTGGCCTATCACCCTGTTACTTTGCCTGGATTTAATGGTGCAATGTCCTCCACTACAGAGTTGCATATTACAGTAATGAAGTGTCCTATAGGCTATGTATATTGCCATACTGTAACCTCACTGGAATGGAAATATATGGGTATGTAACAAGATGGTTTCAAATAGAAATCCACAGTTCTTGCTACCATTCTTCCCTGCAGTTAGGAGTCAGCCACATATATGTGCAACAAGAACAAGGACGAAATTAATGGGATGGCCTTAGCTAATTGACTAATATTCGTCTTCCTCTCTCTTTCATATATTTGGTGGTTGAGTTCCACGAGCATTATAGACTTGATTCACTTTGACCTTTTGATTCAAATTTTTGATAGCTTGGTTTCGCAAGTACTAAAAGGTTCAGGGCAGTATGCTTAATTGTGAAATATATAATCTAGTAACACAAGTGTATGCAGGTGGTGAAGGCGATAATTCTTGGTACATGCCAGATATTTTGGTGAACATTCTAAGGCCTGGAGAGGATTCTCATGGAGTTGTAAGAGAAGTATTGCCGGTATGCATGTGCTCTTCTGGAAGAACTTGATTTTGTAGATGACGATATAGATAAATTGTGGGAGCTTCTGTTTTTTTTTGTTTTCTTGTTGTTTCTTCGATTAACATTGATATTTCTACAAACTTTTAACAGGACGGATCCTGCAAAATAGCTCTTGGATCAGCAGGCAACGGGGAGAACATTGCAGCTCTTCCAACAGAGTTGGAGGTGGTCAGACCCAAGAAATCTGACAAAATCAAAATCATGAACGGCTCACTTCGTGGAGCAACTGGAAAGCTCATCGGAATTGATGGTTCAGATGGCATAGTGAAATTAGATGACACATATGACGTCAAAATATTGGACATGGTCATTCTTGCTAAACTGGCGACATAGCAATATATTGGTATCTCCATGTTAAAGAGCGAATGGAATCAATTTCCACCCAAATAGTTTGAGTTGGATGCATTGAATAAACCCTCTACCGCCATCACTTTCTATTCCAATTGGGTGAATCCTGTAAGCGCTAACACCTCAAATTCTCATTTGGATATTGGCCGGTGATGGGAGGTTTATCATTCACCTGGTTGACCAGAAGCATGACTTTGAAGCCTCGTAAGTATGTTGTTGTTCTCCGAATCCGTTGGAGCTGTAAATGTAAAGGTAGAGTTTCCTCGTTGTAGTAGGCTGTCCAAAGTAATGTACAAAGTTAAGTGTTGTAACATTTAGCTGTAAGGACAAGAATTAGCCTATTGTGAATTCTAATTTGCAATTCATTTTCTTTTAGTCTAAGTTCTCTCACTCATCTGATGCTAGATACAGTGGGTTGTCTTAATTATTTGTCGTCTATCTGTTTAAATCAGGATTGTTTGCTATTTATTGTTAGTTTGTTTGACTACGATAGATTTCTTAATAAATTAGCTTAAGTTCATGCTTTCTGTTCCTGTTGTTCTTTTACTTACCTTTTGTGCCTGTAATTTAGGACATCTGATTTGGAAAAAAGCTCCTTTGTTTCTCTAGGCGAATGATAATAACATCTCTATTAGATGAACGATGTTAACTTATTGTAATCTCACTCACATATAGAACGAGTTCATAGAATTTTTTTAATTATATCAGTGTAAAAAAATTTATACCGAGATAAATTTATTCTTATTCCTGAAAGATAAGGGACTCGTATTCGTATATCAGCTCTCACTTCACTGCCAACAACATGAGATAATTAAAATGATAACCTTATATTAGAGCCAACCCAATCAAAGATCGAAGCTTTTAAGACTAAGTATTTTTCGAGGACACAAGTCTACGCTTCACGTTGACCAAAGCCCAACCCAAGTCCGAAGTGGGAAAAGACAAATCGGTCCAATATCTCTCTTTTCTCAAGGCGCAAACTTAAGGGCTCTCTTGTCCACTTCCAAGGAAACTGCCAATTGTGATGCCCGATAACTTTCCATCAATCTACGGATTGCCCGTGTCACTATCCCCGAAAACTCGATTGCTATTCGCCGTGTGTGGGGTTTGGTGGGAGGCGTAGAATTCCTTCTTCCACTTCCCTCCTCTCCCATTCGCCGCCTGCTCCAAATGCTTGCTTAGAATCGCCGAAAGCGAGAAAAGATAAAGACTTGAAGACGCCATGAGATTGTAGTAGCAAATAGAGTGAAGGGCGAGAGACTTCTTTGGCCACGAAGAAAGTTGAGACGATGGAAGGGAAGAGACTCCAGAGTAGCAGCAAGGAGAAGAAGATTAAAAGAAAGGAGGTTCCTTTTTCGTTATTTCGTCTTCCTTTTATCTACTTGTTGACGTTTTATACTTTATTCTCATTTGGGCCTGGCTTATTTCTTGTTGTTATTGCTGGTTTTCTTGTGCGGACATCGGGGAGTTAGATTGGATTGGAGTTAGTTTTGATTTAGAGAAATGGGATCTACTCTAGTCTACTGGATTGCAAGATGGAACGAAATAGATTGAGCAATATCTTAGTTATATTGGGCCAATGGTTTAGAGAATTTGCTACATAAATTGTGGACAAAAGAACAAGTACTACGGCTTACACTGCTCATTAGAGTTGCTTGATTTTGTGGTCTGATGATCCAGGATTACAACTACCATTGAAGTGTCGTTCAGATTATAAGCTGTAATACCTTTACATTTGCTTTCAATATGTTCGATGGTTTGCTCTTTAGAGCCCTGATCATTAGTATCAGATGTCGTAAAGATTGCGCTGCTTGAAGCTTTGATCTATCCTAGAGTACTTTTCTTCATCCTTTTTTCTTGTCCTTTTGTTTTCCCATTTTTTTTCTTTCCAGTTTCCAGACCTAAATGGAGGGTGTCATTTACTTGCTGCAAGCGAACATGTTAGAATGGCGTTAATGAGCCCACAATTTGGATGCTAAAGTCCAAGTTTCTAACTCATCCAAATGCTCTATTGGTAATATCCCTTTTATAGCCTCCAAGTGAAGATAAATCAAGCCACCCTGGTTAGATACTCCTGAACCAAAAGGAGCTCTTTCCTAGTGCTCTTTTTGCATAAGTGGTTTTGACTTGTTGCCTTCATTGGTGAATACCAAAGGCCCTCCACCCTGTAAGTAGTGGTAGTGACTTTGGATGTATCCTAGTAATTCACAAGTTTGTTATCTTTCTGCAAAAGAATAAAAGAAGAGCAACATCTATCCTGCTGTATATCTGGCATCAGTACCCACATTATTAGGTAAAAAGGTGAGGAAAGTTGATCTGATATCACATGAAAGGAAAGCTTCCTAAGAATTTGGATTAACAGGTTGTACACAGATTTTATTTGGTAAAAGCTGGAACATGACACAATTAATTGAAAATGGAACTTTGCTCGAGTTTGGTAGAAGCCATTATAAAAGCAATAAAATGGTGTGGAGGTTAATCTTTTTCAAGCTTTGTTTCTTATGCTTTTTGCTTTTTCCGAAAGCCACGTTTTCACTGTCTTGATGTTAGTTAGTGACTGCCACAAATATGGATCATTTATGCTTTAAAAAATTGAGCTTGTCTTTATGCTGCAGCTAATCTGGTGACATTTGGGTAGGTATTGGAGAAGAAAAAGGTTATTGATGAAATTATAAAAAAGGCAGCAGCTTTAAAGGACCATCTAGCTTCCTTTCCTCCGTTTTGCAAATATGATAGAAATGGTAAGCAATAATACTCGGAGCTCTGTTAACTTGACAAAGAATCACCATATTTTATTAAAATGCATGATCCCTCAAGATTTCCGGTATTTGTGTTAAGCTATTGATTTATAGATTTCTCATGCTGCTGTGGAGCCTATTTTTTTTATTCGTGGAGGATATTGGTTTTCTAAAACAGGAATATCATAATTGTGGAAATATTGGAAGTTAGATTCATCAAAAAGAGAAATAAATGTATTATTGTAGCTATTTGCACTCTGTTCCTTTTACTGTACATTTTGCTCATCATGCAATATTTTGATTGGTTCACTTATTTTAACGTTTTAATAAAATAAGTTCCTGTGTTAGTTCTACTACTTCATGTATTATATTTTCTTGAGGATTAGGTCTTTCAGTCTATTTGGAGTCTGGATCTGGAGACCAACTTTCTTCACCTGCAAAGACGTACATTCAGAAACTTCTTAAGGTGAAATGCACTTCTCTTTGCTTTCAAACTCTCTTTTTTTTTTGTCTTTCATAAATCTCATTGAATGGAAAATCTAGGTTAATATGGAGGGTCCATATGGTTCAGAGTGGCCTTCAGAAGAAAAAGTAAAGCGTAGGGAAATGGTTTCCCATGAAGCACGGTATATATTTGTCCGGGAGTCCCCAAATGCAACTTCTATTGAGAATTTTTCAAAGTCAGATGAAGAAGCAACAAGAACTGGTTGGGCGGGTGATGGGGATCCTCTGGTTGGTTTTGTACATTATCGGTTTATCGTTGAGGAAGATGTACCTGTTATTTATGTGTATGAGCTACAACTGGAGTCTTGTGCACAAGGAAAGGGATTAGGGAAGTTCCTAATGCAGCTAATTGAGCTTATTGCTCGTAAGGTAGTTATATTTCTTTCTTGATGATGTTGACACTAATTGAAATGGAGTTCTTATCATGGTGATGATTGTGTCAGCTTCAACAGCATTCTTTTTTGTCTTCATGGTTAATATTTATTTCAGTAGAATGGGTATTAACATGCTTCTCTTCTAAACTCTTTTTTTCATACGATTGAAATTTGAGCATCCAAATATAGCAAGAGATAGATTCCTCTTGAGAAAATGACTGCTCTTGTTTCACTTTCTTGTATGTTATGCAGAACCAAATGGGAGCAGTGATGCTAACAGTTCAGAAATCTAATGTGCTAGCTATGACCTTCTACACAAGTAAGCTGAGGTAAACAATGGATATGACTTATCATTAGTTCTTTTAAAGAGCCTTTCTTACCAATAAATAATGGTACTATAGTAGTATCCAAAACACCTTGAGTTTGTAATGTGAATGTGTCCGCCACTGTTACAGTCTGAAATACTACTCCTTTCATACAGATATGTAATTTCAACTATTTCACCATCGCGTGTGGATCCACTGGTACCAAATTTACTGCCTATAATTTATTTTTTTAATTTTGAGAAGCATTTCATATCCTTATGAATTCCTTCTTTTAGCAGATTGGAGCTGAGAAAAGCTATGAGATTCTGTGCAAAACATTTGACTCTGAAGCTAAGGCCCGATTAGAGGTATACTATACAACTGATTTGTCATCGAGTCAATTGATCTTCATGACACCCCTTTTGATTATCTTTTTGTTAGTAAGGCAAGGATATTTTCTTCAAATCTATGTGAGTTCAGAATGATCCTAAGAAGGATTTCTAGTCTCTAGATTTTGAAAGTGGTGAATCTGTAGGATACAGGTTCATGTTTGTGGAGCTTCCTCCCAAATGTAGAGAGATTGCTTAACTGTCTGACTGTCTCAAAAAATTGTGTATTAACTTTTCTTATGCACCTTGCCCCCTTCACTTTAGTAAGATTATTGTCATCAAGAGTTCTGATTATGCTTGTCTGGTGGGGAGGGAGTTGACTTTTTTTAGAATCATTCTGAAACATTTTAGGATTACAATGAAAATTGTAGCTGTAGCTGTTTCTAGACAACTCTTTTAAAGGGTGCATTACATTATTCCTTCGGAAACTTGCTTTCCAGCCGTAGCTGTTTCCACACAACTCTTTTAAACACGACTGCGACTTCTTTAATATGATATTTAAGCTTTCCAGCTCCATCTCTCCTTTCATTAACTTTGTCCAATTAATAAGCTATTCTATCTTTGCTCAAATCTTGAGTACTTAGGATTTGTTCACTTCTTTGTTCTTGCATGCACTTTCTAGTTGGAAGCCCTGACAAGTTCATGGGTAGTCTTGTTCTGTCTTCTTAAATGCCTGCCATACCTACCTTTGGGTTAAGGTACTAGACGTACATAACATATGGCGTGGGTTCTTGTCACTGCAATGGCATGCCATGCCTTTGTAGTAAAAAGAGTCCGTCAAGCTTATACTGGTTTATTGATACCATTTCAGTGAGGTAATGGGAACTTTGTGAGATATGTAAGGGGCAATCCTTTGTGCACAATAAATTTTGTTGTCAGTACTGGTTTAAGTACTGGAGGCCATGTATGTTAAATTTGGGTACATGGTATTTGTTATTTGGACTAGCTTTTCAGTATGAGCATGGTTACATTTGATACTGACATATTTTGTGACCACAATTAGCAATATCAGACATTTAATTTAAATGCAGGATGTCCTTGAGAAACAAATACTAATGATGTAAATAGGCAACAGCCATATGGTGATGATACTCATGGCTAATGTAAAACAATAATGAGAATCAAATGGAGACTTGCTCATCAATAGTAGAATCAGCGGACTGTCCCACATATAAGGTAACTGAGAAGAAGTTTATCTTGTAACAGGGTTTAATAAATGACAACATGCATAAAAAGGTTCCTTTCTCTACGCATACTTTCTTGTACCTAGCTTTGCCGCTGGCTGGATTAGTAGATACCTGGACCGAATAATTGTAAAGAGTAGATATAAATAGACAGGTATACTATTATGTTCAAGATGATATTAGGTATTTATGTAAACCATAGTAAATTGTACTCAAAACATCGACTAACTTGCATGTGCTAATTCTTAGAGCCAGCAAGTGAATCATTATTTCCATCAAGGCATCAATTAAGCAGATGGTATGAGTGCCTCAAGTTTGGCAACAAATTGGTTTTGTCATTGGATATTTGGATCTACTTATCTACTTGGGCATTTTGACAACCTTGGCTTAGTCTTTACTTGGTAGCCTGTCATAAATACAAGTGTTACTAAAAAGCATTCTCTACATTAACTATAAGATAATGCAACTGTCTACTCTCCCTTTTTCTTCTATTTTTCATAATAATATTTTCTAATCTTCTACAATCTGCACCAAATATGTATGTATTGCAGATCATGACCTAGGGCAGAAAATGGAAATTTTATATTGTAGACTTCTCTTTTGGAACTTGAGTTTATTACTAAACTTTTTCTAATTTATTTGAGTTGCTAGCTTTTTGTTTGAATTGTTATCTTCATCATAATACCTATTGTTGAATGAAGTATATCTGTTTAATCTTTCAGCTGGTTTCTCCAATGAAGATTTATCATACTGCTAATATACTGTTGGTGAATCTCTGCAGGGAACTGACTAGGCGTGAAATGTGATGCAGCTTATCTCACTTGTAGAATTACGATCATATAGTAGTCAAAGGTTAACTAAATTCATTTTCAGGACATCGTTACAAGCTCCTTATTTCTTATTCTTTATTAGTTGGGCTAATTTTTGTTGGAGGTGTCCATAGCCCAAGAATATAAACAAAGAAAGTTCGGCAACATTGTACTAGTATTGTGCCTGAGAAGTTTGTTGCACATATATGAATATAGGATGTCCAGTTGTCATGGCCTATCTGTTCCAAGCTCCTATGTATCCACCCTAACATTTCGTGCAACGATGTTGCTTTAGAAATTATCTTGACTAGTATTATGGTGGCGAGCAGTTGACTGATATTCTTCTGATGTTTATGATTATTATCAAAGAGTACGGAGTTTATATGCTTGCACAATTAGTTACATTTAAACAAGCTGAAAGCATGTAATCTACACAGCTAACGGCTGTTAGGCTTGATCAAAATAAGAGATCAGTGTATGGGTATTATCTCAGTTATGTTTCATCAATACTAGAAAGAGTACCCAACTGATTCAAGGTTTAAAACAGTATAAGCTTATATGGTGCATTAATGGAGGTTGTCAAGTTTGACTGAAGTAAATTCGCCCGATCTGCAGATATGTTCTAATTGATATAGCTTTTGCATCCACCGAATTGATTTCTCATCTGTCTTCCTGAAGCCGGGATTTTATTTTCATCTACAAATATTGTCTGATGGAATCTGTAGGGAACTCTGAAGGCCCATCTACCTTTGCATGTCTGAAAATAAATTGGTCTCTGATGCACAAGTTACTGCAGGTAAGCTAGGCAATGGCATCTTCTCACTCTATATTCTCAAAAGTTTCCTAATTAAGTGACAGGTTGGCTTTTGGACCTCAAATTTCAACTCAGATTTTGAAAAAAGTCAGTTGCGAGTTGAATCTTTTTCGACTAACTTCAGGCAGGTCGTAGAAAAAGTACATGCCAAGTTCAATATACTTGTTCCTAAGGTCTTTCTTCTTGGTATGCTGAGTTAATTGGTGGACCTATGCCAACCACAATTTGTGTAGTAGTTTTTGTAGAGATCAGTCTTGAATCTTGATGATGATATCTCATTGCCTACAATGGAGGCGTTGGAATTGCCATGGGAAGAGCATTTAGAGAGGTGGGGGAGATCTAAGAAGAGTGAAAGAGACAAGCATAAACAACTACATCCAAAGATGTTGGTAGAGAATTAAAAATGTCACCACTGCACGTGTGAACTGGTTGAATTAATGGTGTTATGTTGTTGTACCGTTCTCTTCTTTGCTTTCTTCATGCATATCTTGCAACAGTTAAAAGTTAATAATATTCACGGCAAATTACAGTCTTCAAAAATGCCTACAAATATTCTCCTAATTTTGTACAAACTCTGCTCTGTTATTGATACATTTATATATCTTTCCTAGCAGAGGATTAAGTGGGATGAATGGTGAATGAGGCGACCGTGGCCCACCATCTTTTCTTACATGAAAAATGCCAATCTTCTAATTATGATGTGTTGTTTTCATAGGATTGGATAATGCTTTTGATGTCCAAGATAAACTTTTTTTTCTTAATAATTTATGAGTTCGTAGATTATTCATAAGTTGAACGTGAGCCAATTCATCTTGATACATTAGAAAGTGGTCAGAGAGAGAGAGATAGAACTCCTATATTCTTTAAAAATAAACATCAAAAACCTTAAATTTAGTACCATTTGAGAGCTCCTAATCATCCGCAACCTTAAAAGCTTTTCCAATGGAATCTTCTGATGATCTTTGAGGAAGCTGAAGCCATTTAGTGCTGGATAATAAATGCTGCAATGCCTTGCAGGGAAGGAAACTGATGGCTTGAAAATCTGCGTGGGACCCCAGAAGAGTACTACACTCCTTCTGTGGATCTTCTTTTGATCCACTACCTACCTGCCACTATGTCTACTTGGAATGATCTCTCACTCTCGATGCTCTTGTCTTGTCTAAGGGGTTTAATCGAGCTGACTAAACTTAGAACGAAAATTAATTTTGAGTCTAATTACATAATCAAACTTAAATTGCATCTGATCAAACTTGAAATAAGATGTAATTCAATAATTGATTCATATCAATCATTATATATATATATATATATATATAATATTATATTATATTATTACTGTTGAGTTTTATTAAGAACGAATTTGATCGAGGCAGCTGAAGATTAAACTAAAAATTAATTTCTGAGTCTGTTTTTGTAGATCGAACTTGAAAAGGAGGTGCCAACAAGTGCAACTCTGCCACCTGAGAGATAGTGGCAGAGTTCTTGAACCCATTGCATTCAAAATCTATGTTTGTAAATAATGTGCACTTGTAAATAATGTTTGCAATCCTTCAAGATAATTACATGCGTGTGGTGGTTCCCCACCTAGCTTCCATAACAAGAGGAGGTTTCAGGAGGGGTCTTTCGGATGAGGAATGAGCTCACAAGGAGTCCAATCTTTCTTCTCTCCAATTTGTCAGTCTTCTTTCCCTTAAAAAAACAGCAGAAAGATGGACGTCAGTTACAAAGCTTTTTCCTCCTCTGGGGATGAATCAAACATTCGGGACATGTATAAAGACAAGTATACTCATTTGTCTTCAAGCTTTTTACCCTTGGTCTCACTCCTCTTGCTTCTCCCTATGTTGGAGTACAGCTACTCTTCTCCACCAACCCTCTCCTTATTTCCTCCCGAGTTCTCTCCTCACCTTTCCATTATTTCCTTCTTCCTTTCATTACCATTTTGGTCTGTTTTGAAGAGGAGAGCTCCAAAAATCGTAGCTTTCTTCTCCTGTCTCACTCACATCGCCAAAAAGCTCTGCGCTTGCTTCTTTGTTTTGCTCCCTCGGGGGCCTTGTTGCATTCTTTAGTTATAGATTGCATTCCCAGGGGCCAGAGAGGGGAAAGATTTGTTCTTTTGTTGGTTTTCTTGTTTCTTTCTCTGCTTCTCTTCTTCGATTTGGGTTTTGGTGAGAGTTGGGAGGGAGGACATTTGTGTGTATTGGGTTGGTTCACGGGAATGACTAGTGTGAGAATGGAGACTGGCTGTGGTGCTTTGCTCAGAGAGCTTCAGGTCTCTCTCTCTCTCTCTCTCTCTCTCTCTCTCTCTCTCTCTCTCTCTCTCTCTCTCTCTAATAGATTGTCCATTCGTTATTTGTGTTGGTGAAATGTACTATTTTTCCTTTCTTTTTAGTTTGTATCTTTGAAGATAAGAATTTCAGGTTACATTTCTTGGTTCTCGACAAATTTCTTTTCTTTTTTTCCTTTTTTCAAGTGTCTGCAATTCATAAGTTTTTCGAGCTAGAATGCTCAAGTGCTTTCCGTTTATATTGATCAATAGAAAAGAAATAGCAGCTATCTAAAGGAAGTGCTTCTTTCCTTTTCTGATTCTTCTTGAAGTATTCAGTTCCATTATGTTGTACGAAAGCAAGCATTTGTTTATGAAAACCTGGAAACCGAGTAGCTACTTTTAATTTCTGAGCTTCTGATCACACACTGAAATCTAAAATCTTCACAATTTTGGTATATCATGAGTAAGTCTCTTCATGAATGTACTTTTCTTGCTTGGAAGCAGCATATATGGGCTGAGATAGGAGAGAGTGAACAGGACAAGGAACGCATGTTGTTTGAGATTGAGAGGGAGTGCTTGCAATTATACCGGAAAAAGGTCGATGAAGCAAGCAAGGCTAAGGCACAGCTCTATCAGTCGGTTGCTGCTAAAGAAGCAGAGATTGCAGCTCTCATGGCCTCCCTTGGGGAACATACAATTCAGTCAAAGGTATTCATCTGGACCAGTTAGCCTATAAAGCTCATCATGTTAAAATAAGGGATATGTAAGTTGTTTCCAATTGGACTGCATTATTAAACTTATTGACTCAGTCGACTAAGTTTCTGACCAAATTCTCCATATCTTCTGGCTTTTCTTTAAAAACTTTATAATTGAATATTGGAGATTGGGTCGAATTTGTTAACCCAGCTCAAATTAGGAAGGGTATTACACATTCTGGAGTAATATCATGGTACCTTGTTATCCTTCCCTTTATATTATGCGGTGCAATTTAATTATCAACAACCATAAAGTTTCAGTTTTAGAAAATCTATCTACTTTATATTGTCATAATATTTGTTCAAGTTTCTAAACATTACAAATTCAAAAGTTCCAACTATTTACTCCTTCATACCTCTGCGTGCAGGAAGACAAGAAGACGGCACCACTGAAGAAGCAGCTTTCTACCATCATTTCTCTGTTGGAAAATCTGAGAGTCAAGAGAGAGGAAAGGATCAAAATGTTTTCGGATACGCAATCACAGATTGAAAAGATCATTGCTGAGTTAACAGAGAGCAATTACGATAGAGCCACTACAATTAAGTCAATTAATGGTGATGATTTATCACTGAGGAAGCTTAATGAATATCAAGCACAACTGCATGCACTCCAAATAGAGAAGGTATCTCTTCTTCACTGACATTAACTTCTATTACCTTGACTTTCTTCTTTTGTAGGAATCTGCTCCATGTAACTTCTTAGAATCAGTAATTAAGATACAATGCTGATTATGTACCTTTAAATGAAGTTATAATAGGCTGAGGTTATAAAAGAATAGTAGTTATAAATCAGAATTGGTCCCAGACCTTTGCAAAACAATAGAAACATCATTGAATGGAAGGCCACAGAGACAAAAAAAAGAAGCTATCTCAGCAAGATCTCTAATGCGTAAAAAAATAATGCAGCTGCACATGACATGTTCAATTCCTAAATGTGTGAGAATAGAATATTGTCAGATCTTTGATATACTGAAGCCTAAATGCTTTTTGAGATTATCTGTAAATTCCTTTTGCTATCAAATTATAAGCATTATTACTTAGGCACCAGGAGTAAGTTCTTGATGATACAGTGTCCAACTCATGGTCTGTTACTTAGTCAAAGAGTAAAGAATATCTACATTTAGGTTTAGGAATTAATTTCTATATCCTGCCCTGTGCATAACAATACGCCAGGTTTAGAAAGCCTTTAACCTTTCAACATGCATCTTGGTTAGGTGTTGTTCTATAAAAAGTATCTCAACAAGAGATAGGTTCTAAATTTTAGAAATAACATGAACCACTTGTTTATGGTAAATGATTGCCATTTTGTGTGCTGACCTTGGCTGTCAGTGATAATCATTTTCCTATTGGTAACTTTCCTTCTTGGTATCAGGAACTCTAGCACAGGTGGCAATCTCAATAAAACAAGATATAAAAACTTTGCTGATGGCATCTTTGTAATAAACATTCTCCTAGTCCTGTCACTAGAATTCTTATTGTTTATGTTGCTAACCTTTAGTTTCCATAGTGCTCATTCATTCACCTTTTAACCATCTTGTACATGATTAAAGTGTAGGAAGAACTTGCATTTGCAAACCTACCATGTGCAATAGGTCCTGTATTCATACGTCTAATGTTGTCATCTGTTTTCTATTCTAGCATATCATATCCAATTTTTTTTTTCTCTTCTTCCAGTCTGATCGCCTACATAAGATTCTGGAATGTGTAAATGAAGTGCATTCTCTATGTGGTGTCCTTGGACTGGACTTTAGAAGGATGGTGGATGAAGTGCATCCCAGTCTGCATGAGACTGCTTCAGGGCAATCAATAAACATTGGTAAAAATACACTGGAAAGTCTTGCTCAAGTTGTACTGAAGTTAAAGAGAGAAAAGTGCTTGCGACTTGAAAAGGTTATTTTGAAATGTTTTCATGTTTCACATTATTTTGTATGCCTATTAGTATCTTTAACCTATTCCTGCACTATAGCTGAGGAAATCTGTGGAATCATTATTTGAGCTCTGGAAATTGATGGATTCTTCTCAACAAGAGAGGAAGCATTTTAAAAGTGTAACAAGCATTTTTCAATCATCGGAAGATGACATCACATGTTCCGGTGTTCTCTCAGAGGAAACAATCGAACAGGTTTGTTTGGTGGGAACCAGTCTGGGTTCTTTTGTGACTTCAAATATTCAGATCTCTGTTGCTTTGTTTGCAGACAGAAGCTGAGGTCGAGAGATTGAAAGAATTAAAAGCCAGTAGACTGAAAGAACTTGTTTTGAATAGAAGGTCGGAACTTGAGGATATATGCAAAAAGGCACACATAGAACCTGATATGAGTACTGCTCCTGAAAAAACTAATGCGTTGATAGATTCTGGTACTGTATTGCTTTCTAATGCAGCTACTTTTTGACTTTTCCTTTTGTTATTTACTTATTTTCTCTGGTTAATGTCATCCCTATTCAGGCCTGGTAGATCCATCGGAACTTCTAGCAAAAGTTGAGGAACAAATAGTAAAAGCGAAAGAAGAGTCTACAAGCAGGAAAGATATAATGGATAGGATAAGCAAATGGCTTGCTGCTTGTGAGGAAGAAAATTGGCTTGAATATTACAACCAAGTATGCTTTTCTTTTTTCTCTATGATGAAAAGTTGCTGAGAATGTATGAACACGTAGATACATCCACATATCTAAGACTGTAATAACAAATATGTGCTCTTAAGTTCAAATTAATTATGCATAAACATACCAATATTCAATGAATTTGATATTAATGTGAAATTCCATAGGGCTGAACTCTCAAATGTCTATAAATTGCAAGTTGCTTCCTGTATTTCCTGAAATCATGCTTGTTTCTGGGCTAAACTTGCCAATTAACCCTCTATGATGAAGGATGAGAATAGATACAGCACTATAAGAGGTAGCCATATAAACCTAAAACGAGCAGAGAAGGCACGAATTACTGTCACAAAGATTCCAGGTACTTTCTGCGAACCCTATAGCATCTGAGATCCTATCATATATTGTAAATCTAATATGGGAGATGGTTCCAGCTATGGTGGATAACCTAATAAGTAGAACTTTTAGTTGGGAGGATGAAAGGAACACACATTTCCTGTATGATGGGGTATGTTTGGTTTCTATGTGCTTCATTTTAAAGCATGTAATTGATGCCTTTTATTTTCACACCTGTATATGCGATTCATGTGGATGCACTCCTACAAATTTCCAGGTCCGTTTTGTATCTATTCTAGAAGGGTACAAACTGACTCGACAACAAAAAGAAGAGGAGAAGAGACGATATCGGGTAGCTTTTGCTTTTTAAACTATCCCTTCACTTTATGCTAGTGACTTCAATTAGGTTGTTTCTTGAACACTTGTCAGCCTTCTTGCAGGATCAGAAGAAACAACAGGCTTTGTTACTTACAGAGAAAGAAGCGCTGTTTGGGTCAAAACCAAGCCCAAGAAAGACCAACAGTTTCAATAAAAAACATATTGGGCACCATGTGAATGGAAATGGGAACGGTTTCCTGACTCCCAGTCCACGACGGGCGTCTATCGGTAGCGCCACCCCTGATTTCCTCACACCGCGGTCCTATTCTGGTCGTCATAGTGGATACTTCAAGGAGGCAAAATGGTTGTCACCTACACCATTGAACTTTGTTGCTATACCTAAGGAGGATAGTATGTCAACATTCACATCTATCAGCGGTTCAGAACCCGAGTCTCCATCACAAGGTTAAATCTAGACATTTAACACTACTTTCTCTGAACCATTCCAGTCTTATGCATTTCAAAATACATGCCATTCTGGACTAAGCACTTACACTGGTTTCCTTCCTTCAGGATACTAAACATGGGCTAAATTTTCAGAGATAATGCTGCAAATGGACAAGTGAAGCATCAGAGTTACGAGCAGATGTACATGTCGTGCTTTGTTCCGTTGCGCGATCTTATGATTTTAGGGTTGGTGTGTCATTAAAATTTGAGTCAATCATCTACTTCATGTACATTTGGTTATATATATAAGAGTTAGTTCTTTGTTGGATATCTTTATGCACATCATTGAGTTAGAGCTTCAATCACATCCCCACTGGAATACTCCAACTGATACTTTTTAGTGTCGGTTTGCATGCTCTTTTCTCTCTGGTATTTATTCCTAAATCTGGTCTAATAAAACTTTATCCATCTTTTTTATGAATCAATCATCCATTTATCTTGGCATCTTGTTGTGGGACTTATCCATTGGCCGACCTAAATAGCTGTCACTCACTGCACTCCCGATCGAAGCCACAGTGGCTTCTCATGGACATAAATTTAATTGGCAAGACGAGATTGGGCACGAACTGGTGGAGATTAAAGGTGAATTGTTGAATAAGATTGGATCGGGCTGGATCAAATGGGCTTCAGGCCCAACAAATATTTTATGACTAAATCTTTTTAAATTTCATAATTGGCACTATGTTCTTCAACAAAATATCACTGGATAATTATTGCCCATTTTCATACTATCTCCTCTTCTTTTTGTTACATATTGATCCTTTAAATTATGAAAAATTAAAGAGTTAATGTGTTATATAAAGAAAGATAACAGTTTAGAGGTTTAAGGTGTAAATTGTCCCTAAAATCATTAAGCTAACAGAAGCTACACTATAAAAAGACTATTCTACCCTTGTATAAATTGTTAACAAACTATCTTATATTAACCTGATATTGCATTAGGGGTGAAGGGTAATCTTGCCATCTGGATGAATTAGTTAACTTTAGCACCCGTATGTTAGGAATCTTTTACAAAGCCCAACAATTTCTAATGGCAATTATGCAAAGAAAACCCTACACATACTAGATCCTCCTCACTAGGGTATTCTATTTACATGCCGAATTACTAATCTGCCCTCCACCTTTCCAGAATGACCGGCTTCGCCGTCGTGTCAACCCTATTTATCGACTACGATCTAAGTATCACGTTACACATGGCGGTTATTACGAAACCGCGTTATAGTACAGGGGTAAAAAACGTAATTTAGCCTTCGGCTAACGGAGTCGATAGCCATTCCGAGATTGGTAGGGGCTTTTTAGTAAATACGGCAGGGCCGATAGGGGGGCGATTGAATGTGATCCGACTTTAGCCACCAAACCTCTGGCTAACGGCCATAAAGGACGATTAATGACGGTGTTCGTACGGACGTCAGAAAGGGGAGGGGAAAAAGAAAGGGAAAAATAAAAATAAAAACCTTTCATTAAAAAAATAAAAAATAAATATATTAATCTCATCATCCCTTTTGACTTAGTGAGGGGAGTGAAATTAATAAATGGAAATTTAATTAGCTCGAGAATTTTAGAGGAACCGGAATTAGACTAGCAGACGTAGATGGGTGACTAGATTTGGAAGTCGAGTTGACTTTTTTTTATTCCAAACCCAACCCTATGTATGACTCACTGTATGCTCTTGACTTCTTTACTTTTCTCTTGCAAATAAGTCAAATGTGAGCCCACAAATTAAATAGTATTACCAAAAGCTACCGATCTTAACGTTTTAAGATTTTGATAATTTTAAGGGTTAAGTTAATCATCGCTCTAAGCTATGACTAGGAGAAATAAAAGCATATATAATTTATCTCGCCTAATTGTTCAACCTGATTTATACTCCCGATATTAAGGGTTAAAAGTATGATTAATCCTAATTTTAATTGACGGAGTGATTATATAAGCTATTAAAGAAAGAAACAAAGATGGCACGGTGGATAATCCTAAGGTCTTATTATTAGCAAGAGATGGTAATAAACTAGGAGGCCAATTTGTACAAAAAAAATAAAATAAGCCTTGTATTAATACAAAGCCCCTCATCAATTCTCTACATGATGAAGACAAATGGCATCAATTTGGGGGGGGGTTGGAATTCATACTCCAACAAATGCATCCATCCACCAAGTACTCATTGGACTTAATTCTATCCCTATGCACCACCACATGTATATATTAAAGTTATTACAATAAATATGAGCGACAAAGGATATTAAAATGTCATAAAATTAAATTGTCCTCTCTCTATATACGAGTCTTTTTTTTACATGGGACTGAACTTGGATTTCAAAAGAAATTAATTGCGACGCCAAATGGATTACTTATATTTGTTTTTAATTTTTTATTTTTCTAAGAGAGATATAAATTTAACAGTGTTTTAGTTAAATTAGTGCTACTGATATTTTCTCTTAATTTTTTTTTAATTTTTGCTAACTAACGGTCAAAAAGTGTAATAACTTAGAGGAAAGATGACAATATCTCATTCTTTGTTTGTCGTTTATATATTGTCTGGGGAATTTTTGCAATCTTTATAGGATTAAATGTTCCGACAACGATTAAGATGATGACATCCATGTAAAATTGTTGTTAACTTCACTAATCACTAGTCCTTGACATAATTACCAGCCATTACAGTGTGAGCCAAACCAAAGATTCCAATGTTAGTGTGTTGGGTTCGGATCCCAATAGATTCGGACAAGCTTTTAACCCCCATTATCACATCCAACACCCACGGTTTCGGATCTAGACGTCAAACCAAAGGCTATGCCATCTAATTTCTTTTCTTTTTTCTTTTACATTTCCCCATGGTTTTGTTCCCAAAGTTGGTGGAAATTAATGAGCAGCCTTATCGGATCCAGTAGGAAAACGAAATAGGATCCGAGTCCGAGCCGTTTCGTTCGTGTCCCGCCTTAATGACTCCAGCTGTGCCAACCCAGCACGAAGAGGAGAGTAAGAAGAAAGAAATGAAGAGAGAGAAAGGAGGGGAGAGAGAGACCATCGAACGAAGAGAAAAGATTTAAATCACCGGCTCTTAATACGCATCGGTTACCACTCCCCTCTCTCTTTCTCTCTCTTGGTTCTCTCTTACGAAGAGGAGAGAAAGGAATAGGAAGCATAGAGAGAGAGAGAGAGAGAGAGTGAGAGAGAGAGCTATTAATTCCAAGTACCAGGGCAGGAAAATTTCTTGCCTTAATAGGGGGTGTATCCGCCCGGATTGTGGCTGATATTTCCAAACGAGGCCTCGCCGTTTTCCGGATTTGGCGTAGTGCTTTGCACCCCTTCCCTTCGCTTTCCTTCCCTTTCCGTTCCCTTCTCCTCCCCTGGTCGAGACGAGGTTGCGTTTTGGAGTTCGAAGCGAGGAGAGCAAGAAAGGAGGCATTTTGAGGGGTCCAGAGTGGGATTTGGAGCAATTGGAGACAGACCCATATGCTGGTTTCCTTAGTTTAGTGGAGTAAGGGAGGAGTGTTCTAGGTGGGAGGAGCTTGGAGGAAGGGAGAAGGATGGATTTTGGCGACGACCAAGATGGCTCGGATGGCCAGAGGAAGAAAAAGCGCTACCACCGCCACACTCCGAGGCAGATACAGCAACTGGAAGCGTACGGCATTGCTCTCTTTTGCCTTCTCCTCCTCCTTTTTCTTCTTCTCCTCCTCCTCTGCTCCTTTTGTTTTTTTGCTATTTGGCCTTCTCTTCTTTCTCACCCATGTGGGTTTCTTTTTTGTTCTCTTTCTTCTTCGGTAATTTGGGTGATGCTATAGGATGTTTAAGGAGTGCCCGCATCCCGACGAGAAGCAGAGGATGCAGCTGAGCAGGGATTTGGCTTTGGAGCCACGGCAGATCAAGTTCTGGTTCCAGAATAGGAGGACCCAGATGAAGGTAACATCTCTCTCTCTCTCTCTCTCTCTCTCTCTCTCTCTTCCCCCTCTTGTCTCCATTGGATCAAACCACTGTCTGCGGAAGTGAGACAAAAGCAAAAAAAAGGAGGTCCTTTGTGACTAATCTGTTTCTCTGTCCGTCTTCTCTCTATGGTGATTAGGCCCAGCACGAGAGGGCCGACAACTGCGCTCTCCGGGCGGAGAACGATAAGATACGCTGCGAGAATATCGCCATGAGGGAGGCGCTCAAGAATGTCATCTGCCCCACTTGCGGCGGCCCTCCGGTCACCGAGGACTCCTACTTCGATGAGCAGAAGCTAAGAATGGAGAATGCTAGATTGAAAGAAGAGGTACCCACTAGTGCTTTTCCTTTCCAATCGTGTGTGTATATATGTGTGGGTATCATTTATCTGCTCGAATCTTGTTTGTTTTAGCCAGCATCTTATTATAGTAGTTCACTCCAACTTGTAGAAGTAGTAACTTCCATGATGAGTAGTAGGAGAAGAAAGAATCGGTACCAGCGGTCTTTATCAGATCACTATCTTAGTAGAAATTTTAATTTCCGAGGTAGAGGGAGGGTACGAAGTTGCCAAAATCTCTTTTAAAATGGGAAAAGTTTGTAACTTTTGATCAATATCCATGCAGCTCGATCAAGTTTCCAGCTTAACATCGAAATATCTCGGAAGGCCGATTACGCAACTTCCCCCGGTTCAGCCAGTACCCATTTCTTCGTTAGATTTGTCGGTTGGGGGACTCGGAAGTCCGGTGATTGGCCCTTCGCTTGACCTTGATCTCCTTACTGGGAGTTCATCTGCTATACCATTTCCATTCCCAACAGCCGTATCTGAAATGGAGAAGCCTATCATGGCGGACATGGCCACTAGTGCAATGGATGAGGTGATAAGGCTAGTGCAAACTGATGAACCCCTATGGGTGAAGCCTGGTGGCGATGGCAGGGAAGTCCTCAGCCTCGAAACCTATGATCGGATCTTTCGGAAGCCAGGGAACCACTTCCGGGGCCCTGATATCCGCGTCGAAGTCTCAAGGGATTCCGGCCTGGTGTTTATCAATGCAGTGCAATTGGTTGATGTGTTCATGGACTCGGTAAGCTTTGCTTCGTCGTTATCTGGATTATAACTTCCTTTAGATTGAATTTGGAATGAGATGGATTCATACTTGGTGCAGAACAAATGGTTAGAGTTTTTTCCCAGCATTATTTCCAAGACTAGGACAATTGAAGTCCTTGCAGCTGGAATGTCAGGAAGGAGCGGATCACTACTTTTGGTAGCAGTTTAATTCATTACATAATTTTTTTGCTTTCATCCAAGAGATATCTTATTAATAAATTTCTAATCCAAATTCATTGCAGATGTATGAAGAACTGCATGTTCTTTCGCCAGTCGTGCCGACCCGCGAGTTCTGCTTCCTGCGTTACTGTCAGCAAATTGAACAAGGCTTATGGGTTATCGCTGATGTTTCGGTAGACTTACCCCGAGAAAATCAATACAGCACTCCTTCCCGGTCCCGAAGGCTACCTTCTGGCTGCTTGATTCAAGATGTGCCCAATGGTTATTCCAAGGTGTTTGATAGATGCATGCACTTGTTTTCCCCTATGAAATATATCCATTTTCCATTTGAATGGTAGTAAATGGGATATCTTGATGCAGGTGACTTGGGTGGAACACATGGAAATCGAGGAGAAAGCTCCTGTTCATCTACTCTACCGTGATCTTGTTAACAGCGGGACAGCATTTGGAGCTCACCGATGGCTGACCACCCTGCAGAGGACTTGCGAAAGATTTGCGTGTCTAATGGCTGCTGGCAATTCCCCTAGGGAT
This sequence comes from Typha angustifolia, assembly GCF_048772165.1. Taxonomy (NCBI): domain Eukaryota; kingdom Viridiplantae; phylum Streptophyta; class Magnoliopsida; order Poales; family Typhaceae; genus Typha; species Typha angustifolia. The sequence continues at coordinate 6,437,077 of NC_133243.1, read as the reverse complement.
CTTGGAGGAGGTATCTCTAAGTGACTACGTGCATGCTATTTGGAGCTAGGACCTTCCACTAACTATGTTTATGTCTGCGTGCCTCCAGTGATTCCCTCACCAGAAGGCAAGAGGAGCATGATGAAGCTTTCACAGAGGATGGTCAATAACTTCTGCGTTAGTTTGAGTTCATCCCAGGTCCACCGGTGGACGACGCTCTCAGGACTGAACGATGTTGGTGTGCGAGTCACAGTTCATAGAAGCTCAGGTCCTGGCCAGCCCAGTGGCGTCGTTCTCAGTGCCGCAACCTCTCTATGGCTGCCTATATCATGCGAGAGAGTCTTCACTTTCTTCAGAGATGAGAACATGCGATCTCAGGTTACTTATCTGTTCATGTTCATCATTCATTGTCTTCAATCTCTTAGTGCTGCACGTACAAAATTTTGTAAAAAATATGCTTCCATTCTTCTCTCAGTGGGATGTTCTCTCAAGTGGCAACTCAGTGCAAGAGGTTGCGCGAATTACAAATGGTTCGCATCCAGGGAATTGCATTTCTCTCCTCCGAGTAAGTATTATCATGTGAATCATTGATCATTACATTGGATGTTGAGCTTATCTAAAATGTTGCATTGTTCAACAAATATAGGGACTCAACTCCAGCCAGAACAGCATGCTAATACTACAAGAGAGCTGCACTGATGCATCCGGCTCACTAGTTGTGTATGCTCCCATCGACATCCCGGCCATCAACATAGTAATGAGCGGCGAGGATCCCTCCAACATCTCGCTCCTCCCATCAGGTTTTGCAATTCTGCCCGACGGCCGATCAGGAGGGGGTAGTGGGGCCTCGACGAGCTCGAATCCGATGGGCAGCTCATTGGGTTCTCTGATCACCGTGGCGTTCCAGATACTCGTAAGCAGCCTGCCATCATCGAAGCTGAACGTCGAGTCAGTGGCAACGGTCAATAACCTCATTAGCACCACTGTGCAGCAAATAAAGGCTGCCTTGAATTGCCCCAGCGGGTGACGAACTGAAGCTTTCAGAGCTCTCCCCCACCTCTTCTTCCTCCCTCTACATCTTTTACTTAGCTGCAACAATAGCAGATGGGGCACAGAGGGGTGGGGGGGCGCTCTTGATGTGGCCATTCAAGAGGGGAGGTTTAATTGGGTTTCCTTTGGGGTTGGTTGGGGCCTTCAATGCTCTCATCAAGAGCTGGAAACTGGGGCTTGGGGAGCCTGCTACTACTACTAATGCTGATGCCAGTCTTCATAACAAGTTCAAAGATTTTTACAGCAGTCAAGTCACATTTAACATCTCCGGAAGCCTTTAAAGAAGGGAGTCAAGAACGCACCATGCTTGTCTCTTATCCTTGCTGTCATAAATCCTTCCCTCTCTTCTTTTAGCTTTTGCCTTCTTTCCTTTCTTCTCGTCACCCCCTTTTCCCATTTTTACTCTCTTTATGCAGCAAGGATGAGTGGTTCGGGTATTGACTTCTGTCCATTAAATATTTAACTTATGAACAGCATTGAAAATAGTTCCAAAATGTTGAAGCCTATGTTGTTTTCATTTGCTCATCTTATTTGCAAACAAACTCCCACTCCCCATCCCCATCCCCATCCCCATCCCCATCCCCTCCCTCTCTCTATGTCAGAGAAGAATAATGGACTTTATGCATGTATTAATTGGTTGCTCATAGAGTTGGAAGTCCTTATTAATAATGTGCTATTCATGAATGATAGTTTGAACATTGTACCATTGATGAGCTAAGAGTGAGTGAGATGATGCCCCTATATTTGAAGCAATGGATGTCAACAACTGTGAGGTGGGCCTTCTCAACTTCCATTGGTGGTAGTTTAAAGAGAGAGAGAACGAGATGGGCCAGAGCAAATTAAATCCAATTTATTTTTGGTGGTTGGTATCCAACTCCTTAATCAAGCAAAGACTAAGACGTTCTGGTAGCATTAGTTATGCTCTTGGTTACTGCTACTAATAGTAGCTGGATACTCTGCTCACAAACATTGCTTTCCTCTCTGGAAATTCATAGCTGTGTTGAAGAATGGGGGGCCCTCTTTGCCTTAAATGAAGGGCATTAGTTGGCTAATTTCTACTTACATTGCCAATTTATTATGAGGTATTTTCATAGAAAAGGTAAATTACAATTTATTTCGATATATATCCGCTCGACGCTTAATTTACTCTTATGTACTTTAAATTTACACACTTAAACACCTTGTGTCCATACCAAATTGTAACAAGAGGATGTGAAAAGACCTAATTACCTCTTAGAAATATAATCCAATCATTTAGCAATTTATGCCAAAAAGATATTTAATGAGAAATATATATATCTCTCTCTCTCTCTTTGACCCTGCTTTCTTTTGAGCACATTGCAAGAACATTAAAGTGATGCTTGTTATATATGCCTAATGCTTTTATGACAGCATTTCAATAATAGTTGGTCATTATTTGATCTTTTTAGTACTTGGATAAGAAGCTGATGTTGGATCATTAATGTACTGTTCGAAAGGAACAGAGGGAGATTAATTATTTCGTATGACGCCAAGGTTATATTTCTTTTCATCAATTATTCCTTTGGCACTCTCTTTTGGGAGAGAGTTAATGCATGATGATTGGCCTTAAAAATAGCTTTAATAATCTTGTCTAAGATAAGAACTTTAATTATTTCTAAGCTTCATAAGACCATCATCATTTAATTCACTAGAAAGAAAAGAAAAGAAAAGAAAAAACTAAAAGTTGTAAATATAAGCAACCTTCTAGCCTTTGTATTCCAGTGATGAGTGGTCCAAAAACTTTTTATAAGTAGTCACATTCTACTTCTCTTTTTCCCCTAATTAATCAATTGGGCTAAGATTAAGTTGCCACTTTCATATATAGAGATGCATATTTCTCTAGGTTTGGCTATTTAGATGAACACTCTGACCTCAAGTGACTATTAATGAGGCAATGGGTGCCACTATCTTCTTGTTGCTCTTATTTTTGCCCAAGTATTTATAGTATTGGGCCCCATGAATCTAAGTCTATAATCTAAGGGACATTCATCACATTGGAATATCTAGGAATAGAATGACACTTGGAACAGGGAAGGGCTCAGCTTAGCCTGACTGCACTGAATCATCCAAAGGTGAACAGTGAGGTAGAGGCCCAAGCATTGGCCCAATGTTTTCTTCATCCTTTAATGTGTTTTTGTCCATTAAGAATTTATTAATGTTCAAATTTGAATGGCTTCACAATTTCTTTCTCCAGATTGATCCATTTTCTCAGAGTAGTAGTAATGAGATCTTAATGGTACTCCATTTACCAATATAGTTAGGATAAATCACTCTTCAAAAGCCAAAAAAAGTAGTATTTGTTATATTTCATCTCCTCTTTTTGACTCTTTTTCTTCCCTTTTGATAAAGTATTTATCTAATTGGAAGGTTGTGAGAGTTATGGTCCAAAAGAAATAGGATATATGACACAAACTATAGAACTCAATTCAATTCAAAAGTTTAAGCTATTAGATGAAAGTCTAAGAGTCTATATAAATTCTTTTACTTTCACTAACCTTCATATCCCCCCCATATGTGAACTCAATATCAGTGACTCTCCTTTGAATTTAGTTTATTACTCTTAATTAAGCCTTAGAGCCAATTTCTCTTTCAGTTGCATGTTAGTATCAGAGTCTTTGACTCTTCAACTTTCATGTTATCAAGACTCATCCCCATTGGTCATACCAAACTGCTTCAAAGTAGTCTAGGATTGTTAAACATAAGGTAGAGGAGTTCTAGTCAAATGAAGTTAACTTCAGAATCCAACTCAACTAAAAAACTTAAATTATTAGGTGAAAGCTAAAGAGTCTAGATAAACCCATCATTTTACTTCTTCTTCTCATTTTTCTCTCGTTCCAATATGAGAATAAACATTTAACTATTCTCTATTAGAAAAAAATAATATTTTTATATAATTTAAGTATTTTAGGGTTTTCATCGGTCTAACAACTTGTCAATCGTTCTCGATACATTAAATAGTTTATCATAAATATTAGTGGGGTAGTGAGTGCCCTAGGTTTACCGTCCAACTAATGCTATCTATCTCTTCTTCATCAACCTTACTCTATTTTTAGATTCTACTCTAGATGATATTTTTATCATTTAGAAAAGAGTTGTTCATACATAGCCACTTTTGCTCCATCAATATCATTTCCCATAAGGAAAAGAGAAAATATCCAAGTTTATCAACAACATTGGCAGTGAATTCTTTTCTAACAACAACTAGTACCAGCTAGTCATGCTCTGGATATTGGATCTTGACCTTGGACATAATATGACAACAGGCACAGTAAACACAAACCACTCCTTAATTAATTGGCAAAAGAGTAAGAACAAAAAGGCAAGAAGAAGAAGAAAAGAAAAAAGTTAGGCAAATTTCATGGTACATGGAATTAAAACAACTGAGATTTGGGCTTGGTGCATGTGGACAAGTAGTAAGGGATTGAGAGAGATAAAAGAGAGAGAGAGGGGGATGCATAAATGCATTGAGAGGAGAGGGTGAGAGGTTGGATAGAAACCCTCTCTTCCTAATAAATGTGTGATTTGGTTTTATTAAATGATAGCATTTATAGTGTTGATTTTGACCCCCTAATAGTTTCGATAACACATGGTATTTTATCTATTTTGTAATCCAACTCTTCTTTCTGTTTTTCTCCTAAATAAATCGGTCGAATTATAGAGTATTGTGTTAAAAAAAGAAGAAGAAAAAATAAGACTAATTAGCAATGCTATTTTGATTAAACTACTACAACTTTATTTCATAGAAATGTTTGTAAGAGCATATTTGGTACAAAAAAAAAAATCTGTTCATAATTAGTTTGGAGAATTTATGAGCAAGTCCAACCTATCTGTCTGGCATTGGCATTTAATAGGGGGAGTCCTAATACCAATACCTTTGAGTCAAATTCTAATCCACACTGCATCAATCTGATGAGTTGTAAATTAAATCCTCTTCAATTAGTGCTCGAATTGAATCGGCCACCTAAGCACTTCGAGAACACTTGATCTCGTGGGCCCGCTGGTGTACGATAGCGCGTGGAGTATTTCCGAGGGCTGACATGCAACGTATATACCTGTTGTTTCTATTTAATTTTTCTCATCTTTTGAAGCCAAGAGAGCTGTATTCGACTATATATGACTGAACTACCCCTGCACTTCAACTCGTCGGTAGAAATAAAGTTACAAAATTCTGGAGAGATGGGTCCTAGCTGGTCACAACTATAATAATCGAAGGGCACGCTAGCCCTAGCCGCCGCCAGCCGGCTAAAACATTGCATTCCCTCCTTACATGTATGAACCTAATTTTCAGAATTTGCTTACTCAAGTTGAGACAATCAAGCGCTATGTTCCTGGTATGTCATGGGCTTTGCTCCACCCTCTTCAAAATTTTGATGGCCTCCGGGCAGTATGATTTAGTGACCAGTTTACTAGCTCTGTCGCCCACCCTTAACCCTAACCTGATAGCCCACATCTCGGAGGCCACTTGTTTCTATTTAATACGCATTGAGTGGCGCATGTGTTACTCTATATAAGGGCACGGATCCTCCATAGTTTGGGCTGCACAAAGTTTTATGAGCAAATGATTTAGTGGCCCCCTAATTGGCTTTCAAAAATTATATATTTTACAGAATTGATACTGGTAGTACATGATGACAAGCTCACGAACATTTATAATAAAAATAAATAAATATTATAAATCCTCGATACAAGGTCAGTTGCACTAAATCTCAAATCTTGATATAGGAGAATTAAAAATATATCTGAATAGAGTCACTCATAGATGATCAACTTACGGTAGTGTTCGACCTTTAGGATGGTGCTACTTGGAGCAAAGGAAAACTCATCAAGAAAGGAGGTCTCCATCTCGAGATCACTTTTGATGTCATGTCTTTTTCGCTAGGTGATGCCACCATCTTTAATACATCGTCTGGTGGCCACACCCAACAGGAGAGGCTTGTGCCAAGTCTATTTATATGTTCTTTCTTCCTCTGGCCACATAGCAACTACTTGGGTGGATGGTGCTGTGGCGGTTGCCCACGATGCTGAGAATCAAGGCATTTTTGTTGGAAGCTGATTAAAAACCATTTGTTGATGAAATATTACTTTCTTCGATCAAAATATAGGAAATAATCTCCCACTTATTTTACTCATGTTAATTTTGCCTTGAGGTATGGGGGTGAGATGAGCACTTACTTGGAGTTTTGAGCCGAATTTCTTAGATGCTATTGGAATCCTTTGGGGTCAACCAATCTGTCCATGGAGGATGAAGAATTTGGTCAATGATTGTGGTCATCTAGGCCTCGGTTGGTTTAAGAGTAAGTTCCGAACTCGATTAATTAGTCTTAATTTTAGTATTTATTTTTTTAAAAAATAAGCTTGATTAAATATGAAAAAAAAAAAATATGTAGTTACCAAATCAGGTTAGGAGTCCCTTAACCAGTTCGGTCCCTAAACTCAAAAGCAAACAATGCCCTAATGCTTTAATTTTGATAGCATCCATATAAAGCATGTGTACAGGGAGAATAACTAAGCCGCTTCCAACGTATGTAGAGCATGCATAATCTCCTTTTATCAGATGCCTCACCCTCTTCCAACTTGCGAGTAGCCTTAGCTTAGCTGAATGATGCTAACCTTATTATAAAAATAAAAAAAAAGGTGAGTTTTTCTTTCAAATATCCACACTCTACTGCTTCAATCTACAATTTAATGTTTCTAAGTAGTTCCTTTTGTTTTCTGCTTTGAAACTGCAATACAAACATATGATAGTGGAATCTTCCTCTTAGGCCACTTAAATCTTGTATAATATTTTCCAAGTCACCTCAACTATTAGCTTCGTCACTCTACCAAGTAACATAATGATCATGTGAAGAATCTGGTTCTTTAACTTGATACGAAGCGACAACGAGGGTCGCTACATTTTGAAGCTCTGTCATTAGATGCTCCCAAAAGTTAAGTGCAATTTGAGCAAGGAATCACCATCTTTGGATCATTAGGTAACTGGCTAATGATGTTGAAATCTTTTAAAAGTTTAAACAAAAAGAAAAAGAAAAAAAAAAGCCATGGTGAAGAGAAATAGAATTAAAATAAAAAATAATAAAATAATTTTGTATAAACTCTCTCATTTAATTTTTGACTTCTTAAAAAATATATATATTATATGTTAATTTTAAGTGCTCTTCATGGTCAATATCAAAAGAGAAGGTCAAAGTGTTCAAAAAATAAATAAGATTTTTATTATAAAAAATAGACAATAATTTAATAATCTAAGTGTAAACGAGGTGCCAAATTAGAAGAAGCAATGGATAAGAACAAGTCTACTAAGACAATTTTGTTTCTTTCTAAGTTTCTATTCATCTCCATAAAAGCAATGAGTCTGGAAAAGGATAAATATATTTGAGATTGTAAATTAAATCATTTTATACCTCGAAATTTAGCAACGTCTCTCCCCACTATATATACAGAAGAAATCCGTCCTTTTTAGCTTCTTTTTTCTTCGATCGTCTCTCTTTCTTCCTGCATCAAACGTCGGCAAAGAAACCTAGAAACAGCTCTTTCAAAGTAAGTACTCCTTTTATCGTTGCTTTTGTTTTTCTTTGTTTTTTTGGTATCTTTATTGACATCCAGTTCTTAAAAGAATAAAAGCTTGTTGTCTTGATCCTATTTCAGACCCTCTTCTCAATTTTTTTTAAGATGATTTGAGACTAGGGTTTTCTTTTTTGTTGTCAAAATGCAATCTTTTCGGGTATGTTATCATTATTTAGTTGATTTGCTTCGGTTTTTCTAAGTTTTGGATCTTTGCCTGTAATGGGTCTTCTAGGTTTGGCCTGGAGGGAACAATGTGGTAGATTTGGTCGACTAGATTTGGTAAAAGAGTCTTCTTTTTTTTTTTTTTTTTGGTTCCCTGAGGTTCCCTTGGGGGATAGCTATTGGTTGTTTACTTGTTTAGCCTACTTCTGCCTTTATGGAGGATAGTGGGGGTTTTGGCATGCGGAATTGGGCGTACTATGACCAACCCATGAAGAGTAATCTGGGCTTGCAGCTCATGTCATCGGCGGCGGAGCGCGACACGAAGCAGTTTCTCTCCAATGGAGAGTATCTCCACCCCAGCTGCTCTGTCGCTGAGCCGCCTATTCCAATGGAGTTCATGAGGAATGGTTGGATGAACCATAGGGAGAACAAGATGATCCATATGTTGCCTGTGAACCACAACTACACAATCTTGCCCAATGCCCATGGAGACCACCTGTTCCCAGTGATGCAGCACACGCCGGAAATTCCCAACCATGACAAGGACCCGCAGAAGGATGAACCGCAAAGCAGAAAAAATGGGCCATTGAAGAAGTCTCAGGCTCGAGCTGAGAAGGCATCAAAGCCGAAGAAGCCGAAGAAGGTTCCTCTATTGAGAGATGAAAACAGCAACCGAGCAGTTTCACGGGGAAAGAATGGGAGGAAGAGCACAGATATGATTATCAATGGTATTGATTTGGACATATCGGGTATCCCAACTCCTGTGTGCTCGTGCACGGGCACTCCCCAGAATTGCTATCGTTGGGGCGTTGGAGGATGGCAATCTGCCTGTTGTACTACTGGCATTTCTGTGTATCCTCTCCCAATGAGCACAAAGCGGCGGGGAGCACGCATTGCTGGGCGGAAGATGAGCCTAGGTGCATTTAAGAAGGTATTGGAGAAGCTTGCAAGGGAAGGGTATAACCTTAGTAACCCAATTGACTTGAAGACTTATTGGGCTAAGCATGGAACAAATAAGTTTGTGACAATCAGGTAAAAGTGAGGATGCTTACTATGTTAACTAGGACTTGGGGTCTGGGCTGATCTTCCTTTGTATATAGCCTTGATGTTGTTTTGTCAGCAATTACTTGCTTCTTAATTTTGACTTTGATGTAGGCAATGGTCTTTCTTCTTTCTCTTTCTATTTCTGCGGCTTCTAGTTGTAAGAGGAAGAAAATTATCTAATCTAAATCACTGTTCAACTAATGCTCGTCTTTCTTTTAAAATGATTATGTTGACTTGCGATACTTTATTATGTGAAAGTTGAATACATTTGACATTGTTCCAATTTTTGAGTGACTTCATTTAGTTCAATGTCACTTTAGTACGGTAGTAGTGACAGCAGTAAGTGAGTAACACGTTTTGTTTATTTTGGTCTCCACATTTGTAGGTTGAACTTACTTACATCTTTTTACTGGTTCAAGCTCGACAAATATCTAATTTTCTCCCTCTTCAGGTATACGAACTTACCAATGTGAGATAATGGCAACCTTTGCAGTCAAATCCTATTATCAACATACTATTTTTGTTTTGTGTTACTCAATTGTATTATCTGTGATTTCCTACACTGCATTATGTAAGTTGACATTCATAGTCCTAGTAATATTCTTTGTTTCTTTGTCAATTTCATTACTCAACGTTTGAATTAGTAGAGTGAAAGCACTGATGATGAATAGAGGCCTTTCAAATTTAAGGTAACCAACTGGATATTGAAGCAGATAGAGGGTACTCCAGGTTGGATTCTAGAAGTCACCCTTTCTCCCGGTGTATGTTAAAAAGAAAAAGTGGCGAACTTTTTTGTATGTTTTGCAAGTTATGTAACTTCTGATATTAACCAGTGAGTAGCAGGTAGATTCGATCAACTCCTGAGATCTTTATGTAGCTTTTCTGGATTGAGAGAGTCATTTGCTTTATACTCTGATACCTGCTGTTCTCTTTCTTGAGATCAGATTATTATGACCATTCTTTGTGGCCATGCTCAGTCTACCTTGCCTAGTGCTTTAAGTACTTCTATTGCATTTTTCTCTTGATTAACTCTTTTTCGGCATTAAATGACATTCTTTTGATAATTTAGGGAAGTTCTATGATATACAAGATTTATTTTCTTCCATTGAAGAATGTGTAATCTATTGAGTCAAGTAGAAAATAAGAGTATTATTAGGCAGCAAATTTAGTTCTTATTTTGTTTCTAATTGCTTATTCTATACTAGTGATGCTATTAAGTATTAACAAGGCATAAATTCTTAGATATCAGATGAAGTTTCAGATTGTTAATTGAGGCAGACTATCTGATGGTCCATGTTTTTTACACTTAAATGCAAGTCTGGTCTTGCCTAAGTTCACACTTGTTAGGGAACTAGCTTTACAAGCTAGAAGTTGTCATCTACTCTCTGCTCAATCTCTGCATTGAGTTTCTTAAGTTGCCATTACTCGCTGTGTTTTAACATATGTTTGATTGACCTGTATGTAAGCCTGAGTGGAAGTGAACTAAGCTGGTCGCAGATAGATACACCAATATCTATACGCTGGTCTACAGGTTACTTTCTTTTGGTGGTATCTTTTGCTATATTCTTCTCTATTGTATATATTCTATTATCGTCATTTATTTGGAGTCTTATTTAGAATAAGATCATGTTAACTAAATTGTGGACTCATATATGGGAGATTAGAGTCCTGGATTCAAAATAATTTGCTTAAGATTGTTTAGGATTCTGCAAATACCAGTGTAGAGCATGGTTTGATGTGTTTTCCTTTTTCCTCCATCGTCAACCTTGTTTGTATAATTCTTCTCTATGACATCTTGGAGCAATATCTGTTCAAATGATGGTAGGGCTCCTGTCGAAGAAGTAACTACGCCATTCAGTTTCCAGAAATTGAAATTGGTGTATGACCTGTAAATTATACCGAGTTGCTTTCCAGTTGCTTTCCAGTGAATACTTTTTCTCTCATCTAACAGTTTGTCTAATTAATGTCAGAATCTCTTTAGTCTACAGAGTTATATTGTTCCAATCCCACGTAGTTGATGCTGATCAATTGACCTTCAGGAAAGAAGCAAACTTCTGATTGGACTACTTAAATGCACAAGGAAAGTTGATGTTCAACTCGAGGATTTATACTCTACTAGTTCTTAAACCTTGGAACAATGGACTGAGCTTTTAATTGTTGATTTGTGTATGTTTTCTTGTCCAGATATGTGATTTTAGATTGGTTTCAATGTTGTACAGCAGAAAGTTTCTTCTTTGATGAGTAATAATTATCTTTGACACACGCCTGATTCCCTGAACTTCTCCTGGAGTGGGCTGGGGACATCTCTCTCTCCAATTTCTTTCGCTCCTCTCTCCTAACATTCTGCTCTCCTTAGGGAAGTTGTCACCCTGAGGTTGGATTAAAAAGATCACTACTGCTGAAGTTGACCAGATTAGGGCCCTCTGTTTGCTTGGGCCCGCCGGGGGACCTCTCCAACGTGCAAGGCCTCCAAGTCTTTCTCTACCGCATCCCTCTTGGGTTGCAACTTCATCAGCTCCTCTTAGGACTCCTTCCTTCCTCTCCTCTGCTGGATTTATTTGCACCTGCACCATGGCCGTCCCATCTCTGCCTACTGGTCTTCTTAGCGGCGGGAATCCCTGTGTTAGCAACTCCGACTCACAACCGATCATCTCCTCCCTGCTTCTTCTCTCTCTCTCTCTCCTCCCTCATGTTTTGTTTATTATAACCAGGCTTGACCACTTCTCTCTCTCTCTCTCTCTATATATATATATATAAGTTCTATTTACTTTCTTTGCCAGTCTGTACCTGAGATCCCAAGAGTTGCATTTATTAGAAAGATCGCAATAACTTCAGGTGTAAGAGCAATTCATTCCAACTTGTCTTTCTCTTTACTGTTTGCAACATGGTAAGAAATAGACTAATGTACATACGAAGTTTGAGAACACTCTTTATGTAGATATGTTGAAGCAAGTGAATGACTGGGCTGGAGATTCAAGAAGAGTATAAACTATATGAGAGTTCGGCACCAGCATGAAGACGGACGGGCTGCATCCCAATCCAATCAGAAAAAGGAAAAGAAGAAAGAAAAATTCACTCTGTCCCATTGAATCCCTGATATGTCCTTATAATATTGCCCTATTAGAGGGAAATCAATTTGAGAAAATAGTGAAATACTCTTTATCTTACAAATAAAATTAAACTGTAAGAATATATACTGTTGAATTGCTTCCTTTCACCTAATTTGGTGCATGTCATGTGATGTCTTTGGACTACTTGATAGTGCTTTTGTGGTCCAAATTTGAGCACAAGTGCAGTTAAAGATACTTCAGGTACTTGGACTAGTTTTCACAAACCAACATATGCTCAAACTAGTATCATACTGTACAAAATCTCTAGCTCTCTGTACTAGATCATAAATCTGAGACAATTTGGAAGGAGTGGATATTAGGTGATTAAGGATAAAAATAGATGGGAACATAATCAAAATATCTGTAATTAAGTGTGAAGCTACTCAAATAGATGTCGATTTGATTTAAATTGAATGATATAACTATTACTTAAGAGTGAGATCTCCGTAGTCATCATCCTATTCATTGGTCGCATTAAAAAAAAGAAGGCTACAAAAGATCATCACCCCTCCTTTTCTTCAAAAAAGAAATATAAAATTGAAACAAAGAAGCACATGATTTCATTTTTCATGCCACAATAAATCCTTCAAGAAACTATCAAACACCTAATTACACCATCCATATAGCAAAAGATCAAAACACTTGTTGCTTTTGAGACCCAAAAAAGAAGTGAAGCTCAAAAGGAAATATCGATAGCTACATAGTGGAGATCCTCCCTTGATTGTATCCATCATCATTCCCCACCTCTCCCTCCGTCACCGCCGACGACATGTAACTCGCGGCGAAGGAATTCTCGTCGGACGCGGCCATCGCCGTTCTGGCCAAGAACCGCTGCTTGCAAGCATAGCAAGTAATCTGCAGCAACCCTTCATTGATCTGCTTCACTGCATGGTCTCTCAAGGCGAGAGCTCTACTGAGCTCGGCCTGCGCCTTGTGCCGAACTCTCTTCGCATTGGCGAACTCTTGCTCGGCTAATTCCATCTGCCTCTTGGCCTTCTGCCTCGCCTCGTCGGCCATCGCTTTCTCGGCCACTGCGGCTCGTTCGTGATCACCGGCGCCGAGTCCAATGGCGAGGTGCAAATTTGCGAGACGGGTGTCGTCGGCCGTCGTCGAAGAGGGAGCGGCGGCTGTGGAGATGGCGTTTGATGGTGGTAAGAGTTGTAGCTCAAGATTGTGATCGCGTCTGTGAGGATTATGGCTTGGATTCAACAACATTGATAGGGTCGTGGCAGTTGTAGTAGTAGTAGTAGTGGTAGTATGCCAGTTTGGGGTGGGTGTATGGGTCCTTGACAGGCAATCGAGCTTGCATGCGTCCTGGTGCTCTATGAAGCTCTCCACCCTGTGGAAGTGTTGAAAAATCTAATCATTTACGGATGACAGAAGCATGAGAGTTAGTGCCCTTTGGATTCACGCACATAAATGTGGAGTGGGAATCAGAAACAAATATGCAAGCTACCCACACGGCAGTGGCATAGGGAATTGTGTCAATGCTGGGGGATTGGCAGGTTGCTCTGCGTGTCCGAAATTTTGCAAAGAAGACCCTACGAAGAGGGGTTGGGAATTAAAAGTAAGATTAAAATTAATCACCTGGAGAAGACCCGGCCGCAGTCGCAGGAGTGGCCGCGGGTGCCGCAGGTCTTGAGATGGGCCTTGTAGTCGGACTGGACGGCGTAGGCCTTGGAGCACTTGGCGCAGACCCACTGCCGGCGGTCGGAGTGCTTGCGGCGGAAGTGTTTCTTGATGCCGACGAGGTCGCCGAGGGCGTGGCAGGGGTCGTGGTGGAGGCAGGAGGGCTCGGGGCAGACGAACACGCGCTTCCGGGCGTCCGACGGCTCGCGCTTCAGGAGCTTCCACGGCACCTTGTGCCGTCGCCGGTGCATCTGGAGGTTCTGATCGCGCTGGAACCCCTGGTTGCAGATCTCGCACACGTACCGGTCGGACTCCAGCAGGGTGCGCGGCGAGAGCGACACCACCTCCGCGTCGGGGTCTAATTTAAAAGAACAAAAGAAAAATCACACATAAATAAAAGATATCCGGATATTTCTTCTTCGTTCGTCAAGATGACATAACTTAAGGTTCTAGAGAAGTTGGTGAGTTTCTGTCGGTACCTGGAGTGCCGGCCGGCCTTCTTTTCTTCTTGGTGGAGATGTCGGTGCCGCTGCCAAGATGGGGTAGCGGCGGAGGCGGAGGCGGGGGTGGGGAGGGAGAGGAGGAGCTTAACATGACTGGCTAATTAAGCTTGATGGAAACTAGCTAGTCTATGTTTGCCCTTTGCTTTATGTGAATCTATGCATCATAAAGTAGTCATGGGGCATGGAATGTTGTTCATGAAGGGAAGAGGGGGGGGAAGAGGGGGGGAGAGAGAGAGAGAGAGAGAGAGAGAGAGAGAATAGAATCGAATAGAATAGGAAGAAAGACAGCTAGAGATGGAAGGGAAAAGCTCTTCTACTCTTCTATCTAACTATCCAAGAGGATTGTTTTAAAACCCTCTTGCAGGCGAATAGCAAGGCAGCTATCTAGCAAGTTGAGGTTATGCAATTGCAAGAGCTTCTCTCTTTAGGATTTTATGAGTGTGGTATGGGGGAGGGAGAAAGGGAGGGAGGTAGGAGTTGTAATAAATGGCTCTCTTAAGTCTAAGAAGAGAAAAAGATCAATTTTATAGAGGCCCTCTATAGCTAGGATTTTTTTTCCCCCTTCAAAAATTTAATCTCTACTAACAGACAATTAACATTGCAAATTTCTAGTGCTCACAGAAAAATGATAGTGATGAATACTTTTCAGAGAGAGAGAGAGAGAGAGAGAGAGAGAGAAGGGAGGTAACATGAAAACTGAGACAAGCACTGAACAATGTGATTGAGACAGAAGAGAAAACATCCCTACAGAGAAAAATAAAGGCTCTCATAATTTCATGACGACTCCCATTTGATCCGTAAATTGCATGCATTAATGCAGCCTTGTCCAAACTGCACGCCCTCTCTCTTTTTCTCTCCAGTACTAAGTATATATATATAATTATACATCATACGAGAGCATCGCATCGTACATGTATATATACATGTACATGTAATACACTTTGACCACATCTACTTTATTTTGCATCTCTTCAAACACATTTTATTCATGACCAATGTGAAATCTAACTAATGGTGTCAATACCTTTGTTCCTGAAAACAGTTGACCGACTGTATTCTCCCACCCACATTCCTAAATTTTATGGACTGAAATACTCCCTCTAGCATCACATTTAAATTAAGAATGAATTGATCCCACCTCTACTCAATTGTAAAAGAGGAAGAAAAGAATACTATCTAAACAAAAATTCCCTCGGATATATTACTATCTTTTAACAAAAATAATAAAGATATTTTGGGAATCTTAAACATTCTGTTAGCAATTTTTTTTATATTTTATATTAGTTATAAATAAAGAAGGTGAAATGATTTTTATGTAGAAATCTAAGAGGATAAATTACTTATTCTAAGTAATTAGCAGGACTAAGATCACTCCATGTACTTATTGTTCTTCCTGAGTAAGGAAACATTTTAAGCGTTTAATGAGAATAATATTTGGATCCCATCACTACTGCTGATGGTGAGTATACCCTCTATTCCTCCTCTCGTACGTACTTGTCGTTTCTTTGTTGGATTGCTACAATAGATTAGTTTAAGAAATGATTGCGACGATGTTGGCTGTCTCTTCCACAGCTAAGTAGGTCATGTGCATGATGGGATAGAAGATCGAGACTAGTTATTGATAGTACTTCAATTAGTAATATAAATAATAAAAAAATCAGGAAAAGAATCCATATTTAAGTGGATGATATAAACATAGAGTTAGTTAATTACGGCTAGATTACGTGAAGTGTTATCAATTTTTTTATATTAGAACTCTCACTTATTCTTCTTCGTGCATTAGACTATCCTAATCAGTATATTTAAAACTTTATAAGTGTATTTTTCGTTACTTATCCATTTGGTCTTTTTCGTTAAACAATATGTCAATTTTAGGATCTTAGAGCTTCTAGTTCTTCAAAATAATAATATTTTTATTAACACTGTTGAGAAGAAGAAAGATATTAGATAATCAATAGAATTCTCTCTATGTGAAAGTAACAAATAGTTTATTAGGTCTAGGTGTAAATAATATTTCATTACCTTGTTAATGAGTTTCACAAAATTTTATGGTTTCATTTCCTATTTAGCACCACTTTATTTTGCTGAGGAAGACTAGAGATGCAAACACACTCACAGTTCTCCTTTGCATCAAACAAATTACACCAACAAAGCTTTGGACAAAAGCAGAATCTATTTAAACCTCCTCCTCAACAGCAACTCTTTATTCTTCTCTTATGTCATCAATGACCGTAGAATCTGATTCTTTGTTTGAAGAGATATGTAGCAATTGCATGTAAAGTTTTTTTTTTTTTTTTTTTTTTTTTTTTGAGAAAAAAAGTGTAACATAAAAGTAAACCCTAACCATGTAAATACTAAATACCCACCAATTAACACTTTAAATGGCATCAATTTGTTTAATATTGAATGTAAGAAGTAGATTTCATAATTATTTTAGGCAAGTTTTGGTACTTTGTATAAGTAGAGAAACATCCTTTATAGAATAATGGAGGGTTCCGAAGTAATATATTTGTATGTCTTTCACTTTCTGGTGAACATAATATAATAGAATTCCTTTCCGAGAAAGAGCCATAGGATGGAAGAGTATACCAGTTTGGTGGCTACTGGGTGCTAAAAGGAAAGTGAGGACCCATGCCATTATTCTTCCACCTCATGCCACTGGCTTAGAGGATCATTAACTTAAGACCAAAGGAGGCTTCTTTTGGGCCTAGCTTTCCAGACAATAATAAGTATCACACCTTGACCAATTCATAAGGGTATATAATTAAATTATTAGGGAAGCTCATTTATTAATGGAAGGAGTGGGGGTGAGAGTCATGTGAGATCAGGACAACTTTTTAGTCCAAGAATCAGTAGCATATGTAGAAGTATACTTTGGTGGTTTATTATATACATTTATGGCATCTGGCTAGCAATAATATTTTAATAGGCATACAAAAAATAAGAGTCTAATTTGCTGGATAATTTTGTGATTCTATCTTTGTTGGTGTCTTTGTTTACTATAAGTTTGTTCAAATCTCTAGTGATTGGCAAGTTCATTTTAAAGAATTTATTTCCCACCTGTTGAGAGTAAATATAAAAAGAAATGATGCAACTTTTTTTTGTTTCTCCTTTTTCTTTTTCACTATTTCCCTCTTGTTTTATTTTCTTTCTTCAAACTTTCCTTGTAATCCTTATCTTCATTTAAGAGAGATTATATATAATAAAAAAAATTAGAAAACAAAAACTCAATGATATCTTTATTAAACTGATGTCGCTGAAATTTAAATTTAAAAAATACTTATAAGTCTCTTTAGTTATCTATATTCCATTGATAAGAAATAGATATCTAGTTTTCTTGTCGAACCCTAGGAGGCAATTAAATTTATTTAAAGTCTTGGCATTTTATCTAACATGTCCAAAGGGGACCCATGTCACCTTAGAAAGTGATGTGATAAGAGAAAGCCGTCGTTCACTTTGATTATTCTAATTAGTAAGCTTTGTCCTTCATGCGTGTATCTTTGTATACATTTTAACTTGCTTTGTTTATTAGATTTATGGAATTGAAAAAGGATCTCAAGACATGCATGCAACTACTGAAAAGAGTTTTGCCGGCAATAACTCATCCCATGACTTCATGATGCCGTATCTAATATTAGCCCAAAATGCAAGATCCTCGTTTTCTTTTCTATTTCTCCACCTCTCTTTTGCCACTGTACGAGTTTGATTAACTAAGATCCAGATTTATCTACTTTGTATAGGTTATGCATTTACTTCTCTTGGTGTTAAGCTCCTTCTTTTTCCCCCCTAACAGATGGTAATTACAATTGGAATAGGCTGTAGGATGATGTGGAAAAGAAGCTTTTGCAAAGGTGCTTTTCAACTTTTAAAGCAAATAGTTGTCCCAGGAAAAAGAAAGAAACAAAAAACTTTTAAAGCAAATCATAGTTTTTAGATGAAGCAAAGTACTCGCAGAGTTGTTAGGCTACCTTTAGAGGAAACCAGTAAGAACTTTCTCCTTGTTATGGACCATGGTGATCGACTGTTGTCAAAGCCAAAGTTCTAATTCGTGGATACATCTTCATCTTTTGTTCTTGCATTGATGCTCATTTCCTCATCAGTACTGTGAACATTGAGATGCACCAGATTTAAGCACTGTTATGCTCATTTTCAAAGAGTTAATAGGAGACTCTCTTTGGCAGTATAGCGCTAGTGGATGATTGATGTAAGAACTGAACATGGGCAAGCTAGGATTTGATGTAAGAACTGGACATTAAGCTTAAAAGAGGAGCTAAGATTCTAGCTAAAAGTCAAGCTCATTCATTCAGAGCTCAACTGGCTAGGGTTAAACTAATAAATATATGAAACTAAAGCATTAAATTCAATCTGATTGTTATAATACTTATTAACTATTAATTAGTTTTCAACCATTAGGTTTGAATATATATATATATATATTTTATTTTATTTTTTGAGTTCAAAACTTATCTCGTGCAAATGAGCAAATTTATGTGCTTCTAGATGTAGCGAGGATATAAAGTAAATTATATTTTATCTTCATATGGTTTATCTTAAATTTTGACTTAACTCTATGTATTTTAAACTTTGTCATTCAGACCAAGTTACAATCGTTAGTCAATTATCTAATGTGGACATGAAAATGCCACTTAACTATCCATACATGAATCTGGTCTATCTTGATTGTGAGAAGAGTAGTTTGTCCAATTAGTATGAGATAGTTTGGTCATTTACATCGTTAGTTTTGGTGAAAAATCAATACATACAATTTGGACGTATTAAATCGCTTTAAATATATAAACTTTAAGTATATAAAATTTATAATTAGCCTTAAAAAATATGATCAGCATATGGTGTCTATTAAGGTGAAAGTTATCTATAATCATGAACTATATATGAAAAAATATCACACTACATGAGCTTTAGAATTGGTTAATATTGAGTTAATTAATTTGTAGGATAATATCCATAAGAAAACGTCGAAAAAGAAAAAGAAAAGGTAAAGGAAAAGAAGAAAAAAAGGACCACATGATCAGAAGGCTCCAACTCCCGAGGGAAAGCATGTCATTCATGTCATGTCATCTTAGTGCTACATAAAAAAAGTGTCAATAGATACAAGGCCTAGTACAATCCAACAGTATACACTAGACTCAAAACAGTTGACCTACCTATCTATCTACATATTAATATGGATGGTTTACTCATATATTTAATTATGAGCCCATAATTGGATCTTTAATATATTATTGACTCTTTCTATGTGTCATAAGAAAAAAAAAATGTCACTCTCAAAAATATTTCACCAACTTTCTGAAAAGAATAGTTAATTAATTTCACTTAAAAATCTTTATAACCATCATTATTATTTTTAATTATTACTTTAATATATTTTTAAACTAAGACCCATAATATACAAAAGTAATTAATTTTTTTTTAAACTAGGTGATTATTATTGAACCTAAAAGGAAAAAAAAATTTGTGATTTACGAGAGCCAACTCTAACTCACCTATTTTGCTCACTATTAAAAACAGGCTCATTTTGCGAAAAGATTATACCCATCTTTTGTCGGGTCAAAACCTCCATTGACTTCCCGTTGACTTCCTTTTCTTTGTGTTTTATTTTTCCTTAACACTTTTTTTTTACTCTATATTTTTTTTTCTTTTTCACTAGCTCACTCACGTGAGAATCCAGACAGAAGCACGTGCCCACCGAGGGTTAGGGTTTGGAGGGTGGGGGGGGGGGGGGGGGGGGGGGACACACTCGAGTGGGTTTGGGATATGGAAATCACACGGACCGCATAAAGTGGCGCCGCCCAACTCGATCGACCTACCTATTATTATTCTTTTGTAAGTAACACCCTCTACTTTACATTAATTATATATTTTTACATGATTACGTTTAATATTTTTATTTATGGTTTCAACGCTGCGAATGATATTAAAAATTAATGCGTTAAATGTATATTTGACGATAAGTTTAGAATTGACAGCCACACTAATCCGTAGGTCTACTGTGCCTCCGCATGGATGCTTCGTTCTGATTAGTAGACCAGCTTTGCACCAGTACCATCCGGCCACGTGAGGCCAAAACGAACTGTAACACACGTGGCAGATGACTGTACCTCCGCCGAGTGGGAGGCAACCGGGCCCCGCAGCTGTAGACTTTTAGCTGTCATTGGACCTGAACCGGGGCCCATCTCAACTCCTTAGTTGGGCCCACCCATCTTTCCACTTCCCCCTCTCTATATATACATAATACATACCGTTAATCACTACCGTCCATTGTTGATTTGGACATCCATTTGCCGCACTGCCGTCTGATGGAGATGCCCCTTTTGGCATTTCTATCCATCCAGTTCCAAAGTTGGTATATTCTCTGTATATAGATGCTAATTTAAGCAGTAGAATTAGGGTTTTGGCATTTCTAAATCACACAGAGATGCCCTTAGGATCCTTCATTAGATGTGCCTCTTTTAATTAATTAAACCTAAAAAAACTTATTATTAATTTATGTGCATCCTGTAAACTAAAAATACACTCCCAAAAAGAGAAAAAAAAAAAAAAAAGAAGAAGGTATTGATGTCCTCTGTGTATGATAAATTGGATCTTTGTTTTTGGATTGACTAGTAGTAGAGCAGGGGAGTAGTAATAGGGGGGGTGTTGAAGCATGTGAGACAAGTATATAGTAGTACTAATTAAGATGGAACATTGGAATTTGGAAGTGGAGGGCTTTGTATGTGTATACCAACATACAAAATATTCTTTCTCCTCCAAGAAGAACAAAAGGCAATTTACTTGGTTGTCTTCTCCGGAATGGACAATCCAAGCCATCAAATTAAGGACAGTCGATTATTATTTATCTTTGCTAGCTAGCTTCAGTGTTGTTGGATGTCATTGTTCTTCCAAAGCTTGAATGATTCCAAACAACCCAAGTCTCTCATGTCTCCCAGTCCCAGGCCCCAGTTTGCAATATTAGTGCAGTGTCTCCTCGCTTTCTTTCTCTAATCTCTAGAGTAGTGTTAATTACCACTTTTATGTCTCTCTTTTTTTAGCTGATTAGGATAATGTCATTCTTTTTCTCATAGGCTAACTTGAAGAATAAAAAGGGTATACTAATATATATAGCCTTTTTATTATTCTGTCTTATGGGTTAATACCCATATTATATTCAAGATTTTTTTTTACACAATGTGGGGGTGTGAAAATTAAATTTCTTTTTACTATATTTTCAAAGGTTAGCCAATTCCCCATGTCTGACAATTTAATTTAATTCTTGTAGCTTAGCTTCTTCTCCTACTGTCCTACATGCAAATATACAAGAATACAACTCATCAAAGTGAGAACAAGACAAGCATCTAACTAAGCCTAGAGGATAGCCGGTTTATATTTTTAATTTTCTATATATTAGATGATTTTTTTTATTATTTAACATAGTATATATGGTAGCTTTTTTGTTTTTAATTAAAGGTCGACTGATGTACATAACTATTTAATCATCTATTAGCTTAAATTTTTCCCACCCAAGAAATCTATTATAATAACAAGTTCGTAATAATGATATCAATTAATGAAGAAAAATATCAAGAATCATCTTTCTCTAGGGATGATATAAAGAAGATAATCGCAATAAGTTTTTTTTCAAGATTCCAACCAAAAATATCTCCAATTGAAAATTCTTACTGTATGTAGAGAAACTCTCTTACCTTCTTCTCCATTTTTTTTTTTCTATTCACTCTTATTCTTATCTTCAAATGACTTAGATACACTGTTAAATGTTAAATGATACGTGGAAACTCTAGCCCAAACTAACTTAGTTAGCAAAACTCGCCACTAACACTCTATAAGCTCTTTCACTATCCTATGTTCTCCCTACTATTCTCTTCATCTTTTTATGGTTGACGAGTCTCTTTTAAGAGAGAGAGAGAGAGAGAAGGCAGCACATAGGCCATGTGCTACCATCACCCTCAGTCATGGTGGTGGATCACTTCACATGAAAGACAATAGAAATGAAACAAAAAGAGATGGAAAAGCATATAGGAAGAAGCAGATGCGAGATGAGAGAGAGAGAGAGAGAGAGATAAGATGGGTGTTAATTTGTTACAACGCAAAAGTTTGTGACTGTGGTGTGACAGAGACAAAAGGTGGTGCTCTCCCTGGGAAAAGAAGAAGGATCGAAAGATGCCTTTCTGGTACATGCATGGCCTGAGGCAAATTAATGACTGCCTTTTAACTTATAACATAATTCCAATATAGACAAAGACTTAATATCTAACATTATTGGGGGCTGGACCGTTTTCTTATATTATATATAACAGATATATGTAACAATTTTTAGGGTTCTAAGATATACTTCTCTCTCTCTCTCTCTATATATATATATGAAGACTTTTTAAGTGTTTTTGTTTGATAGAGAATACATATGAAGAAGAGATTTTAGAATGGTGTATACATACAAAAAGCTCTTATCCTTTTGGCCAAAGCTAGAGCCAAATCATTCAAGTAGGTTGAGAGATCCTTCCATCTGGGGGTCCGTGGGCTCACTGATCACTGCTACCTGTTTGTAAAAGATTGTGTGTGTGTGTGTGTTGTGTGTCTATGTGCAAATTAAAGTTCTCCTTTTCTAAAAGGCATTGTGAGGCCACAAACAAACCATGTGATGACATGCAACAATGGCATAGTTGGATTGACCCCCCTCCCCCTCTTCCTCTCTTCCTCTCTTCCTTTCTTCCTTTCTCTTCTATTCTATAATTAAAGAACCCCACATTGAGTTAGCTTAATAGTTGGACATATAGTCTAGCAATAGCTTCTGGATCACTTGAAACAATGGAATAGGAACCTAATTTAACTCTTTTGAGTTGTTTGGAGTTGCAACACCAACTCTCCATGGCCCATGTTGGCCTTTGGGCTGTCATTTTGTGTAGACTTTGCTCTACCTTTTTTAAGGGTTAATTACATCGAGGGCCCATTTGGTCCTGGAATAAGAAAAAAAATCTGGATAGAGATAAGATGGAGACTTATCGTCACGGGATAAAAGATAGTGGTTTCATTTTCTTTTGTTGGAGAAATTGTGATACTTCGAATAAAAGATAAAAATAATTAAATTGATCTCATTATTTTTTTTCTAATTTAATGTAAATATATATTTGTAATTATTTTTTTTGGGGGGGAAAGATGGGAAATATATATTAATAATCATTTTGTTCTTCAAATGCTTAAAAGTAATAATTAGGTGACAATTATGTGATATTTTTTTTAAAATTAAAAAATCAAGGATAACTAATGGAAAAAGAGAATTTAGGAGGTTTTAGGTAGCTGAGGACTTAATGTGTCATTAAAAGAAATAAGGGGTTCATGTTGAAATGGACAATGTTGAGGTATCTAAGTGCAAATATCCGGATTTTCTTTTGACAAAATGAAATGGTATAAAATGTACCACAATATTGAATATACTCATAATATAGTGAGGGAAATGAAAGAGAATCCCTTAGTTTATTATCTTATCTAAATTAATGTTCCAAATGGGCAGCGGAAGAAATCAACAATGAGAAGTATGTCGCTTTGTTTGGTCGAATGTATTTGTCTCTATGGAAGGAAGCAGGTCGCGATGCCCTATAGATGTTCGACGAATAGTCTCAGTCAATTCTTGCACATGCAATGTAATGTGCTCTGATCTGCTGATCTCAATTAGTTTCCTACAAAGATGGAGAGAAGAAATAATTCAAGGGTTAATTAGTTTGTAGATGAAATCAAATCAAATTGCTACAGCAAGCAGTCTGTGCCTTTTGGCAATCACTTAATCGAATCCAACTGGAAGACATGCACGTAACGTATTATCAAACACTAACAGTTCATGGGAGGGAAGGAGACTATGTCACTCTCGCATCTACCGCAAAGGAACACTCTTGGTACGTCGTCGTCGTTTGCAATCCTTGCGCAGCGCGTGTGCTGCCAGACTTCACAGATATCGCAGCACACCATGCGCTCGCCGTCCTCCTCCCTCGCGCCGCATAGACACTCCACAACCAATGCATTGCTCCCTCCTTCACATATCTCCTGGCCATCCTTCTCGTCAAGCTTTCCTTCTACGACGATACCAGTTCCTAACTCAACCAAGCTGCGAACCGAAACCGAGTCCTTGCTTTCGATCCCGACTACTAGTTCTGCGGCGAAGCTCTTTAGGCCCCAGTACATCTCCCTGAAATGCCTCTCGACCTCCCTCTTGAGGTCACCGATTGTTGCATGAGAAGGGATTGTTATACTCTCATTTGGTGGCAGCTCCTTCAGTATGTATTTTCCTCCATTACCTTCTTCGTCCCGCACGCGGACCGTGCAGTTTAATTCGATGCGTTCATGGCCTCCCACATCTTTCTTTGGTTCCAGACCATCTTGGTAGTCCTTAACAAAGTGTTTGGTGTCAAGAACCATCCTCACAGCCACTGGAATTGCACCAAATACCCCTGTGGTTATTGCTGGCCCTGGCTCTTTGAGTATGTGTTTGTACAAATGCAACAAGTCCCTCATGAGTTGCACCCTGGTCAGCTGAAATCTAACTCTAATCTTCTCATGGTTGCTAGGAAGAGGAGGAGGAGGAGGAGGAGGCATCACATTGGATAAGTCCTCCAAGCAGTATTCCAGCACCTTTGTCACTGGATTCACCATGCGACGAACGATGTAATTACCGACGACGTGATTCCCCAGCGATTTCAGCACGTAATCGAGCAAGCCGGTGTCTCCGATATACGCCCTCGCGGCGTCCCTGACCTCCTGCCTTGTGACCCATCTCACTTGCGACTTCTTGAGTGCTTCCACAATGACTTGCGCCGCCATTTCTACGCGTTTCGTCGACCATCTGCAAGTAGTCTCAGTGACGATCCCTTGGTAGTCCATGGCCGTGAGGGAATTGAGAGGGAGACGCGACTTGAGTTCGATCATGAAGCGGAATAACTCGCCTAAGGTTACAAGTGCTGTTGGATTATTACTGATGGCCTGATACTTGGCTATGAGCATTGGTATCTCATGATGGAAGCATGCAAAGTGGGGGATGAGGAGGCATAGAGGAAGAGATTGCAATGCTTCAAGGGATTGTTGGTACATTTGCTGAGTGACTCCATAACTTTCATGGCCAAATTTGTAACCCCAACGCCTGAACCAAGTTTCGCCATAGGCTATGCCATGGATCAACCTTAGCTCCATGCTTCCCTTCGTTGCAGTGTCAATCAGGCTCACCTTCCTGAAATTAAAACAATTAGATTTCTCAAACAATTTAATGCCATGGTTTAAAACACTATTTGAGGTTTTGATTGGATAATTTTTTGTGTAAATAGATTCATTGATTTTAGCTAATAGTAGTCCATAAGGTCAAAACCAACAATTGAACTACTTGTAGTGTCGTTAGTGTTAACCAAGCGGGGGGCTTATTTCTAAGGCGATTGTCCTATTTTCTCTGCTTTCTTATGAAAATAATTATATTATTTTTAGTATTTATATGTGTTTCTAGTTGACCAATCTATATGTCAGCTTGTGCTAAGGCTTAGCTCTTCAATGAGAGCCAACCTCGATTTGTTGGATCAACTCCGCATCTGACGATGTAGACTGGAGTATTCACCGCATAGTGCTCGATTGCAAGCTTATTCTCTTCGAGCACTCTTGGTTAAAGCTAGGCTACATTAGTCGATGTAATAACTTCTTCCCCGCTTACAATCTCACTCAGATTGCTAACCGATCCAAGGCTTCATGCCACTAGATAGATGGGCAGCCAAACAC
Source organism: Typha angustifolia (assembly GCF_048772165.1). NCBI lineage: Eukaryota > Viridiplantae > Streptophyta > Magnoliopsida > Poales > Typhaceae > Typha > Typha angustifolia. Next base: position 6,411,255 of record NC_133243.1, on the reverse strand, counting down.
TCTTTGTAATCTCTCCCAGGAATTAAATCGGTCTACGGACTTTTTTTCAAAAAAAGAAGAAGAAAGAAACATCTATATTTCAACCAAATATAGAGCTTGTTGAATGCCCTAATTATCGATGTAACACTAAACGGTAAATGAATTATTAGTCTAGGACCTTCTCTCAGAAAACGAAAAAACTACTAGTTTCGATTAGCACATGTAAGAAACATTTGATTTTTAGGTGATTTTATATGAAATTCTAATTTACAGATATAAATAAAAAATTAATGAACAAAAATAAAAAGTAGTTAATACCTTACTCGTAATGCACTGCATATTCGATCCCATAAATCTAAGATTTGATGCCCCGAAGCAAAATAAGAACCCCCTTCAAAACCACTAATGGATATCAAATGGCCGAGCCCATTTGAGTGAATGACTCCGTGCATTAGATTCCTTCTCGAGCTTACTGCCTTTGATGCCATTGCTGCCCTCCCCGAGCTGCTATCGTGAATCTCGAAGCACAACCCCTCGGATTCTATGGTGGACTCGTTCTTAGGTAGCAGGAAATGAAACCTCTTGTTACTAATAATATGGCAACCCCAACCTATACAAAATAAACTCCCCACGTTAAATTTACATATGGATGATCGAAACTATACTCGTTCCTTTTCTATGATGTAAATAGTACTCATACCCTTCTACATGCATGTGTTGATATTTGTAATCAACTATATATATAAATCAAAATTCTTTTACAGTAGAGTATGTATGAATACCGACGGCGCGGCAGCAATGGCACCGACGACAAGGCGACTTCCCGACGTCCTCTTCGACGACGAACAGCCTAACGAGAGTAGGAGGATGATGGCTGAGCTCAAGTTGGAACGACCAACAATTCACATCTCCTTGTGCAACAACCTCTGAGTGGCCAAACCCTAGTAGGGTTCTAATATTCTCTCGGAATGAGCCATTGAAATGGCTTGGATGTCCTGGCTCACAGAAGCACTCAAATCTAAACACCCTCTCCCCTCTCTTCCTCTTTCTTGATCCTCCGAGGTTGATGAGCATCTTAGCCATGGCCAAGAATGTTAGGACCTAAGTGGAATCTATGGCTCTTTAAATGCTCTGCTCACACACTTAGTGCCTAGCTATTAGTTTTCTGGATTGACACATTGGAAGTTGCTATCAGAATAGAGAAGATGGTCTCTCGCTTTCAGCATGATTGAATTCTAAATCCATAGAAAGGTTCGGTCATATATATGGTGAGAATGTGATGTATATATATAGATATATATATATATTTTAATAGAGCATGCAATTGTCATAGGTTGGCATAGAAGGGAATAAATTTTAGAGGGTAGTTATAATATCTCATGTAAACGAGCTATTCCTTGGCTAACTAACTGAGCTTTTTTCATCGCCTTATGTTAGGTGGTGTTCCTTATTCAATTGTTGGAGAATGGAATGCGTGTTCTACAACTTCGGGCTCATAAGGATTTGTATAAGTATTAAGTGCTTATAAGTATTTCAATAACTTGGGTTAGGTGGATCAGAAGGGGTCTGTGAACTTTGATTTATGTTAAGTAGTGATGAATCCTTATTCTATTACGATTTTTGAAAAAAAAAATTAAGAAAATTAATCGAAAACATCTTATAATTTATTTTTCTTATCATTTACGCTAAACCTTATTAATATTTATTATTCTAAAAAACACTCTGAGTTAAATTTAATCCAACAACACCCATGTTAATTTCGAAAGTGAAAAATTTAAATACCTGAATTACCCACTACTAAGCTGCGCCCCCCATTTTCTTTTTTTCGAGGGCACTTTGGTTATTTTATTTCTGTGGTTAAGTTATCTATGTACGATAATATTCAATTAAACAAAACAAAGTAATATTAAAATATTGTAGTAATTAAATTTAAAATACAAGAGTCAATAATAAGTACTCACTAGAGGGAAGAAGACTTGCTTACAGACACAGTGCAAGTCTTTGATTTAATCAAACCAGCATAAAATTAGCTCTCCAACGCGGAAAGCTTTACTCGCTCTCCAAAGCGTGTCTCCTTAATCACACCCCACAAACTAACACCGTACCAAAACTTACATCGATGAGTAGGATTTCCTACGTGTCACAAATACTCATCGGTCACCACCGCATCTTGGTGTACATTCTAAATGGCTCCAAGAAAAAGGCCAATGGGATGACCGAGTCTCGTATTTGAATTGATTATTATTATTATTGAAATCCACTCCGTATCTAGTAACAACTACCAAGTCTTGTCTTCTAATTATTCGTCGTATAAATAGAGCTAGCTGGCTCTTCCATCTTCCGAAACATAACTGTGCTCCCATCACCACCTTCTTCTAAGCTCTCAAACCCTCTCTACTTCTCCCTTAAGCTCTAGTATCTTGGAAACCATGCCGGCTTTTCTTGGTATCTTGGCACATCAGCCGCCGCCGCAGCAGCAGCAGCACAGGATCCCAGACGTACCCCGCCGGACCCACCCCCGTTACATCCCGAAACGGGGCAGCGTGCTGCGGCGGATCGTGGGGATTCTCTTCGGAGTCGGGTCGCCAGCTAAGACCCGACCCTCCAACGACTGAGGGGTTATCCGGTCAAATATTTGTACAGTGTGATTCGTTAGCACGCCATTAATAATGGATTAAATATGATTAAGGTCAATGCCTGTGTTAAAATCTCATCTCTTCAATTATGATCACCCTGTTTGTGTTTAATTAGTAGTAAACTCTCCGCGGAAGTAGTCAACGAAGAGAAGCAGCTTCTCGCCAGTAATGTTATTAAAGATATCTTTTTTGTCTACAAACAGAGCATCTGAAGCCAAGAGCCCTAAAGCTCCGGGAAGGCCTCCGGCGAGGCCTCCACCTTCGCCGCATCGCCCGGTGGTTATCTTGAACTATCATTAACAGTAGCGAGAGATGTCTTTTGTATTTATATGATCTTGAATATGGCATTTGCATGAGCATTGTCTCAGCCCAGTACTTCAACAGTAAATGTTCATTGTTCATTGTTCATTTGTGCAAATCTCCATTTGCTTCGTTCTTAGTATAGCGAGAGACTTGGTGACCAAAAAAAGGTGTTAAATTTATCGTAAATCTACCGTTATAAATAGAGTATTCCACGGAATCCAGCTTCAGAACTACTAACTAGCAGTGGCCAAAATATATTTTCTCCTTCTAGTTATATATACGTATATTTATATTGTGCTAAAGCAGAGGAGCAGATACCGTAGAGTTGCATTATGAACAGACTTCGAAGATACCATGGAGGTTCTGATATGGAATCCATAATACTCACCACAAAGCTGGTATGTGTAAATAACACGACAAAACCTTATGCCAAAGCAAGTGATCATGAAATCCAACACAGGGATCCACTAAAAGATTCCATGTAGATACCAAGTAGAGAAGTTTCCATGCAAAATACGAGTAACTACGTGACAGAGCTATACATATATGATTTTTTAATTATGTTGCATAAGATTGAAGGTTTAGTAGAAAGAAACCAATAGGATTGTCTCATATAAATGATCAATTAGCCTCCTCGTATGTGTTGTGGCACATTAGCAATTGCAAACTAAGTTCTGATATAGAAGTTACTGAAGTAAAGAGGGTGAGGATTCTATGTCTTTTCCTATGCATCACACACCCATCCATCTCTTCCTAGAACAATTATGAAAGCCTCCTCTTAATTCAGAGTGTAAGACTAGAAGCCATGTTAACCCTCTATATATAGAGCTTAAGTCCTTGCCCTTCTATTCACCACTGCAATAAGAGCAATTATTTCCCTTCTAGCCTACTATACCTCACTAGAAGCTACTTGCACTCCATGGAGAAAGCTTGTGCGGCAAAAGGCAAAGGTAAGCGCAATGGCGTCAAGAAGAGCATCTTGAAGCTCCTCTGCCTCTGTGAAACTCCTACTTCTTAGTGCTCTCAGTATAAGATATGATCATGTCTCTGTGAACTTTGTATGCCATTATGTAGGTTTATAACTTGCAATAGTGGTGTAGTACTTTGTGTACGAGGATAAAAGCCTTGTATAACTTCTATGTACAATGATCTAGTTCATGTGCAATAAAATTCTACTTGTGTGGTGTTATATTGACTACTTATTTATCAAGCAATTCGAAAAGGTAATAGTAGTTTTAGATGGGTTGATCATACTGCTAGACCCAAGAAGTATTGAGAAGTAAATTCTTCAAATATGTAAACCACTAATCCTATCATTTTGATCCCAAATGAAGGAGTAGGTTTTGTGTTAGGTAAACTTGAGAATCAGCATAAACTTTTCCTTTTCCAGGGTTTATATCTTTCTTAGGTTTTCTATCATTACACAGAAGTCATGCACCTTTCTTTCTGCTTCTGAAGACAACTAAAGACAAGAAGGGTATATTATACGAGTGATACAGAGACAGAATATTCCAGCAACTGGGAAGTAAATTAAAGAACACAGAGGAAGCCTTCCATGCAGCTACTTATGGAGTAAGTTTCTCTGCAATTAGTCAGTTGACACAAAACTGAAGTAGATTCTTTACCATATATGCTGCTTAAGCTTATTCTAATTTCGGCGAATTGCACCTGATCATTGCGTAGGTAGGTTGAGAATCATCGGTCAATCTAGAAAATTACCACAATCTTCAAGCATATCTATGATCTTGTCAAGATTCTGTCATTGTAAGGTAAAGAACAGTGAGCCTAAAAGAGGGCAGCACATAACCTCTGTTTCAAAGCACATTTTCCTTGGGGTTTCTTGGCAATCCTTGATTAATTGACTGTCAAATTAGGTAAACACTTTCAACTTTTCTACTTTAACTACCAAAACATGAAATTGTTACAACAAAATAATTAGGTTTTTTTTGGCAATCACTACATATATATTAATCTTATTGCACAAACAAACAAAAAACCTCTCTCTCTCTCTATATCTGTACTTGGTGGTTCTTTTGGAAGTGTGCTATGCAATTATGCAAAAAGATCAAGCCTTGAGCACCTTCTTGATACCAAAATCTAAAATGCTAGTTGAAGTCCCATCAATTATATGTTTAACTGACAAAATTTCTACCTATTTAATTTGGGAGCTAACTTGGTGGTCGAGAACTGTAAGCTATTATTGATTTAATATATGTAAACTTAGTCAACAGTCTATTTTCCATAAAAGGGAACACCACAAGATGACTTAGGACAAACAGATTCATTAAAGTGTCAAGGCACTGTTATCGTAGTTCTTTGTATGAACATCTCACTGAACAGTTCACATAGGAATTAGTAGTACAAGGTTTGATGAAGAACCGAAAGATGAATGGTAAATATCACCAGAAATCTCCACAAGTGCATGCCCCACAGCTAAAATGATGGAAGCGACTAGCATCCCTTAACACGATTTCCCGTCCAACGACCTTGGATATGTATTTGATAGCATTGTGACAATCTCCACAGACTCGGAGATTTTTTATAACTCTGATTCTCAATGGTGGTGGTGTACTTATAAGTGCATAGGCAATAGCTAGCTTCTCACTATGATAGTGAAGTGCTCGCTCTTTTTCCTCTTCCTCAACATCTAAAAGCATGAAATCTGTGTCTGGAACATATCCCTCATCTTTGATCCTCTTTATCAGATCCTCCAGTTTATCATAAATAGCAGTTGTCTCGGGATGAGAACTATCATTAGCAACAAACATATGCACGTTGTTCTTCACTTCGACCCAACTATAACCAGGATCTTTCTTCACATTCATGCTCTTCATACTTTTCCTAGCATCATCTACATTGCTCCACTGATTGGCAGTTGCATATATATTGGAGAGAAGAACATAAGCTGACGAGTCAAGAGGCTCCAAACTCAAAAGCTTAGTTGCTATCCGCTGCCCAACCTCCACGTTGCGCTGAATCCTACAAGCTCCAAGTAATGCCCTACACATAGATGCAGAAGGATCGAAAGGCATCGAATTGATGACATCTTCTGCCTTAGAAAGAAGGCCCGCACGACCAAGAACATCAACCAGACAAGAATAGTGCTCTATCTCAGGTTCAATGCCATAATCTCTGTGCATTGAGTTGAAGTAACCATAAGCTTCGGAGACTAATCCAGAATGGCTACAAGCTGAAAGAACACCAATGAAGGTGATTTTATCAGGTCTTATACCCTGTAATATCATTTTTTTAAAGAGGTCCATAGCTCCTTTGCCATTTCCATGCTGTGCAAAACCAAGCACCATGGAGTTCCAGGAAGCTACAGTTTTTACATCCATGTTCTTGAAAAGAATATATGAATCTTCAATATTTCCACATTTTGCATACATATCCATGATTGAGGTTCCCACAAACGCATCTCCTGCACAGTCTAACTTAAATGCATTTGCATGAATTTGCCTTCCGAGTTCCAGTGCAGCCAAACAGGAACAAGCTTTAATCAGAGAAGCTAAAGTAAATTCATCAGGTAAGGCACCTGATTGCCTCATCTGATGATAGAAACTAAGGGCATGTTCCTCATCTCCATTATCTATGCATCCCGATATCATAGTTGTCCAAGCAACATCATCAGGTTCGCGAATATTGCAAAAGCTAGCAGATGCATCTCTGATGTTGCCACATTTAATATACATGTCTAATATACTGCTAATGACATACAAATCTTGGTCAAAACCAAGTTTCATGGTGTAAGCATGGATCTGTTTCCCTTCCCCAAAGGCAACTAAGCCACTGCAAGCATTTAGGGCAGTTGCTAGCGTGAAGTGGTTAGGTCCTTCACCCATTCTAATTACTGACGAGAAGAGCTCCAATGCTTTTCTATTCTCATTGTTCGTAACATAACCAGCAATTAGTGCATTATATGAAGCTATGTCAAACCAATCTATACGACCAAAAAGAACTCTTGCTTCATCAATGAATCCCATCCTTGCATAGACATCAATTAATGCAGTCAGTACAAAACTATCCCTACTTAGGTCCAACTTTAGAGCAACAGCATGCACTTGACTATGTAAGAAGGAGAGATTCTTGATCCCTGAGCATGCACGAAGAATGCTTGCCACTGTAAACTGATCAGGAACAAACCCATGTTTCAACATATCCACGAAATGCACAATCGACTCTTGCTCCAAACCATTCTGTGCACAGCTTGATATTATTGAATTCCAGGAAACCAAATCGACCTGTTCCATATCATCAAATAATTGCATTGAACAATCTAACCTACCCATCTTCGAGTACATGTTTATAAGATTATTGGAAACAGAAACATCCATACAAAATCCCATCTTTAGAACCACTCCATGGATTTGTTTCCCCACTTCAAAGCACTCCATACCTGTGATTGCACTAATCAGAATAACAAATGTGACATTGTCATAACCCACATTCAACATCTTCATCTCCAAAAAGCAATCCAGCACAGAGCCATTCTCCCCATTCCTAACATGCTTAGACATGGTCTTATTCCAACTTATCACATCAGAACAATCATCATTAATAAGGCAAGATTTAATACCATAAGCCCGAACCTGCTCATCATCCCTACCAAAATTTCTTCCTGCAACAATGCATTGTACACTGCCCTCATCAGGATGGATGAACTCGTCCCTATGCAACTCCGCAAACACAAACAACGCATCTTCAACAAGCCCCATTTGAGCATACCCTTTGATCATAATATTCCACAACACAACATCCCTATCAACCATTCCATTGAACAGAAACCGCGCATCCTCCAAAAGCCCAAATTTTGAATATACATTCACGAGGGCGCTCGAGATCAATTCATCTGAACCAAACCCAATTCTCATCGAGTAGCAATGAACAGCTTGCGCCGTCAGGAGGAGGTCGAAGGAGCGGGAACAAATCTTCAGGACAGGGGTGAAGGTGAGGCGTGTCGGAGGAACAGCGGAGCGAAGCATGAGGCGGAAGAGGAGAAGCGCGTCGTAGCAATGGTCATGCAGGGCGTAGGCGGCGAGGAGGGAGTTCCAAGTGACGGTATCCCTATGAAGCATTTGATCGAACAGGTTGCGGGCGCAAACGAGGGAGCCGCCCTTCGAGTAGATGGTAATGAGGTTGTTGGAGAGGAAGCGGTCCGCAGCGGAGCCAGAGCTGACTATGAGGGCATGGGCGCGGCGGAGGAGGCGGAGGTCGCCGAATACGGCGGCAGCGCGGAGGGCAGGGAGCCATGGCGACGAGTGGGGAGAGGTTGTGGAAAGGGAGGAAAAGGGGAGGTGAAACGGGAAAGGGAGCGGTGCGAGTGACCGGACGGTGAGTTTAAGGAGGTTGGTATGGAGTGAGAGGTGGGGTGGCAATAGCATCTGAGTGGGTTGAGGAGTTCTCGATGGATTGCGGTTGCTTATTATCACATGTGGAACTTTCAAATTAACACCCTGTCATTTTATTATTTCTTATTAACACCTAGAAATTTGTACCTACAGCCTTTCACTTTTTAACCCCAGTCAGTATATATATATATATATATATATATATATAACACATAGTATATAGTTTATGTAACACTATTGTCTAAATTATTAAAATATTTTTAAAAAATTCTAACTATTATTTAGAAAAATCTTTTTCTAATCCGCCAAAGAAATGAAACTCAAATTATACGTATATAATGCTCTCGAAGAAAATCTAAGAGCACTAACTCTAACGTTCATAGGGAATTAACCTATGAGCTAGTATGACTTAACAACTGGGCTACAAGAAAAGTGGATTAAGTTTAAACAGCACCGAAAACTATCTATTTGTCTTCAAATTATGTGATTTTGAAATGTGATTACTCATTATATTCTAGTGATGTTGCCTATATTACAAATTTACTTACTCCTAATACACTCGCTTATGATGATACTGGTTTGGATCTTCTACATTCTGCAAAGAATATCTGTTTGCACTTTGTACAGAAAGTTTGGTGAAATTGATTATTGATCCTCATAATGCTGAAAGCCTGAAACAAGAACATGCTTTTCAAATTTGTGCAATTGTATTACTTAAGATGGTTTCTATCAAAACAATTTTTATCAGTTAACTTCCAGTGTATATCATCAGTTACATCCTTGTCTATACTTCAAGATGTGAGTATGAGTTCCAGTTAGCTAAATAGAAAGTTTCAGACTTAAACTTGTTCATCATTTCAAGCCCAAAGAATGAGGCCCAATCCACACAAATCCTTGAGTCTTATATTCCCCCATCTCCATCTCTTGCTCAATTATTTTGTTCCAGTAATTCTATGTTGTGTGCTATGTCTCTGATCCAGTAGTAGGGCTGAAAATGTGTCAGATTAATTTCATCCGATTGCTTTCCATGTCAGAGTTTTATTTTTATCTTTGGTAAAAGTCCTCGGACTAGTTTTCATTGATGCAGTCAATTACATATTTGTAATCTGCTCGATAGCGATCCATTCATGAAAACCTCCCAAAATTATGGCAAATCTAGCGAGCGAGTGGGCCAAAGTGTTGTTACATTGGCTTGTGTTATAAACTTTCACTGTACCTAGGGAGGCTAGAATATCTTTGCATTTATACATAATGTGCTCTGCTCTCCTATCGCTGCCATCTCAAATTGACTATAGATATAGTTTAAGACCTTTTCTTTTAGTCCATTTTGATATTCAAATTCAAATTTACATACGAATCTTTAATCCAGTTCTTGTATGTATTTATTTATTATCTATAGATTTCAGTTATAATAAATTATTATCTATTCACTGTCTATATATAAATAAGAACCATATTCCATCCATTTTCAAGCTCTTCTGTCATCTGGAAGGCCAAGTAATTTTCTTGTGCACTTCTTCATGTTGCAGCATAATACTGTCCTTATCCACTGTTATTCTCATAGCAGTTTGAGAACCTCTAATGGCTACTCTTTAATGAAGATTTTCCTCTGCCAAAGTAGAAGAAATATATATATAAAAACTAGGAATTAAGTAGGATATTTTGTCTTTGATAGACTTGCTCCAGTCCCCAGTAAATGCCCATCTGTACAAGAGGAAAGAGCAAGAGGAAGTTCTTCAACAAGAGTATGAACGCTTCATTATCGTTTACAAACTGTTGGGTTTGGAATCCAATAAAGTAAGCAGAAGGCAGTAGTCATGGTTCCAGAAAGATAGATTGCAATTAATTAGGAGATGCCATGGTCAATGATAGACTGTGATAGCTAGGCAAATTGGGGCGAGGAGATGGATGGAGACAAGAGAGAAGAGAGAGAGGACAAGCGAATAATTTAAATAATAATTGATTGACGTAATAAATTTTAAAAAGCAAAATAATAATTAGGTTTTGTTAATTAATAGATAATATTAGATGGAAGACAAGAGGACAGAGAAATAGATAGTAATAAATAAGTAGGTAAATAAAATAATGTTTAGAAACTAAATTAGTATATACTTCGCTGTACTAAAATAAATTTATTTTATTCCACAACCATTTAAATTAAATTTATTTTAAGGGTAGTTGATTAAGATACCAGCGTATGGGTGTAAATGAGTCGAGCCTAACCGAAAATTTAGTTCATATGTAGATCATTCTGTACTCCATTGCAAAAGTCTTTTAGGCTATTTTGTTGGACCTGGTTTGTTTTGAGTTTAAGAAACCCTAATTTAAATTTTTTATTTTTTTAAATTTTTTTTACGTCTAATTAAACTTACTTTTCAACAAATCAAAACTAAATGATAAGACTAATAAATTAAACTTGAATCTTAGCTTAAAACCAAACAAAGATGGCCGAATTGCATGTCTATAATTATTGTACTATGGTAGCCAATAGGATTACCAACCGATGAGCTCCATAGCTACGGTGGTTCCAAATTTGGAGCCCCATTAAAAAAATAGAGCCTTGCTGCAATTTTTTTAGGTTTTTTAAAAATTCCAACTTTGCATAATAAGTATTTAATTCGACAAATTTAATTTCATCTGTCAGGTTCATCTCGTGTAGTGATTGTGAACTCGTACAAGGATATGGAGTCGACGGTTGATGTATCAGACTCGACCCAGTCTTTCGTAGCATGCATTCCCATTTGTGTCGCAACTGATTCGGTAAGCTACGTGTCCGGTGCACGGAAAACTGCCTTCGGCCCCCTAACCTTACTCAATCTTTTATTAAATAATCTAGTTAGTTAAACTGAGTATATAATTAGTTCTACTAATATATTTTTAGCAAGAATAGTATCATTAGAAATGTCTAATTGAGGCATTTAAAATAAGTCTAATATTTAAATTAATTTAAATTTCAATTTTTTGTATTGTTTATAAACTAAATATTTTTATTATTATTTAAAATCGATGCGTCATAAAATATAATGACTCTAAATTTTTTTTCCAATGCAACTATTAAATATTAAAATACATTAGATATAAAATACATTAAATAAAAATTATATTCCTTCATTCTTATACTTCTACTTGTCATAAGTATTCAACCCGTTTCTCTATAATAATATCTGCAGTTGTTTATTTTGTATAATGAATATTAATCTTATTTTAAAGATATCAATAAAATATTTCTAACCGTATCTTTTAATTTAAAAATAATATCACTAAGAAGACTTATTAAATAATTTAAAATAAATAATATATATATTATATTAATAAATATGGAGCCCTTGTACTCATATTGGCTCCCGTATAGAGTATCAGTTGGAGATGAATGGAGGGAGAAAAGATATAATTATAAAATATTATCTGTCAAATATGTACTGAAATTATCAGCACTTTTAAATAAATTTTGTATATTTGGTTAAAGGATAAGATATTATATTTATTTTTATTCACCGTCGTAGTATTAATAAATAGACATTAAATATTAAAATATTAGTTATATTAAAATGAACAATATTTAGCTCAAATTAGGACGGAGCCAACCTTTTCGCTGACTGTTCGCCGACCATTTCGCTCTCCCTTCCACTCCACCGCATCGCGCGTACTGCGTACACGTTACCGGTTAAGCATACGCCACGAGTCACACGCGTCTCCACGTGTCACTCCGCCACTAGTTCCTTTTCTTTCTTCTTTTGTTCCTCCCGATATCCTGGACTCCAAACCCTCCCTTCCAAGCGTAAGTCTCCATGCCTATCGTCTCCTTCTCTTGGAAGCAATTAGTTTAGCCTTCTCCTCTTCCGCTGTCTCTCTCACCGTAGCTCTCACCGCCCTCTCTCTCCGCCCATCCACCAATACCGAGTCACCGACATGGTGGTGACCACAACGGAGCAGGACACCAGCGGGTCCCTGCACTCCACCTTCGCCACCAGATACGTCCGCGCGTCTCTTCCAAGGTTCATTCTCGACCTCCCAATGCGTGTAAAGTAACGCGAAGATTGTACTGCTCTCTTTTGTTTGTCATTTCGCACCCTCTGTTATTTATTTATTGTCGGTAGGGGAAATAGCAGTCTTTCTTGGGTGTAAACCGCAAAAAGATCACACACACACACATAAAAATCTCTTTATATAAAGCTACCAAAAGAAAGGCTCGAGTATACATATATATCAAGCAAGCAACCAACCAACCACAGTACTAGATATTGTAGCCATGGCTCTATCTCGAGCAACAAGCGGTGCTGAGTCATCCGTCAACTACACCTTCGCCTCGCGATACGTTCGAAACCCTCTTCCTCGGTGATCGATTGAACCCAACATTTGCGCGAATTTACTACGATTTCCCCCCTTTTTTCTTGCTTTTTTTTTTGGTTGTTTCTGATAAGAAATGGACTGTTTTTTATGCACTTCTTGAAGGTTTAATTTGCCGGAGCAATCGGTGCCGAAGGAGGCGGCTTACCAGATCATCAACGATGAGTTGATGCTCGACGGGAACCCTAGGTTGAACTTGGCGTCGTTCGTGACGACTTGGATGGAGCCGGAGTGCGACAAGCTGATGGCCGCCGCGATGAACAAGAACTACGTCGACATGGATGAGTACCCCGTCACCACGGAGCTACAGGTTTGCGAAAGTTGCCTTTTTTATTTGTCTTTTTCCATTTCAGGCGACGATTTGCTGTTGTTGGAGTTGGGTGGGTCATGATTTTAGACCAATCTAAGCCGTTTCCGGCATGCTCATCACCAGTTTGTTGTTTTGAATCGGTTCATATCCCCACTAATAGTAAATTCCTGGCGTCACGAAAATAGATGGGATTCTCTTGATCTGTGTGGATTTGTTGTTGATTGAGACACACTGCCTCGTTAATGATTTGGGCTTCTTTTTTGCTACCTTGTGCTTAAGAAGATCATCTTGATTTGCCTTGTCTGAATGCTTCTTATTTGTTCCTCTTCTGCAGAACCGTTGTGTAAATATGATCGCCCACCTTTTCAATGCACCGATCGGAGATGATGAAACTGCTGTAGGAGTTGGGACGGTTGGATCCTCGGAGGCAATAATGCTCGCAGGACTGGCATTCAAGAGGAAGTGGCAGAACAAGAGGAAAGCAGAGGGAAAGCCTTATGACAAACCCAACATTGTTACTGGCGCCAATGTTCAGGTAGCATCCATCATATTAGTTCATATGAACTTTTTCCCGACAAAAGACCCACATACGTTGGGATTGATGTTCTTTAGGAGCACTAATGCTAAAAAATCAACTTTTTTTTCTGATAAATTTACTCTTTATATATTTGTAGGTCTGCTGGGAGAAATTTGCGAGGTACTTTGAAGTAGAATTGAAGGAGGTTAAGTTAACGGAAGGATATTATGTCATGGACCCTCATAAGGCTGTGGATATGGTCGACGAGAACACCATCTGTGTCGCAGCTATCTTGGGTTCTACTCTCACAGGGGAGTTTGAAGATGTTAAGCTCTTAAACCATCTGCTTACAGAGAAAAACAAGGAAACAGGGTAAGTATCTTTTCTTTTCATGTTAAGCTAATAGGTTATTAACTTTGTTTAATTCTCACTGTATGGTTGTTAATAATCCGTCCTAGTATATGATGGCTTGTCGTATATCTATTTATATCATCTTAATTATTGGCCTGGGATTAAGGTTGTTGGATGATATTACCCATGGTTTGAAGGATAGGGATCTGATCCGATTCAGATTAGGATTTTCTCTTCTCTCTCACTCTTTCTTTGTTTTCTTTCTCTCCCTATCATAGCCATTGCTTCTTCGACACATAAATTCAGCTCCAGTAAACTCCACCAAATCCAACTCCAGCGACTTTTGCTATTTAATTTTTTTACTTTAATTCCTTCTTTCTCTTTTTCTTATTTCTTTACTCAAGTTATTATTCTTTGTTTCTCTTTTTATTTAATATACAAATAAATGAGAGATTTGTTAAGAGTATACACGCTAGAAAACAACTCTTTTCATTTTTAAGCTTAAATGATGAAGTAAGTAGTATTATAATTCTTAAAATCCAGAACTTAAGCTGTCTAAACTATCATTAAGCGATGGCTTGCACGATGATACTTGCTTAAGCCCTTAAGTAATATTTTCTATGTGCTGCAGGTGGGATACACCTATCCATGTTGATGCTGCAAGTGGAGGTTTCATTGCTCCTTTTCTCTATCCTGAGCTGGAATGGGATTTTCGGCTACCCTTAGTAAAGAGTATTAATGTCAGTGGTCACAAATATGGTCTTGTTTATGCTGGAGTTGGTTGGGTTGTATGGAGGAGCAAAGTTGATTTGCCTGAAGAGCTCATTTTTCATATCAACTATCTTGGGGCAGACCAACCTACATTCACACTCAATTTCTCTAAAGGTATGCATTTTCTTTTCCATGATCATCTCTTCTTCTTTCTCTCTCCCTTCGGAATAAGATTAAGAGTATGCCTGTAATTATATTCTTGGGATGTATCTATGAGTACTCTATTCTTCATTCTCGCAGGCTCAAGTCAGATAATTGCGCAGTACTATCAATTCATACGATTGGGCTTCGAGGTATCCACTGTCGTCTTTTACAATATGGTGTATTTATCTGTTATTTTTCTTTTAATATGTCAACATTTCCTGGTTTAATTCAAATGGTGATTGGTCACTTAGTCACCTTGGTGTGTATCTTTTAGTTCCTCTTTAAGCCTTCTCGTTAAACTTGTGCCTTACCCCTTCAGCAAGTTTGAATTGCTATCATCCCAAATTGATGGGGGAATGCGATACCCACGGAACTCACCGTCTTTGCTTACAAATGTTTACAATATCATTGTGGCAGGGATACAAGAGTATCATGCAGAACTGCATGGAGAACACAAAGGTGCTAAGTGAAGGCATACGAAAGACAGGTCAATTTGATATCGTCTCCAAGGAAGTTGGAGTGCCCCTGGTTGCTTTCTCGCTCAAGGATAGCAGCAGATTCACAGTGTTCGACATATCTGAAAGTTTGAGGAGGTTTGGCTGGATCATACCGGCATACACTATGCCTGCTGATGCTCAGCACATTGCCGTCCTTCGCGTGGTGATCAGGGAAGACTTTGGCAGGGGCCTTGCGGAGCGTCTTTTGGCAGACATCAAGAAGGTGTTGGCAGAACTAGATGGCCATGCTAGTAGAACTACAATTGCCCAAGTCACTGCTGCGAATTCACCCAGTGGAACAGTGATTAAGAAGAGCGTTCAGGAAACGCAGCGAGAGTTCACCACCTACCTGAGGAAGCTGGTGGAGCGTAAGAAGACCAGTGGAGTTTGCTAGAGAGGAGCACTTTGGAGGATTCTATTAGCATTTATTAAATGGGTGTTTGTGCTGATTGTTAAGATGAAATTTTACTACTATTTTCGCTAGAGGAATTCTTGCGTCTATGCACACTTAGTGGCACTGCCTCCAGTCACAGATGTATGAACTCCATGCAGGACTTGGACTTGCTTTGAGAATAAATTTATTTCTAAACACAATAGTTTGTGGTTGAATTGTTTTACCTTATCGTTTAATGCAACATGTACGACATTGTTCACAGTGTTAATAAAAGTATTAGATAGAGGCTTCGATCACAGTTGTTTATACCTGCAAGTTTTTTACTTTGACTCGGCTCAGAAAACCATGTGCAGTTCATGGCTGGGCCAAAATTATTTAGTGTAAGTGGGGACATTGTAAACGTAATTAACTCTTTAATATACTATGATTGCATTTATGGCCCTCTGAGTTAGTAGAGGTTTTGACCAAACTGGCTAGCTCCAAATCTTCCATTTACGAAAATTGACCACATTACAACCTTACTACTAAAAGAGGTCTAACATCTACATCATTAGGTCACTAATTAAATGCTAAACTTATATATAAATAGAAATGGCGATAAGTTTAGTGTCTACTACTTAGGTTAACATGTTACCTAATCAGTGTCTTAAATGCAGTTGGCCAACATCGTTCTATAAGGCAGTAGTTATAATTAATTAAATAAACGCTGATACGGATGGCGATTTATGTGGTTTTAATATGCAACCAAATAAACCGGTGATCTGATAAAGCATCTATTTTAGTATGTAACCAAATAGATTGCCGATCTGATGAGCATCTATTTGAGTTTGCAGGCAAATAAACAGGCGATCTAATCAGCATATTTTTCTATTCGAAGGTGGAAATATAAAAACTTTATGAATGAAAGTATTTCAGCAATTGTCTACTCTTTCTAGTAGTAGTTAACTACATCTGGATTATTTTCTTCAGCATTTTTTCTACCAATCGCCAACAGGCTACAAGTCATGACCAAGATTTCTGTGTTTCAACACATTGCCTTCCCATTCCAAGAGGCAATAAAAGAAAGAGATGTTTTAAGGCATGATATAGACTCTTGGTCTCTCTGTGTAACTACTTAAGCTCTAGATCAACTAATTATCTAATCTAATTTTATAGCTAATTTTTGTAGTCATATATTCAAATATATTGTTAGTTTATTACTTTAACAGTTTTCTAAAGAAAAAAAGAATTATTACTTAACAACTTAACTTTTTTGAGTCGATTACCTAACAAAAGAAACTGATAACTATTCCGATAATACAAATTATATAGCTTATCAACTTGGCTGCTTGATTTATTTCTTAATAAGTTCCCATCAGAACGACATTATATTTGGCGACCAACTTATCCCTTAGGTTGAGGATATGTCCCACTACTAAAAAGACTTTATTCTTTTTAATACTTCCCATGTTGCCTTAGCCCAGCTTATGTAAGCAGTCTTTTGCTCCTTTTATCAAAGAAAACAAAAACAAAAACTATCTCTTAGGTGCCTAGATAAAATGTCTTCATTAATCCATAAACAGTCATCAAGCATAAAATGGAAACATTTCTTTATTCACCTGGCTGGCGATCTCACGCTTTTCAATTCAATCTCAAAGGACCATCTAAATATTATGGGTGTTAATTATTTGCTGAAAACAACGCTTACCTCGGGCAAGAATATCAACAGGAGGTTCCTTATTTTCTTGATGAGGATATCAACACTTCAATACCGGCCCTTTTTGCTGCGGTAGATGGACAGCACTCTAGGAAACTATCAGTTTTACGGGGAGAGATGAGTCAACACTAGAACATCTTTCCAGCTCCATCTTTACGAGGGGTAGATTCATCAATCTCCATCCTGCGCCAGTTTCCGACAAGAGCTGACATTTGTTCAGTTTTGTCGTACAATCCGAGTAGGCCACCCGTATGTATGAAGAGGATTCTCCGTGCTTTCCATTTCGTGGGGTTACTAGCCATGTCCTCCAACATTCCATATGCAGCTTTTCCACTATGAAAAGGATGACCACATATTTTGGATCCACGTAAGTTTGAAGGAATGAAGCAGTCGAACAGAAATACATTAATATGAAATATATCAGGTAATTATCGTGGTTAAACTTTTGAATATAATCTTAATTTGACCGTAGCCATGCTGTTATCAGTTGTAATATGAAATATAACAGGCTGAGGCTGAGCCTGAAGGCTTCAACTCAAGTTCAATCCAGGCGGAGCCTGAACCCGAGCCTTAAACGAACCTATTTCAAGCTATAAATGAGCTGAGCCCATTTTACATCCTTAAAAGAATCAGCGAGTAGGCTTTGTCTAGGCTCAACTTAAAATTAATTTTAAAACTGAATTATTCAGCTCAAGCATCAAAATTAATTTTGAGATTGAATTATCAGCTCAAGCTCAGCTCAGTTATATTTGAGCCGAGCACAAACTAAACTCATTTATTTTGACAGCCCTAGTTATCAATTAAGTATTGATCCTTAAAAAATAGTTCAAAATGAAAGGACCTGAGAGGATGCTGCCCTTACTTCAGATGGGTGATTACTTCAATAAATTTTACTTTGTGTGAAAAAAAACAAATTATTCAGTGGCGAAGTTCAACCAATATGTGAGATTTAAGGAAAGACTGTACAAGTACTGTAAACATTAATTTGGACATAGAAAAATATTGTACCTGTAGACTGGGTCAAGAACGATGCCTGTTGTCGTTGCTATATCTTTCACAAATTTGAGCTCCTCAGTTGTGTTCATGGCATATCCTAAGCCCTTGGCCTGCAATGAAATAACTGATAATCTGCGATTGGTCCCAAACAAGGACAAATGCCTGAACTTATCAAGAATAATTCATTAGGTTAATATAGTAAAAAGTTATTATTTCAAATTTTACCATCAATGTTGTTATAGTAATTCTGCTAGAAGATATTATTTTTCTAGGATATAGATAAAAGTCGCTGATCATTCTAAGAGTGTCAAATTAATTGTAACTCACGTTTCGAATGTTGACTATATCATGTGAAGAAACACCAGCCTGAAGTCCATCAATCAAGCCTTGAGCATAGTTGTAAAAGTAGTCAGGATCGTCGCAAACAGAAAATGCATGAACCTATCCTATAACGAAGGATTAGTAGGTAGCACTTTTGAGAGTTAAGCAGAAAGTACTAATCAGATGTTGCTGCATACTTTTGCCTTCAAATTACTCAATCTTGACCCCAGTGAAAGACCTGCAATGGTTCCACCACTGCAATATCCACATGAAACTTGTAATATAAGCTATGAGGAATGTAACACAGAGAAAAAAAATGTGTACATGCAGTATGACTGCTCACATTTATTACATTGGTGCATAAAAGGGTTAATTATGATTTATGACATCTTGAGGTGTCTGTTCAGATTGACATGAACCAGAAATCCAGATAACACTAAATGGTGAAAGAGAGTCCATTCTAATGCAAACTAATTTCCAGGCTACCACAGTATCAGAACGTCTAGTAACTGTTCACCTCATGCCAAGTTGAAGCAAAATTTCCATATGTCAAGCCAGTAAGAGACTTAGCTACTTTCCATGAAGTGTCAATTCTAGTACAGAATTAGAATCCCAAAATTTGTATTTGAATATGTGGATCTCAACCTTCAAATGTATTTTCCGATGTAATAACAAGGTTTTGAACATATATAAAATTTAAAGTTGCACTAGCAAACTTCAAATGTGTTAGAAGCAAACATCACAACCACTCTACATGAGCTTTATGCAGACTATGCAGACAAACTACATTTAACTACCCAGATGTCCAAAATCAATAAGTTTTCCGAGGTTGTCTTGAGAAGGATCAGCCATGTCATTAGATATGCTAAAACAATAAACGGTTTTGATCTGGCAAGAATGGAGGCAGCTGATAAGGTGTGAGAAATAAAAATAAAATCCAAAAGTATCTAATGGAGATTGCATAGTTCAATGAGGATAAATGACTCAATTCAGTTGGAAGACTCCAGGATGAAGAGGTAGATTAGAAATGACTCAACAAGAAGCAACAATAAGTAAACGATTGTTCCATTGACAGCTACCCAAGATAAAGCTGAAGAAAGAAATAGGCCCATGTAACCAACCCCACAAAACCAGACAATATGGCATACTGCTTTACATGGATAGATGTGATATCTGTATGCAATGATCATATGAAACTATGAACAACCAATATGAAATCGTGACTCTGTCCTACCTCAAACTTAATCAAGTTCAACTGAGTAAAACATACTGACGTTACAGAAAGATAAAAGCTAGCATCATCCTGTTCCAACATTGCACATTGATCAGCAGCATTTAGGTGTAACAGCTAGTAACTGAAGCCATGTGCTATAGGAATATGGCCACAAAGCATTGCAAGAGAAAAATAAAGTTTCTTGATAAAGCATAAGTGCATAACCTGCCGCAAGCAACCACAATGTCATCAAATTGCATTTCACCACAACTCTGAGTTTGTTGCTCAATCTCCCTTATTGCCTCAATGTATCCCCTAAAAGAGCAATATTTAATTATTTCATGTCACAAGAAACCAAAAAACCATACTTTTATGAATGGATTAATGACAAAGTGGACAATTCTACACAGACTGTAAGGTTTTAGAGTGCAATGTACACAGTCGAACACACTTGTCTTTTGCTAATGTACTGACTAATAAACCATAGAAATAATTTGAAACCAAGAAAGATTAAATAAATGTCTCAAAGGAGCATATCTACCAGTTATATAGGGTTTATGGTTTTAGAGTTTTAGACTTTGTTTGGTTGGAGGTTAAGCTCCGAACTCAATTAATTAATCTTATTTCTTAGTCTTGATTTTTTTTTAGAATAAACTTGATTATATATGAAAAAGATAAAAATATATTTGGTTACTAAACTAGTTAAGAGTCCTTAAACCAATTCAGAAAGGATTCCTAAGCTCAAAGCAAACAAGGCCTTAGAGTTAGGGTTTAGGGTTTAGGGTTTTACATTCCTTTAGTATACACAATTGGAAGATGCAAACTGCCTATTCCGTATGTTATTTCAGGGAAGTGATACTATCATCGAGAAAGTACTCACGCAAGCATGAGGTCCCTACAATTCAGATCCTAAGAAAAAAGATGAGAACCTAGATCACAACTGAAAGAGGAAAAATTTTATTTGCTACACCTTTCATATCGTACATATTATCTCACAATATTCCTTATGCTAATCTAAATTGGTTCCTTCATTTCCTCCTACTCTTTAAGGACTTCTCCTCATCCCTCTTGGTCTTTCACCTTCATTAAAAATCCAAAGCCTTTTCCCTCCCACAAGTTGCCTCGACATACCAATTCTCACTCGTGTCCTATCCGGTGTTGCCTTCCATATATTATATATATATATATACACACACACACACACATATATATATCAATAAAATATAAGAAAAGGCACAAGGATAAATAAGTATTGCAAAATGAGAAGATGTTCAATATAAGAGGAATAACAATAGCATTTGATGATGTTATTATGATAGTATTTTAACAATGTAGATAATTTACCAAGTTCCAAGGGAGTTTGATCCACCAACAGGAATCACATATGGCTTTCGTCCTTCATTTAATAACCTCTTTTTCAGCAAATCAGCAAGAGCCTAGTACCAAAGAATAGGAAATATAGCAATGAACCTTTGAATGAAACAAAGGAAATAAAATTGAAGAAACAAATATTACTCTTAAGGTGAAATGAATTGATTCTTTGGAATCTAAACTTCTAAAGCATTTGCAATGACTAATTAGATGTTCCAATTTCTGCACCACCTTGAGGTGACCGAATTAATTGATATACAGAATATTCAATAATACGTAAATAGAAGAATGCTCAATAGACAAGTGAGGGCACTCCAAAATTAGAATAACTAAGAAAGAAGTAATTTGGACTAACTGAATTGTTCAGAAGATTTCCACCAAGTTATACGGTGTTGTGAGTGTACCAGAATTAATTACTTTAACATCTGCCACGTAAATCTAAATCTTCAAAACATGGATTGGCATATTGACAGTTCCCTGGCGAAAAGAAATGGCTGATCATACGTTTGGAAGGAATAGGACAGTAGACATAGTATAATCTTGTCTAGCTCCCATATATATAATCAATGTCAAAGATGATGCAAAAAGAAAACTTCAAATACCTTCTGAAGATCAATAGATAATCTAACAATGGAAGGAGCACATCCCCAAGTATGTTAATAGAATTCTAGAAAAATTAGAATCTAGAATATGTTCATGTCTGATCCCCAAATCAGACCATCGGCAATTGAGTAGCATAAGCCTGCCATACTATATATTTCTACTATGGTGTAAAATATGTATCTATCAATAGCATTCACTCCCAAAGAAAGAAGAAAATGTTACAATCTCTATTAAATACTTCTTGTTTAAAATTCTTCATGAGAGAAGCATTCCTTTCTCTCATTTATATGGTAATAACAGATACTTGGTTTACAAAGGCAATAATGAAGACATTCCAAAGATCCTTCAAATCCACATGGGAGGAGAACAAGAGATAAATGGACAATTCCAAGGTTTATCTAAACACTCTAAGAAAACCTGGACTGCTAATGCAACATGAACCTCATATACGCAAATCAGACCAACAATTTTTATCCCATTTTAAAGAGACTAATTCTTTATCCAAACATAAAACAAAACAGCATGTTCATTAATTGAGGATACAAAATAGCAGAAAATCAATCGAAGCACCAACCAAGCTAAACATGATGGTCTCATTAGATGGGAGCAAGAGAAACTTGTGAAACACCCGAAGGTACTACTTAGTTTAATTTTGGCACTGAGGCACCAAAGGAGTTGAGTCAATCAGAAGGAAATAAGAACTAAAATCGGAGAACAAACCACACTGCCTATCTTCGCATATTCTTCTTTTGACACAAGTTCAACATGTGCTCCCACTAATCTTTCAACAAGTAGATTACCGACCAAACCAGGATCTTTATCCACCAGAACCTGCATAAGTAACCAAACTTAACCAATTATCAAAGCAAGAGCTAAGGATTTTTAATTCCCAGGATTTTAACTATATTTAAACTGTGAGAGTTGTTGGAGAATATCACCTTGGATGTGCGTAGTATAAGATAACAGTCAAGATTAAGATATCGTGCAGCCACAGCAGTTGCACGACAGTGGTTGCTCTGGATACCTCCCACAGTGATAACACAGTCTGCGCCATGCGCCACTGCATCAGCCATTAAGAATTCCAGCTTCCTAACTTTATTACCGCTCAATTGCATTCCTGAAAGATCATCACGCTAGTTTGCCAAAATTCATGTCAGATTGGAATCACTGATAATAACTATGAAAATTACATAGAAAATAAATGAAAATACTCTAATTTGGACCTTAATCCACACTTCAGTGCCTTCTGGCAGGTTTGGGAGGTTCCACTTGTGAATTGGAGTTGGAAGCTGACAATTTTACACACACGCACACCCAAAAAAAATAAACAAATATTAGCAAATGATAGATATCTGAGAATCATAGCCTAGGGTGATCGCTTGTAAAGCATTAAGCAATCATGTTTTATAGTTTTATCCCGTTGTGAAGAAGTCAGCTAAGAAGATACAGTACTAAATAGCTGTCAGAAGCAATTCATCGAGCAGTTTACGTGCACACTAGTTCCTTATGAATCAAAGACAAAAAAATTCCATAAAATTTTCCGGGCATAATCCGTCTTACAAAGTTGCAACTCTGAACTCACACAATCGTAGTAAGAACAGGGCTAGGAATTAGAACCCAGAGAGATCGATTAGAAGCTAGAAAGTAAGGGAAAGAGAACCGCACATGTCCGAGGGAGTAGGTGCAGGAAGGAATGGGGTTGAGATGAGAAGCCCATGAAGGGGGCTCGTACGGCTTCATGGCGAGGAAACCGCCGATACTGGCTGCGGGCTTCGTGTCGCCGCCTTCCATTAGAGAGGAGAAGGTGCTCCTCCGCCGGCTTTGGAGGGGAAGAAGTGGGGAGGTCTTCTTGCTAGTGGAAGTTAAGAAAATGGCCGGCCGTAAGATGGGAGATGAGCTCATTGCCTCATTTGCCTTTTGCCCAAACTCACCTACTTAGGTTGTGTGCCGCGCGGAGCTTAGATCGGCTAACTTTTTTCTTTTTAGGGCCTATTAACGAAGAATATTTTATTCTTTTAGGTGGATGACGGGCAATTTGCATGAAAATATCTTTTTAATTATAGTACTGAAATAACGAAAGAAAGACCTCTTATATTCGTTAAGCTCTAGCAAAGTTTTTTTTAGAAAAAAACTACCGTGTCCTAAAATTATACATAAAAATTATGTAAAAATTATATTTTAATTTTACCAATGCATTTAATAAAAAAATGGTACATGTTATCTATATAAATTATATGTAAAAAATATTTAAATTTTACGCTTTGAGATACACATCTAAATGTACACAGTAAAAGAGTCTAAATTTATTATTCTAAAAAGCATAAAATTGTAGATACCATAATTAAGGGACATTTTTATGCAAATAGCCCAATTGTAACCATGCAAATATCCCGAGTTACGTCGTCTTTATTGAATGGGCAAACCGGTTCTAGTAAATTGGTTGATTTTCCCTTGGGGAAATAATCGGTCTTTGTCCCATCTTCTTTATGCGGATGATGTTCTGATGTTCACCGATGTCACTGTCGACTCGACTATGGTGATTAATGGGGTTCTGAATATTTATTGCTCGTTAACAAACCAGAAGATCAATGGAACAAGTCCAATGTTTACTTTGCCAGTCATGAGCCTAGTGCCACTCATACTGTGGTGAGTGATGCCTTGCGCATTAATTCGTGGCATTTCCCGTTTATGTACCTTGGCGTCAAAATTTCTCTTAGACATATTGATGTTGCTAACCAAAGGGAGTTGGTAGAGAGAGTGTCTATCAAGTTGGCCGAGTGGAAGAGAGACACCCTCTCTTTTGCCAGTCGACTGGTTCTTATAAATTCTATCTTAATGTCTATTCCTAACTTTTGACTTAGATCTACTTAGATTCCAGATTCCACCATTCACCATATCACTAAGATTGATCGAAATTTCTTTTGGGCTAAAGAGAAGGATAAAAAGGGTATCCATTTTGTTAATTGGAATACTATTATTTAACCTACTAGGGGGGGGGGGGGGGGTGTAGCAGTTAGGGATCTAAAATGAGCTAAATTTGCTTTATTAGCTAAAAATATTTTTAGCTATTTAAATAATAAAAAAAGCCTTTTGGATTACTATTATGAGTCACAAGTATGGCGCCCTTAATTCTTGCTCAAATAGCCCAGAGAATGGCTCTTCTTAGGCTTGGAGGGCCCTTTGGATTGCAACTAAGCATCTGAGACTGGGGCTCAATCACTTGGTTGGCTCGTGTAGCTCGACCATGATTCTTAATGATGTGTGGTGCTGTGATATTCCTCTCGGTCATAAGCCTACATTCGTGTATATTAACATGCTACATAATGAGATGTGTGGCGGAGATTAGGACAAATGGCACATGGGATGTTAGAAAGCTTGGGTGACTATTTGGACTTACAATTTGCAACCATATCCTCAAGATGGAAAACGATGATATGATGGTTGAGTGGATTTGGAAGCCAGACTCCAAATACAAAGCTTCGGCCATATCGGCTTATAATTTCTTGAGACCTTGTGTCTCTGGGCTTACGTATATCTAGAAAAAGTTGTGGAAACTGAAAGTAAATCCTAAGGCTAAGATGTTCATGTGGAAAGTGATATGGGGAAAGATTCCTACTCATGTGTTCCTCTATAGCCTATACATTGGTCCAAATAGTCTTTGCCCAACGTGTGAGCTATGGTATGAAACAATTGATCATCTTTTTATGGCTATCGATATTTTGTCGGGGTCTAGAAAGTAATTACCCAGAGCCTCATCGTATCCTTTAAGCTTGATATTCATTGGATGGAATATGACTAGTCTCACATCGGTGGTGGTGTAAATAAGTTTTGAGCTATTATTATAACTGGAATTTGGATGTTTTGAAAAGCTAGGAACCGCATATGTTTTGAAGACCTTAAACCGAGCACAAATATGATGGCGTGGCTCAGCCTGTAGATGGCCAAAGAATATTCGGAACGGGGCGAATGCGAGATTGTGGGGAAGCAAAATCCTATCTTGGTCAAATGGATCCCTCCACCTCGTGATGTGGTTAAAATAAATTTCAACAAATCTTTTGAGTCGAACCAGCATTAGTGTTGTTGCCAAGAAGGCAAATGACAGTCTTTTATTCATTCGGAGCAGGTCTACAATAACTTCTTCTCCATTGGAAGTTGAAGCGCAGGCCTTGAAATACAGTCTCTCTCTCGCTACCTCTTTCCAGCCGGAGAGGGTTATCTTCAAAAAAGACTCCACTGAAATCATAACCGCGATCAGCGGTGCATGCGATATTTCTTGGTGCATCAAAAGCATTATTCATGATCTGTTCCCTTATGGTGGCCTCCCTTTCTTCTTGCAGTTTTGTCCACTCGGCTGCCCATTTTGGTATGACTAATATTGCAACCTAGCTATCTTTAACAACTATTTTTCCTATAAAAAAACAATTGAATTAGATATTAAATTATAGTAGATTTGACGTAGAAATCAACGTGAAATTAATGACTTATCTATCTTTACATAGAAAAGAAGACAAATAGTACGATTTGTAAGCCGCAGAAAAAAGAAAGTCAAAAGGAGATTCCAACCAAAGCAATAATACCGATCGGGGACAATTGCACGATCTTTTCAAAAAACTTTATACACTTAACTCATTTGTGATCTGAATTAAAATATAGTTATTAATTTAATTTTAACAAGAAAGTGCAATAATAAATTTACCCTTATATTTTAAGTCACGAGGGAGCAGTATTTCTTGTTCGCAATATAAATATAATCACTCAGCGGATCACTTAGCGTTTACTTTTTGTCAGGAATTCTTACATTTACACGCACATATCGTATAAAATATCCTATAACATAGAAGAGTTTAACATAAATAATTACTTTCTTTGGAGAGTTAATATTCCCTTATGCTTTAGTGCCGGGACCCACCAGTCCATTAGCAGTATATGTGCTTGGTGGACCGCTAATGGACCATAAAAATTATACGTCGTCGCGTTGGATACGAGTTGGGCGTCTCAGGAACTCAAACCCTGTAAATTTTAAATTAGATTCGTTTGTGCTCTAAATAAAATAAAAATGTCGCGAAAGATTCTCGGAGGGACATTTGGACCCAAGAAGGACTACAGCAAGTCTGAACGGACTAAAGTGGAAAGTAATCATCGGAGTTCTTTCTGATTTAACGACAACAGCAAGCGCCCAGCCGCCCACCTTTTGCTACCTTGGTTTCTTCTCTAAGAAGTAACCGAGAAGCTTCTTCGTCTTCCCCACCCAACCTCTCCCTTTCTATCCATTCCCTTTCTCTTGCCATGGGAGAAGCGGGCGAGTTTACGCAATCCCACGCGCTGTAGACTTAGAACCCCGTCCTTAAGTCAACCCCGGTCTTGTGAGGACTTGCCGAAACTTTGAAGGTTTTCGTCTCACCACTTCTTTTCTCTGGTGCTTCGTGACTTGTTCACTGGGTTGGAGGAGTTGGGCTTAGTATATATCTGCCTTTAGTAGCTTTTTGCATAAATGATCCGGCCTTTTTAGTGATTTCCTGCTTTTTGATGAGGAATGGCAGGTAGAGATGTCAATTAGGGCATGGCAACCCGTGACCCATGCATTGGTTTTCCTTTTTGAGCCCTTTACATATATTTTTCTTCCTTTTTATCGACTTTAGACGATGCTATTTTCTTTGGGCAAAGTATGTTTGTTTTGATGTAACATAAATGATGAACTCTGTTGTCTTTCTTTGTTTTCACCTCTCGGATTTGGTGAAGGTATGCATGGATCTTCCTTTAATTAGTACTAGCAAATTATTTTATCTGAAATGCAGATTATGTTATCTTGCTTCTTCGATATATGAAGACGTACTTCCTGATACCCATCCATATCAATCGCTACCAAGATGTCTTATCTTGATAAATTTCTATCTCTGTGGCCCATTGGATGATGGATTGTTTTTTTTTCTTTGCCTTGTATCTATTCACTTTCGGTATATCTTTGTGCGTGATTTGTTCAGAGTATATATACTTACAAATACCATGAATTTTCACCTTAAATTTTAGAGGAAGTTGAATGCAGTGACTCCGTTAAGTGTAGAGCTATCAACTCTACCCTTCGAAGTGGCTTCGATGCTCACCAATTTTCTTATATAAGCCCACTGTTTAGGATTTTTAAAGACTTAAACTTTCTGATATAAAAAATTAAGGACATAATTGTTTCTTTAAAATTTGCCAAAATCTCATACTTCTGTTCCTCTCCTACACTTGATTTTGAGTGGATTTCACTTTTAACCTCTCTCATTGCTTGAGTTGTTTATTAGCTCGGTAAGTGATCCCTAAGCCCTTAGATTACTTGGGGAGTAAAAAGTCCCCCATGTACTGGCCTATAAAATGGATGTTGTGGATAGCGATGCACAGTATGTGTCGCCCTTTTGGGACTAGAATGAGCTGGTCTGAATATCTTTGCTTCAATGCTTTTCTAACTTCATTATCTGATTATATGTGATTTCCCTTGCAGGTTTAGAAATGACTGATCGAGAGAAGGATCATGTCCCAATGTTATTGAAAAATGTTGAACTACAAAGATTTACAATGAGGAGTGCATCAATGTCTATACCAGTCCACGAATCCTATGACAATGGAGATACTTTTATATCACATACTGGTCCCTTGCGAGGGCCAACTCAGTTTTCACATATGAGTGGTCCTCTGAACAGCAATCAGAGAACAGAAAAGTTTCCTCGATCTTCACAGGCAAAACAAAGTAACAGATCACATGCTGTCATGCCAGAAGAAATTGGAAGAAACGATTTGTCATACAATGACCATTTTGCGAAGAATGAGCATTTGTTGAAGTCTGGACCTCTAGGACTATGCAACAATCCAGATTGCACTGATTGCCCTGCTGCTTATAAAACCAAAATAAGCCATTACAGAGCTTCTTCTCTCGACAATAAGGTACTTTTGACATTATAAACATGTATTAGTTATTGCTTTCTGTTTTTTATTTTTTTGGATCTGATAAAGTTTCTATACTCTGTTAAAGTTATCTAGAAGCAATTTGTCATTTGATAAGAATCTGAATGCCTCTGCTCAATTTAAAAATGCCTTTATCTATAACATGACTTAATTCCTTGTGTGCACTTTTGATTAATGTACACTGTTCAGACATTACAACACAAGGATATCTTACTTCATGTTTTCTTCTATTTTGAACTTAACCATCTGAAGAGCAACATTTTCTTGAACCACTACGTCCAAGAAGTAGGTTTGAAGTTATTAGACCAACTTTCTTCTGCATTTTAATATTTTATTCACTACTTACAACTTATAAAGTGAGGTGTCACTATCTGAAAACGGAATCAGAATTGATCATGTACTCCAATAGAACTTGAGATATACAAAGCGTAACATTAACTTTCCCAAAATCCACAATATTAAAAGAACTCAATATAATTGATAACTCCAAGCCAATAACTAGAAACTCTCAAAGAGATAAAGATGATCAAGTTAGACAACCAATGTCTTTAAAACAACTAACACAATAAAAGGGAAAAGACAAATCCTAATGGAGGTAAATGAGTCTCATAGTTGATTTAGTTAGTGTTACTATGAGGTTTCACTTACTGATTAACCTACGTTGTCTTTTCCCGTTGAAAGAGATTATAGTCATTGTAGGAAATTCATCAATTTATCTTATGGCTGTTTTTTTTTAATCTCGCTAGTCATCTAAAAAAGTCACTGTAATATCTAAAATAGGTATGTTTTTAGACTTTTAAATAAACTCGAGTCACCCCGGAAAGCTGTGGAGCGATCTATATCGAAGTTGTTTTTTAAGTCATATCTACTCATAACCAATGTTTTGTCAAATGCATGACAAAACATTTTATTGAGTATAACATTGCACGAAGTATAACGTTGCTCAAAATATAACATAGTATGAAGAATAATAGTGCAGAAAGTATAATATAGCACAAAGATAACATGATGACACAATAGCACGATTTACAAGTGAATAATCCATTCACCTCTGGTTCATGTAAATAACTCAAATCAATAATCTGGGTACCAATAAAAATCCTCACCTTTATTTATAAAAATTATATTTAAATTTAGCAATATACAAAATTTCTAAAATTTACTACTAATTAACTTTGGGCCAAGATCAAGCTCAAGGCTCACAGCTCAAAAAAAAATAGTAACTCAAGTCAGGCCAAGGCCCATCCAACAAAAATAGGTTGGGCTGCTACTGGAACACCTAGCTCTTATTCATTTTAGGAATAATCAAAATCGTTATTCCAAAATACAACCTCGTATTCCAAAATAACAGCTAAATATCAAAATAGCCACATTCTAGAATATAAACACTATTTATCTAAATTATATCTTAAATCACACATTAACCTAATTATCTATTTACCCTTGATTTAATTACAACATTTTATAAATATCTTATTATAATTTATCACTAATCTCTTATCTCTTTTAAACATCTTATTATAATTCATTACTTCTTTCTCCCATCTCTTCTCTTTCTCAAACATCTTATTATAGTTTATCACTCCTTTCTACTCTCTCTTCTCTTGTCATATTTTTAATTTAAAATTAAATAAATAAATTAACCTTAAACAACACAAATGTCAATAATTTAATATTTCATAAAATAAGTAAAAGTATTATTATTAGTATTATTATTATTAAATATTATTTTAATTTTATATATAATTAAATATAAATATAAATAATGTAAACTTAATAATATAGTATTTAATTGTTGTAATGTTTTTTTTTAAATTATCTTATTATTAAAATAATTTTATATGTATGAATAACAACAAAAATATAATATTAATAAACTAATATTTAATGGAAATAAATATTTACTCATAGGTAAAATAATATATTTATTATTTAAACTATGTATTAACTTAATTAAAATTTCTTTAAATAATAAAATAATTTTTTTTGGAAAAGATTAATATAATATTATTAATAATCTCATGTTTTAAGCTAAAATAAAACATATGAAAGTGTAAATATTTTAATATGATTAATAATCTCATTTTGCAAAGATATATTAAAAAATATATGTTCCATTTAAAATAAAATATTATTATATTCGACTATAAATATAATAATACTTAAAAATATTCTTTTGTTATAAACACTAAATATGGAGGATTAAATTAAAAAAATAAAAATATTAATAAACCAATATTTTATAAAATTAAAATATATTCAATTATAATAATAAAATTGTATAAGCATTGCATGCCTATCTCTCAAAACATTGCACACCGGTCTTTCAAGCATTGCATCCTATATTTCAAGCAATGATGGCTGTGCCACAGATATGGACCGTGCCGACCTGTGGTCGGCACGGCACGACACGCCGTGCTGTAAGGGGAGAGAAAAAAAATTGGATACTCACCTTCATCGTTGTCGTCATCGATCACCACTCGCTTTCGCAATTGTCGGTCGCCGTTGCCCGAGTGCGTCGGGTGCCCTAGCTCTCTCTCTCTCCTCCTCCCTCGGGCTAGGGCACCTGACAAGCTTGGGCCACGGCAATCAGTGACAACGATGGTGATTGGCAACAGATAGCTCGACGATGAGGTCAACGTCGTGCGGCGGAACTATTAAGAGGGGTGTCGTGCGGCATCCCTCGTGCCATGTGCCGGTACGCTACCGGCACGACCATCCATGCTTTCAAATATTTCCTTTGTATCTCCTAGCATCGCATTGCATATTTATCTCCCTAGTATTGTATTGCATATCTATCTTCTTACATTGCATATGTAACTTCCAAAAGCATTACATACATAAAACATATTAATTTATTTATTATCTATTCCATCAATCTATTATAAATCAATCGAAAGGTATTTCAGTAACTTCTTTACCTTTAGTTTATATCACATCAAACATAATTATTACACCCTTATTTTAGAATATAAGTAAATATAAGAATAGCTATTCTTAGAATAAATTTCTTATTTTGGTAATAACAATTTATATTTGTTATTCGTATTTTACCTCTATTCCCAATGTGAACAATGCATGGGGTTGAGCCAAAAGATGGCCCAACTATCGAGCCCACCCAAATCCACCTTGGTTTGAGTTAGAGGTCCCAACCTAACTTTTTTTCCCTCTTGATGGAGAAGAATGAGAGGAGAAAACAGAGAAGTGGCTGTCGGCAACATTACTACCACTGCTCCAACATGCGACACCAAACCACCCTCGCAATCAATGCGATCCATTGGAAGTTGGTTACAACGATATTCGAAGTTTCAGTTTCAGCTTGGCTAAAAAATGAAACGTTTTGGTCAGTTTCGGATGGTTTACATTCTAGTTTCATTCTATTGGTTTTGGACTTTCTTTTTGATAAATAGTCTTTTTTATCTATTTTTCATGTATCACACAAGATCTAATAACATTTAAGCAATGGGATTGATATTGAGTTCGGTACAAATTGGATTCAAGTAAAATTCAGCTTTAAATTTAAAACATACTTCATTTAAAATGTTTGTCTGATCATGCATAATGAATCCCGTGGGACTAGGGATACATACATTTTGGTGTGGTCGTACTTTTAAAAATTTGTTGGGGGAGTTGTGGATTGGACCGAAACGCAAAACATTTTGGCAAAATGTCTTAGTTTTGTATGAAATTTCAAACCACGATTACAAGCCTATAAGATAGGCAACCGTTATCAAGTACTTTTATGGCCAACATAGGAGATGGACTTTTATTTATTTTTCTTGACAACTTGGTAGAGATTTTAGTTTATAGTTTATACTTAAATTTGGCAAATTATCTTGTTGGTGAGTAACCAACTGAATTTAAGCATATACCCAGCATTAAAATGTTGAATTTTTCCCATACCTTTAACCAGGTAAGTAAGATTTGGACACTTTACTTTTCTATTGCAAGATATGAAGAACTCCATAACGATGTGAGACATGGAAAGACTGAAAACTGAGACTGACACCTTTGCCCTTGAGGTTTCATTCCATCTCATTATGAGGCTGAAGGTCTCACCCTATTTCTTCACCCTTTAAACATCAGAGTTGAATGGAAGAAAAGGTTTCATGTTGCTGACTCTAATTAGTCTGGGTATGATATGTTTCGTTGTTGCTGCTGTCATAGCTGCTCTTGTAGTGTTTGTTATTAATTACTTATGTTAGCTTTCTGGTCATACTTGCCTTATTTTTTTTCTCTTTTAAATGAATAATGTATTACAAATATAATTTTACTATTTATAGTTCTCTTGATTATGTTTCAGATCTTGCCTTTTAAACATGTTTCTTCACTAAGACCTAAACTTTTGTCCTTGATTCCAGCTTCACAATATTCTCTATGGTGATGTTGGTTGGGCAAAGAAATCAATTTCGTTCCTGCTCTCCTACTTCCCTATCATGAATCCACATAATAAGTTTGTACAACAGTGGAATCAATTTTTTGTCATATCATGCTTGGTTGCAATTTTCATCGATCCATTGTTTTTCTTCCTCTTGTCTGTAAAGGAGGTACGCTTTTCTCACTGTTCAGCCTTTGGATTATGCAGCTAGATCTTTTATATATATTTCCATTGATCACTTGATTTTTAATGCTTAGAACTTGCATCTTTGTATTTGTAACTGGAGTTCATTCTGACATGAGATGTGTAGATGTGGCATATTTTAATAGAGTTTCTTTTGTCATGATACAGTTGTTCCTTGAGTAAGACTGATGTGACTGTTTAGTTCTTTCAATGTTTTAACTTGTGGGATGTTTCCGTTGATTGATCATTGCCCTGGTCATTAAGATCCCACTCTAGATATAGATCATACCTTATTTTGTGCTGTATAATATCTGAGTAATGAAACTTACAGGAAATTATATTTGCCAACATAGCCAGCTGGTGCTCTCTAATAGCTAAACAGTCATTGTTGTAGGAAACCAATGATATAGTCATCAGACTAAAAGTATGGTTACCATTTGGATGATGTGTTGGCTTGGATGTCTCCTTCGAATCAAAGGACACAGTTTATAACTTTATATTATATATTTTTTTTATTGCTGTCTCAGCCTAGATAAGCAAGCATTTCCTGAGATATGGTCCATCAAGATGATATTAAATACTTTTTAATTCTTCTATCTGCTACAATTTGGTTCTTGTATATACAACACTAATAGCTACCTGATTGTTGACTGTGCTTTTAGAATATCGAGCAATGCTCAACCTGACGATAAGAGTATTTCAAACAAGGTATCAGAATATCTATGTATATTTAAAGATTTAAAGTTAGCCCTTTGTCATGGTAGTGATACTTGCTAACTTTGGTTTGCCTTGGTATGACAACTCGTTAGGTAAAAAAAGATTTCCAAGATCGAGAAAGTGTTTAATCCCAACATCATATTTGATGTGGGCATCATCTTCAAGTTGACTAAAATAAAGTTGTTTATCCAATTTTGGTCTACTTGATCTAATTAGGCTCAATTTACTTTTACATTTAATTTGTTTAGTTGATTCTTAATTCAAATGATCAATTAAATTAATCAATTGATAGATATGGTAAGCCTATATGCGGGGGATGTCCGCATTGAGTTATTACCTAAACTGAGTTAGTCAATTTAGGTAAGACCTAATCAATTAGGGTCTTATTAAGAAATGAATTCCTGTTAGAATCTCAATTGATAGTTATGATAAGATTATATGTAGGGGAAATCCACATTGATTTATTACCTAAATTGGGTTAGTCAATTTATGTAAGATGATTAATTAGAGTTCTATTAGAAAATAAGTTTTTATTAGAATCAGTTAGAATCAAAGTTGTTAACCTATTTAAGAATTATTGTATGAGAAACACGGAATGATTGAATAAGATTTATTTGAA
The DNA here is from genome assembly GCF_048772165.1 of Typha angustifolia. Classification (NCBI taxonomy): domain Eukaryota; kingdom Viridiplantae; phylum Streptophyta; class Magnoliopsida; order Poales; family Typhaceae; genus Typha; species Typha angustifolia. Next base: position 6,376,619 of record NC_133243.1, on the reverse strand, counting down.
TATCTCATTTTTTCTCCTATGGTCTTCTTCTCTCTCCTTTCTCTCCATTTCTTCTCTCTCCCCTTCTCTCCCTTTCTCCTACTCTATTTTAAGATTCTTTTCTAATCTCTTCTACTTCCTCTCTAAACCTTTCTTCTTCTTCAATCTCTACTTTTCATTGGTTACTATTGCTGTCTAGAAGATTCTAGTAGTAAAAGAAAATCTTTGAGTGTCTGGACGTGAAAAGAAAAACTTGGTTTTAAAGTAAAAACACTACTATTCAATTTTTGGTAAACTTAATGATGCGGACATCATTGATAGGACGCGATGGCGTGTGTACCAGCATAAGAGGCACCGACAGTTGATAATCCCTCCTATAGGGATCTGATTCTGATTTTGATTTATTTAAGGTGTCTTTTGTTTATTTCCTATGTAGGGTGTTTTTTGCTTAATTTCATTGTAGGTTTATATATAGACCCGTTATATTTTCTTTGGAGATTAATGAAAATTTATGTGATTTTGTTCTCTAGAGAATTTTGGTGTAAAATCATTTCTTAGGGTGGAGGTGTGAATCCCCGTTCCTTCCCTTCTTATTTTCCTCTTTCATCTTTCTCCACCACGTTTTGCATCACTTAAACTCTAAAGTCTTTCCTTACATCATATTTTAGGTCTTTCTATTGCCAACATACATATTTGAGAGTTGAGAAAGTTATTGTCTTATCTGAATAATTTTTCTCTCATTCCATCTAGTAGTGATCTTTTTAATTGATTAACTTATTGTCAGTTATTGCTTACTATATTTTATTTTAGTTACTTAATTGGGTTAATTGTTCTCCAAAACATTGCATTTATATTAGATTTGGATTAATATTAGAACCAAGTTTACATGATATTGCACTGGATTTTCCAAAATCTGCTAGACTTGTGCCAAAATGTACAACTTTCAGTTTAAAGTTTCAATCTGTCATTGGACTCAGAATGTGAGAAAATAAGGTTAATGGAAGGACTGATGCTGACATCTCTCAACAAAATTTTCGAGCTGATTACATCTATGACTTATTACTTTGCCTTCATGATAAAATTCCTAACGTCGAACTTCTGTATGTTATATTCAAAAAATTTTGACATAACTGCAGCGGTCCTTTCTCTTCCCACATAGAATCAGAATGAGATGTCCTTGCCAATTTTGAAGAGTTTCAAAATGGTAATATCTGTTAAAAGTCATATTAAATGCTTAAGAGTAATTATATTAAGCCATTCTGCTTTGTTTATGGTGCTGCATTTCATTGTTGGTGATCAGAGCTGCTGAAGTTTGTTATAGCTGTATCATTAATCACATTCTCTTCTTAGTTTCTCTGCAATATTTGTTACATCACGTTTCTGTCAATTTAAGAATTTACCATTAGGCATTCATTTTTTGTCTTCCTTTGAAGCAGAATGACAAGTGTATAGTCCTTAATTGGTCCTTTGGGACAGCAATTGCTGTTGTGAGAAGCTTGACTGATTTCATCTATTTTCTGCACATGCTTCTTCAGGTAAATGCGTTTTCATTAAGATATGACTTACTATTTATGAGGAAGAAATTTTCCTCTTGTTTACTTTCACAATTCCTATTATGGATGAGTTTCATGCAGAAGATTTTTCAGCAGTAATTGACATTTCTCCGAGGTGATGTTATAAATTGAGAAATAAAGATCTATAGTCCTAGTTTTGGTGAAAAATTAATTGCATAATGCAGATAATAAATTAGTCGAGTAACCAAGAATACATAAGAGGCTTAAGGGTTTAAATTTAGGGTTCAGCCCATGGTTTGCCTTTTAAGATTTTTGATACGTATCCAACAATATCATCTTCTCTGCTTGCTTGATGGCATAGCTTTTGCTAATTTTGGAGCCATGTTGACAGGAAAATGTCCTTTGAATTGAGTGTAGTGGTCTTCCCAATGCCATTGGTAGATCACAAGCATTTTGCTCTCCCATGTTTTCAATAACTTGTCCTTTATTCTGACAAGTAATATCAGTGCAAGGGAGCCATTCCCAGATTGAACAACTTCTTTTCAAGAGTTTGTTTAAAACATTACTGCAGTTTTCATCTGCTTGTAGCCATTGCCATTAGGTTCTTTCACCTTTTCTTTTTCCCTTCTTTGTATATTGGCACCAAAGAGAAACGACCACTTGATTGTGCCATCTTCTGATATCCTATTTGAATTATAGACACTAGATATCTTGTACTTGACAGTCAGTTTCATCTAATTCTGTCCTTGAAAAATAGTAGTTCTTTTTTTATCCATTTTACCTAATTTTCAAAATCTCAACTCTAAGTGTACTACTGAACTTATGGATTATTGTGCCTTCGTGATGTAGGGGGCATGATGGAGTATATTTTAAGACTAATATGCAAGTTCTCTAGATGTACTATATTTGTTTTTGTTGGATTCTAGCCACATTATATATTTAATTTTGTTAAAGGCATAATATATATTGTTAGTTCGTTACTTAACAACCTAAGCTTTTGGGTTAACTGTTATTTAACATGATTTCGAAACTAGTCTGTTGGAGGTTGTGAGGACAAACCTCGTTTGTCCGCTTTTCTTCTGCAGTTTAAGCTTTTGGAACAACTAATATTTCACATGGTTCCAAAGCTAGTTTTTCTGGAGGTTATGAGTTCAAACCTCGTTAGTCCTCTTTTCTTCCCTAATTTTTAGTATTGCAATATTGTCAGTTGCGAACATGTTATTTATTATTTGTTCATGTGCGTTATTAAGGGTCACACGTGAGTGGGCGTGTTAAAGTTATAGATGAAGATCTAGCCCTATTTATGACTTGTCTACTTCATAATTTCAGCAATTTTCTATGTGTCTATTGCAGTTTAGGCTGGCTTATGTTGCTCCTGAATCAAGAGTAGTGGGTGCTGGGGATTTAGTTGACGAACCAAAGAAAATTGCTCTTCATTATCTTCGTGGATACTTCATATATGATGTCTTTGTTGTACTGCCACTTCCTCAGGTAAATTTTTTGTATAGTGTTCTACAGCCTCCTAAATCTACAAATATGCTGTTATTTTGACATCAAAGTTCTTGTGATTAAATAAGAATTTTCCACTGAGATGATTGATCATTTACAATCAGCAAGATGAGCTCTAGAAGGATGCAATAATGATAGTCTAATACTATATTTTATTTCTCTTCAATCTTTCATTACCGCATTGAATTTTTTCTCCTAGAGTTCTTCTCTTGATGGGAAAAAGCTTGACAGTGTTTTATATGATATTTCGTTACCTATGTTAGAGTAGAAGTTAAACTCTGTCCACATTTGATAGATTTCTTTGACTAACCTTATCATTTGTTGCCTTCCCTCTGCTTCCAAACAAATAAATTTAAACAAGGGAAGAGCAAAGATGAAGTCAGACGCAAAAATTATTAATAGATTATAATGAGACTGTCTTAAAGAACTTAATTGAAGCTTTAGTTATCAGAAACTGAGGACAAGATTATAAAGATCACCTAAACTTGTAAGTTCCTTAGATTTTTAAATTGCGTTTCCCTCCAGCCAATGGAGCAACTAAAAGAACTCATTACTTGATGTCTTTCGAGTCTTTCTCAATTGGAGAACTAAATAAAATGTACAGCTTCTGCTTTGCCATCTGTAAAGTTTCTGTGCTTAGAAGCTGGATATGGTCTTCAAGATAATTTTAGGAGACCTCATCTCTGTTGTGAACTCAATAGTCCTAGTTGAACTGTTAGGAGAGGCCTCTATTAAGAATGTTTTAGACTTTGAAGTGCAAGTACCCCTAGGACTTAGGACATGATTTGAATATTAGTTTCTCTCTTTTCTTTGCTTTTCTTGTTGCCCTTTTATCTCCTCTCTTCTTTGGGAATCTCTCTAGAAGTCTAGCTTTCCTATTAGCCTTTATATCTACTGGCTTATACATGAAGAGTACTATAATAACTAGTAAGATGAACACCAATCTGATGCCTTGAGCTTTTAGAGGAGATCCTGGAGATCTTGGAGGTTTTAATATATACACTAGGTGCTATAGTAGGAGAAAGGAATTATCAATAGGTCAACAACTTTCTTTTTTAATTATGGAAAACAAGGAAATATAGAAAATCTCAAGATCATTTGTGGTTTTTTAGTCAGTCTCAACTTTCTTTTCTTTCTCTGTGGGGTGGGATGACACACTCCACTATCGAGGAAGAAAAACCTAGTCTAATGATACGACATAAGAAGTTGCTGTAGCTAGATGTATTGCAAGTATGGAGGATTTGTTCTTTCCCCTCAGGTTGACCTTTTGAGAGAAAGATATCCTTAACCTCTGTTGCTGCATTTTAACTTTTCAAGTAGTTGCTCTGAAAGAATTTTTTTACCTTCATTATGGTGATTAATATATTTAATTCTCAATAAGTAATCCTTTCTAAGATAACACATACTTTGCAATCTAATTGTGCCTGTGGGTGAATATAGGGTCAATCCATGACAAAGATTAATAAATCAAGTTTTCTTAGTTCCTGGAGCAGGTTAAACATTCTATTGGGGAGCCTGGTCTTGACTTATGGTGTCTTGATGTTTGACTTATGTAAAAGCTTGTTTTCTATTAAAAATAATGTTTGTTGACTTATTTTTGTTTCGTTCTTAAACTATATCAGCTGAATGTTTATTACAATCTAAATACTATAACCTTCTTATCGTATAAAACCTTTGTAATTGTTTATGCTGCATAGTATAAGGATATTTTGATTATCTTTTGGCAGTATAATTTTATTCTTGCTGCTGGTCATTGTTTTAAGCTTTTCTCTTTTTCCCTTTGTTCAAGGTGTTGATATTGGTTGTTATACCACGATATGTGGGAGCTTCAGTGGCAAACTATGCAAAAAATCTCTTACGTGCCACTGTACTTCTTCAGTATATCCCACGAATCATCAGATTTGTGCCGTTGCTTGGTGGTCAGTCTGCAAGCGGATTCATATTTGAGTCGGCATGGGCTAATTTTGTTATTAACCTACTGATGTTTGTATTAGCTGGGCATGTTGTCGGTTCATGTTGGTACCTTTTTGGTTTACAGGTTAGTCATCTTTGGCTTTTTAAATGTAACATTGTTTCAATATTGTAGTCTTTCACCATCACGATACCTTTAGGTTATTCTGCTTTCCTAATATCTGCAGGTCTACACGTCTACTTCTAGTTCTACGTGCTAGATTCAGAAATTTGCTAACTCATATTCTTGTTGTATAGCAGAATACATTATTTTGATTTCCGTAATTTGTTGAGCAAAGAACTTATATTAGAAACAATAGATTGATAGAGTACTTATTTTGTGTGTTGCTATTAAAATAAAATAAAGTGCTAGTGTATAGGAGGGATTTTTGGTTTTTTGCACCTACTAGTTTCTTCTCACATGAATCTCTTATATATCTCTTTGTACTTAGTACAGTAGTATAGTCATTCTTATGAATCCCTTCCATATACACTCTCAATTTTATTTACGAGAAAGCCAACTTGCTAGTAGCCTAGTACTTGGTGGACTGACAAATGCTGCCTGTTATAACAATCCTTAATTTTGTAGTTCCCATTAGATTCAAAAGGGTTACGTTACTGTAGTTTGTAGGTAGTTCTGTTCACTTAATTGTTATTACTTATGAGCAATGATGGCTGCGCCATAACACCATCAGTACGGCACGTGCCGGTCGGCACGGGGCATGCCGAGCGGGACGTGCTACTGGTACGCATTTATAATATTTTTAATAAACTTTTTAGGATATTTAGAAATATTTTTAGGTCTTTGATATGTCAATTTTTGATTTCTGATTTAAATATATGTATTTAGAAATATATTGTAACATCTCACATAGTCTTCATACAAATAAAAGTTTTATAATTCTCCTATGATATGATATGGATATTGAACATGTACGAGAACGATTAGTCCCGGCACAGGCACATGTACACTATAAACATATACAGATTGTGGATATAGAGTATATTAATGGTGTTATAGCTCTGATAAGTGATTGATATGATGGTAATGATGATGAACTCATATCATCCTATTGACGCACCACTCCGAGTGTCTAAGCTACCTATAGACTTAAGTTCTTCGTAAAAATACCTCTTTGAGAAAATTATGTAACAAAAACGCATGTCTTATCTTCATCATCACCATCACTAGACTAAGTCTCATCATTATCATCATCACTGTCACCAGACTAAGTCTCATCACCATCATTATCACTACCACATCATCATTCATTTTAGTAGAAATATCTTTTGAACTTGGAGGCAGAAGATCATGTCATACTGATTGTTTAGCATCCACTACGATGTGAGAGTTGTCTTGATAGCAGTATGTGTATGGCTTCTTTTTTCTGAAGATATGTATCTATCAGTCTAATATTTTTAGACTCCGCCATAAAGCCCGTAACACCAGGAGTCATAGAATTACTGCCCGCATATAAACTGATCTAAATCTTTAAAAGCTACCATCACTGCTTCTCATCTCATCCTCTCTTTATATATTTCTATTTTCTTTTATTGCCCTTTTCATTTGTCTCTACTCATCATTCTCTCCACTCTACTACTTGTTATCATCATAAATGTTTTTATGGTCATGCATTGATTCTTAATGAATTATTGACTCTCTATTTTGTACAGTTTGTTAATCCTTCTTTTTGCATATTATATGGGCCAATATTTTTCTATTTTGACTTCCAAATTAACTTGAGTATAAGCTGCTATATTTCCTTATCTCCAGCTAAATGTTTTTTTTTAGACGGCTGACATTACTACTCATTTTCTTTTTCACACTAATTGAATTTGACATGCTTTAGCTAAGAGGGATGGATTGTTACTAGCCAATGTTAGTATCTTGTGACTTTTCTCATGGAGTCATTTTAATTTTAATGTAAACACCTAAACAAAGATTAAATTAAAAATATAGAAAATTAAATAATAAAAGTGCTACCTTCATAATAATTTGGCAAATATTTAATCTCAATTTCAACAAATTAAATAATTAAGTAAATATTTAATCTCAATTTCAACAACTACAGTTTTGCTACCTTCAAAATAAATAGAAGAAAAAGATTCGTTTAAGTACAAAAGGAAAAGGAGAAAAATATGAGCTTTAAATAAAAAATACAAATAAAGAAAAGTTTGTTGCCACTGAAAACTGAAGAGTGACTAGAGAGAGAAAAGGAGAGGCTAGAGAGAGGGTGGAAGAATAAAACAAAATAAAAAAATTTGTTAGTCAAAAGAAAATTAATAAAGAGAGGAATAATAAAGAAAAAATAAAAAAACTGGTTGTCTGAGACCAGGTTCCAAATTATGAGCTTGAATGATTGTTAACCACAAAGTTCTTCCAACTAGTTTGAGAAAATTCTGAGATAAAGTGGATTGGTATCAAAGTGGGTTTATACTTGTAGTTTCTATAGTGATTGTTTTCTAATGTATACTTTCTCCTAATGGCAACAATACTCATCCGTTCTTCATTATGCAAATAATAGAAATTCTACAGTACCTTCTCTTCATGCTTTTAGAAATTACTCAATTAGAACTACTCAAGAACAATTTAGAAAGTTATTACGTGAAAGAAAAATCAGTAAGTGAAGAAGGAGAAGAAAAAGAACAGATTAGAGAAAAGAAAACCAAAAGAAAAAAAAATCTGCGGACTTCATTTGAAAAGAAGATGAGATTAGAGAGAGAGAGAGAGAACCAAGTAAAAAGAAAGAAAATGTGAAAGACTGGTGTAGTGCAGGAGAAGAAGAAAGAAGAAAAAGAGAGAGTGAAAGAAATATAAAAACGTAGAGAGAAATAAAGAAATAAAAATAAAAAACTGCATACTGGAGTTTGTCAGAATTCGCCGGAGTTAGATTTGTGTTGCTGGATTTTGCCAGAGCTAAATCTCTCCGTAAGAAATGATGTCTACATAGTAATGACTAAGGAGAGAAAAAGAGAGAGAGAGAGAGAGATAGTGAGTAGAAAGTGTGAAAAAAGAGAGAAAGTTTAAATTGGGGATATCACTAATTGATGTTCCCAGATCGGATCTAGGCCAAATCCATTATGGATCTGGACCGATTGAACCAAAGGCCAAACTACTGATCCCTATCTGGGTCGGCCAATCCTGCTAACATTTTATGGTACTAAATCCTCTCATGTGATACTGAACATTCTACACAAGAGAGCTTGTTGATTGTATGTTGCATTTACAATTCATAAATCACATGCTATTCAAGGTTGTTAATTTGTTATGATTCTCATCCTCATTCTTATCTGATTAGTTCGGACGATGCCTTTTACTTAGTTCACAAATCAGTTGCTTTCATCCATAGGAACTGCTGGAATTAGATATGCCCATGATTTTATTGCTTGCTTGGAATACAATACACTTTTGTTTATTTACTTTATCTATCAAGCTTTTACGGCTGAAAGCGTTTGTCAGCATTTATGGCATCTAGTTTGCGGTCTGATACTTGATGGAAATATACTCAGAAATAGCAGCTTCTTTTCTGACCTGTATACTTTCTGCGGCAGAGGGTAAATAAGTGTCTGCAGGATGCTTGCTCTACTTCTGGCATTCGATCTTGCCAACTCTTAATAGATTGTGGACGAGGGGACAATCTTCAAGAATTTGATCAATCAAATAGACAGCAATGGTTGAATGAGTTCACTTCTACCGACTGTTTCAATTCTAGTGGACATTTTCAATATGGAATATATGAGCAGGCTGTTTCGCTAACCACAAAAGACAGTGTTGTTACAAGATATATATATTCTCTATTCTGGGGTTTTCAGGTACCTCTTTCCTGCTTCTTGCCTCAAAGGATGGACATTGTTTGAAATTCATAAGATGGCATTGACAATAGAACTTAGATATATACACAGGTATATATGTATATATATGAATGTAGGTGTATATATGTACATATAATGAGTTTTTAGCTGTCTTTTTCTCTCTCTCTCTATCTCTCCCCCTTTTAACCTTTCTTCCTTTTTTTTCGATATGAAAGAATGGTTCCTTTCAAGTAGGAGAAGTCCAAATCTCTCTTGGGAGGAAGTTGTATGAGAAGACATGATACAGCTTGATTTGATACCACAAAACCTTATGTTAAATAGAGATAAATGGAGGCAAATGATAGTGAACCCCATATAATTGGGATTATAGGAGATTTCTTCTTTTGCCCTGCAATTGGCTAACCATTTTGCAGCTTGGTTTGCCTTTCTATAAGCATCATTAAAACAACTTTCATAGAAGTAACTAAAGTACTGAACAAGTATCTGACATCAGTAGATATGACGAATTGTCCATGGTGTTTTCGAGCTATTTCTTATAATTGTTTTTAAATGATGTTATTAACTTATTATTTCAACAGATATTTTAGAACCCTCTTTTAAGATTCTTTTGGCTATGCATATAAGCCACCACCCTTCTCATTATTTTCCTCTTATGTGGATTTTATATCTATCTCGTCTTATATAAAATATCAGCATAATCTATATCAGATCAATCTACATATTGACATTATTATGTCATGAATCATATGAAACTATTAAGTTCCTTGTAGTTTTTACTTTTCAGATTACCAATGAAATTTAACAAATAATTAGCTGATAGTAGAAATAACATAGAAAGGGACAAAGAGAAGAAGAAGCTCGTGTGTTGGAGGTCATCTACCTTTTAGTGATGTTTGCAATATCTGCATTAACCTTCTTCAGCCTTTCTGGTAGTATATCTAGTAAAATCTCCTACTTCATTTGGAGCATGTAGCCTCTTTCTTAGCCAGCCTGAAGATGACTTTTCCTTCACTGTTGCTAAATAGAATTATTGTCAACCAATGGTGGAAATTTTGTCGTTGTGTAAAGATGCATAATCTTAGTCTGTCTTTTAATTTTATATCTCAAATATAAAGTTGAAAGCATTAGCTAAAAAGAATTCAGCATTCGTTGACTTGCCGTTATTTTATATTACAATATTTTTTCACTGAGAAAGAAGAAAGGTACCATATGTTTCAGAATGTCAGTGTTCAGAATCAAAACATTTTTTTTTATTGAGAACTCGCTATAAGCCTTTACTAAAATTTACGAACTTTTTCCATTTTGGTCAAGGATTTCAGGTGAAAATTTGAAGAGAAACAATTTTTGTGGGAGTTTGTTTGGAAATATTTGAAGCGAAGCACTGAGTTGAATTTTTTATTTTTTATTTTGATGGCATATGTAAGAATATTGCTAATTACTGCATTCTCCTGAGCTTAAGGTAAAACTTGCCTAAGTCTATCTTACTTCATAGTGAGAATCTAGCAAATGGCAGGGTTACATATGAAATATCTAAGACAGGCTGTCCTGGTGATTGAAAATTTCAGGGATATCTGATAGTTCTTGTTAGTTTACGGTTAGAAACCTCAACATTAAGGAAGCCAATGTTGCATCCTACTATAGAATGTGAAAGTTTAGTATGGGTTAAGAACTTAAGATACTACATTCTTGTTTGAAAGAGAAGAAAGGAGGCAACATAAAATAGAGGCGCAACAAGTCGAACAGGGACTTCTTGAAGAATGATGCTATGAAGTTTTCATATGCATATAGTTTGATTTATATCCTTCTGCTAAGTTTCAAGCCAATGTTTGATGAAAATAGGCGTGAAAATAGGCAGGTCTAATATAGGAGATTGTGCCTGATGAAGGATTCGTGAAGCAGGCCCACCAAGAAAGGTTGGTTTAGATCTTGTACTCATATTTGTGTTCATTTCAGAGACTAAAGGCAACAGCCATGCAGTCATGTTAACTTCATTTATGGCGATGTCTCTTAACATTCAAAAAGAACTGGTCAACAAAATCTGGTCAGCTGGAGCACAACTCAAAGATGAGAAAGCTGCAATAGAATTAAATTGATTTTCATGATTGGAAATTGAGCTATCAGTAACCTTTTGAAATGGTGTCAAGGCAATGTCAGACAACAGGAATTGCCGCAACTGCTATATGGGCAGTTTGGAGGGTAGAGCTATTTGCATTTCTTGGTTGCAGAAGGGCAACCATCCAGAAAGCCCTCTAGACATGGGAATGGTCTTAGAGGAGGGAGAAAAATGATTAGTTTTAACTTAGTGATTTGTCAATTGGACATAGATGCATTTGACTTGCTAAATTAATTGCAATAATAATTTGCCTTCTGTTGTATATTGCATGTCTTTCGAGAATTATGATATGCTCTGATACTAGTTTATTATACTCTTACAATGTGATGTTTCTGCTGTAGCAAATCAGTACTTTAGCTGGCAATCTAATTCCAAGTTACTTTGAATGGGAAGTTTTGTTCACTATGGCTATTGTTGGATTGGGCCTGTTGCTTTTCGCCTTACTCATTGGAAATATGCAAAACTTTCTCCAAGGTCTTGGAAGAAGGTACACTTTTACATCGGAGACTTAAATTTTTGGTATAACCTCATGATAATCCTTGTGGATCTGATGCATTAAACCTCAAGATATCTAATTGAAGGTAAGCTATTACAAGGAGATGAAGCATTCTGAAACTTAAAGAACCAACTTATGAAGTAGTGTATAACTTATAGTGACATGGTGGGCTCTGGAAATAGTAGATTAAGTTTTTATATACTTTATTCCCGCCAAAAAAGATTTGAAACTTGTTGGTAATCAAGATTAATCAGTTAGATCATAAATTTGGCATGTTTTCTGGTCTAAATGCATATATTTATCTTTCACTATCTGCTATACAGAGTGAGGTCTGACTAAATGGAATTGTTTCATGGATTTAGTTTTTGAATCTATCCTATTTTTTCTCTATTTTGATGTAAAAACCCATGCTTGATTAATATGGATGCCAATAGATGTTGTCATATCTGTTACCATCTTATAGCTCAGTCTGTACTAGATCATGCTACTACTACATGCTAGTTATGCTAGTTTTGTGGAAGTTCATGATTAGTTCAAATAGTAAACTGTTGAACTGTATACTAGTTGGCTATTTCAATCGGCATTTTAGGTTTGTAATTCTTGAGATCTCCAAAAGTCTCACCAATAATCAACTGTATAGGGTTAGGTTAAAATCCTCTTATATAGCTCTTCCGCATATAATCCCGATAGCCTTAAAATTCTGTCCATGAGGTCACTAGAAAGAGTAGAAAAATTGAAACAGTATGGTTTTGCACTCTGTATTTAAGAATGTTCTTAATCGCGTTCGAACATCCTTTCTACACCACTGCACTAAAACTTTATACGTCTTCTTGTAAATCAACGTCATAGACTGAAACCTTTGACTTTAAAGAATCAAATTCATCTTTCACTTAATATTCCTCGTTAAACATCTCATAATTTGTTCATATGCTCATATGTAATATGTAGACACATTATATGAATAAGATTCTATTTGAAATATAATTTGCTAATTATATAAGTACAAATAAAATTTTATACTATCAAAATGTATTAAGTCTAGAATTGAGGCAAGTGTTATAATATAAAATATAAAAATCACCATTCTCAAACATAAGTTTTTATAGTAGTTTGTAAGTTGATAATCCTTATAAATTACTAAAATTTAGTTCTTTTCATTTTCATATAATTGCATTGTGCTATGAGATTACATGTTAACCAAACAAAGGGAATGTAGGTTCATTGACAATGTCCCTTAACAGAATTTTGGTCACAAATGCCATCAACATTTGCATGAAAGAAGTGAAATGTTCTTGTTGATAATTATGGCCTTGTGAGGAATTTTTTATGTGGAAATATGTCATTATGTATCAGTTCTAATGTGTCCTCCCTTTTGATAATTTATTAAGTGTCGAAACTCAATTGTCTGATTCTTCTTATGTGTCACTAGGAGATTAGAAATGCAACTGAGACGACGTGATGTTGAACAATGGATGAGCCATCGACGCTTGCCAGAAGATTTGAGAAGGTATGATGTAAAATTGCTTTGAATTTTTATCATACCCCTGTGCCATGAATTCTCATCTTATGAAGAAAATTAACTAATTCCCTTCCGCTAATCACTGTTGTCATCAACGACAAAGCCTTCTCCCTGCAGTGAGTTTTGCTAGACCACAACTAAAATGGACTCATGTTATGGAGTAACCATTAAGAATATATTTATTATACGCAATAATTTTCTATTTGTTGTCATGATACAATTTTCACACTCAAAGAATCACTAGTCTGATAGTTGATGTTAGTCTTTTAGATTCCTCCTAGTTTTACATTGGTAGAGTGCCAAAAATGTGCAGGCAAGTTAGACAAGCGGAAAGGTTCAGTTGGGCTGCTACTCGAGGGGTGAATGAAGAAGAGCTACTTGAGAACTTACCAGAGGACATACAAAGAGACATACGTCGCCATTTCTTTAGGTTTCTCAATAAGGTAAGTTTCTGATCATGAGGCTGGACTCTGGATGCCTTTAGATAATCATGGTGCTCTAGGTAAAGATTGACATACTCCTAGCATATTGATGCTGATTTGTTTGGATGACCATGAAATGTTTGATCCTGTCATATTAAATGGGCATATGGGCCACAGATTGAATGATGAGTTATGGTGAATGGGCATTTTACATGAGTTAATAAGTAAGAATTAGAAGTCCAAGAAAAGTAAGTCTCGAGCAATCAGAGAAATCTGCAGTTAGATAACAGGATAGCTCTCAAAAGCATGTGCACTGTATGTGCAGAATATCTTGACCATATAGCATAATTGGCCCAGAATATTTTGTATATTTCTTCTAATTAAGGTTATTTAACTTGTTAGGAACATAAAACATCGTAGTTAAGGTTTCATGCCAGCAGAATTCTAGTTGAGGCTGTTCTGTATGTTGATGATATTCTTTTTTACCTGTGGAACCTGAGATTTCCTTTATTTGTAGGTCCGGATTTTTGCATTAATGGATGAGCCAATCTTGGATGCTATTTACGACAAACTAAGGCAGAATTTATATATTAGGGGAAGTGATATTCTTTATCAAGGAGGTCCTGTTGAAAAGATGGTTTTCATAGTAAGGGGTAAATTGGAGAACATTGGAGCAGATGGAAGCATAGCTCCCTTACAAGAAGGAGATGTTTGTGGAGAGGAACTCCTCACATGGTATCTAGAACACTCTTCAGTAAATAAAGGTCTGAATTCTACTTGACCACTTCTTTCTTTTATATTTGCAGTTCTCAGTTATTCTTTAAAAAAATGAGATTCATTTTTAGAACCCGGATTGAGACCTACTGTTTCTATATCATATAGATGCCATGTGTAAGTAAAACAGCTGTCAATCCCCGCCAGTTATTCACGTGTGATCTGGTCTTAAATAGCAGACTTAGCACATAGCTTTGTTTTACATTCATCACACAGTATTTGAGACATTTTTCTATCAAAGAAGTCAGCTTCTTTCGCACAAGTATTTCTTTATGAAAGAGGAAGCCAATTTCACAGTAATAAAATGACTTCAAAGTGTAACTTATTGCAGAGGGAGGGAAAATCAGGTTTCAAGGACTGCGCTTGTTTTCTACCAGGACTGTTAGATGTATAACTAATGTGGAAGCATTTGCACTTCGAGCTGCTGATCTGGAAGAAGTCACTTCATTGTTCTCACGATTCCTGCGCAACCCACGTGTGCAAGGAGCAATTAGGTAAAAATGAGCATTCTGTTTCTTTTGAAATAACATTGCATCGCTGATTTCCAAAATTTTCTTGCACTACTACAACATCATTGTAGACGTTCAGCTTCATTTTCTCTTAAACTAATTCATCATAAAGATACGATGAACGATTAATTCTTGTGAATTGTAGTGACTACTGATACTAGCAGATTAGTGTTACTAGCCTTATCTGATAGACCTATAGTTACAGAAAATATTAAGATGCTAGGCATGGTATATATTGTCTCTTGATGTTTCTTCGTTGGTTAATAAAGTGAAGACAATATTAAAAATCTAAAGATAGAAAAAGGTATATGTTAGAGAAATGGCAAGCAAGACAATTTGAAATGCCCAGCATCTGCCACATCTCCTTCACATGAGATTGCCTCACGTGACACCTACATATAGGCTAGAAGAGCTAGTAACATACACATATTCACTAGATAAAATTAAAATAGTGAAAACAGCAGTGAAGCCTACATGCTACGACAAGTACGTCAATAGTATAAAGAATTGTATAAAGATAATGTATAAAAAAATTGCATAGCATGGCAAGATTCATACATTTACCTAACACAATAAGTGGAAGACAAACTATATAAATTTATCCCATCATAAATTGCATAAGGCATCCACCACATTATAGAAGTTAGCACTATGCGATTCACACACATGCTAACTTCCTTTATGATCACAAATCCACCCAACACACTCGACACTAGGCACATCGACTGTCATAGCCCGACTCTAGGCTTACTAGTCATCATCTTTACTCATTCGACATAAACACCCCTAAGAGAGAAGATAGACCATAGTGGTAGAATTGCCTACTTATTACCTGGTGAATAGTTAATAGATCGTTTATCACTGCAAATTAAGGATCTCAGTCGTGAGCTCCTATGCCCATCTTCATCATCACCGCCATTGCAGGATCATTACATTTTATAGTGGAAATGATGAGTCATATTAGGACCTTAAATTTGGGCCATAATATATAATACTAGAATATAATTCTCGAGCTTTTTAGCCTAGCTAGGAAGGTATCGGGTAACATTGAGATATAGAGATGACATCCCTCACGGTAGCGTACCTATGCTAGTGGCATGTTATTTTGCAAGCAAGATACTAACAGGACAATCAATAGATTCAATACCCACATCGGAGGATATTATCATCATAGAATACTTGTGTTGTATTTCAAACATGCTATCATATAAGCAAGGTATTCAACATGGCAATCAACACCCACGTCAGGGACATCATCAACATAGAATAATTATGTATGCTGCACTAGATGTATAATCATTTAGCCATTCATGAATAATAACAAGTGTCAAGCTATGCCAACCATGTATAGTCATCTAATAAATTCTATCACACCATACATAGGTCTTTTCTTATTTAATTTTATTATCATTAGTTATTAGTAAGAGATAGTCTACTTGTTTGGAATTGCTAGTTTTCCTTAGCAACAGAGAGACTCCTCACTAACCACAATCCACCTTGAGGTACTACATTGTACGCAAATAGTCAAAAATAAAGCTGAGGAAGGGAAAGCCTAGCTATGAGGCTGCTCCAACGACCTAAAAGAAATGGCCCCTAAGCTATGCCAACTTAGCCTAGCCAGGTCTCGCGCCCCACAAGGGTGGGCTTGGCTTGAGCTGAGGCCTAGGCCCCAGTAGACCCAACACCCACCTTCGCAGCCCACAAATGACCACAACTTGAAACTAATAGGCAGGGGAAGAAATGAGGAAGCGTAAGGTCGCCTCTGCAGGAGAAGAGGGAGGGATTGAGGCAACGTCACCAGTTGGTCAACTGTCGACGAGCCAGCACAATCGCTGAGGATGGAAACAAAGATATGGGGTATAGAATCAAGAATGAGGGATGAGGTGAGTTATGCCAAGCAAGGAAAGGGGAAGGGCAAGGGGGTGTTGGGTTCGAGTCATTCGAGGGTCAACTCTAATAAAGGCCTACACACTAATCACCTCGAGCACGACAGAGGGGTTAGGATCCCCGACAAGGCATGGTGCCACCTTCGAGGGGTCTCCAAAACCATGTCAAGATGTTGCCTCCGCATGGGCTTATGGGGCCATGAGAGAGCTCCATAAGTGCGCCTCGACTAGGGTGAGCTCGAGGCTAACAAGGAGCTCGGTCGTTGATCGCCGGCATGCAAGAATCTGACAATGTTGAGTAGTTGAAACCCTAAATTGAAGAAGAAAGAGTGCTCACCAAGGAACTTGATGGTCACCGCCAGTCTCATTGGTAATGACAACACTATTCGGAGAGAGGAAAAATAGGGGGAAGCTTTGTGGGTGGGGGTGGGGGTCGAGGATTTACCTTCCACCTTCCCAGGAGGAGGGAAGGGAAGCGTGAAGGAGAAAAAAGGAAAGATAGCACGTGATCTGACTTGCCTCCCACTCAATTTTTTTCTTTCTTTTTTTTTCGGCAAGTGAAGAGAAGAATAGTTTTAACATAACACGCTTTTATTATTCTAAGTCAACCTTTAAATGAATATGCAAAATTCCGTTTGCTGGATGGATCTTTTTCCTGATATTACTAGGTGAATATTTATCATCTAGAATGATAATAGACACTGAAATTTATTGATTTATGTAAGTTCAAAGATACCATACTTAAGTAATTACCGAAAGTATCAAAAGACTTCTGCGAGGAGTGAAGGCATGAAAATTGTGGAAAGGAAAGAAGTGACATGGAAGGGCTGAGGAGTGTTTGCCATTACTCCAAAGATGCACTTCAGGTAGTCTATCCAATCCTAGTAGTTAGCAAAATTTATTGTTACAGTTGTTTTGATGGACTTCATTCTGCCTGATGCACATCCTTATGCCATCGGTGGTGGGCCTGCCCTCTCTCTCTCTCTCATATGCCATTTTCTATACCGGCGACAAAGTGGCAATGTTTTCTAAATGTTCTGTCTGTTAGTTCTTTCTCCAGTGAGTTATTTCTAGAATCACTGGGTTTTAATATAATTTTTGTCATTTCATTGAGCAAATGAGCAATACAAGGAAAGGTCCTTCCTCAAGGACCGCAATATAATTTTTCTTCTTTTGCGTAAATGCTTTATAACATATGTTCACATGGTAAATTTGTTATGTATGTAATATGGGATTTCTCAGTTTTACATCCATCTGTAATTGTTATCTGGGGTTTGTCATGCTAAAATTGAACTTAGCATCACACCGATCCACTATAATCCTGCATTATCTGAAAGAAGGAAGGAGAGGATTTAAGTGAAGATCTATCATTTGCAGTGCATAATCTGGCAACGTTTGTATGTGTTTTAGTGACATTTGAACACTTTTTCAACGAGTGGTGATTTTCAGGATTTATAAGTGTCAAGATTAGGCATCTCATAACCTAGTAGAAACACCAATATGTATAACATAAATCACCCAAGCTTTCCTCCCACTTGCACTCACCCACCCACCCAACCTATGGGCAGACTCCAATAGGAAAAGAAAAATGCCAACATCATGTCTTATGACATGATATCTTGGCTATATATGCTGTCCTGCAGGTTTCCTGTCAGTTATGAACTATATTGATGATATGAAATCATAATTTACCAATTCATTTGAGTGATTGGTTTTTAATATCTTATGAATCTAATACAAGTTTAGGTGCTCCTCTTAGATCTCAAAATTCAAAATAGCTGGAAGCTATTAGTTTGTTTGGAAGAGCTGACAGGAATTACTTTTGGTACTCTAAGGTGCATAAAAGCCGTGACTGGTTGCATCCAAGTGGTAGCAATGCACAGCCAGTCGGCTACTCATCGTGTTAATCCCTCTTGTAGAAAACAAATATAAAACTGTGGTGATGTAAAGCTCGTCCTTGACTAATACCTTTTGTTATCTGTGCTGATCAACAATTTTTATGTGTTATGCAACCAGAAAATTGAATATTAATAAGTATATCTTCCATTAATGTGATAGGTATGAGTCACCCTACTGGAGAAATATGGCTGCAACGCGCATCCAGGTAGCATGGAGGTACAGGAAGAGGCGATTGAAGCGCAGTGAGAGCCCTAGTCATGGATCGCGTCACTCAAATACCAGCTTCCGATGACAAATCTCATCAGATTCAGCAGGCATTTTAGATGTCGACTATTTTCATCTGCACATGAAGCCGTTCTACTATTGTGGCCATGCTGTGCAAATATTAGAGCTATAGACATACTAGATGACGACCGCGGGGAGCTGCAATAATTTTCCCTTGATTTGCTTTTCCCCTTAAGAATTTTCCATTCTTATTTAGTTTCTTTCTTTCATTTTGTTGTCAGCTTGTAAAATATTTGTGCCAGTATCATGTAACTGCCTCATTATCTATAGCATAAACAGGCAGGAGTGATGAACATATGCCCTGTCTCTACAAACTTCCCCAATAACTTCACTGAGAATAATATAATCTATGCTGTTTCAATGATGTAACACAATATAAGTTTTATTTTCTTCGAATTGTGAATGATCTTTGTTCTCCTCATTATCGACAGCTTGAGTATTCCTCGGATCCCATAGTTTCACCGTTCCTTGTTGTCAGAGAATATGGCAGTTAAAGCTATCACTTACAACATGCAGCTCTCATCTACATACTATAATTAGCTTCTTTTCCAAGTAAAAAGAAGTGCTTGCCAAGCACGCCTTTGCTCAACCAAAACACTTGCGAGACTTCAAAATATTGCCCCCGTATTGCTCCAACTCTAATAGTTCCAAGCTCAGCAACGATTTAATCATTGAAGTTTACTATAACGCTTAAGTAACTCTTGCAAGCAAACGAGATGTGGCATAAAAAGCTGAAATGGCCAACAGCTTGACGATATCCATTCTTGTATCCTTTTTTACAAACTTCCAACCCTCGGGCAGCACTCTTCTTGCTTGTGTTCGTACTCAAGTATTACGTGAGCCCATTTTGTCCACATCGAACCCCATATGGCTTCATCTCTTGTGTCGTTTCCCTCGTCTTCCAGCTATTCTTTTGAGTATGGGTCAACCGGATTTGGTTATTCACATGTTTGATAAGAATATATCATCTCATAATAGAACCAAAAAAGAAAATCAATTAGTGCAGTTCGGTTTTCCAAAATCCAGATCGAATCAATTCACGGAAACCATATATTCACTCGATTTCTCTTTCAATTACGATCCAAGATGAAATATTTAATTTTGTCTGTTCTCTTTGTGCTCTCTCCAGTGCCTTCAGTCTTGCAATATATGATTAGGCTGATGGCAAGTGACTTCAAATTTTTACACCAAGGTGCATGCACAAATGCTGAGATGAATCAGAATGCATTTAGATTGCCAGTGGGTCCCCTCTTCCTTTGTGTGTTGACGTTGCAGTAACTCACTGAATGCCATCAGCTCAATGTGTGCATGTTGTTGTTGTCCACAAGCTGCAAAATGTACTGCATATATACTGCAGATGAGAGAGCCCTGTGAACTCTCTATTTGCTGGTTGATTTTACATTTACTTCTATCCAAATAGTGCTCCTAAAACTCATGACCATATATATGTTTCTTTATATATATATATATATATATATATATATATATGAAGTTCCATAAAAAGATGGCCTCAATGCAGGCCTGCACCTTTTCTACATCATATGAACCTTTCAGAGCTATAACCAACATGCCTTAATCTTCACAACATCCTACAAGAACAAGGTCACAAAACATACTAATGCATGAATATGTATATAGGACAGCAACTAGAGTATATATATATATATATATATATATATATATATATATATATCCTATTACTTAGTAGCCAGAGCTAAAACTAGTAATGCTAGTTGCACCAAACAGCAAAGCCATACCTTACTCCTAGTATAGAGAACTATAGGAGATAATGGATATGAATTCTTGCTATCCATCTGATCAGAAAAACCACATCAAATGATACAAGGACTAGCCATTTCTAATATTTAATCTGAATTGTTGTTCAAACACAGAAATATACACCATCTTCTTCCCATTGCTAGTTTCAGGCATCACAAAATTGAAACTTAGCCGCATATGATTACTCTTAAAATATCAAACCATGCGTTCAGCTCTACCAAAGTATTTGTCGTCTTCGCCGAGCAAACTGTTGATGGATCGAGCCTTCACCATTCCAATCTTCTTCGCTGTCTTCCTCGCGCCCTTCACCTCTTCATCCATCTCCTCCTCCTCCTCTTCCTCCTCCACATCAACCCCTGACAACTGCGGTTGCTGACTTGTTTCGCGCTTAGTGGTACCGAGTTGACCTCGCACACTGCTCATGCTCCTTAATCTCCCCTTCCCCAAATGGTGCTCACAAAGGGAGTATCCGACTAGTGTTTGCTGGCAGCAACGCCACCCTCTTCCATTCACTCGGCTACACCTCGAACCCTCCATTAGCATAGCTGGGCTCCTCCTCTTCTTCCCATCCTTCACCACCAATACATCAATATCGCATGTCTTGCTCTCACTGCCATTAGCCTCAGTGCAACCATTCTTCTTTGAACTATTTGGTTTCACCTTCTCCTTCATCTCAAGACTACTACTCCCTCTTTCCCTCCTCTTGCTTCCTTTCCTGGGAATGCAATTAGATGCCCAAAGTGGGATAGAGTCATAGAGATCACAAACCCACATCCTCCTATCTCCTTCAATGGCTGTGCATGTGTGTGCTCATAAGTGTGTGAAGGCTGGATGGGATGGGAGATGGTGGGGATGTCATGATGGGCCATGCTGGCATGCATGGTGTTAGCTAAAACTTAAGATGCTTTACCCTTTCCTTTACATGGACATGTATGCATATAACAAGGCATTTTCAAAAGGGAAAAGAGCCTACCTCTTGTTACTATTAACTTGGGTGCTGGAATCCACCATCTCCTCCTCTCCCTTCTCCTCTTCCATGATCACCTGCAACAAAGCCCAAAACCCACATACAAGATTTGGGTCCAAACTCAAAAGTTTGAGTTCTCCCATTAACCCCCATTGCACCAAGAAAAAAGAGAACAAGAAGGAGAGGAGTAGAAAGATGAAAGAAA